>NC_136069.1:263488135-264088135 GCF_964261635.1 Lissotriton helveticus
ACCTGACCAGTACGTACACGTGCCCGAGGCTGTGTATATAGAAGACAAACCCACTTCAGCCACCCCTCCCTCATCTGCATCCTCTCCATGACTGCCAACAAAAAATCCCAGCGTAGGGAATCAAAAGCTTTCTCTAGGTCAATCGCCACTACCACAGCGTCTGAGAAACCGCCTATCTCGGGATGGAAATTCACATGGAAAAATCTCCTAAGATTTATGGATGTAGACCGTGAAGGGATAAAGCCATTTTGGTCGACATGGACCAGGTGTTGCATGTGAGGCAAAAGCTGGTTTGCCAGTGCCTTGCTCAATATTTTAAAATCCATATTTAACTTGGACAGTGGTCTAAACTCGGTCAAGTGGGCATCAGCTTGTTTGGTTTTTGGTAGGGGAATCACCAGCGCCTCTCTGAGAGAGGGTTGCAATTGTTGGTCGTGTAGTGCAACGGTGTACATCTTTTCCAGTTGTGGGGCTAAAATGTCCACATATGTGGCATATAATTCAGCTGGTAGGCCGTTTGGACCCAGCGTTTTCCCCCTACCCATGTCTCTAATTAACATCCTTATTTCGCCCACTGTGACTGGCGATGCTGACGAAGGTTCGGAGGCGCGTCCTATATCTGGGAGCCACAGTCCGTCGAGATATGACTGTAGGTCACATCCCAAATCACTCCCGGTAATCCATAAAGCATCTCATAATAAGCTCTGAAAGCCATTTTAATAGCCCGTGGAGAAGAAAGTATCTTTTCTTGTTCATCAGTTATACTGGGAATAGGTGTACCGATAACCATCCCGCTTTACCTCCCTCCATGTGTTGTCTTGTTTGGTATGTTTTAAAGTCCATGGCTCTCAATCTATCCCAGGTAGAATTATAGAGGCTTTTCAGGTCTGCTAATTTACCTTGCCATCAAGTCCATCCTGCTATTTCTTTGTCAAGTGACAACATTTTACCCTCTAGCTCATCTAAATCCTGTGTTACCATCTTCCTAAGTCCCGTCTTCTGTCCCAGGCAATGCCCCCGGGTCACAACCTTCATCACCTCCCATTCTACTAATGGAGAGCTGGCAGTTACCTGTTTTTTTGTAAAATAATGTCTCAGAGCGGCCAAAAGAAGCTGGCGGAAACCCTCATCCTCCAACAACACCGGGTCCAGCCTCCATAAAGGTATGGGTGTCCTCTCTGGGGAGGGCGTGAATCGCAGTAGCAGGGGGCTATGGTCTGACAGGGATCTACCCAGGTATACAGCTCCTGACAACATGTTCGACAACACAGCAGAGAAGAGGAGCATATCCAATCTAGTGTGTAAGTCATATAAATGAGAGTAATAAGAGTATTCTCTGCGCTGCTTATTTTGTATTTTCCATATGTCAAGCAGTTCCCACCCAGTAGCCCAGCTCCTAAGCCCCTTTGCTGTAGTAGCGGCCAAGGTATGCCTTAATGGAGGGGTGGATCTATACCAACCCAGGTCCCACACACAGTCGAAATCTCCCCCCACAATCAGGATGTCAGAAGATAAGCCCGCCAGCTTACATGATAAGAGGTCAAAAAAGGGAAGCTGGTCCCGGTTAGGGGCCTATACACAATCCACCGTTATTTCCTTCCCATGTAACATGCCAGAAATGAGTACAAACCTTCCCTCTGCATCAATGAGCTTCCGGCTGAGGGAGTAGGGGACACCTGGGTGGATACATATCAGCGTTCCCCTCGTGAAGGCCTTATAAGCAGTCGCATATAATTGCCCTCGCCATCTGCGTCTAAGTCTAGTGACATCTATCTCGGGTTTCCATTGTTAAGGTATAACACTGTTACTTGGTTACAGATTAATGTGCCTAAATCAATTTATTTTTCATCTTTAAGAAAGCACTCTTAAATATGACTGTTAGAAAAGGACATATGGGACCTCTAATTAATTCCTACGTTTATGCATATTGTGGATTATGTGTTTTCAAGAATGTTGATTATTTTTCAAAATAAATTCCTCTACCCACTGGCACCCTCACTAGTCCTCTCTCTCCACATGAACACAGGAAGCTTTACTAGTCTACTCTGCCTACTTAGGATACTGGTCAGGAAAATCACTGTGCAGTGCAGAATGAGAAATACACAGCAAAAACAGATTAGGAAACGTAAAAGCAAGAGGTGAAGTTTGGATAAATTGAGCACTACAATCTAAAAGTAAATGCAAACACATGGGTGACAGTGAAATCAAAAGCTGGGTTACTGGTTGAGGGGGTTGAAACCCTTTACAAGCAGTAACCACAATTCATCTAAGGGTAAAGTCACAAGCAAACCCTAAATAAAACTATGCTCAACCCTCAGGTAGCTTGGCACAGAGCAGTCAGGCTTAACTCAGAGGCAGTGTGTAAAGTATTTGTGCAAGACTTTAAACTGTAACACAGTGAAAACACGCCACAAAAGTATCCCACACTAGTCTAGAAAAAAAGAGCAATTTCATATAAATAAAAAAAACAAAATGACAAAAATCCAATCAGTAGATCTGGAGATGTGCAATTTTAAAGATTTTAGTGTAAATACCTCCAAAAACACCAAAGCGCCGCTCACAGCTATCCAGCAGGTCAGTAGCTCAGCAGGGCAGCAGATTGGCAGCCCTTTGAGCAGCACAGCAGTGCTTGTTACTGGCAGAGTATCAACAGGTCCAGAAGTGTACTGAAGAGTTGGTGTCAGAGGTCCCGTGTTTATAACCATTTGTGCCTTAGTAGGGCCAAGCTTCTAAATTGAAGTCCACAGGTGCCCTACCTCCCTGTCCTGGCACTGGCTGGCTACAGGGGATATGAAGCCCTTTCAGTGAATGCAGGACATATCCAATTCAAGTGTAAGTGGGGCTGTGCCCAGCTCCTCCCTCCCATCCTGCCAGTGATAGCCCATCCAGGCACACCTATGCTCCTTATTGTGTGTGTTTGTCGAAGAGGACTACACAAATCCCAACTGTCAACTACACCCAGTCATGTGACCCAGAGACAGGCTGTAGGCACTAAATGGCAAAGGCAGGAAAATGCAAACTTTCTTAAAGTGACATTTTAAAAATGTTAACTTAAAATCAACTTCATCATTAGTTCAGGATTTTCATTTCAATTTCAAAAGCACCAAACATAAAATGGTCACCTGCTCCCATTTGGAAATTTCAGCGTATTAAATGTAGTAAGACACTGCCAATGTTCTCCTAAGAGAGAGGTAGGCCTTGCAATCGTAAAAAGCAAATTTAAGCCGTTTCTCACCACCAGGACATGTAAAACTTAAAAGCAAATATCCTACCTTTTAAATACACTGCACCCTGCCCTCTGGACTGTCCAGGGCCTACCCTAGGTGTGACTGATATGTATAAAAATGGACGATTTGGACCTGGCAACAGGTGTATTATGCCAGGTTAACGTGGCAATTTAAAAAACTGCACACAAAGGCTGCAATATCAGTTCTGAAACATATTTAAAGGGCTACTTAAGATGGTGGTGCAATCAGTATTACAGTCCCACTCCACTAGTAGCATTTAATTTACAGCCCTGGACTCATGTACTATCACTTTACTAGGGGCTTATAAGCACATTTAATATGCCAATCGGGGATAAGGCAATGTTAGCATATTTTAAGGAGAGAGCACATGCACTTTATCACTGGATAGCAGTGGCAAAGTGGATAGAGTCCTAAGGCCAGTAAAAACAAGATCAGCAAAAATGGAGGAGGAAGAGAAAAGTTTCGGGGAAGACCACACTAAGACTGACAGGTCTAACACCTACACTTTATCTTGAAGAGATACTGCACAATGATGGGTTTGGGAAAAACTGTTGGTAATCTGATGAGGAATCTGAGCCAAATAGTTCATTTCTAGAATAAAAAATGGCAGTCTCCGAGAATTGTGATCTCAAAGTTTGAACAACCTTTTAAAACTTTTTTTAAGATACATAAATTATTGGTTTTATCAAAAGAACAGTAACAAATATATAACCAAAAACTAAGCTATCCCCAACCAATTGACAAAGAGGAGCAGGTCATCACAGCCTGTGTCATACATTGATACAGAAGTAATACACCCAGTTCAAACTCCTCACCCAGCACTCTATTAGTCATCATGTATCGGTAGAGTCCACTTCACTAATGCGTGTAGCCCCCCGGGTCTACAAACGTGGCCATCAGTTACCACCATACAACCAAGTCCTCCTCCACCTTTTCTTTACATCTAAACTTTTTGAGGCGCACCTCCTCCACCACAACCCATTCAGTTACATCATTCGCCCATCTTTCCACGCTGGTGCAAACTTGCACCATTCAGGTAATTGCAACCCTTCTCTTGGTCAAAAGCAATAATAAGGTGGAAGAACTTAAACTATATTTTCTGACCCTTACGCTGTCCGATATCTCTCAACAGGCAAACAACCAGATCTGCCACTATCAGCGTTCTCACTACAGTAGCTACTTGCACCACAACAATCATTCAGAAGGCATGTACCACTGGGCAGTTCCACGCTCGATGTTAGAAAGTTGCCACAAAAGCCTGGCATCTGTGGCAACTTGTAGCAACCAGTGGGTTTACTGGGATCCATTTTATGTAGAAGTACTGCTGTCATACACATACGGTACAAAAAACTGAAGTGTGTTAGCTTAAACTTAGCATTACAGGAAATAGACCATACCAATGCACAGATCCTTTAGCATTGTGGGTCCTCTAGTCGGACCCCTAATTCATCGTCATAGACTGTCATGGCTTTATAGAGATGGGAGACAAAGTGTGGGCCCCAACCACGTTCTAACAACCCCAGAAAGGTGAGCCATGTGCTTTGAGCAGCAGGGAAGGTCTGCTATGTATCTCTGACTATGGCTGCTATACTGGCTTGTGTTAATAATTGCCCAGGCACTAGTCCATAGGCTTTGCACAACCCCCGCACAGCTAATACACTCCTCATTGGGGTATAGGTCACCATTGGGGTATATGTTTCCCGGGGTCTCGCAGCTGCTCCCCTGAAGCTACAAGGCAAAATAGTAGGGGGGGGGGGCGCCAGTCCCCCCTCCATCAAGGGCAAAAATAGAAAGTCCTTTGCCACTCTACTTCTGCCTCTTGCCCAATTCAGAGTAGTAAGGAGGGAGTGCAATCTACAAAAGACTGCCTGGGGAAGGGTGTCAAGGAAGTGCTGCATAGTATACAGACAACGAGGCAAAAACACCATCTTGGCAACAGCCACTCGGCCCATAAGGGATAGGGGGAGCGTAGTCCAAAAGTGAACCGATGCTCGCAATCCCTCAGTAATCCTTTTCATGTTATACTGCCTGTGTTTTTGTTGTGTGTGTGCCAACAGGACCCCCAGATAGTGGAGCTGATCAGTCTCCCAGCCTAGGAGTACATTTTGGAGGGAGGTCGGCTTCTGGGCAGCCAAGCACCCATAGGGAACACTAATGATTTTCTATGGTTAATATCAAGACCCGTAATTTTAGGACCTGTAAGCTTACCAAAGGCTTCCAAGTAGTGTAGTAGGAGTGGGAGGGACCTCTGATGGGCTGCAATATCAAAAAGGGTGTCATCTGCATATAGGGACACCAGATGGTTGACAGCCCCCACTCTGATTCTCCAGTCAGGCATGATCTGTCGAATTTGTATACCCAGGGTTCTAGTGCTATAGCAAAGAGAAGGGAGAATAACGGGCATTCCTGACATGCTCACTTGCCCTCCACTCATGAGTTTGAGCATATTTGACCAACCTTCACCATAGCCATTGGTTCAGTATATAGGAAATGCACACAGGGCCCAGTTCACAGAACTAACTTAAGACAAAATCCTAAATTTACTACCATTTTGGTATTCACAGAAGGCACTTACTCATTTTGGTATTCACAGAAGGCACTTACTCATTTTGGTATTCACAGAAGTTAGGAGTCCTAACTTTAGGACTCCTAAATGCCTTCTGTGAATACCGAAAGTCTTGAAGTCAGGAATTTTCTCAGTTTAGGAGTAGTAAAGTTAGGACTCCTAACTTTAGGATTCCTAAATGCCTTCTGTGAATACCAAAAGTCTTAAAGTTAGGATTTTTCTCAGTTTAGGAGTCCTAAAGTTAGGAGTCCTAAATGTACTACTCCTAAACTGAGAAAAATCCTAACACTGTACTCTTGGGCATGATCAGAGAGGTAGCAGAACAGGCACATCCCTGACAGGATCCTAGAGGCCAAGTGGGCTGAGAGGTGCAGCAGTAGGATGTGGTCAAGCCGGATAAAGGTACTGTGTGTTGGAGAGTAACTTGTATATTACCTCAAAGTTGGGTGAGAATCCCTCCAAATATCACAAAGCCCCAGTTGTGCTGTAATCTTCTGTAGTGCACAAGTTATTTTTGGCTTAGTGTGCAGGCGTGGAGGGTATCAATCAAGGGCACACTCCACTACGCAGTTAAAATCTCCAGCCCAATGGACTTGGGAATCCATGGCATGGGAAACAATATCCGCCAGTGTTAGATAAAAGGACACATCATCATTGTTAGGTTCATATGTGTTAACAATGGCCACCTCCACCCCATCATGTCTTCCCTGGATTAAGAGATAACCCCCCCCCCCACATCAGCCTCCATATAGGTTAGGACAAAGTGTAGCCCAGTTGCAAACCAGACCAATCTGCCCTGTAAGAAAGATGAGTTATTGAAATAGTTCATCTTCCCCCTCCATTTCCATGCGAGCATCTCAGCCTCTGCATCCATAAGGTGGATCTCTTGCAGGGATGCTACAGAATTGCGGTCCTTTACCCATGTAAACCTGTTACTAGTGTAAGCCTTCCTCACCAGTCCAGATCCTCCTCTGGCGCTTCTGAACAACTCCCTGAAGCAGGGCATCGTTCCCAATGTGTTTAAAGAAGCTGAAATTGTCCCCATCTTAAAGAAAACAGAGGCAGACCCTCTAGCTCTGATGAACTACCGCACCATTTCCCTCCTCCCCTTTCTAGCCAAGGTTCTGGAAACCCATGTGGCAAGCTGTCTTAGCTCCTTTATTGAACATTCTCACTATCTTCACACTCACCAGGCGGGCTTCCATCAGGCCCATTCCATGGAGGCTGTCATCCTCATGGTCCTAGAAGGGCATGACTCAGGCCCTGGTTCTCCTTGATCTCTCTGCAGCATTCAACGTGATCGACCATGAATTCCGGGTCGATTGTGTCAACACCGTTGGAATCCGGGGCTTGGCCCTTCAGTGGTTATCTTCCTTTCTGGAGGACCTCTCTCAAGCTGCATGTCTTGCGTACCTTTCCTCCCCCAACGTTATGCTGACCTGTGGGGTGCCACAGGTCTCCTCCCTCTCACCCCTCCTTTTCAACCTCTATATACAACCCCTCATTCACTCACTTAGAGAAATGAAGGTCTGTACCTTCAACTATTCTGATGATCTTCAATTGATATTTGATATCGATGAGTCGGCCTCCTCTATCTCCAATTTCCAATCCACCTTGCGATTCATAAGCTACTGGATCAACAGCAACCACCTGAAATTGAACCCAGGTGAACCTGAGCTGATTTTAACCGGTGGACCATCCAACCCCTGGAACTCCAACTTTTGGCCACCCGAATTGGGAACCCCCCTCCCCCACCCCCTTTTCCTCGAGTTCAACCAAGAGTCTGGGCATAACTATTGATAGTGATCTTTCTAAGAAAGCCCAGAACGGGACAGTGGTCTCCTCAACCTTCTTTCAGCTTCCAAGAATTAGGATGATCAGCAGATTCCTCAATACTGAAGCCCTGACCCAAGTAGTATTGGCCCTAGTCATCTCCCATATTGACAATGCCAAATCACTCTACGTGGGCATTCCGGAATATCAATTAAAATGATTGCAACTGGTACCACCAGCCCGAATGGCACCAAGTAGAGGGGCAGTGGGGGCAGTCACCCGGATACTGAACACAATGGTGACATGTCGCTCTCTCTTTTGTTTTTAACACACACTTTTAGATCCAGATTGAATGAGCCCTGATGAGAGTCCGTTAAATTGTCTCACGGACTCGAAACGCGTCGGCATCATTGGAGGAATGCATAGAGAATACATATTTGTTTTCTTGGTTTAACTGGCTATTTGATTAATTCGTCTGCATTCTCCCATTGTTTTCCTAGAACGTGTCTCCTTCATTGAGTACATATTGTTTTTGGATGAGCAAATGTTCCGATCAATCTAATGAATGTTAAATGACCATTCACTATGAAATGAATGTTGCTAAATGACCATTCACTATGAAATATGTATTACACTAATTGTGTGTTTTTCCTTGTTCAAAATTGTTTTCGTGAATTTTGTTATATATATTCTCTTTTTTTGTCTAGTATTAATTATATGTTGAGTGTCTTCCTCGGACAACTCGTTGAAGCTTATACGTTGAACTTAGTAAACAACAGGTAAAAATAAATATACCAAACAGATCGGTGATTCATTTCTTGATTTGTTTGCTCGCAGTAAAGAGCACTGAAAATTGGTGGGGGTGGTACTTGTTTTTCAAAAATTATACACGGTCCAGCCTACCCCACGTCCCGGGACCTATCTCCTTAACTTTCAACAAAAAATCACTCTACGTGGGCATTCCGGAATATCAATTAAAATGATTGCAACTGGTACCACCAGCCCGAATGGCACCAAGTAACCCTGTTAATTTACACTGGCTTCCGGTAGCCGAACGCATCGCTTTCAAGCTGGGCTGCATCATCGTTAAAGCTCTTCTTGACAACAGTCCAGAGTTTGTTTCCTCTCGGGTGCAGCGCTACATCCCCTCTTGGGAGCTCAGATCCTCCCACCGGAATCTTCTTGTCATCCCATCCTTTAAACGCAAGAAAATTGGGGGACTAAGATTTTCAGTCCTGGCCTCCCAATTCTGGAATTCTCTCCCTCTGGATATTAGATCTCCTACCTCCTACGACCACTTCAGGAAACTCTTAAAGACCTGGCTGTTTCATCAGGCATATGATTAAGCCACTCAAGCTGTAGCAAGCTGTAGCACCCCTCAGACCCCAGCACCATGAAACCGTTTGGTGTACGTGCGCTTTACAAGACTTTTTTAACATAACATAACATAGCAAGTGAAGATGGCAATGAACGCATGAAAAAAAAACAAGTACCAAAACTAACCCCTTCCCTATCCACAGACAAGTAGGACTAAACAACAACCTCAAACATGTCCAAAGAAATTGAAAGGTCAGTACATACCATCGCCTCCCAACCATTAATAAAGTAAACTCAGTATGGAGAGGAAGCAACCATCTCCACCACATAAAACATAACTTAACCATAGACACACATTAAGTAAATAAACACCTCTGCTTATACACATTACATTGCAATCAACCGGGCACTCCCAATATGACCCCTCAAACCTCCAGGGGGCTGCAGGTCCTGTTTATGCAAACATACATCGCCCATCATGTAGCCTCCAGGCTGATGTCAGTTTCAAATTGCCAAGCACGCGAGGGACCATGCAGTCACCCACAAATCAACTGTTCTGCAAGTGGACAACTATCATTCAGGCACCTGCCTACCTCAAATGCATAGAACAGACCACCTGGGAGGCCCTGCAGTTAGGAACATGAGGAAGTAATCCACCACAACAACAATAATTGCTATTGTGCAAAGGAGTTTCTGAGATATCGTCTTCCTGGGAGGAGTCACTCCATCGCAATCTCCAGTGCCTGCAGCAGCTCTGCCCCTGCAGTGTCCATGGTGCCATTGTCCCATATCACAATGCCACCACTGCCCCCTACAACCAACAGGGGCTCGCTCTTGGATTGGGGGTGGCGGCACTCACGGCACATACCATTAGCATGATAGGGCTCAACTGTGATCAGGGGACATACTTGCAGTGCATCAGACATATCCAGCCACAACCAGATGTCCTCAAGGCCCTTGAAGAAGTACGACTTCCGCGCTACTATGACACATAGCTTAGCTGGGTAGAGGAGCATGCATCTAAGGTCCATAATTCGCAACCACTTCTTGACCTCCGAGAATGATTTGCGGTGCTCCTGCACTTTCTTTTGTAATCATGCAAAATCGCAATGTTTCCGTTCTGGAATTGTGATACAGGAGCCTCCCTGGCATCTCTCTCTCTGCAATTTATTATACGAGCTATGAGTACCCTTGGAGGGGCACCGGGGGAGGGACAGCCCTGTGCGCCCTCTCTATAACAAAAGTTGCGAACAACTTCGTAGGCCGCAATGCATTTTTCAACCATTGTTTGAAGAAGTGTTCTGCAGACTGACCCCTCTGCCCTTTCAGGAAATCCCAACAGGTGTATATGATTCCTCCGCAAACAACACTCAGCATCCTTAACTCAATCCTGCAAGGTGCCAGTGACTGTGGTCAGGCATGTCACCTGTTGTTTAAGTTGCCATACATAAGGCTGGAGTGAGACAATGTTGAATTCCACATTGTCGACTTTGTCTGCTGCTTTACACAAATCTGCTAGGAGCAGATTCATTTTGATGAATTCCCGTGCAATTTGGACCTCAAGTGCTACTCTGGATCCCTGTATGTCATCCAAGAGGGCGACATGTGATGGT
The DNA here is from genome assembly GCF_964261635.1 of Lissotriton helveticus. Lineage (NCBI taxonomy): Eukaryota > Metazoa > Chordata > Amphibia > Caudata > Salamandridae > Lissotriton > Lissotriton helveticus. Next base: position 263,498,653 of record NC_136069.1, read on the forward strand.
TCCCCAAGGCGTTCTACGGAATGCTCCAGTGTGTTCCTTTCTCCTATCTAGTGTTCCTTTGGGTAGCCTGGCCTGGGGTCGTGCACTGTGTGATGGTGTTGCACTGCAGATGCCTCTGGTGCCTGTCATTCCCCATTATGGAGGTTAGACACTGCAAATTGTGGGCACAAAGTTCACTCTGAAGTCAAAGATATCGGTGCCCTAGGACGCCCAGACAGGCAGGTAACAGTCACTTCAGGGAAAAGAGGATGTTGTGGGTGCCCCAGTGTACTAGCAAGAATCTCACCTCGCCCCACAGGTACAAAAGTTCAAAGTTCTGTGGTCCAGGGGAGCAACCACAGCCGTTGCCAGGTAGAACATCCACTTACATGTCTGCAAGGAGGGGTAAACATCCACCCCAGAGCGAAGGGGACAATTCAGAGCACCCTACAGATCCAGTTGGTCACCAAGTCTTAAGGTAGCCAGGAATGATAGGTTGCTGTGGTTTCCACCTTCCCTCTCCCCTAACAAGCGTCAACAGAGGCATAGTAGTGTCTTTGGCCCAGGGGAGAAAGGACATACAGTTCATACACTCAGTGCAGTGCACCCCACTGGATCAGAGCTCACAGAAATCCAGGGTTCCCCTGCACCTGACACCCTAGGGAGATGCACTTACTGCTTTGAAGGGTCCTGCACAGACCAACTACACTCCATTTCCTGCACCACTGCGATTATCAGGGCACCACTCAGTCTGCAGAGGATCTCCCACTCGGCTTCAAAAAGGGAGAGAAAACAGGGCCTCTTCTATTTTTTTGTTTCCTTTTTGTTTCCCTTTTTGTTATTTTGTGTGTTCACAGAGTTTTTTCTCTCCAGTGCAGACCATGTTTCTCAACAGCAGGCACTCCGTGTCTGCTGGCAGCAGGACAGGCCCAGTATCACCTCCGCTCAGGGTTCACGGTGTAAGGCATCCGCCGGTGTAGTGGGATGCTCCCAGCTGCCATCCCGCAGCAGGGTGCATTAGCAGCTCTAGGCCTCAGAGGTGCCGATTCTGGCCCCGGGGGCTAGCGGTGGCAGGGCAGGGGAAGCAGATCCCCAACTTCCCACCCACGAAGCGAAGCCCGCAATACCCGGCTCTCTCATTCACCTCAGCACTGAGCTCCCAGCCACCACTCTCCACTGCTATGGGGTCCCCAAGGACTAGCAGCTGGCTGTCATACTCAGGCAGGCAAGCCCACGCTGCCCAGCTGTCCAAATGAGAAAGGTACAACAAGTTGTTATTTGCACCATATATTTCAACGCTTCTCCTCCTACTTTCTCATATGTACATTCTCATGCAATTCATGAGAACTAAGAATTTTCTTCACATGTTTTTTTCTCACATGTGATTTGTACAGAAGACCTTGTTATTCTGCTAATGAAAAGCGAGAAACGTCTTTATCCAGGGAAATCAATTTGAAGGATGTTCTATCTGTTAGGGGACATGTGGGTAGCTATAGTGAAGGCTGTGTTCAGTCTAGCATAAGACATTTGAATAATAATGCGCTTCTTATTATGGCATAATCAAAAAAAGTATTCTTGTGCGGATATGTAATCACATATCTGTATGATATTTGGTTTGTCAATTTTATTCAGTGTTCTAATATTTGCTTGCGCTAATGTTATAACTACGTTTTCTAGCATATTCTGTTCAGTATCTACTGCAATGGAACATTGCAAAATAAAGGCTAGGTTTCAGAAAGGGCTTGTGTTACTTTTCTAATGGGATTTGCTATCCAACGCAAAAAGCAATCACATTGGATATTAACACAAAGTAATGCAAAGTTGCACAATGCACTGCCTTGTATCAAGAAGGCATTCCATGGGTGGTGAATGGGCTTTCCCATGCACCCACCCAAGGGTTGTGATGCAAATCCCTACCTACAAAGAATAGTAGACATGGATTAACACCACAATCCAATGCCTCTTTGCAGCAGGCACAACGAAGAGAAATGCTTTCACTTCCCTGCGTTTTTCCAACGTTACATGTTTGCTGCAGTGTACTGCCCAGGTTTTGTACTGGAAGGGACCTTGTCTAGTACAAAACCTATGCTCCCGACAATGCAGACAATCTTGCACTATTGCGCAAGAATGTCTGCGTTTGTGCATGGCTGCCTAAAGTGCACCAGCGTAGGGAGAGAGCAGAACAGCACCATACCTTAGTAACATATGGTTCTATTCTGCTCTCACACTTTTACCCAAAGTTGCACAGCAACTTTAACTGCTGTCCTGCGTTACACGACCTCTTGGCAAATATGGGCCTAAGTGTACTTATTGGTTTGGGGTGCTAAGGAAGGGGAGTTCACCTACAAATATCTTGCTGAGTATTTGGCAAGTCAGATTACATGAAACCATACTGAGCTTTTCTGTGATACAGCCCAAAGTGAGGCTCCTTCCCACTCTTCCTTCTCTGCAGAGTCCTTTGGGCTAATTCTGTGAATCAGGGGTCGCTGGGGGTGACTAAAACTTTGACACATACAACTTGTATTCGTATCATATGCCATTTTAGAAATAGTGAGTTGTAAACAAATGACAACATACTTAATAAAAGATGTATTTTGTGTTGTAGATATCAATGCTGCTGTGCAAGATAGGTTCAGCAGGAATAATAGGCAGTGCGGAAATATCCAGTGCCTCAGTTTCTCACTCCGTTGTCCCTTTCCTCTTTCCCTGGATCTATTGGTGACCAGCATACATATCCTTTTAATCATTGTCAATGGATTCAGAGAAGTGTGTATATGAGCTTTGCTCCTATGGGGTCTAGCTTAGTGCAACCTGATATATTGTCTAGCCCATGATAAAATTCCGACCAAAGCTTATAAATAGTAGCAAAGTTACATCAGGAACTTAGTCCAATGAGATCAAAGAACTACATTACTTTAAGTCAGAAGAACGTTAGGTCCTTGATTTAAGCCAGAAAACAAGGTTGCAAGTCAGATTCTATTGCACTCAGAAACCACGGTCACTAGTATTTGGACCTTACTGTCCCCAGTAGGAGATTCTAAGTTCTATGTGAAACCTTTTCTGGTGACCAAGCCTTAATAGCTTTTGGTCTATCTTACTGGACTGGTAATGATGCCATTTGGAGTATTCCATTAGTCAATCACAGTTATCCACTGCTGTAAATATTTTTGGTCCCCTGCATGCAAATGCAGAAGTTATTTGATTGCAAATCTCATGCGTTTTGCTAAGATAGAGAGGTGCTGCATTTGAAATAGAGCCACCAAGATATGACAGGTTGAATCACAACCTTTCATCATCTGGTCGTTGAGCCTGGTTGACCTAAGGAGAAAAGTTCTGTGATCAAAGGTTCCAAAATGAATTGAAAGATATAGAATTATCCTATGAAGTGTGCAGAGCTCAGAGATTTAGAAGAACTGTTAGAAAATTGTTTAGCTTAGCCTTGCTCCAAGACAAATGAGATCATGATTGAATATTTTGTAGCCTTGCAGACAAAGGAAGACATACATTTTTAGATAGTCCTGAACCTATTGAATTAGTTATGGTGAAGGAAAGAAAGAAAAGGGAGAGAATATGCATGTAAATATTATGTAGTCAATTCACAGAGGAAACTTGTATGTGGACATATCTACACAGGTAATTTCAGGTAACTTTTATAGTTTCGAGTAGCGTTACTACTTTTGGTTAGTGCTCATTTACGAGTGTAAATTTACTCAAAAGTGTAGACTGTCTTAAGTCTGTCCTAAGTTTGTCTTAAGTCTGTGTTAAGTCTGTCTTAAGTCCGTATTAAGTCTTGTCCTACTACTTTTGGTATTCACAGAAGGCATTTAGTAGTAGTAAAGTTAGGATTCTGTCTTAAGTTTGACTTAAGACAAACTTAAGACAGACTTAAGACAGTCTTAAGACAGTCTTAAGACAAACTTCAGACAAACTTAAGACAAACATAGGACAGACTGAAGACAAACTTAACACAGACTTAACACAGGCTTAAGACAAAATCCTAACTTTACTTCTACTAAATGCCTTCTGTGAATACCAAAAGTAGTAAGTTTAGGATTTTGTCTTAAGTTAGTTCTGTGAATCGGGCCCACAGAATTTATTTTTAAATTACATTTTTAATTAGTTTTAATATATTAGATTAAAATGACTTTTCATCAGATTTAAGTAAAAAAGTCCAACCTAACATATGCAGTTTATATTTCTTTTATGTATTAAACATTAATTAAATTTAAGTGAAAAAGAAATTAACTTAACTATTTTTAAACTAAAGTTAGTTTAGTGTTTACATTTAAAAGGCTATTAACATGTTTTTATTATTTTTAACATTAAATTAACAGTGTTTATGTTTCCCAATAGTTACAATAGGTCCATTTAATTTAACATGAGTTGTTACGGGCTTCAAGTCCCTGCCTCCATTATTTTTATGGGAACCTGTTGCAGTACCAGTGTTTGGCCATGTGTTATGAAGGATGTAAGAAATTGTGTTTTTAAATAAGGGGGTAGAGGCCCCCCTCAGGTAACAATCACAATCCTTGTCAGAGTGAACAAAAAAGGTCACGTAAGTAATCTATGCGTAACTCTCTGGTAGCTTGGCACAAAAGCAGTCAGGCTTAACTTAGAGACAATGTGGAAAGTATTTATGCAGCACACAAACAGTAATAAAGTTAAAACACAATATATAAAAAAATTGCAACCCAAATTAGAAACAGAGTACATTTTATTAAATTAAATGATTCCAGAACATCAAAAATCCAATCAGTAGAACCAAAGATATTCAATATTAAAGTTTTTAGTGAAAATAGCACATTAAAAAGTATCACTCACTGTCATCTGGTCGTGCTGAAGTGGGGAAATGTCACGAGTTCAAGTCCATCATGATTGCTTGTGATTCATTTACAAAGACCCAGTTAGTCCCACTGAAAAGAAATCATCAAAGACTGGTGCAAAAAGTTCCATTCATGCTCCAGGCGGCTGTTGGGAGAATGCTGAGCGTTGAGTACGGTTGCCGCTGTATTTCAAAGAGCAGGCTGAGTGTCGCACAGGCTCATTGCTCTAGCGTGAAGAGCAACTTCGGTGTCTCAGACGCTTGCTGCTGTAGCTTCTCAAAAGCCGTTTGTTTAGGCTGTCGCTGCTGTAGCACAAAGTGCAGGTCTCGCGCTGATGGTCCTCGCTGTCGGTGCGAAAGCAGGTCTCACCAGATCTTGACATAAGAGGATGCGCAACTGAACGTTGCGGGTGGCAGAGTACATCTCAATCAATCAATTAATCAGGGTTTATATAGCGCACTACTCACCCGTCTCAAGGCGTTATGAAGAAGGCGTTATGAATAAGGTTATGAATAAGGCTCGGGAGTGTGTACTGTGGTAAATCTGGGCATTTTGCGAAAGAACCTAGGTGTCAAAATACCAAATCCAAGTAACATCACAGAGAGTGTAGTTACAGATGGCAAAAACGATATCACTTTACAATGATAGCAGTTGCCTTGTTGATTGAAGAAAAGAATTGACTTCCAAATTGATCAGTGAATGCTATGTAATCTTCAGTTGTTCATCAGGTCATTCCTATGAAAATGACTTTGCCCAATAAACAGCACAATAGTATTTCAAGACTTTTAAGTTCCACTAACTCAGGGAACTCTATGGATATGATGGGCCAGATTTACCAACATTTGACATAATGCAGCAAGACAACGTGCTGCGCTGCATCAAATTGAGAGCAGGAATGCCCCATATTTACTAAGATATGGAGCATTCCTGCTCTCTCTCTCTGCGCTGGAGCACTGAGTGTTGCCTAGTGTCAATGCAGGCACCCTTGCACCAGTTGCAAGGGTACCTGCATTACAGGCAGGATTGGCTTTGTGGAGGTAGGGACATTTTCCTCCCCCAAAAAAATCCTTACCGAGAATGCAACACAAGTAGAAAGAGGAAATAACAAAGAGAAATAAACATATTTCTCCTTGTTACACCTCTATTGGGATGACTTAGCATTTTGCCACATTCCCAGGTTTACTATTCTTAGTAAATCTGGGAATGGGCTATAATCCATGGGTGGATGCGTGGGATTGCCCACACTCCACCCATGAAACAGCTACCCAATACAGAGTAACTCAAGGCAGAGGATGCAAGTCAGCAACTTTCACTGCCTTGTGCTACTCTCGATTTAAGCCATGCAGAAACATGCAAGTAAGCCTAGCATGGCTGCGTAAATCAGGTTTAAGGGCTTATGTTGCCTTGTGTCACTTTGTGTGATGCAAGGGCAATGCAAGCCATTAGTAAATCTGGGTCCAAGTTTGCACACCCTTTGGACTATGATTAAGAAGAAAGTGCCTGAAAGTTTTAAAGCAATACATGTTTTGATATTGTCCCCATGGCCTGTACACTTGCAGACATACACAATTTCCTTTCATTGGACTGTAAGCACAATACATATTACGTCAGACTATTGTATGAATTATTGTACAATAACTAAAAAACACGCTGACAGCCGTCCGTCAAAGGCATCGGCAGGAATAATGATAACTCCTATTATTGAAAGCACTATTAGGTTGCTATTTTGTTATGTTGTGTATTTGCACATAAAAAACAGATACTCCAAATATTTAGCTTATAATATAACTATTGGATTTATCAAACCATCAAAGTCTCATTCCCTTATCTTTTCATTTTTGTACCCAAAAAGGGGTTGTTAAGAGCAAGTATTGATTGCAGAGCAATAAATAATATTATAAATTCTGTCACAAACCTAGACTTAGTGGGAGAGGGGGGGTATTGGGGTTATTTTTAAGGACTCCTGGGATTTGGTCACCATCGATATCGATGAGATTGAAGGAATAGAACTTTTAGGCTTTGCCATTAAAAATGTCCATGCGCATGTGCTAACAGGGATTATCTGTTATAGGCCACCTGGGGTCTTCACGGGCCTTCAACAGCAGCTATTACTGGAGACCTTTACGAACATGGTTGCTGCACATCAGAGAGTGGTTATATTAGGAGATTATAACCTTTGGATGAATGGTGTCCTTAATTCAGGGTATCCTAATGTTCTCCAGTCGTGCGAGGGCCTTGGCCTATTTCAGCAGGGGATAGAAGCAACCCACAAGGGAGGCCATATGCTTGATCTGATTTTCTCTGAAGAACATCTTCTCACTACTATGGAAATCTTACCTTTGGTTTGGTCGGACCATTTTTTAATCAAATTTGCAGTGGACATGGTAAAAAAGAACCTTCGAACAAGTGGGGTTAGAAAGAATTATGTTGGTCGTGACTGGAAGGGGCTCTTATGCAAGCGAGGCTCAGCCGCGCTGTTTGCGGTAGATAACTGTTTTTCAGCTACCAATTCAGTAGGCGAAAACTATACTCCTCTCTGCATAAAGATTACGGCAGACTTGAATGCTGTGGTGCCGTTGAAAAAGCATAGAACCAGTGGTAGGCCCTCGGAGCCATGGTTCAATGACAACTTAAAAACTATGAAATTGTACTGTAAGCAGGCAGAGAAAAAATGGAGAAGGGATTACGCTGATTCGGTTAAACAAATATGGAAATCCAAGATTGTGGGCTATAAAAAGGAGATAATTAGGGTTAAGGCAGAATATTTTTCAAATATGATCCTTATTGCCCCCAATGCTTCCAAAAGTGTTTTTAATATTTTAAAGAATCTTACTAACCCGGAATGTACAAAGAAGCAGATACCTCCCTCCCAGGAATTGTGTAACAGCTTAGCTAACTTTTTTCATCTTAAAATCAAAGCTATTATTGACGAGTTAGGAGAGGAGAATGAGCATTTGATGCCTGGAACTTCTGACTCTGTGGGTAGTGGCGATATGGAGAAATAGGTAAAGGACGTTCCTACTGACCACCTAGATATTAATAGTGAAAATGCTTTAACCGGGTCTGTGCCCCTGACCGTGGAAGAATTCTGTAAAGTAGCATAGGGCATTTCATCAGGCTCCCCCTTACATCCTGTTCCTCATAACATTTGGAAGACCTTTGAGACTGAGCTGTTTCCTACGCTTAGGCAAATTTGTAATCAGTCCCTTAATAGCGGTGTAGTGCCGTGACAGTGGAAACAAGCTTTGGTAACTCCCTTGCTTAAAAAGCCCTCTTTGGATCCAGAATGTCCCAAAACTATAGGCCGATTTCTCTTCTGCTCTTTCTGGCAATGATTACGGAGAAAGTAGTCAGTAGGACCCTCTCCAATTATCTGGAGCAGCACAAATTGTTGGAGGAGGCTCAGTTCGGCTTTCGGCCTGCCCATGGTACAGAGTCGGCCCTGGTTACCGTGATGGATGAACTTCGGTCGCGGGCACACAGGAATCAGGCAGTGGTTCTTGTCCTGCTTGACCTGTCTGCCGCGTTCGACACCATGGAACTCTGCTGAGCAGGATGGAGTAGATGAGGGTAAAGGGTTGCGCCTTGCAATGGTTCCACTCTTTTCTTACGGGTCGAACGCAGGCAGTGTCCCTTTCTCCTTATTGCTCAGAACTGATTAATATCACACATGGGGTACCTCAGGGCTTGGTTATCAGCCCGATACTCTCTAACATATATATGAAACCTTTGATTGCGGTCGTTAAAAAGCATAGGATTAACATCACAAACTACGCTGACGACACGCAGCTCATCCTCTCACTGGAGGGTGAACAATCTACCTCTATCGAGAAGTTTAATCGCGGCTTGCGTAACACGGCTCAGTGGCTGAAGGATAATTCATTGCAATACAATGCCGGTAAGACGGAGGTTCTCTTCTGCTCTGCGGACAGGATTTCCTCAGTGCTGCCTAGTAATTTTTGGCCTGGTGATATGTCAACTGCAGTGAGACCAGTGGAGAAGGTTCGTAACTTGGGCATTATGTTTAACAACAAGTTGACCATGGAGGCTCAAGTTACTAGAACGGTGGGAATCTGCCTTGTGATCATTAGGTCACTACGTAAAATTCTTCCTTTACTACCTCCTCAAGCACGGGCACTAGTTGTACAGAGTACAGTCTTGAGCAGACTGGACTATTGTAATGCCCTTTTGCTTGAATCTCCCAAGTCCCTTCTGGACAGACTGCTCAGAATTCAGTCTACCGCAGCTAAACTTGCTTTGGGCTGGCCGCGACGGTCTTCGTCCTCCAGGGCCCTCGCACAATTACACTGGTTCCCGGTGGGACAGAGAATTCAGTTCAAGTCCCTCTGCCTTGTGTTTAAAGCTCTGCACAGGATGGGCCCGGTTGTGTTGTAGAGGAAATTTGAGTGGTATGTTCCAGCTAGAAACGTTCATTCCGCCTCGGCTAGATTAGTCAAGGTAGCTAGGTTTAGGAAAGTCAGAACCGGTGGCAGAACCTTTACAGTTGCTGCGGCCAGACTTTGGAAGGGACTTCCTTTGGAATTAAGACAGATCAGTGATCTCCTTCCTTTTAGAAGAAGGTTAAAAACTCTGCTGTTTCCGAAAGGTTAGCTGCGGTACTGTTCTGTATTAGTTGCCCTTGCCGCTCTGTTGTCTGTCTTTTTCCGTGTACTCCGAGTTTCTCAGCACCAGGATGCCGTCAGGTGATAGAGTGCTTTACAAATGAAATAAATAAATAATATTACAGTTACAAAATATGTATCCATTACCATGGATAACTGTTCTTTTATATTAGATCAGATAAGCAACTATTTTTACCAAGCTTGATCTTAGGTGAGAATATCAGTTGGTTAGTGTTCAGGATGGTGATAAATGCAACGCTGCAATTTGCTCTAAGTTTGGCCTATTTGAATATCAAGTCATGCCCTTCGCACTCTGTAATTCTCCTGTTGCATTTCAGTTTTTTATATAGTTCTTAGAGGATCTCTGGATGAATTTCACATAGTGTATCTAATTGATACACTGATTTACTCTAGTCCTTAGAAAGACATGTGTAAAATGTTAGGAGAGTGTTACAAACATTAAGAGATGTTCATCTTTTTGCCAAACTTGACAAGTATGTATTTCAAACTACTTAATTAGAATTGTTGGTGTATATATTTAGCCCAAAGGAAATTAAAATGGATGATATGACGGTTTCAGCAATAATATAATTGACCCATGCAACCATACAGACAAATAACTTTTTGCAAGCAAGAGATCTTTTATAGAATGGAGACATTATTTATTAGGACACAGACATGCAATAGTGGTATACACCATCCACAGGCACTGACTCCGTCACAGTTAAAATGAAAATTTTTCTTTTCTATGTCTTTGTAAATAATTATAAACCTGATCCAGCAAAGCAACGGTGGATGCCTTATCTAAAGGGAATCAACCTGAAAATGAGAATAACACTGTTAGTGAACCATCCAATGATTTTGCCAGTTAAAACTCAGAACAGTCATTAACTTTAATCAATGTAGAAGCCTTTATAAACATCCTTTCTACACGGTTACAATGTATTGACAAAGATGCTAGGCTCAGAGAGAAAGAAAGCACAAGTGAGAAAGATGGTTCGTTCTATGACGGTAACGTTTTGTATTTGGCTTGAGTGGAACTATGATAACACACTGTGTGTTGGCTTCATGACTCTAAGATGTCTTGGTATTTTTTAATAACTTAAACAACATCAGCAGTTGAAAGATAGTTTTGGTGCCCAATATTGTCTACAGATGTTAACCAATGAGTGCAGACATGTGCTGTATATGCTCAACTTTAGAGTTCACACATGAACTCAATATCATATTATTCTAGACAATGGCATACAGTATCTATAGACTTTATTGTAGAGTTACTCAAGAGGCAACATTGTTTTGTTATTTTTGTAATTACTGATCATTTGAATAAAATGGGCATTTATTGCATTGCATGGATTGCCCTCGTCTAAGGAGTTAGCACAATGTTGTGCACATAAAATTATTCAATTGCATTTTGTGCCACAACCATTGATAGAAATCTGAGGCTCCAATCAGAATTACAAATCAAGAATGTCTGCACAGCAATTTCAGCGAAACCCTCTGCCCGCATTGGGGGGTAAAGCTGGTGGCCTCTGACAACTTGCCTTCTTGATCCTAGAAATATGGACAATGGGTAAATGTGCTAATGGGAGGAATTTTAAGCTGAGAGCAGATAAGCCTACCAAATGCTTTCTTTCAAGTGGGCCCAAAAACTTGGGTGAAAACTTTGCATGAGAACCACATAAAGTTGAATGAATGTTTGGAGCGAAACCACACCTTATCCTCTATATATTAGGACGTAACATTGGGGGCTTTGTTTGCCAGCATGTTTATGAGGTCTGCCTTTGCCAGTTGTAAAGGAAGCACAGCCTCTTTTCAGACTAGGTAAATGGTCATTAGCACTTCTGGTACTGAAGGCACCCTAGCATTCAAGGTGGATGAGGGAACCATTCCTAGATTTATTCTATACATACAATAGAATAGGGAGTACTCTAAAGCTAAGTCAAGTGAGTTGTTATAAGAATACTCTGAATCATACACTGAACACAATCCTGTTACTGTACTGAGCCAACAGGAGCCATCTCAGGTAGTATTATATGGATATGTTCTGTTGTTTAGTTTGCCCTTTCATTTCAGAATATTATTTTATCAAGTGGTATCTGAGGGTACCCACACCGTTCATGAGTTCAGTGCAGAATTTCAATAAAAAATGTACACCCAAACCTGTGACAATTTTGTTTGGAATTATGTGTTATCTAAAACCAAGTGTCACAAAGGCTAATGTGGGGCAGGGGCAATTGTTCTAAGAGCAGGAAATTGACTACCTGTGTAAGGCACTCCACAATCACTAGAACAGTATTGCATCCCTGAGAATCAGGCAGGTCCGAAATTAAATCCATAGATATATTAGACCAACAGAGCGAGGTGTGGTTATTAGCAATACAAGAAGAACTAGACTTTGATGTTATGTTTTTGTAGCACAAATAACACAATTTTGAACGTATGAGTTGATGGTTTTGAGCAGGAATGGCCACCAGAAATATTATGTTAAAAGTTCAACTGTTTTGTTGTCACCTAGACATCAGGCTACAGAGGACCCATGACACAACCAGATGGCTGTGCCTTGTCATTTAATTGAGAGGAAAATATTCTTTATTCCTGATAAAAATTATTCAACATCGTATTTCTGCTTTCCAGAAATATTGAAAGTCATTGATCTCTATTTTTGTATTAATTTCTAACATTTACCTGTTGCAGAAACCACTCTTTTTTTCTGTGGACCTCAAGATGAGGTGACCAGAATGGAAGGGGAACAAAGTGCTCCTTTGCATAGTCTGGGAATGGTAACATTTGATTTTTGGGGTGGCATGGGATTATGTACTGGCAACAAGAGAAGAATTAACATTATCTGCTAATTTCAGAGACGGTGAGGAACTAGAGATTTTTGTGATCAGGTCAAACCAATAAGGGATTGACTGTTGTTTCGAGTGAGTGCTTCCAGTGTGATAAGGCGTTCTTGAATGCCAAGAGGACACAACCCGAAATCATATAAACCTTTTCTGCATCAGTGAGGGTTCAGAAAAAAAGCAACTATTACTGCTCCACTGGCTGTATTGACCTCTAGACTTCAATCCGGGTGTGACAGAAATGAAGCATTCTTTAAATGACAGAAAGCAATGCCTTGCCTAGTAGACATGTAAAAATAATTATCCTTTTGAGTGGGTTTCACAGTTGCTTTAATGATATCACAGAAATTTGGAATGAAGTGATAGTAAAAACTTTGCAAAACCAACCTCTCTCTCTCTCTTTCACAATCTTTGGTTGAAGCGATTCATTTTTCCATGGTCCATAATAATACCCTTTCTGGAAATGATGAACACTAAGACTGTGACCTCAGTGGACCCAATGTGAATTTCTCCAGCTTGACATATAAATATTGCTTTGTAAATTGTCAAGTGGCATCTGTTGATCTTGTTCTTTAGTTTCTGAAAACCCCTTGATGTCATCTAGTTAAATGGTGATTTATGAATCCATTATCACAAAATATGTAGTTGACTATGTGCTGGAAAGCCCCAGGGTATTGCATAAGCCAAAATGCATGACTAAGGGCCTGATTTAGAGCTCGGCGAATGGGTCACAAACATGACAGATTTACTATCTGCCGTACTACAAGTTGTGAGAGGCTGGTTTAGTATATGGTGCTCACTTATGTAAGTGTAGCACCCTGCACAAATCCAGACAACTCTTACTGTGATTTTAGTGGTCCTAGACAACCTTAGAAAGCTAAATATGACCCGATTCCTGAGCAACTCAACTCAACACACAAAAAGAAATTTTGAGTGTGCCGCACCTCTCTACTGGCCTTAGGACCACCCGTCTCAATAGTATGTCCGGTGCAGAGCTATTAGCTCCTATGGTGTGCACTCCCACCGCCTCTGTTGCTCCCAAGAGGCAATTGTTAACAAAAACAATAAACTTTCCACCCGCTGTGGGTTGCACCACCAGAGATCAAATAATACAAATGTCAATAAAGAATATCCAAGAATTGTTATGTCTTGTTTTGTTTCTTCTTTATTCAATTTTCTTTTAAGCAGCCAAAAAGAAAATTGAATAAAGAAGAAACAAAACAAGACATAACAATTCTTGGATATTCTTTATTGACATTTGTATTATTTGATCTCTGGTGGTGCAACCCACAGCGGGTGGAAACCTTAGAAAGCTCTGGTAGCTGTGGAGAGCAGCCTTCAGGCTTAGTCCAGAAAGAGTGTAAAGAAACGTGTTTTAACAGTACTTAATATATTTATTATTAACACTCACTAATACAATGTAGTATCTCCTACCCTGGAGACACAACACAATACACACAGTACTTTGTCAACTGAATTCATAAATAGCACAGAATACACAGTGGTCCCCAGGGGGAGACCAAACCATATACTAAAATAGTGGAATGCGAACCATGACCTAAGCTGATAATGGACCCAGAAGACGTTGAGGAGCCGGGGACCCAAGGAACCACCCAAGGTGAGTATCTAGGAACCCCACGGAGGTCGTGTGCAGTGTGGGAACATGACTGCATGCTCAATGATATTCGTTAGGTAATTCGCCGTTGCAATTTTAAAGAAGAAGGACCCTCCCCAGTGGACCCCAAAGAAACCCAGTAGAAGATGGAAGGTTGGAGAGCCAACCCACCCATGGGAAGGTGGGTGCCTAGGTTTGAAGTGGCGTCGGAGGACGCCGTAGACCACAATGGAGGACTTCAGATGCCGCTGGTGAAAAAGGTGAAAGTATCCTGTGGAACCCAAAGGTGGATTTAAGGTGAGAGGTACCTGCAAGCAGAGAGGACAGAGTCTAGGCCACTAAGGAGTGACCAGGAGGCATGGAAGACGAATGCCCAATGATGTCGTAGATGCAGGAGAATTGACAGTACCCTTGAAGTAGCAGCTGTACGGACCATGCAATGAAGAGGAGGACCAGGAGCCATACACAAGCTATCCCACATTGGATGTCAATAGCCAAGGGGTCAGTATCCGGCAGGGGCACCAACAAACCTTGGCAACGGCAACCAACGTAATTGAAGAAAAAGGTGATGTGTCGGGCCAAGCAACGTCCAAGTGAGTCACCATGAACAGGTAAGTCAGAACAGGCCCTGAGCAAGCAGGGAAGCCCGCTGAAGCAAAGAACACCCTTGAGAGCACCCACGGGCCGATGCCACAGGAGCAGCTCACCAAGAGAAGAAGGCCCACTGCGCAGAGGATGAGATGCAGGAGAAGATCTTGGCTGCAGTAGAGGTTTGAAGTAGGAGCTTCTTGGAGCCCGAAGATCTCTGGAGAAGAAATTCAACAATCCTTGGCAGCAGCAAGTCGGTGCAGTGCACAGGGTTTTTTTCCAGCGGTTCCGACAAAGGATACTGGCCTCAAACTTAGTGAGGAGGCAGTGCAGGCCTTGAGAGAGTTGCAGAACCACCACCTGTGTTGCTGAGCCTTCCAGAATCCATGGGAGCCCAGGATCAGCAGACTGGTCAGCTGTGTTGCGGTGCATGCAGATGCAGGGGAGTGACTCCTTCACTCCATGGGAGATTCCTTTGGGTGTCTTCGATGTCCACAGGCCCTGTGAAGAATCTGTATGGAGCAGAGATGCAGACATTGCAGCAGACTTGCACGACAATGAGACCAGGAGCAACATGAGTCTTCCCAGTTGCAGTCTAGGTTCCCAAAGTGAAAGCCAGAGAGGTCCAGAGTGCCCAAAAGGTCGAAGCAGAAGTGGTGTGCGATCTGGATCTTGGCCCACGATGAATATAGGGACCCATCCACAGTGTCCAGTTTCGTGCCAGAGTAGGAACCAATGGCTCCCTGAACTGGTTTGGACTGGATGATGCAAGAAGGATACTAAATGTGCCCTTCACTGAGTCTGGTTGGTGCTGGCAAGCGTCCCCACCCCGTCTCAAAATACTAAGTACTGTCTGGGAGGCGGCCACACCTCCCTGTAAAAGGATACCTATTGTCCTGCCTTCCTTTGCTTGAGCTTGGTTCAGCAGCAGGAGGTCTAGAAGACTGGTACGGGGAGCACTGAAGGCCTCCCAGAGGAGCTTTACAAATCATGCCTCCCACAACAGCGTGGGGGTATGATTCTGACATGTTTGATACCAAACACAACAGGGTTTGTTACAGCCAGTTTAGAGATGTCATTGCATAATGACACATAGCCACTCTATGTATCCTACTCGCTGATGCACTTACAACCAGGGACAATGGACTTCGAAGGTTGTAGGCATGTCCTGCTCATGCAGGGGCAGCTGCACACTTAGAACCAAACACCCTGCCTTCAGGATTGAAAGGCCTGCCTTAGGGGTGGCTTATAGGTTTTAGGTGCAGTGACCTCAGATATAAGGGAACTTATGTCTGTCGCAAGTGGTGCTAGCACCAACTTACACAGGCTTAAATGGTAGACCTGTAGTCACAATTTGATTGATCTCTCATGGGTGGCATAATACATGCTTCAGCCCATGAGAGGCCCCTGGTGTACCTATGCCCCGGGTACCTTAGTGCCATCTACTAGGGACTTATCAGGGTCGCCAATCTGGAGTGTACCTAGGTACTCACCACGTCCAATTTAGGGAAGAAGCACAGAGACTGGGGTCCTGATTAGCAGGATCCCAGTCAGACTAGTCAGAAAACATAGCAACACCAGGCAAAAAGTGGGGGTAACCATGCAGAAGGATCCTACTTTCCAATACAAGTGCATTATACCCACACACATTACAGACGGAGTAGTAACCTGTCCGCTGAACTCTGAATCAGTGCTTAGAAACTCACAATGCCCATAAATGGTGACAAAGGCAGACATTCATTTCATTTCTTTTCTGTACCAGGTTGTGCGTGCCTTGAAGATCCAATTTTGTAAATTAATTGAAAATTCAGATCGGATTGACAAAATGGAGCTTATGGGTAGGAGATCTCTAGTTTGTAGTGCTATTGCTTTCAATTCTCAGTAGTCTATACTTTATCCGTATTCCCATGCATGTTTCGGGGCAAAGAAAATGTGTGATCTTGCAAGGAAATGAAATGTCTTATAAAGCTGTTTTTTACAGTCTCTTTCAAAAGACCATGAAAATCTCGTTCTCCTTGACACTGAGAGCATAAATATGACGGTTATGACTCTCTGCCCAGGAATCAGATGTATCACAAAGTACTAATAGCGATGAGAGGGCAGAGTGCCAGTCCCCTTTTGATGAAACTTATTATAAGACAGGTACTGTGTCCATATGCAGCAGAGGAGAGACTGGGCCTCAAACAAAATAGATATACAGACTAAAACCCTCTCTGTTAACAAAACACATTATGTGCAAACAGTATGAATCTGAATGTACAAGATTTGCTCCAATATAAACTCATTAACTCTCACAATTATGGAGCACCTCATATGAAGTAGGGGACAATTATTCATATGGGAAACATCCTTTAAAACGAAACTTTTACAACGCAGTGCTTTTACAACGCAGGTTTTACAACGAAAATCATTACAACGCATTGCGCTGGGGGGCTCTCTAGGATAGGGAATAGATTTAATTTACTATCCAACACCTTCCCTAGTGTCCACGGGGACTGGAGTTGGAATAGTAAATTAAACTATTCACTATCCAGCACCCCAAAGCGCTATTCGTTGTAACGGTTTGAGTTGTAAAAACTGCGTTGTAACAGCATGCGTGGTAAAAGCATGTGTTGTAACGTCATACATCCATTCATATCAACTTGAAATTCATCAAATATGATGATGATGATAACATTTATTTGATTACAACAATACATCATAAATTCATGAGATTGTGCAAGGAGTATATACAGTGACAACAAACCATCCCCACTGGGGAAGTGTTTCAAACTGTTTGCAGTGCAAACAATATCAATCACGTACAATGGTGTTATCCCCCAAATTATTTTTATTAGACCTTGTCCTGAGGAGAACCCCACAACAATTCGATTCAAAATGCATGAAACTTCTCCCCCATTGGCAAATGGACATTTGAAAAGTGATGCTGACTGAAATAAGTCTTTATATCCTCACCATTGTTATTGATCATCAGCTTTGGGATAACTATGGTACCTCCTGAAGGATCATGTAAAACAACATTTCCACTTTCATAATATGGATTACTGGATGTTCACACCCTCTTTTAAATAATAATCAAGAAATATTGTCTTCATTTTGTTATAAAGATTACATGGTTGATATTGTTTGCACTCCAAACACTTTTAAACACTCCCCAACTGATGATGGATTAATGGATTGTTGTCACTGACACGTTTCCCCAGAATATGCTCTGTAAAGTTTTCATCCACAAACATGACCCTTAAGGCATATGTGATACCCTTTAGACATGCCACATGGGCATTGTTTCACCCAGGAAATCAACTGTGTATGCCATTTATTAACATGCAATCGTTACTAGGCACATGGTGCAGCCTAGGGCCACAACCAGCCCTCCACCACTGGGGTAACTTATTGCTCATAGTCTTTTGCCATTGCCCTCATGCTACCAGAACTGGCTGTGAATGGCTTTCAGTCATGAGCGGAAGTTACTGGGCAGAGGGCAGAGCATTCTGCATAGCCGTCTCTCATATTCCATACCCAGTCCTGGACATCGCAGAACCTACACATTTATTTTACCAAATAAGAACATTTCAATCACAAATATCATATAGTATGACAAGTAGTAGTTTGGCACATAGGACATTAGATGGAGTTTTTCGATGGATTCAGTGGCATTACAAAATATAATGTTGCTGTAACTTGTAAGAGCTAAATGGACCATTGCATGAAGTGCAAGAACAGCAAGTACAAACAAACATCTAAAAAGTACAACACAACATAGTGTTGTACAGTGGTCTCATGGTGTAGAGATTGACCTTCAACCAAACATGGCAACCAGTCTCCCATTCGTCAGTGCCGACTTGGGCGGTAGGGTATCCTGTGTTTTTATTTACTTCTAGCTTGTTTTTTACTTTATAAACCCAGAATGTAGTTTTCAATCTGTTGTCATTTTGAAGTGATCCAAGTCTGACAGATCTTTCACAAACCCCCAATGCTGTAAATATTGTTAGTAATAGACTAGATTTCTAAAATATTCAACACAGAATTCCATCCTTCACTTTATGAACTATTCTCCCCCTGTCATTTTTGGGTTGTGAATGGTAACAAATCGTAAAATCAAATGCACACAGCAACACTACTCTTAATTAGCAACTTTGGATTACCTTCCTTAGTATAGTGAATCGCAATTAGCGATTCAGATTCCGTAGAATTTGATTCTCACTTGCCCTGACTGATGAGCTCACCAGCAGAAAGTCAGTCATTACTCCTTATTTCGCCATATTTTCATAGCATATAAAGTGCAGTACTACTATTGCAGAAGTAGTGCAGAAATGTGCTGCTAGGCTTCTTTATCGGTTGCCTAAATTTGCCTCAGTCTCTCAGGGCCATATGTATCATACTTCCGTTTAGCGAATTCCAAATAGCGAATTTTAAGGAATCGCTATTTGGAAACGGTATGTATGTACAAAATCGCTTTTCAATAGCGATTCCTTACCATTCCTAATTTGCGATTAGCAAATTGCTAATCGCAAATAACCCATTCATTTCTATGGGCCAGGAGGCCCATAGGAATGAAAGTGCAATTTGCGATTAGCAATTTGCCAATCGCAAATTAGGAATTTTTTCAAGGGTGCAGGGGTGTCTCAAGAACACCCTGCTGCACCCCTGAAAAAGACATTTGGGGGCATATGGCGCACATACATGCCCTGAGGGCATGTATGTGCATCATATGGCACCTTTGGTTTTTTGTAAAAAAGCTTTTTGAAAAGAATTCGCAACTTACCACCAACTAGAAGTTGGTGGTAATTTGCGAATCCTTAATGGCATTTTTTGAATATTTTTTGTTTGATACATTGCATTTAAGGAATCGCAAAATTTGCGATTCCTTAAGTGCAATCGCAAAATAAGGAATAGCAAATTTTGCAATTCCTTATTTTGCATCAAACATGTTTGATACATACCATTTATCTAATTAGCATTCGCAAAGGCCGAAATTCGCAGAATTTCGGCCTTTGCAAATGCTAATTAGCTTGATACATATGGCCCCTAATTTCTTTAATGAGCTGCACTGGCTTACTATCTCAAATCAAAGTTTAAAAGTTTAAAGCTCTATGCTATAGGTTTAAGGCAAAAGCTGGAGGTGGTCCTCAATACAATTTGGATCTGTTTGCCCATACCATCCATCTCGATCTCTGAGATCCTCACAACATGCCTTGTTTACTGTACCCAGGTTCAGCTTGCCCTGCATGAAGGGGCCCTCTTTTGCTTATTTAGGGCCAGATGTAGGTAATTCCTATTTACCGACTCCAAAATACCGACTCATACCGAATCGGTATTTAAAAGTCGGTAAATAGGAAGGAGGCAGATGTTGGTAAAAATTACCGATTCTGTAAGAGTCGGTATTTACCGAATCTGTAAATACCGATTCGGTATTTCACATTGATTCCTATGGGCCTTGTAGCCCATAGGAATCAATGTGAAATACTGATTATGAACTTAACATACTGCAGCCATAAAATCTTCTGGGCTACATCCAGCTCTAAACAGTCCCTCAGGACAATCTGGTTCAAACACACCGTCTTCCTGCACCATATCGAGTGCCACAGTAACATAGTTGCGAGGCTAACAGTATCTAAAATGAATGGGGCATCAAGTTCTGCATGCCAGTTATAGTTTGAGCAACTGCGCGGTACAGCTAAAAATCTTTTAAAGAAAATGTCTTCCTTACACTGAAGGGATTCAATTTCCACCATATTTCCATGCCCCTGCCTACTATGCGGAGACAGAGGTTGCTTTCACCACATACACCTTCAATATTTGTGGAATGGATTTAAAGCCAAGCTTTTTGATAAAGGTAAAAATGTCTGTGATACTCTGCTGGCTACCATGTTTTTCCCAGTGGCGGCCGGCACAAGTAAGAGTGGTGCGATGAGTGCAAGGAACGTTGTTTTATTTATTTTTTTAATACATTTTACCATCGTATGTCAAGTTCCCCCCCCTCGCACTGCCCCAGCCATGCCCCACTGCTCTTACATGTGCCGGCCACCACTGTTTTTGCGAGGTGTGTTTGCCATCAGAAAGAATCCCTAGGTAGGAAAAATTATCCACCGCCTCCATTCTACAAGAATCTATCAGGGAGTTGGGATCGGCCCCTGCCACCATCTTGGAGGATTTTTCTTCATTTACACATAGATCCAAATGTTTCATAAATCTGGTATACTCCTCTATCAGTTTCTGCAGTGCTCTCCAGTTCTAGCTATAAGCATGGCATCATCTGCATAGAGGAGTATAGGCAGGGGGACAGAGTTAAAATATGGTACATCTTTTGTGACTCCTCTCAGGCCTGCCTCCACCCCAGTAGTGTCCTTGGAAAATAAAAAGGAGGCCCAGACGCAGCCCTGTCGGACTCCGAGATTGATCTTAAAAGGCGTGGTGCACTCACCATCCTTCCCATACCAAAGACAGGCGGTGGCCAGTGAGTACTTCTGATGGATAAACACAATAATAGTTTTGTCTATGCCAGTGCCTTCCATAACTGACCACAACTTCAAATGGGTGACGCAATTGAAGGCGGCCGAAAGATCTATAAAAGCCATATATATTTGGCCTCTTTGTCGCAGCTGTTGCTTTGAATTTAGCAATAACCATACTCAGGTTGAGGCATTCGTCTATTGTCCCTTTACCTTTTTTAAAACCATACTTTGTATGTATGAGCACATTCTTCCCTTCAGCCCAGTCCTTTAACCTATTCAGTAAAAGACATCCCATCTCTTTGGCTGTGCCATCTAACAAGGAAATAGGTCTATAGTTGTTAGGGGAGGCCTTATCTACTTTTGAAAAAGTGGGATTTATCATTGGTTTTCCCCAGGAATCGAGCAGTCCCAGCTTACCTATAGCAATAAAAATATTAGTTAGTAGTGGGACCCAGAGGTGTTGATTTTCCAGAAAGCAATCTGTGGGCACCCCATCTGGAGCAGGTGCCTTAACGGAACTAAACTAAGCAATTCCACGCCTCACCTCAGGCAGTTCAAAAAACCCACCTGACGCCTTGTCCTGCCAACCTCAAATTTTTTAGAGGGGCAGGAAATTTACCTGTCAGTCTGAATATTTTCACAGTCTTCCTCTTTGACATGAAGGTCTAGGGTCAGGTCACTTTCATCTTTTAGAAAGGGGGCATTTAGTACTCTCCAGACATCTCTGCTACCTTTCCTTAGCACTGCCAATCTTAGCCTCTCCCAGGTTTCCTGTCTCAGATCTTGTAATCTAATGCTCCTTGCTTCCTTTTACTGCACTGCAGGCTACGCACCAGATCTTTATCTCTTGGGTTAACCCTCAATGCTTTATGTAAACTCTTTAGAGACTGCGAACATGCAGCATAGAACCAGCTGACTCTTGGAATGTGCTTAAGGGGAGGGGACTCACCAAATGACTACTTTTGGCCAGTAGATTGTTAAATGCGTTCAACAACCTACCTGGCATCTAGGCAGACCATCACTTCAGTCTGCCCTTTGGCAAGAATCGATGGTAAAAACGTCAACTTATCAACACTTGCTCATTTGAATGTGAGACCATTTCTCCTTGCTAATCTGGCATGGGTGCATTAGTCTCGGATGACTTGCTCTTGGCTTCGCATATCATAACGAAGGAGAGGGCTGCATGATCGTTAATGTTTGGGTGCTTCTACTTTTGTCAGCAGGCCACCTAAAATATCTGAGACCTCAAGATAATCAATTCTTGAACCCTTGTTCTGACATCCAAAAGTCCATGCTAACGATCCGGTGAGGGGTCAACTTGATTCATTATCTCTAAATCCCTGATAACTAGCATCCTGTTAGGTGCCTTACTATATTCGTTATGAGAAAAGTGGGGAATCATATACCCCTCACAGCGGCTTATGCATCAAGTCACAGCTATGGACGTTAACATCACCTAACTACAATATCTTGAGCTAACTAGGGTGTTCTGCACAAACATAATCTATCTCTTGTTCCAGTGAACCGACCACCGCAGCTATATTGCCATCACAATTATTATTGTAATAGTTAACTAGGATCAAGTCCCAATCATTAAGGCCTTCACATAACAAAATGTGATGATATGGGAATTCGTTCCAGAACTTTAAAACTTTTATGCTATCTGCGTTGGCTATCAAAATAAGAATGCTACCTCTGGCTCTCCCTGCCCTAGATGGAGTGGCAAAGGTTTGCAATGAGCTAAAACCATTCAGAAAAACCTGCCTTGTTTACCAGATTTCCTGGAAACATAAAACTTCAAGCCCTGCCGCCACACTTGACCAGTCTGAATTTTCCAGGTTTTGTCTCAGGCCAGTTACGTTCAATTGGCAATTTTAAGCCTTTGCATGCTCTCAGCCCCCAGTTTTGCAACCTTCGGAGAATTAAGACCGGTTCTTCCGTTCTCCTGTAAAACCGCAGGTTTATCGCCCAGTCAGACACATGACTCCAGGCTTCCCAATGGCTCAAACCGGTTCTCTATTCTTACTCCATACTTAGCAGGCTCTATAATGTGCTGGGTGCACTGGGGAAAAAAGACGGCGGCTGGTACTTCTACTTCACCCACTCAATAGAACCTCCAGTCGTGTAGATTTGTAAAAAAAAACGCGGCAGGGTGTATATTTGAGTATATAAAGTGGTTGTGTGTGGTAGCCTCCTTAACAAATCCTCAACTAAATTACAATCATCAAAGTTGACTACTATACAGTCACCACCTATTGTTTTGGGGGCTGTACCCACCCAGGAAATTCTACTGGCCATAATTATGTGCCCATACAGTGCGTAGTCCACCCTTGGCCTTCTTGTCAGCCAGTATAAAACACTTATCATTAGCTGCTCTGTTGTCTGTAGCTGTGATTGATTTAATTCAGGGTTGTTAACCAATATTAGGACATACGTGCAAGCAGCGGGGGGATCCCCTTCCGCCCTCCCTTCCCGCCACCGCCGCTTTTCCCCGCCCCTTTTTCTATTCTGTACCCTCCCCGCTCCCGCCTCCCAGCTGCTCCGCCCACCCGCGCACTTGGCCTTAAATGGCGACCGTGCGACGCAGGTGAGTGTGACCCACTTGTGGGACACCCCCGCGCCGCACGGCCACCAGCTGCTGCGTGCGCCCCTTGCCTGCCCTCTGCCTCGCTGCTGCCTCGTTTGCCGGTTGCCGGCTGCCTCCGCTGCAGAGATTGTTTTTGCCTTGTTTTGTCGATAATTTGTGCCTGTTTTGTTTAATTTCATTTTCCCTTGTTTTGTCAATACTTTGTGCCTGTCGTGGTCAATTTCTTTTTGCCCGTGTTTTGGTTTTCCTTCCTTGTTGTCCGCCTACCTCGCCGCCCTCCGCCCTCCCTTCCCGCCACCGCCACTTTTCCCCGCCCCTTTTTCTATTCTGTACCCTCCCCGCTCCCGCCTCCCAGATGCTCCGCCCACCCGCGCACTTCGCCTTAAATGGCGACCGTGCGAACGCGCAGCGGCCACGCGCAGCGGGCGCGCCGATTGTGCGCCGAAGGCGCGCCAAAGGTAAGCCCGTCTGCGCCCGTCCGCGCCTGGACCGTGCCCAGTGCCAGGACCCCTGGCCCACGTAGACCCCGACCGACCCGCCTGTCATACTCCGCCGCCACCCTCACCGCTCTCAACACCGGCCGACTCCCAGAATGCCATCAAGCCACTCCACGACGTACCCACGGACCTTTCAGCTGCCACGCCTGCAAGTTCACCTGCATCCGGACCAGCCTCGCACCAGCACCCGCCAAGTCGAACACCAGCAGCACCCATCTCAAGTGCATCCTGCTCAACACCCGCTCCGTCCACAGACACGCCATCGAACTCTGGAACCTCCTAGACGCCACAGCCCCGGACGTTGCCTTCCTCACGGAGACCTGGATGAACGCCTCTTCAGCTCCCGACATCGCCATCGCTATCCCAGAGGGCTACAAGATCGTCCGGAGGGACCGAAACGCCAACCAGATGGGAGGAGGCATCGCCATCGTCCACAGGAGCACCATCCGTCTCACGACCAACACCGACAACACCCTGACCAGCGCCGAACACCTGCATTTCCAGATCCACACCAACCCGAACA
Source organism: Lissotriton helveticus (assembly GCF_964261635.1). Classification (NCBI taxonomy): domain Eukaryota; kingdom Metazoa; phylum Chordata; class Amphibia; order Caudata; family Salamandridae; genus Lissotriton; species Lissotriton helveticus. The sequence goes on from NC_136069.1 coordinate 263,523,188, forward strand.
CCACCCTCAGAGGCACCCTGATCTACCGACCCCCTGGACCACGCACGCAATTCAGCGAGGACATCGCCGACTTCGTCAGCCCGCATGCCCTCCCCTCCGCTGACTACATCCTCCTGGGAGACCTCAACTTCCATCTGGAGAACAACAGCGACCGCAACACCAGCACCCTGCTCGACAACCTCGCCAACCTGGGACTCAAGCAACTGGTGTCCACCCCCACCCACCTCGCCGGACACACACTCGACGCAGTCTTCTCCCCCAGCCCAGACATCGACTTCAGCCACGCCACAGAGCTTCAATGGACGGACCACAGCTGCGTCCACTTCACCTTCAAGAGAACGACAAGCCACCAACACCAGCAACAGGCCGCCCGCAGAAGCTGGAACAAGATCACAGCAGACCAGCTCGCCACCTCCCTGAGCCAGCACCCCCCTGCCAGCTCAGCGAACCCCAGCCAGGCCGCCGACAACCTCACGAAGTGGATCAGCAACTGCGCGGACGAACTCGCCCCACTGAGGACCCCGCCTAGCAGACCCGGCAGCAAGAAGGCCCCATGGTTCACCGACGAACTCAAGAGCTCCAAGAAGAATTGCCGAGCCCTCGAGAAAGTCTGGAGAAGGGAACCGACACCGGACAACAGGACCTCCTTCAAACTTGCCACCCGGAAACACCACCAGCTGATCCGCGCCGCCAAGAAAACAGCATTCAAGGACCGGCTGGACAACAACGCACACAACTGCAAGGAACTCTTCAACATCGTGAAAGAGCTCTCCAACCCCAGCGCAGGAAACAACGACATCACCCCATCGCAAGACCTCTGCAACTCCCTCGCTTCATACTTCCACAACAAGATCGCGGACATACACAACAGCTTCAACAACCAACCAACGCACACCATGACCGAGCAACCACCCCCCACCACCACCCTCCACGCCTGGACCCCGATCAGCACCGAAGACACCATCCGCACGATGAACTCCATCCACTCCGGATCACCAACCGACCCCTGCCCTCACCACGTCTTCAACAAGGCCGACGCTGTCATCGCACCCCACCTGCGAGACATCATCAACACATCCTTCGACACCACCATCTTCCCTGAGAGCTGGAAACACGCCGAACTCAGCGCTCTACTCAAGAAACCAACAGCGGACCCCACCGACCTCAAGAATTACCGCCCCATCTCGCTCCTCCCGTTTCCAGCCAAAGTCATCGAGAAGACCGTCAACAAGCAGATGGCCGCCTTCCTCGAGACGAACGGATCCCTCGACCCCTCACAGTCCGGCTTCCGAGCCAACCACAGCACCGAGACCGCCCTCATCGCCGCCACCGATGACATCCGAGCCCTGATGGACAATGGAGAAACAGCGGCCCTCATCCTCCTAGACCTCTCCGCGGCATTCGACACGGTCTGCCACCGCACCCTAGTACGGCGCCTCAGCAACATCGGAATCCAGGACAAGGCGCTGGAATGGATCATCTCCTTCCTCGACGGAAGAACACAGAGAGTCCGCCTACCACCGTACAAGTCAGAGGCCTCCAAAGTCATCTGCGGCGTCCCCCAAGGATCATCTCTGAGCCCCACCCTCTTCAACGTCTACATGAGCCCCCTCGCGGCCATCGTACGCAAACACAACCTCAGCATAATCTCCTACGCCGACGACACCCAGCTGATCCTCTCCCTGACCAACGACCCCGCCGCCGCCAGAGCCAACCTACACGAAGGGATGAAAGAGGTAGCCGAGTGGATGACGACCAGCCGCCTGAAACTGAACTCGGACAAGACGGAGGTCCTCATCCTGGGCTCCTCACCCTCCGCCTGGGACGACTCCTGGTGGCCTCCCGCCCTGGGCACCGCACCCAAACCGACAGACCATGCACGCAACCTGGGCTTCATCCTGGACCCCTCCCTCTCCATGACCAGGCAAGTCAACAACGTCTCCTCGGCGTGCTTCAACATCCTACGCATGCTACGGAAGATCTTCTGGTGGATCCCCACCGAGACCAGGAAGACCGTCACCCAGGCCCTCGTCACCAGCCGACTGGACTACGGCAACGCCCTCTACGCCGGTACCACCGCCAAGCTCCAGAAGAGACTCCAGCGGATCCAGAACGCCTCAGCCAGACTCATCCTCGACATCCCGCGAACCAGCCACATCTCCGGACATCTGAGAGACCTTCACTGGCTCCCCGTCAACAAAAGAATCACCTTCCGCCTCCTCACCCACGCACACAAAGCCCTACACGACCAAGGCCCGAGCTACCTCAACAGCCGAGTCAACTTCTACGCTCCCAAACGCCACCTCCGATCAGCCAACCACGCCCTCGCCGCCGTCCCCCGCATCCGAAAAACGACTACAGGAGGAAGGTCCTTCTCCTACCTGGCCGCCAAGACCTGGAACTCCCTCCCGACCGACCTGCGCCTGACCCAAGACCACCTCTCCTTCAGGAAGAAGCTGAAGACCTGGCTGTTCGAGCAGTAGCGGCACCCCCCCCCCCCCAGCGCCTTGAGACCCTACGGGTATGTAGCGCGCTTTATAAGTGTCACTGATTGATTGATTGATTGATCCAACATTTGACCCCTATTTCCTCCTTGATCTTTCTACACACTTACACACTCCCCACCTCCCAGAACCGCCCTTCGTGTTCCAGTACTCCGTCGATGTGGCAGTCTAGTTAACTCGACCGTCCCATCTTGTGGAATGTTTTGAAATGTATTCATCTGCCTCAATGGGATTTGTACTGGGTGGTTGAGCCTAAGTGGGTCTGATGACATGTCAGCTTGTGAGGTATATGGGAAGAAACCCTCCTCCCCTCTATCATCCTCCGTTGGTTGAGCTACACTCTGGTGCTGATGGATTAGAGGCAGAAAGGGTTTGACCACTCCTCATATCACTGACGGCCCCTATATGACCAATAAGGAGGGATAGATCTTCTTTAGTTTTCTATAGCCTGCTCTGTTATGGCTGCAACAGTGACAAAACTATGCTTTCAATTTTGTGACAATGATCATCATTACCATACATTCCAACATTTTTGTGGGTGGAAAGACCTGAATAACGCGTAACACGAAATGGGTCAGACGTAACACAAAATGGAACGCCGGCAGTGGTGGCTGGTGACATTTAAAAGTGGTGGGCATAAACTTTCTGTCAGAGTGCACTGTGGCCAGTGAGCACAGTGAGCAAGCATGACCATCTTAAGGGGGGTTCAGGGGGGGTTCTCCCCACAAGAAAAGTTTGAAAAAAGCTAATCTGAGAAGCAAGAAGGTTAATAAAGCATTTGTGAAAGTGCAGTTATTACATTAATAAAGAGATGTCATATAACAACATGTAGATAGAAATGTTTCTGAAGCTAGGTCCTACCAGTGCCACGCACCTCTGAGCAATATACACGCTGTGTGCCAGCAGGGCCTAGCGCCAGAAAAATTTCTATTGTTATGTTTTTGAAGCTAGGCACTCAGTGTGTATGCTTCTGAGAGATCAATCACGCGTGGCAGGACCTGTAGCTTCAGAGTGAGAAACATTTTTTGCACCAGCCTGCGTTCTCACTCTATAAACACTAACACTCTTTGAAGTGCAGAGTCACTCTGCACTTTAAAGAGTGTTAGTATTTAGAGTGGGAATGGGACCCGAAGGTAATTCAGAACTGCTTTTGATGAAGGCGCACATTTGCTCTTTGCGACTGTCCTTTAATTGTTCCAATTGCCTCCGACGGTCAATGATTTCTGTATTTCTGTATTTAAGGCGAGCAAAGCGCGGAGATACCCCATGGGTCGATTCTGGCGCGATACAAGCAATTAAATAAATGATAAAATGTACGTTTGGGCCATAGAGACTACGACTGTTGAAACAGGGAACAGCCATCTATGCTTAATAGTTGGCTGTATGATTTAATGTGGTGGAGGATTCTTGATGTTGAAACAGGGAAACAGGGAACAGCCAACTATGCTTAATTGTTGGCTGTATGATTTAATGTGGTTGAGGATTCTTGATGTTGTTGCAGAACAACCTCTGAAAAACCCAATTGAGACATAAAACGCAGACCGCGAATGTGACCGTGATGTCTCTGGATTATTATGAATTACTGCAAAACAGTTTATTTACTTATTTAAACCCAACAAGCATTGCTCTTGTTTTAGAATTTGTGGATTTAAGCCTGACTTTCTCGAGTTGGAACAACTATCCAACTCTATTAGTGTACTTGAAATTAGAAATGCGATTTCCCTCTTGCCATCTGGGAAAGCGTCGGGAGAAGATGCGATTCCACTAGAAATATACAAGTTATGTGTTCAGCTTACACCTCTCCTTTATCAAGTTATTTTTTTCATCGGGGAAAGCAGGGAAGCCCCGAGGTCTTGGAACAAGGTAAAGTTGTTTTTTAAAAAAAAAAAAGGGGAACCACCAGACGAGTGCGGTTCTTACCGCCCTATTTCGTTAATTCATTCGGATGCTAAAATATTAGCAAAAGTGTTAGCCACCCGCTTAGCACCTATTATACCGAAAATAGTTAGCCCAAATCAACATGGGTTTGTAATAGGTAGGGACACCACAGCGCATATTAATATGACTGTGACAGCCTTTGATATAACTAAAAAGGAATCCACCCCACTCGGTATGATTATGCTTGATGCAGAAAAGGCTTTTGACCGAGTGGGGTGGGATTACTTGTGTCGAGTCATGATTGGCCTGGGCTTCAGGGATACATTTTTTAATTGGATACAGTCACTACATGACAATCCCATGGCCAAAATTAGTTATGCTGGTTTATTATCCGCCTCTTTTACTATTGCCCGAGGAACTCACCCTGTCACCTCTTTTATTCGCATTATCAATAGAACCATTTCTTCATGCATTACAATTACAATCTGTCATTACTCCTTTTGAGTTTGGCCCTCATCTACTAAAGCTCACAGCTTATGCTGATGACATCGCCATCTATTCAACCGACATTGTAAAGGCGATGCAGGGCATTACAGTAGAAGCCAGTAGATTCGGGGACATCTCTGGATACAAACTGAACTTAAATAAAACACAAATAATTGCTAATTATAAACCAGGGGGCCTTGCTGGATTGTGTCAGTCAGCTACATATCTAGGGGTTAAGCTATCTGCAAATATTAGGGACTTCATTAAATTAAATTACGATGATTTAGTCAAAAACACTATAACTCTGTTAAAAAAGTGGCACAAACTTTCTTTAAATATTATTGGTAGAATTAATTTGATCCTTATGATAATTTTACCTAAGTTTCTTTATCTCTTCCATTCTATTCCTTTGGCATTATGTAATTCTTTTTTTTTTTCAATTGGATGGGATCTTTAGTAGCTTTATTTGGGGGTACCGCAAAGTTCGTAGATCTATTACTCTTTTAAAAGGGGCTTCTGACGCAGGATGGCTGAACTTCCCGGATTTTAAGTTATACTTTTGGGCAACATTTGTAGGACGCTTACGACACTTAATTAATTCTGAGGATGTAGATAACCGACCTTATTTTCTTACATTTATGCTTAATTTGGATGTGAAAATGTTTTTGTTGAGGATCAATGATCCCAATTACTTCAAAAGGGTGCTTTTTAAGATAGCTAGAGATTTAGTCAAAATTTGCCGTAACATTCAGGCCTTCTGCAAGGTGACCTTTTTTCATCCCAAATTGACTTTGTGGGGAAATCCTGGCTTACCGGGAATATTTAGTGATGGATTAACTAATATTTGGTTGACGCATGGAATAAAAAGTCTTGGGGATCTGTATGCGCACAAGGGCTCTTGAGCTTTGAAACACTTAGGACACTCTATAATATCCCTGACTCTATGAGGTTCAAGTATATGCAGATATATGATTTTTTATTCGTAAAATGAAACTACAGAATATTTCTGACTCTAGCATATGGGATAGCCTTTATTCGCAGGAAAATAAGTCATTCATTAGTGGCTGCTATAAGTGTTTCAATACTTACAGAAATACGGACTGCAGTACTCTAGCAGAGAAGTGGAGTAGGATGCTAGGGAGTAATATTACTCCCGCTGTGATTAATTCATCTCTACGCAATATTAACAATGTGGTCTCTTCGTCAAGTTTAAGATTGCTGCAATTTAAAACAACATGCATGCTCTACCATACCCCAGAAAGAATATCTAAATGAGCTTCGAACAGTATTTACAGTGAACGAACTAAATGCCCTAAGTGTGCGTTAGCTGCCGCAGATCTGGTGCATATGTTATATACTTGTCCCAAGATATCAGAATTTTGGACATCTTTCGAGAACATAATGACATTGAAGCTAGGGGCCTTATTTTCTTTAGATACTGCGCTAGTTCTGTTAGATATTAATGATAGGAGCACTTCACAAAGATCCCTAATCACTATTATGGTGCCGTGCGCCAAACTTACAATCGCGCGCGCCTGGATCTCTCCTAACTCTCCACATATTATGGAATGGTGGTCACTGATTAAGGAAATTCATAGTATGGAACTAGCGTTGGCTAGGCTCAGGGGTACTAAATCTCTAGCTAAATTTGATAAGATCTGGGGATCTTTCCTACTCTAGGTGAAAATTATTTATTACCTAGATAACAGTTTATTTATGTCACATACCAGCAACGATACACGTATTCATTTTACTTGGATTTAATTAGAACTTATCAAAAGATTTAACGTCAATTCTGCATATGTTTACTATTTCCTTTTCTTTACATTGTCTCTTTCCTCATGCTGCTTGTATTGCTTTGTTTGCATGCTTTTGTTTTCTGTGTTGCTAATAAAAACATTTAAAATAAATAAATTAAAAAAAATGAATGGATTTATTTATGATATTCAAATATATTTTCAGTATCCTTTTTCTGGATTATACATTATAATTGGAAGGACAGACAATATTAGAGCATTATTAAGATTTATACAACGTCAATACATTATTGTTATTTGTGAATGTTTTAATTTGATTTCTCAAGGTTAGGACTACTTGCTCTCCTTTTGTAAATGTCACAAGAAAGTTCACTAAAACATTTGGGTGATGCTTTTTGTTGACCATTCCTCTACCTTCTTGTTAAGTTAAAGACTCAGGGCCTGATTTTTATATGGGAAGAGAGGAAACTCTGTTGCAACAGTGGGAGTTCTCTCCAGGCCCTACAGAAGCTCTCCCTAGCGAGGGAACTGGGGCTGCGAGCAACTGTTGTTCACATGAATGTGTAATTAGGAATTTTATTGTTTAACAGCTTCGTGATTTGTGCATTTTGAGCGCTTTTTACCCGTTTTTAAAAACTGTTTGGAATTTACTCTGGGGGCTCAAACATTAAGGGGAATTGATCATCTTGGTACTCTGACACCCTAAACACCTATCTTCTGCTTTGAAATTCACCCTACCGCTCCTCAGCCGACTTTCGGCGGCGGTGGGCGCCATCTTGAGTGAGGAGTCGGGGAGAGCGCTCTAGTCGCGCCCTACTCCCGCCCTCCTGGTGTATTTGAGTGGAACGTGTGCAGAGCTCTTCGCCCTACAGAAGCTCTCCCTAGCGAGGGAACTGGGGCTGCGAGCAACTGTTGTTCACATGAATGTGTAATTAGGAATTTTATTGTTTAACAGCTTCGTGATTTGTGCATTTTGAGCGCTTTTTACCCGTTTTTAAAAACTGTTTGGAATTTACTCTGGGGGCTCAAACATTAAGGGGAATTGATCATCTTGGTACTCTGACACCCTAAACACCTATCTTCTGCTTTGAAATTCACCCTACCGCTCCTCAGCCGACTTTCGGCGGCGGTGGGCGCCATCTTGAGTGAGGAGTCGGGGAGAGCGCTCTAGTCGCGCCCTACTCCCGCCCTCCTGGTGTATTTGAGTGGAACGTGTGCAGAGCTCTTCGCCCTACAGAAGCTCTCCCTAGCGAGGAACTGGGGCTGCGAGCAACTGTTGTTCACATGAATGTGTAATTAGGAATTTTATTGTTTAACAGCTTCGTGATTTGTGCATTTTGAGCGCTTTTTACCCGTTTTTAAAAACTGTTTGGAATTTACTCTGGGGGCTCAAACATTAAGGGGAATTGATCATCTTGGTACTCTGACACCCTAAACACCTATCTTCTGCTTTGAAATTCACCCTACCGCTCCTCAGCCGACTTTCGGCGGCGGTGGGCGCCATCTTGAGTGAGGAGTCGGGGAGAGCGCTCTAGTCGCGCCCTACTCCCGCCCTCCTGGTGTATTTGAGTGGAACGTGTGCAGAGCTCTTCGCCCTACAGAAGCTCTCCCTAGCGAGGGAACTGGGGCTGCGAGCAACTGTTGTTCACATGAATGTGTAATTAGGAATTTTATTGTTTAACAGCTTCGTGATTTGTGCATTTTGAGCGCTTTTTACCCGTTTTTAAAAACTGTTTGGAATTTACTCTGGGGGCTCAAACATTAAGGGGAATTGATCATCTTGGTACTCTGACACCCTAAACACCTATCTTCTGCTTTGAAATTCACCCTACCGCTCCTCAGCCGACTTTCGGCGGCGGTGGGCGCCATCTTGAGTGAGGAGTCGGGGAGAGCGCTCTAGTCGCGCCCTACTCCCACCCTCCTATCTCCCTACATAATGTGCATAGCAACCAGACGGCGCAGCGGGCTGGCGCAGCGGGCGCGCCGGATACGCGCCGAAGCCGCGCCTAAGCCAAGCCCGTCTGCGCCCGTCCGCGCCAAGACCGCGCCAGGCGCAGGACACGCTGCTTCTACTTCCCCTGCTCTTAGGTACGACTCCTCGGAGTTGCTATCTATGCGCCCCCTCTTATCTAGTCCTTCTTGTCGTGTGCATTCCTTTTCTGACCACCTCGGCGGCCCCTACACCTGCCGACCGTGTGGATGGTCATCTTCTAGCCCCGCCAGCCCCATTACTCCCCCTCCCCCTCGCCCTCGGCATAAGACAACCTCCTTTAACGGTGGTCTTATTAATGCCAGATCTTTAGCGCGACATGGACAAGACATCCATGATCTTATCATAACAGCCAAATTTGATGCCATATTCATTACCGAATCTTGGTTACACGATGCCTCAAATCCCGATCTCGCCACCGCTCTCCCCCCTGATTACACCATACTCCGGCGAGACAGGCCCATTGGTCGGGGAGGCGGATTGGCCATCATTGTAAAAAAAGCACTCAAGTGTCACACATTTGATTTAGCTTCTTTCAAGGACTGTGAATCCTTGGGATTTGTAATCCAAACTAGTCCCTCCTCCGCATTTTCTGGAGCACTCGTCTATCGCCCCCCCGGAAATGCCGCTACTTTCCTGGACTCCCTTGATGATACTCTTGCAGCTTTTCTTACACACTACCCTACCTTCACCCTCCTTGGAGACTTTAATCTCCATTTGGAATCCGATATTGACCCCCACACTCTCAATTTCCGCCACTCTCTTGAGATTTTCGGTCTTTCCCAATTGGTCTCCCTTCCCACCCATCGTGCTGGACACACCTTGGACGGAATCTGCACAAACTTGACCGCCCTAGATGCTTCTACCCCTGTGCCACAAATATGGACAGACCACTGCCTCATTCCCTTCTCCATCAATAACACAACCTTGCCCTCCCCCCCCATGAAACTTCCTCACACCCCCTTCCCCATTAATTGGAAAAAGGTAGCTGAGTACATCAAACTTAACCCTCAACCGGCTGTACCCCCCCCTTCCATCACGGGTGATGCTTCATTAGATTCCACAAATTTCCACATGTGGATTGAGAGAGTAATCTCAGCCAATGCAAAACCCGTCAACCAAAAACCTGTCCGAGGAAAAAAGAAACCCAATGCTCCCTGGTATACTCCGGCCCTCGCTGACTGCCACCTTAAGTGTAGGCTTTTAGAGAGAGAATGGAGAAAAACCTACGATCTAACGTCCAGATCCACATACATTCTCCAGAGAAAGCAATATCTCTCTAATATAAAAAAAGCAAAAAAGGCATTTTTCACTCATGCAATAGACTCTGCTAAACAGAAACAACAAACGATTTTCAATATCGTAAAATCTTTTACTCACCCCAAAGCACTGGCACTTGAAATCCCCCCCTCGCAAGTCCTCTGTGATCAAATTGCTGATTTCTTTGAGGAAAAAATTAATAATATCCACAAGGACTTCCCCCCTGCTCCCAACCCCACCCAGGAGCCTCACACAACGTTTCCCTCACTAAACCAATTCAAAACAGTCTCCCTATTGCAAACGCGTAAAGCCATACTAGCCTGCAAATCTGGTGCGCCCACGGATTCCTGCCCCCCAGTCATCTTGCACCATCTTATTGAGGCCGTTAACCCTCTAATCAATGCGATCGTGAATGAATCCCTTGACTCCGGCATTGTCCCCCTTGAGTGGAAGAAGGCAACAGTTAAGCCCCTCATGAAAAAACAAAATAAATCCCCTACCGATTTGTCTAATATGCGCCCAATTTCACTTCTCCCTGCGCTAGGCAAAATCACGGAACAACTAGTCCATGAGGAATTAAAGAACTTTGTGGAAACTCACTGTATCCTGCACCCACAGCAATCTGGCTTCCGCTCCGGCCACTCCACAGAGACCGCTTTGATTGAGTTGTCAGATACCATCAAGTTCTTACAGGATGAGGGCAGGCAGGCTGTCCTCATCCTGCTCGACTTAACCGCGGCCTTCGACACCATCTCACATGCTATTCTAATTAATAGGATGCGTGAGATTGGTGTCTCGGGCCCCGCGCTTGCTTGGATAACCTCATTCCTGTCCAATCGCTCCCAAACGGTCTCCCTGGGTCCCTTCCTCTCCGGTGAACGATCCATCATCTCAGGGGTACCTCAGGGTTCCATCCTGAGCCCCCTCTTTTTCAATGTATATATGGCCCCCCTTCTCACGTTGATTGAGTCACATGGGATTCTTGTGACATCCTATGCTGACGACACCCAGCTTGTCGTCACTATTGATAAAAGACTTCCGGACGCAGCCATCAGATTTCAAAACTGTCTGTCAGAGGTTTTTTCTTGGCTTAACCGGCATCACTTAAAATGCAACAGCGCCAAAACAGAAATAATTCCCCTAGGCAAAGGCACACTCTTTTCCCCCAAAGACTGGTGGCCCCATAACTCTGAAGCACCACCAAGCGCGGTCGCCTCAGCACGCAACCTGGGCGTTCAATTTGACGCGTCCCTCAGCTTCGACGAACATGTGCGTATTACCGCAGGGCGCTGTTTCAGTTTGATTAGGCAACTAAAGAAATTTTTTAATTTTTTGCCTATCACAGCCAGGAAAGCAGTCGCGGTGGCACTTATCCTCTCCCGGCTGGATTATTGTAATGGCCTCCTTGCAGGCATCAAGAAGTCCTCTTTGAAAAAGCTGCAGAGTGTCCAACATGCGGCAGCTAGGCTTGTTTTGAAACTTCCCCGCAGGTCCTCAGCCTCTGCAGCCCTTGACACTCTCCATTGGCTACCCCTCCATAAGAGAATCTTATTCAAGCTCTTGGTCACTGTATTCAAAGCCAACAGGGGCTTGGGCCCATTCTACCTGACCAAGCGCTTCCAACGTTACACTCCAACCCGCTATTTGAGGTCATCTGGTGCCAATTTTATTTCTGAACCCCGTATAAAACTAAAATCCAAGGGTGGAAAGACCTTTTCTTTTCTGGCGGCTAAGGCATGGAACCGTCTCCCCCCAAGCCTCAGGCACGCTCCCTCAGAAAGCCTATTTAGGAAATCTCTGAAAACTTGGATCTATTCTCAGTCTGACTCCTTGGTTCTTGCAGCTATTTGATCCATGCCCCCCTAGATGACCTTCTGTGTGCCCAGCGCCAAGATGCTCCCTCCGGAGCGAAAGTTAGCGCTTTATAAATGCCAATAAATATCAAATATCAAATGCAAAGACTATGGTCAGTCCACCAGAATTAAGGGTGAATGTACGACCATTTTTAAAGGGGTCACAGGGGGATGTACAATTGTTTTGCAACCTGAATGCGGTCTCAAAATGATCAAAGTTTACAGCTTACTTCAAGTAGGTGGCAGTTGCAACCGGTGCAGGTAAGCACAGTGGAGCAGTAGAGGAGAGTGTGGTAGGACAGGGGGGAAGGTGGCAGACGACAGAATAGGTGTTATTTATTTATTTAATTTTACCTATTCTGTCATCAAGCAACCTAACCCCTCCCACCTTGCCCGCCCTGGCCTGGCACCACCCCCCCCACATGCTTACCTGAGCTACCTGCGGCTTGTAGGTGGTAAGCCACTTTTAAACGGGAAGGGTTTCCGAAGGGACCCCTTTGCCTTTGTAATTGGTAGCAAAAATGTTTTTAAGAGCCGACTGCGGTTTCACTAAAACGTTTTATTTTTGTTTTTGGAACGCATCCTGTTTTCCTTTAAGGAAAATGGGCTGCAATTTTTTTTTTTAAACTTGCTTTTTAAAAAAAAGCAAGTTTAAAAAGCAAATACAGACATGGGGGTCTGCTGTCCGTGGCAGGCCACTATCCATGTGTTATTGCCTGCCCATACCCAATGTCTCATGAAAATTGATGAGGCAGGTAATTTGTAACTCCATTGGGAATCGCCAAAAGAGACATATTAGTACATTTCCTTTTGAGACTCACAGTGTGACAAACATGTTCTGGAGCATGGATGTGATATTTTTTATGCAAACTAATATTTATGAACAATGGTGGACAAGCCTCGGAGTCTTAGTAAATATTAAGTTATCTTGCTCGTTACCTGAATGCGGTGTAAATATTAGTAAATATGTCCATTTGAGTGACCTTGTATTCACCCTTCTCTCTTGATTCAGTGACTTTTTTGTCAATCTTACTTCCATGCTCCTGACTCAATGGCTTTCCTCCTCATTCTTGTGTTTGATCCACCAAAGGATCATTTCGGTGTCACCTTGCTCTGATGGAACAGACCTTGCATGCATGAGAAATTAATCTGTCTCCATCCCCCGCTCACGCCCTGTTTAATAAAAAAAAATAAGCCTGCTGGCCCATGACCCTGTGCTCTGAGCACTATAGCAGATAGAGTTGTGGGCAGACATCTTCACTTGGCTATTAAAACATCCCGAGAACGCTGCTCATACGGGCACCTATGTTTATATGCACGGCTGCCGTTTTGTAATTACATTTTTTTAAGTAAAAAAAAACATTACAATATGGCCACTACTACACATGTGTGCAAGGCTGCTATCGCTTTCTTAGAGCGCACATCCTGCCTAAGCTTAGGCGTCTGGCAGGCGTCTGGCAGTTGCCTAACCTTTATTCCTAGCGCTAAGGCACCTGTATTTGTATGCCCTGCTCTTCCTGCTTCTGCATCACTCAGGATGGCCTGATATGTGGACCATGGATTACTCGAGTCTTTGGGCTAAATGTTTTCTCTGCAGGACTGCTAGATATTCTGAAACAGATCTGACCCATGTTTTCTCTGTCAGATCGGCCGAGCTGTCGCTGTCCCCCAAAGCCCCCCCCCCACACACACACCACCCAATTATCCATCACTCATTATGCATCTGGTCATGTGTGTGCTCGTGTGTATGAGTATGTGTGTGTGTCGGTGCCTTTGTATGTCTGTCTTTCTGTCTTTCTGAATGTTGTTGTGTGCAGGAGCTGAGCACACATCCACTTTATTTTTTTTATTTATTTATAAAATTTCTAAAGCGCACAAATACCTTCCGGTGTCTCGGCGCTAGAGTTCACAGATTGCAGAGGAATTCCATTGATAATTTACTGATTGAAAAGCCAGGTCTTGAGATGTTTTCGGAATGTTAATAGTGAAGGGCTAAGTTTAATGTGGGAAGGGAGCTGATTCCATTGTTTTGAGGCAGCCACCACAAAACGTTTGTCTCCCCATGTTGCCTTTTTTGTACGTGGAATTTGGAGCTGTTGGGCTGAAGATGAACGTAATGTTCGACTAGGCTTGTACACATTAATTGCTTTTTTGAGGAATTCTGGTCCGTTTTTGTTCAAAGCCTTGTAAATAATACACATGGCCTTAAACTTTGTCCGGCTTCTAATCGGTAACCAATGAAGCTCGCGAATGATGGGGGAAATGGATGAGTATTTATGTGTGCCAGTCAGAATCCTTGCGGCAGCATTTTGAACAAGCTGTAATTTGTTCAGAACTTGCTCCTTTGCGTTAAGCAACAGGCCATTGCAGTAGTCCACCTTAGATAATACTAGGGTGGACATTAGGGTCTTGCCTGCATTTAGGGGAAGAAATGGAAGCAATTTCTTTACCATTCTAAGGGCAAAGAAGGAAGATGAGACCACTGCGTTGGCATGGCTGACAAAGGCTAGCTTGTTGTCAAAAAGCACGCCCAAATTTCTCACTTTAGATACTGGTGGTGGGGGAGTTCCCAGCTCCGAAGGCCACCAGACTGGAGACCAAGGCGGGGTCAGTTCACCAAATACCATCACCTCCGTCTTGTCAGAATTTAGCTTTAAACAATTCCGATTCATCCAGGTACTGATGGCTTTCATGCCCTCCTGAAAATTCGCTGCCACTTCTTCTCCATTTTTGTGGATCGCCAGGACCAGTTGGGTGTCATCAGCATATGATGTTAAACCTATACCAAATGACTTAATCACCCTCGCCAAGTCCGACACATAGATGTTAAAAAGTGTCGGACTTAGCGAAGAGCCCTGAGGAACTCCACACGGCAAGGTAAAGTCAGGAGAGCAATAGCACCCCATCTTCACGGACTGCACTCTCTCGGCCAGGAAGGATGTTAAGGTTGCTCTGGCCCTACCCTGAATGCCAATGGCAGCGACACGGTCGATCAAGATGGTGTGATCGACCGTGTCGAAGGCTGCAGATAGATCCAGAAGTATTAGGATCGCTGCACCACCCTGGTCCATGATTATCCTGACCTCCTCTGCTGCCTTTATCAAAGCAGTCTCGGTCCCATGGCCCTTCCTGAACCCAAACTGGGTGTCGTCAAGTAGATTGTTCTGGTCAATATAATTCGACAGCTGTTGGTTCATTGCCTTTTCAATTATTTTTGAAGGATAAGGGAGTGAGGCAATAGGGCGATAGCTTTTGGGCTCTAGAGGGTTTAAGGTGGGTTTTTTTAAAAGAGGTTTTACAATTGCCTTTTTCCAGATTGGGGGGTAGTCGCCTGTCTGAAACATGGTGTTACAGATGTTGGTAAGCACCGGGGCTATTAAGTTGGAAACTGGTTTAAGGATAAGTGGAGGACATGGGTCCAGGGGTGATCCTGATTTAACAGTATTCATAAGCTCTGCCATGGACGATTGGGATAATGGAGAGAAAACCTCAAAGATTGGTTTTGGTGAAATGAGAGGAATGTCCAGAGTGGCAGAACCGGTGGTCGTTTTCTTTGTAAAGTTATCAAAAATATCCTTAACCTTAGCCTGGAAGAAATCTGCTACTTTGTTGCAGAATATTTGGGATGGTTCTGTGGTGGGGGGGGCAGGAGGATTCGCTAGCTTTTTGACCACCTGATATAGCTGTTTGCTCGAGTTATGAGCTAGTTCTATTTGCGTGCACTTCAAGTCGTTTTTATATATCTTTACACAGGAGTATCTGTCTTTTTGTGCAACTTTGCTTACTTGAACGTGTGTTCTAAAATACCACAACGCCCATCTTAAAATCCAGTAGATTAATAAAGTTAAAGGAAAATGAGAATAGAAAAAACGTATTTTCTTCAATACTTACTAGACTGTGGATAACATTTCTCATTCAATTCGGGTGTGTGGTGCTTTTTCAGTATTTGTGCCTTATTGCTATGCCACTGCTTAGGAAGCAGGCAAGTAGGAGCCAGAGAGCACAGCACAGTGGTGATTGCGGTCCTTGAAACTACTGCGACACGTTTGCGTGGAAACCTAAATGAAAGCAGTAGTAATCTGATTTTCTAAAAGAATGCTAAAGCTAAGTTCCTTAAGTCTCTGGGCCCACATTCTTTTTCCAAAGGAGCGGAGGACAGCACGAAATTCAAGGCTATAGTGTGCAGTTGCGTGTCCAATTCTAGTGTAATAGGCAGATAATACCTAAAAAACAGTGGTTGAAGGGCAACTCTAAATTCCCCATTGAGAGCACATTCGATACTAGCTATGCCAGTCCTATATCAGGTGCATTAATGCGGCCCAGTGGCTCAGTGTGCATGCTGCAGAGGGTTGATACTCCAGTGGCCTGGCTTTCGTTTGGCAAATAGCTGAGTGTTGGAAAGGCTTTTAAAATGCTCTTAGTAGCCATATTGGGTTTTAATGGGTTCAATGTATGTAAAGTGCAGATAACAGCTGAGCTCCACCTACCACAAGGGTTGTAGAAATATGATTGGATAGCACACCAGAATGGAATGTCCATGAAGATTAAGTGTCTCCCAACCAGGAATGAAGGACTTCACATTATTTTACAAGGATTCTGTAGCAGTTAAAACATTCCTTTGGTTATCTCAGCAGCTACCAGAAGAATAGCACTGTTTCTATAAACTGATGCAACTAAAAGTATGCATAGACCCGAAGTACTGCTATGTGTGTAGCCTAATCAAGTTTAAATCCTGCTTCTTTTTCATAAGTGCTATGCGCATTCCTTTTTAACGTTTCAATAGTTTTTGTTGAACATTTACCAACAAAGGCAAATACATCTTCAGTATTATTGTTTTCATTCCGATATCGTCTTTTATGGCGATCGTAGCCAGAAGATTTGTATGCAAGATACCTTTTTTCACGCTAGTGTTTTTATTTTCAATCCCTGAATCCATTATGTGATTTTCAATTCTATGGGACATGATGAGGACTGGCATATGGAACTCAGCGTGACAGTAGTGGGCGGCCATCATGACCCTTTATATACCAAGCTGAAGTAGTTTATATTAGTTAAATATCACTAACGTTGCTTCGCGTTTGAAGTGTGTTCGCGTTGTCTAATTGGCAATGGTTATCCGTCTATTCTTGCAATGGAATTTGTTTCTTGAGTTTTTGTAGAACATCATACGAACTGATGTGGAATGCTGCTTGACTGGTCACATAACCAGGGAACATCATTTTTTTCTTGGAGAAATTGTGATTTTTGTGGTCAGTGGTTTAAACGGAAAATAAGGTAATTGCACAAAATTGTTAGCAGACGCTTATTTCGCGTTTTTTTTCTCTGAACAAAACAGAAAAGTGGCAATTATATATTTATCAGGGGATAATGTGGGCCCAGTGGTCTGTCAGAGACCAACACTTTGATGAAGAATGACCTGACTTAATTCATTTACATTACACTATACATTAAACTGCAAATGTAAATAATCATGCTTGTAAATCTTTATCTTTATATATTGATCTTCCTCTCCAGAATTGTCGTCGTAGCTGTCATGTGCACTTTTCTGAATGTCTTGGCTCTCAGTGGCTATGTGACTATTTCATGAATGTTTCTTGACTGCAAGGTAAACATCCTTGGCCTGATGCCAAAAGGAAACTTACACTTTTGTGTAAGTTCACTATTCTTTTGTTGGTATTCACAAACTATAGGCCCGATTCACAAAGATAAACTGAGACGAATGACTAACTTTATGACTTTCGGTATTCACAAAAGGTAGTTACGAGTAGTAAAGTTAGACTTACTGTGATATGCTTTCGTCCAAGTTTACCTTTGTGGATCGTGCTCTGTGAGTTCAATTTTACTAATAGTCAATTTACGGCTGCGGAGACTCCACGCATAAAAAGATAGGCCTGTCCTTTATTTTTATGTGCGGATGTCTTTGCCCCACCTGCAGAGTCTGTGCAGCCATAAAATTGCAATTAGGGAAATTAAACTCGTAGTTTGTGAATACCAAATAAAATGTGCATTCGGCGTGAGGGATGGCAAATACTAAATAAAATGCGTATTGAGCATGAGAGTTTTGGCAGAGTTCACTCACATACCTAAATGTAAATGTGAACCTCTTCACACATCAAACGCATGACATTAACAGTTAAACAACATCTACAAGTTGATTTCTTGCAGCCACTGATGTAGTATGATGAGCTACTACTAAGCAATGCTACAGTACTGTTGTGCCTGACAAAAGTGTTGTAAATACCACTGTAGTGGCCCGGAGGCAAAATGACTGTTGACCACCATCTTGCAATGCAGATTGCAGCTAATGTTTGCAATTTGTGGGTAAGTCTGCTCTTTTGCATTGAGTTTCCATATTTTGTGCCTATCATGATCTTTGAATGTAGCACACCTGTTTTTCTTTGGTCCCCCTGTTATAATAAAGCTGACTACCAATAGAACTATGAGGAGCAAGAACATCTAGTAGAGTGATGGTGGGAAAACATCTGCAGAGAAAAGCCTTAAAACCAAATGGAAACATTTGAAATGGGCAGGTAGCATTGTCATTCAATTCATGCTACACCATCGTGATGATGATCGCAACCCAAGACTCACCCAGCCCACCTGCAACCACCGCACTCAATGGCTCCAGACACCAGCAGACCTTGCCCGACTGGAACACCCTAACCTATGACGACACCCTCCGGATCAAGAAGAGCATCCACTCTGGGCCCCCTCGGATCCCTGCCCTTATCACATCTTCAACAGAGCCGGCACCTCCATCGCACCCGAACTCTGCCGCACCATCAACTGCTCCATCGAGTCCCCCGCTTTCCCTGAAGACTGGAAGCATGCAGAGATCAACCCCCTGCTGAAGAAACCGTCTGCTGGCCCGACGGACCACAAGAACTACTGCCCCATCTCTCTGCTCCCCTTCCAGTCAAAGTCATTGAGAAAGCCATCATTGCCCAACTCTCCGAGGTCATTGAAATGAACCACATCCCGGACCTCTCCCAAACAAGCTTCAGAAGCAATCAGAGCATCGAAACTGCTTTCCTTGCCGCTGCAGAAAACATATGCTCCCTCCTCGACCGAGGCAAAACTGCTGCCCTCATCCTCCTTGACCTCTCAGCTGCCTTCTACGCAGTCTTCTGCCATATGCTCTGCAAAAGACTACACAACGCAGGCATCCATGACAAAGCCCTAAAAAGAATCCACTCCTTCCTTAACGGTCAAACACAGAGAGTCAGACTGCTACCTCTCAACCCCAAACCCATAGAGATCAGCTTTTGTGTGCCTCAGGGATCCTCCCTGAGCTGCACCCTCTTCAACATCTACATGATCCCACTTGCAGCCATCGTCAAAAGCCACAGACTCAACAGCGTCTCCTACGCTGATGACACCCAGCTGCTATTCTTCCTCACTGACATACCTACAGCTGCCTAGAGCAACTTCCACAATGGGATGAGGGCAGTTGCCACCTGGATGAAGGACAGCTGCCTCAAGCTTAACTCAGATAAGACCGAATACCTTATCCTGGGCTCCATTCCCTCAGCCTGGGAAAACTCCTGGTGGCCTGCTGCACTCTGAACCTCCCCATCACCCACAGATCATGTACAAAACTTCAGCATCATCCTGTGCTCCTCGCTATCAATAAGCCTTCAAATCAACGCTGTTTTGTCCTCCTGCTTCCACATGCTCCACATGCTTCATAAGATCTTCAAGTGGATTCCCATAGAGTCCAGGATAATGGTCACCCATGCGCTCGTCAGCAGCAGACCCAACTACTGCACTGCACTCTGCGCTGTATTTGGGTATTGTCAGAGGCCACTAGCCTCATAAACTTTGAGGGCATGAAATAAAAAAACTGTTGCAGATGTTAAAATAGTGGCAGGATCACAGGTGGAAAACAAAGGAAAAGCTTCAAACCATACATAAGTCCAATGTGCTACAGGTGACTACAGGTCGGGGACCTCCAACTGGGGAATACCTATCAGTGAATGAGGGAATTGTGTCATACATCATTTATCCACAGACAGTCAGCAGAGTAAGCATTTGGTCAGTGAAGCACAGAAATACAATGAGGTGTAGGGTACTTACTATGCACATATAATTTCTAATAAAATACACCTTATGAAACTAAGGACTGTTCAGATGCTGAGGACATCATTGGTTGCTCAACAATGGGCAGAACGAAACATGAACTCAACATGAGATACATGATGCTGATGAGAGGACAGATCCCTATAAAGCAATCAACTGATGAGAAGCAGATCATGTGTATCTTCTCTGAGGTGTATCTGTACTGTGTACAAGGGATTAAAGGGCCTGTGAATCGATGCCCCAGAGTCAGACAATAAATCTGAGGAGGACTGCAGTGTAGATGCTGATACCATCTTTAATGCCTCTTTAGGTCCTTCCTGTATTATAGTGTGGCTTCTGATGCTCCTTGAATGGCCTCTTAAGCCCTTTGAGTAAGTAGTGTGGCTACCAATACTCTTTAAATGCCCTCTTGAGCCTTTCCTGTACCATAGTGTAGCTGCTTGTTCTCCTTGAATGCCCTCCCTGTACCATAGTGTGGGTGTCACTGCTCTCTTATATGTCCTCCTAAGCCATTCCTGTACCGTAGCAAGGGTACCCAAGCTCTCTTAAATGCCCTCTGAAGCCCTTTCTGTACTGTAGTGTGGGTGCCAACACTCTCTTAAATGCCCTCTTGAGCCTTCTTGCACCGTAGAGGGGATGCAATGCTCCTTGAATGCCCTTCTACTACCGTAGTGTGGATGCTGATGTTCTCTTGAATGCTCTGTTAAGCCCTTCCTGTACCATATTGTGGAGGCTGATACTCTCTTGAATGCTTTTCTAAGCCCTTGCTGTAGATAGCGCTGCAGCATCCACAGGTCCTGCACGTGATTGTGGGCGAAGATCACTCTGCACCACTCTGTATAAGCTCTTTGTAGGGAATTTTTATTTTGTAAGGCTGGGTCTTGGTATATGGAACATGGGCAGTGTTAGAACTTTAGTGAGGGATGTTCTGGAGTAAACCATTGGATGAGGGATGGAGCGGCATTTTAAAAAAATATATATATTTACACTTGTATAGCGCATAAATCACCCGAAGGTCTCAGAGCGCTTGTAGAAAGCCCCTAGCAGAAACCCAGGTATGGCATGGACAGATCTAAAAAAGCCATGTTTTTAACTGCTTGCGGAATCTCAAATAATCGGGTTTCGTCCTAAGCTGAAGGGGAAGAGAGTTCCAGGCTTCGGGTGCTGTTTTACTAAAGGCTCTGTCGCCGTTTCTCGCCGTGCATACCCTAGGGACACTCAGAAGAGATTTGGTAGACGAACTGAGCGTCCTCACTGGGTGGTAGGCCTTTAGCTTTTGTTCAAGGTATACCGGCCATGCCCATTGATGGATTTATGGACAAGGCAGCACAGTTTGAATTTGATACGCTTTTGTATTGGGAGCCAGTGTAATGTTTTTAGGCAGGGTAGTGACGATGTACGGGAGGGAAGATCAAGCACCAGTCTTGCAGCAGTATTTTACAGGACCTGTAGGCGGGCCAACAAGGTGGAGTTTGTTGAAGCCAAAAGTGCGTTCCCATAATCAATCCTGCTGATGATGAGTCCCTGCACAAAGGGCATGCGCGCTGAAAGGGGGAGCCACTTAAAGATTTTCCTCAAACTACGCATAAGGCAATAGCTCGTGCCTACTACTTTGCTGATATGATCAGACATAGATAGTTTATTGTCAATAGTTACACCCAGATTCCTCACTGAGGATTTGGGTGAGGGGCATGGGCCAAGCGAAGCTGGCCACCAGTCATCAGACCAAATTTTGTCTGCCTTTCCAAACAGTAGGACCTCTGTCTTTCCTGCATTCATCATCAAAAAGTTCCTGGTCATCCAATCATGGATGTCTACCATGCAGTTTTTAAATCTCAGTTTAGTTAAATCCGGATTCTGATTGATGGTGATCAGTATTTGGGTATCGTCTGCGGTCCCAAAACCGTGTGTTCGAATGACCTTAGCAAGAGGGGATACATACAGGTTAAAGAGCGAAGGGCTCAATATGGACCCCTGTGGGACGCCCTTATTGTTTTCATAGAGGTTGGGAGAATGAGCGCCCACTTGGACCTTAGACCGTCTGTCGGTTAGGTAGCTTTTAATCCAACCTAGTGCAGGGCCCTCGACACCAATCTCAACAAGACGTTCCAAAAGAATGAGATGCGAGATGGTGTTGAAGGCTGCAGACAGGTCGAGCAGAATCAGTGTGGCAGACTGATTGGAATCAAGTGTCATTCTTATATTGTCCACCACTTCTAGCAGGGCCGTTTCGGTGCTGTGGAATGCCCTAAACCCTGATTGTGAGGGGTCAAGACGTTTGTTGGTCTCGAGATGTAGTTTAAGATGTTTATTTATTTGGGATTCCATGATCTTCCCAAACAAGGGAAGGAGTGAGATGGGCCGGTAATTAGGAAGTGATTTAGGATCAGCTGAGGTTTTTTTTAAAAATAGGTCTGATTACGGCCTCCTTCCAATGTAATGGGACAGAGGAATGAAGTAGGGACTGATTTAAAGTTTTCGTGAGGGCCGGAATCAGAGCAGGAGCTATTTTAGATAGGATTTGTGGAGACGCAGGATCTCCCGGGGGCCCGGACTTCATTCGTTGTAAAATTGCCTCGACCTGTGCTTCAGTACATGGTGAGAATTCCCTTAATGTGGGAAAGCCAGAATCGGAGTCCCTGTAGTTATTAGCAGGCGAGACTGCTGTCAGACAGGTAGAAGGCGACTGAGGAAAGCGTTTGTGAATTTCGTTAATTTTATCATGGAAGTATGCTGCCACAGACTCTACCCATTCTTTAGACTTGTCCGGTGGCTGCTGGCTAGCCGAGGGGTTGGTGAAGTCTTTCACTATACTGTAGAGCTCTCTCTGTGAGTTCAACGTGAGAGAAATCCTATCACCAAGATAAGTTTTTTTTGCCTCGGCGATTCCTTTCATATATTGTCTATGAGCGGTTTTATATAGATTCCTGTCATTCAAATCTTTGGTCTGACGCCATTTTCTTTCAACTGCTCTGACTGCCTGTTTGGTTTGTTCCAGCTCTGGCGTGAACCAAGGTGAATTTTTCTTAGGAGGTTTAGACGCTCGGGCTGGAGCAATACGATCTAATGCCAGGACTATTGCAGATTCCAGCTCTCTGGCGGCTGTATTAGGTCAGTTGTATCCGTAATGACTGGAGGGGAAAAGAGTGCAGCAAAAGATTCCAAGGTTATTTTATTCCATGGTCTACTCATTTTTACTTGAGTGGTTTTCCGAGATTCAGACTGAGAGCATAAAATATAAAATTTTATAACATAGTGATCAGTCCATAGGACTGGATCAATCTTCCTAATTCTGACTTTAGAGGAGTTTGTGCATATGAGGTCTAATGCATGTCCCGCAGTGTGGGTTGGGCCTGTCGGGAGAATGTTTAATTGTAGGGTGTCGAGGCTTGAAATAAGGTCAACAGTATGAGGGTCATGGGTTTGATCTAGATGATAATTAATATCTCCTAACAATAGAAAATTATCTGTTGCTAGGGCATAGGGCGCAATTGCTTCGACAAGCTTCTCCACAAAGTGAGTTTTTGCGCCTGGGGGTCTATATATAAGGGCCACTTTCCATGACACCTGGTTTCCTATGGTTAATGAGGCAATACACATTTCACCCCGGCGTTCTAAGTAGGAGTCATTGATGTGAACTTTGATCTCCGGTTTATAGATTATTGCCGTTCCTCCTCCCTGCTTCCCTAGGCGGTCAAGCCTGTGTATTTTATAAGGGGGAGGTAAGGCTACAGAGATATCTGGTGAGGAAGACTCATGTAACCAGCTTTCTGTGATAAATAACGCATCGGGCGGTGTGTGTCCAGGAGCGCCCAAATTTCCACAGCATGTTTATGCACCGATCTGGCATTACAGTACAGGCAGGATAACTGAGGCTGTGGAGTGGGGCTTTTTATTACTGCTATAGGTCTTCTTTCTCTACTGTTGGTACTGCCATTATCGGAAGTGCTATAAAAGCAGTAAGAGACAGCCTGCCTGTATTTAGGGAGTGGAGTTCCTGGTTGGTAAAGCGGATGATACCCATGATGGGAGACAGTCCAGGTGGATTGAGGGCTGAGGAGAGTAAGAAGAATAGTAAAGGTGCAGGGTACCTGGCGTCTGGAGTCGGCCGGGAGCGGACGGGCGCAGACGGGCTTGCCTTTGGCGCGCCGCTGGCGCGCCGCTGCGCGCGTCCGCTCGGCGCACTTCTAGATAAGGAGAAAGTGGGCGGGACCGCAACAGTGATAGGATGACCCTAGAGCGCTGACCTTTCTCACTCCAGGAAGTGAGTCGCTCATAGGGGTGGCGTAATCCCTCCGCTCAAACGGCACAAGCCGCGACGGAACAGGGGCGCCAGGAACAGGTAACAAACAGTACAGAGTAAAAGAGTAAACGTTAGTGCAAAATAGCAAGTTTTAAAACCACGTGCAAATTGCCAAGTCTGTAGCTGTCTTCCAAGGGTTTCTACTGCGCGCGTCCGCTCGGCGCACTTCTAGATAAGGAGAAAGTGGGCGGGACCGCAACAGTGATAGGATGACCCTAGAGCGCTGACCTTTCTCACTCCAGGAAGTGAGTCGCTCATAGGGGTGGCATAATCCCTCCGCTCAAACGGCACAAGCCGCGACGGAACAGGGGCGCCAGGACAGGTAACAAACAGTACAGAGTAAAAGAGTAAACGTTAGTGCAAAATAGCAAGTTTTAAAATCACGTGCAAATTGCCAAGTCTGTAGCTGTCTTCAAGGGGTTTCTACTTCGCACGTCCGCTCGGCGCACTTCTAGATAAGGAGAAAGTGGGCGGGACCGCAACAGTGATAGGATGACCCTAGAGCGCTGACCTTTCTCACTCCAGGAAGTGAGTGGCTCATAGGGGTGGCGTAATCCCTCCGCTCAAACGGCACAAGCTGCGACGGAACAGGGGCGCCAGGAACAGGTAACAAACAGTACAGAGTAAAAGAGTAAAAGTTAGTGCAAAATAGCAAGTTTTAAAATCACGTGCAAATTGCCAAGTCTGTAGCTGTCTTCAAGGGGTTTCTACTGCACGCGTCCGGTCATGGTGCAATGAGTTGGTGTTACCTACTGTTGGAAATGGCCCTTTTTGCAGGGTTACCCCCCAAACTTTTTGCTTCTCCCTCCCTTGTTTTCCCTGACCTGTAGTTGTTGGCAATAGGACTCTGGGCACTTTACCACTGCTGATCAGTGCTAAAGTGCATATGCTCTGTGTATAAAATGTTATTGTGATTGGTTGTTCATGATTGGCATATTTGTTTTACCAGGAAGTCCCTAGTAAAGTACACTGAATGTGCCAGGGCTGGCGATTCAAATGCTACTAGTGGGCCTGCATCACTGATTGTGCCACCCACATGAGTAGCCCTAAAATGGTGTTTCAGGCCTGCCACCGCATTGCCTGTGTGCAGTTGCTAATCACCATGCTGACCTGACCAGTGTCCACACTGGCCAGGCCTAACCCTTTTCTTTCTGTACACATTGGACACCCCTATGGAAGGCCCTAGGTACCGCCCTGGGGAGGGTGCAGTGTATGTGAAAGGTAGAGCATGTGCTAGTATGGGTGACATGCTCTGGTAGTGAATTGCAGCCATTTTCGTTGTTCACTATTGAAAGGCTATCTTGCCCATAGGCTATAATCGGGAATGCTGTGTATAATGTTTACCTGCATATCTTCCCATAGGAGCAAGATAGAAAATTAAAGTCTGGTATCCCTTAACTCAGAATTTAATAACACATCTTTTAGGAGGATGGTTCCGACATTTTCTGATATAATATGCCTGCAGGAAACGCATGTAGAGGCCTCCCGTAAGTTCCTACTCGAGCAGTTGGGTTACCAACTTCTAACATACACTACGCAAGGAACCAGAACACGGGGGGGTAGCGATATTAGCACGACCCAAGGTGTTCACAGTTAAAAAACAAACCTTGCAGATAAATATGGTTGTTGGCCTATGGTGGAATGTCAGATACAGGGATGGAACTTCACTTTATGCTCTATATACGCCCCCACAATCGATGATCCGGAAATATTAAATCAAGTCAATACCCAGATGGCGGCGTGGCCCCTTCCAATAATAATGTGTGGGGATCTAAATATTAACGGGCTTAATGGCCTATGGAAAGATGACCCGGACAAATTTAAAGGCCGAAAGAGGAAAAGCCACAAAGCCCTGATTCAAATAATGAAGGATAATGGCCTTATAGATATGTGGGAACAACAGCACCCAGCTGGGGAAGGCAGCACATATTATTCAGCACCACACAAGTCCATAGCACGCCTAGATTATTTTTTGGTCTCGCCAGTATTGATATCATTCTCTAAAATAAACAGGCTGCCACGGGTAATGTCGGACCACAATCCCCTAATATTAGATGTAGGAACTCCAAACAACCAGGCACAATTTACTAGCTGGTCATTCGAGAGAGCCGTATTGCAAGACAGGAATTATGTCACACATATGGAAAGGTGGCTTAAGGATTTCCTAGAAATAAACAGAGGGTCCGCGCAAACTGGGATAGTGTGGGACGCATTGAAAGCAGGTATCAAGGGGGAAACATTGAGCTATTCCATCAGGCGCAATAAGGCAGAAAAGGCGGGGATGGAGGAGAAGATGAGATTGATCATCACATTGGAGGAAGAACTAGTTAAAGCCATTGGTCGCAAAGACGATATCAATGGGATTCTACAGAAATTAGCTCTAGCTAAGGCAGCGGTGGGGACTCAATCGCCTCTAAAGCGGCTGGAAAATTCTTAGCCTGGAAACAGGAGCAATATGAGTACAGTGAGCAAGTAGGGTGCCTATTAGCAATTAGAACTAGGCAAGCAGCCATTAGAGGGGATATCTCAGAGCTAATATCAAACACTGGGGCCATAGCTACCACACCTAAGGAGATCTGCGTGATATTCCAAGACTTCTATCAAGAGCTATACAACGCAGATAGGGGGGCGGCCAGAGAGGAAATCGAGCATTACCTGGAGTCGGCATCCATTGAGAAATTTGCAATGGAGGATAAAGAGGCTATGGAGACTTGTTTCTCGCTTGAGGAAATACAGGGTGCAGTCAATGACTTACCTTCCGGCAAGGAGGTAGGGCCTGACCTCATCCCACTCAAGTTTTACAAAAATTTCCTTCCTGTATTACAAGGAGATCTATATAAACTCTTGGTCCAAATTCAAAAGGGTGTAGCGCCCCCAACATCTTGGGGAGAGGCCACAATGGTGGTATTCCTGAAAAAAAAAAAAACATCTCATCCAGGCTCTTACAGACCAATCAGCCTTATGAATAGCAACACAAAAATGTATTCAAAGATTCTAGCAAGCCGGCTCGGGAAGATAATCTCGCCCAGGCAACATGGGTTTATCCCAGGGAGGGGCACCGCAGATCACATCAGAAGAGTCTGTACGCTTTTTAATGGTGTGGCAGCCTCACTAGACCCTATGGCTCTTATTTTATCAGACGCTGAAAAAGCCTTTGATAGGGTCTCATGGGGTTTCCTATGGTCAGAACTAGAGAAGGCAAATGTCGGCAAAGGGTGTATAAGTGCTCTACAGGCATTATATATAAATCCCAAGATCAGGCTTAGAGTAATGGGCGAGGTAAGCGGAGCAATGAACATCGGGTGGGGGACTCGACAGGGGTGCCCCTGCTCCCCGCTACTCTTCGCCTTTTACATCGACTCCTTTATAAGGAGAATAGATTGCAATAGAAACATCTTACCGATAATATTAAATGGGTATGAGACAAAAATCCTAGGCTACGCTGATGACCTGGCAATTACATCACCCAAACCGATGTCTGCGCTGGTGGAAATAGAAAGAGAGGCGGATATTTCTGGGGCATTATATGGGTATATATTAAACCAAGGGAAGACACAAATTGTGATTAACAAGAAAATAACACTGGTAGATCAAAGAGTGACTGATTCAGCGGTCTATTTGGGAATAACGATAACTTCAGACCTAACAAATTTAGTAGAGAAGAATCTTGCCCCAGTGCTTAAGAAAGCCAGGAAAGATCTAGACAAAATGAATAATCTACACCTGACAATAATAGGCCGCTGCAACATAATAAAAATGCTATTCCTCACGAATTTTTTTTATAGCTTTTTAGGACGATCCCACTAAAGTTCAATGGTAACTGGTTTAAAGAGATGGAGGTAGTTGCAAACCGCTTTATCTGGGCAAAAGGTAGAACACGAAAAGCCATAAAATGTATGTCTTTGTCAAAAGAGCGGGGGGTTTGACAGTACCAGATTTCAGGTAATATTACTGGGCTGCAGTACTCCAATATGCAAGAGGCCTCATGGGGGGGGTACTACTCAAGACAAGTGGAGAGGCAGCGAGAGTTTTCCAGATACATACGAGCTTATAACATCCGTGGCTAAAGGGTGGCTTTTAACATACAGTGAGGCAAATTACTATAAGAAAGTAAAATTCAAGACATTGGGGGCCGTAATGTCAGTATGGACCTCGGTCCGGAAAAGGCTTTGCGTTGGCAGGATGAATTACTATACTCCCCTATTCAATAATCCCTCACTGCCGGCGGTGTTTCACGACAACGTGATGAAACGGTGGGATGCGCTTGGCATTAAAACTGTAGGGGACTTCACAGATGCCTTCGGCATAATCACCTTCGACAAAGCACAACACCTATATCATCTAGAGCGCAGAGACTTTTTTAAGTATCTGCAGATTAGGTCCGCTCTAATAAAAAAACAAGGGGGCAATATGGTATTCAATAGAGAAGAAGTCATGGAACAAGTACGGAGCGAGGGGGGATGGACAATCTCACATGTATATGAAGAACTGAGCCAGTACTCTAAAGATGATTAGGGGAAAGCTTCTGAAAAATGGCGAAGAAAACTGAATTTAGAAGGGAGAGAGTTCGTAACCTCGCTCAAGCTGGGAAATACAGTGCTAAAGGTAGCAAACCTCCAGGCACAACACTTTAAAACTATCCATGAGCTCTATTACACTCCACATAGAATAGCTCGTTGGGGGGGAACAAGTGGCATAACCTGCCCACGATGCCAAAGTACTGAAGCTGATACAATACACATGTTTGCCTCCTGCCCAAGCTTGAACCCATTTAAAAACTCAATAGAACAGTTTTTGAACAGAGCAATGGGGGTCTCTGTTAGTTTAACCAACAAAGTAATGGTATTGAGTGTAGCAAAGGAGGGGGTCCCTGTAGTTCACCAAGAATTTATTTATTTAGTGATGGCGATAAGCAGGATATGCATAGCATGTTTATGGAAAGACCCAAACCCTCCAACATTCCAACAATGGATCTCACGGCTATTAGCTATATATAACTTTGAGAAGGCACTAAATGAGAAAAAGGGTCAGAAAGCTAAACAACTGGGGAAACGCATCTGGACCCCAATGGTAGAGTGGAAACAGAGGATAGAAGGAAGTCAAGCTTAGTACCAGCAGCATGGAATATATCTGGTGGCCAAGAGGCTGCATTTTGTTTTGAAATTCTTACACAACATTGTAAATATTGATTTCCTGTTTCTTGTTTCTTACTACCTTCTCTTTCTCCTTTTCTCTTTTTTCTTTTTGCTTATTTTCCTTTGACAAGAAACTTTGATTGAAGGTATTCACTCTGTGTGTCATAATGAAATGATGAAATTATGTACTGATGATGATTAATAAAAAAAAAAAAAAAAGGAAACTTCTTCTGCATCCTGTTCAACTGTGTTCCTCAGGCTTTTCCTCTACAAGTACATTGCGGGACAGAGACAGCCGGGAGGACTGAACTGAGTGACACTTACAAGCTCATTACATTGGCCATTTTAAATTGAGCATAGCCTGTATCTGCGCATTCTCTAAAAGGCGCCATATTGGAACCATCTAATTGCCTGATGTTCTGCTTAGAGTGATCATTATCTCGTTCTACTGTTTGCCATAAACCTATTAATCATTATCTTTGAACACTTGGATTGGACCACTTGCTGTGCATCCATAGTCATGGAGAGTATCAGTGTACTACTGCTTTTCTAACTACTACTGGAGAACCACCCTTGCATTGGATAAATAAAAGGAGGCATTTGAGGCATACTTGGATGCCTTGGACGGAGATACATTCACTAATAAAAAGAACAAAGTACTACTCATTCATAATTTGGGTCCTGAAGGGAGATCTATTTTATAAACACTACCTTTACAAGAGATGAAGGTATTATTAAATCAGGAGGGAGCATGTGGCAAAATAGTTGTGGTGGATGTTGTGGCTGAATATGCTTCAGTCATTAAGACTTTGCACAAAAGACTTTTCCAGGCCAGGAATGTAGTATTTGAAAGGAAAATGTTTCTAAAAAGAGGGCAACAACAAGGGGAATCGATTGATGATTTATTCTCTGCATTGTGACAGCTGGTGATCATGTGCAATTTCTGTGAATTCAACGAGTATATTATCTATGATCAGTTGATCAAGAAAACAAGTAATAAGAAGATCTAAGGAAGATTAATTTCCACAGAAGATCCTAGTTTGAATGCATTTACAAATGCCTTAAGGGATTATTTAGTAGGTGCGTGACTAACTGTATAAGTGAGTAATTTATTTATTTTTAAAATTTATAAAGCGCAACATATGCCCTTGGGCGTCTTGGCGCTAAAAACTCATGGGTGCCTAAGTATGCTCGATTACAGTTCCAATCGTGGGATTTAATAACAGGATAAGGTTATTGGTCAGACAACCATGTCTTTACTAATTTTCTAAATTGTAGCAACGTGGAGGTTGATCTTATAGCTAGTGGAAGAGTATTCCAGTGTCTAGCTGCTGCGATGGTAAAAGATCTATCTCCCCAAGTAGCTGTCCTGGTTCGTGGTACCAGCAAGTTAAAAGAGTTGACTGATCTTAATTGTCTATTGAGGCGATATAACAGGAGTCTCTGTTTAAGGAATTGAGGTCCATGTTGCTGAATTGCTTTAAAGGTGAGACACAATGTTTTGAATTTAATCCGGTTTTTAACCGTCAGCCAATGGTAGCTCCTGATTACCTGTTTAATTGGTCTGTATTTGGGAGTCCTGGAAAGCACTCTCGCTGCAGCGTTCTGAATAAGCTGGAGCTTGGCAATCACCCGGGCTAGAGCATTAAGAAATAAGCCATTACAGTAATCCAAGGCTGACAAAACAAGTGCACTCACCACCGTTTTCCCTCCGGATTCTGAGAGAAATTGAATTATTTTTTTAAGGATTTTGAGTTTAAAAAAAGCAGTAGAGGTTGTTTGATTGGCATGATCGACGAAATTTAATTTCTCGTCGAAGATGACTCCTAGATTTCGAACTCTCTGCACAGGACATGGTAAGGCTCCAAGGAGCGGAGGCCACCAAATGGATGACCAGATGGGAAAAAGCTTACCAAAAATAATCACCTCAGTTTTATCTGAGTTCAGCCTTAAACAGTTGCGGGCCATCCACTCCTTAATTGCCAACATGCCCTCCTGAAACCGAGCTGCTACCTCTTCTCCGTCTTTATTGATAGCTAGCACCAATTGCGTATCATTGGCATACGTGGTGAGACTCATCTGGTAGATCTTAATTACCCTAGCTAAGTCCGACACATAAATGTTAAAAAGGGTCGGACTTAGAGATGAGCCTTGCGGAACTCCGCATGGTAGTGCTAGATTGGCCGATCTAAAGGGCCCCAAAGTTACTGCCTGTGTTCTTGCAGCCAGGAATGAGGTAAGTAATGCTCGAGCCATAGAGTGAACACCCAGCTCCCCGAATTGAATGTGTCTTACTGAATGCATGGGTTAGTGACTAAACAGTATAAAAGTCTGTATTAGAATCTCTGTTGATGTGTAAGCAACTGCATAGGTTCCTGAATAACTACATGAGTGTCTATATAGGTTATTGATTTATTGTATTGTCTGAGTATCTGTATGAGTCCCTGAGTGTCTGTGTGGGTGGGTGCATAGGGGGGTGCATAAGTCTTTGCATAGATGTCTGAGTGGGTGATTCAGTGGTTGTATGGATTAAAAAGTGTATCTGGGAAGGACTGTATGGGTAAGTTAGTGTATGTATGGGTGTGTTGGTTAGTGAATGAATGTCTCAGTGCTATATCTGTGACTAATTACATATGTGTTAAGGCACTAAGGGGCCGATTATGATGGCGGACGGACCATAGTCCGTCCGCCACCATAGCATTGCTAGCGGAGTTCCCTCCTGTGCAATTAGGATGTGACCGCCACCCTGGCGGTCACATCCTCTATATTTAACATTGCGGCGGGTGCAGCTTCAAGCTGCATCCGCCGCAATGTTAAAAATGCATGCACGGCATTTGCGTGCACAAAGCAGCAGGCACCGCGCGGTGCCTGCCACTTTGTTCATGCAAATGCAGGGGGGTACCATAGGCACCCCCCATGTGCATCCCCCACCCCCCCTTCACCCAGGGGGCCAGCAACGGGCCCCCGAAGTGAAGGTCCGTATGCTTTTCCACGGCGGAAAAGCCGCCGTGGAAAAGCATAATTTCTACTCCATCCTAATATGGCTGGGGGTGTCTGATAGACACCGCCAGCCATGTTAATGCTTTTCCGCCACGGTCGGAAGGCGACCGCGGCGGAAAAGCGGAGGACAGATTGCAAGACCCACCAGCCATCCTAATTTGGCGGTGGGTCTTTCCAGCCTCCGCGGCGGATTTCCCGCATCCTCCGGGCCGGCGGTGGCTTCCGCCGGCCCGGTGGATGCGGGAAATCCGCGATCGTAATTGGCCCCTATATGTGAGTGTTGGAGTATATAAATGAGTATACGTAACACTAAGTTATTTAAAGAGTGTGTGGATAAATAAGTGTCTGCTTCTATCAGTGATTGCATAAGACAGTAAATATATGTGAGTATCTGTATAAATAAGTGATGTGGTATGTCTAAAAATAACGAAGTTGGTATGTATAACTGTATACATGGCTAAATGCGTATGTGATTGATTCTTTGCTTTACTAACTAGGTGTGTGAGTAACTCTATGTATGAGTGGCAGTGTTACTGCATGTATAGATGTATGAGTGCATATTATAGTCCTGTATTGATGAGTAACTACAAGTATAAGTGACTGGATGTGTCTGTAGACCTAGGAAATAGTGAGTGGTATGTAGTATATGGCATTCTTGTTTGTACAGTTTCAAAAATAGTAGTCTGCATTTTAGAATGGGAGTATCAAAGTTTATATTACAACATCAGTATCTGCATCACATTATCAAGTGGATGATGTCATCAGTGATGTCATCAGTGATGTCATTTGAGATGTCATCAGTGATGTCACTGACCATGTCATGAGTGATGTAATATGTGACATCATCAGCAGTGCATTGCTGGTGCACGAGTACTAGTTAGATCTATAACTATAACAGGCAAATTTCTCTGGTTTTATATGAGTCAAATGTCCAATTAACTATAACGTCCCTGAAACCTATTAATTTTTCAGTGAATTTCTGAGGTTTTTTAAATGCTAATTCCTAACTATAACGTCTGTAAAACCTATGTTTTTTTAGTGAATTTCGAAAGTTTTTTAAATGTTAATTTCATATTTTAATATTTATAAAAGCTATATTTCTCCTAATTGTTTTTTAATATTTTGCAACTCTATCATCTTTTTTTAAACTTTAGAAATTATGTAATCTTTTATATCTTCCCCACAAAATATGTAAAATAGATAACTACAGTCCCCTACCGGTAGTCTACCAAGCTCGATCAACACGCGAATCCTATCTTCCACATTTACATGATGTACATTTCCTATACGACGGGTTTGTGACACCACGTACCCCTTAACAACATGTACTATGAGGTCGCGCCAGCTGCTACTGTGGTATTCGACCGGTACACACTACCAAGCGGCCCGTTACGTCATGTACGTATGGGGTGGCACCCGCTGCGCGTTCCAAATGCGATGAATGCATGCTGCCATGCCCTGTGTTACATCATAGACATACAATATTGCTCCGCGTGTGCCATTCTCTCATTTTTTTGTCTCAAAACTATATCTAAATAACTTTAAAGTGTATATGAGAGCAAGCGATAATTACAAATATTTTAAACAGTTATATATTTCTAACTGTAATAAACTTATAGTAAATATATTTTCTTAAAATCACATTGGGTGCAGTCTAGTGCGCACTGGCTGCGCGATTGCCATGTGACCATAAAAAAAAACATTTCATTAGTTCATAACATTTCCCATTGTAACAGTTCGAAAATGCCCTCCATTTTAGTCGATATCTGTACTGCATTTCATGAGACACACCTCTTCTGCTTAAAGAGCTTTGTTCTAAACGTTTTGCAATAAACACATATCTTACACTACACACAACATGCAACCATCATTTTCATCAATATGTATGCTCTGTACAGTAGCCTTCCTCCTATAACAGCCATACACCTAAAAGTTACATTACCGAAATGTTCTCCAGTACCACAGGTAACATGGTTGCATACGCTGTCCACAGCACAACGTAATATAGTACGGCCCGAGACAGTATCATGCATAGATAATGAACATACGGACACAGATAGATAGTGGAAGTGGATGCAGGCACGTACGCTTGACTCCTTTTTATAACCATAGTGACATATCCAATGACGTTTGTGCTGGATGTGTGTGGGGTAAGTGTAAACCACCCTTCCAGGAATGGTTGCTGCTACCATCAACTACAGCAGTAATCATTGGATCACACACAAAGATTCAATATTAAAAGAATCAGTAATTTATGCTGCAGTAAGGTAGTGACAGTAGATGTGAAATAATACAGAAATAATTATAATGTAAAAGAACAACAACTTGTGGTATACTGACACACAATCAATAGATCTGAAATAATTCCCAAAAAGATTATATCATAAACACTCCATCAGTTATAGTGCACTCATATAGCTTCATCAAAAGCATTCAATATGTGCACAGCCACCGATAATGCGTGCTGTAGACAGGCCGTACTAGGACCAATATCTGTTGCCATCAACACTGCATCATCTGCAATAGCTACTTATATCTGAATTATGAACATTGCTGTCTGCAGTGTAGGCCACAGAGAGCGGTCAGCAAGGACCCACAGGTACGTAAGGTGACTTCACCTGCCCGGTTTGTCGTCGGCAAAGCAACAAAAAGAGCATGTGTGGAGCCGGCAATGATACTTATGCATGGTGCAGACAGAGCGCACCGGAGCAATGTCTTTTCCTACAGGACTGCATCATCCACAATACCGACTCAATGTCAAATGTGAACACTGAAGTCTGCAGTATAGGCCAGAGAGAGCGTTCAGCAAGGGTCCAGAGCCACTGGCATTGACTTGAGCCCTACAGTTTGCAATACACAAAGCAAAACAAAACGTGTGCAGAGCCTGCAATGATACATATGAGTGATATAGACAGTACGCACTGGAGGAATGTCTTTTCCTACAGGACTACCTCATCTACAATAGCGACTCAATCTCAATTGTGAACACTGCTGTCTGCAGTGTACACCATAGAGAGCAGTCAGCAAGAGCCCACAGCCAAGTGGCATTCACATGAGCTCTGCAGTTTGCAATACACGAAGCAAAAAAAAGTGTGCAGAGTCTCCAATGATGCATATGAGTGGTGCAGACAGAGCGCACTGGAGCAATGTATTTTCCTACAGGACTGCGTCATCTACAACACAGACTCAATGTCAAATGTGAACACTGAAATCTGCAGTTTAGGCCAGAGAGACCATTCAGCAAAGGCCCACAGCCACGTGGCATTGACTTGAGCTCTACAGTTTGCAATACGCAAAGCAAAGAAAACGTGTATGGAGCCTGCAATGATGCGTATGAGTAGTGCAGACAGAGCACACTACAGCAATCTCTTCTCTTACAGTACTGCATCATCTACAATAGCAACTCGATCTGAATTGTGAACACTATTGTCTACATTGTTAATTGAAGGCAGTACTCACAAAGGCCACCAAGTAGGAGCTCTATGAAAAAGCTCCTGGGTTGGGGATCACCAAATTTGGTTTAAATCCCTGGAAATAACCCCATCATCGACCCACCGTCCACCCGACTACAACCGGAACAATGGGAAACATTTATGGAATAAAGAGCAGCTTACCCTGAGAGGATCTACACTGGACCGGTGAGACGACCTCTCCTCGCATCGCCTGCAATCGGACCGGTACCCGCCTGAACTGAGCTGCCTTGGCCCCCACCAGGAGAAGACAGCTGCATCGTTGGATGCATCTGCCCACATATGCCCGCTCTGGACTGCGCTCCACAGACCGCCATCAGGAGAGGAGCGATGCCCAGCTGAGTGGAGACGGGGCACTGCATGCGGAGGGACGTGCCGTTGGACCGCTGTTGGGAGAGCCCTGAGCTCCTGAGGGGCATGATTCGGGAGCCGCTGCTAGCTCCAGGGAAGACGGAGCTGAATCACAGGGGGAAGGGGGGCAGGGGTCTCAATCAGAGGTCCCGTGGGACTAAAACGTCCCACATGCAGGCCTCCTCGACCCTCTATCTCCCCCCCTGCTGGTGAGTGAATGGATAGCTAAGGCGACAGAATCATAATTATACAGCGGGGATTAATGGTGAAAGCGGCAAACTGAGAAGGCAGGACCCGCTCCGCCTGACTCTAAAATGGCGGCTGCCTCGGACGAATGAATCGGAATTATAACAATTTTCAAATCGAGGGTCTGCTGCTTACCCTCTCCCCTCCCCTGCTGCTGAGAAAATCAATACCACGGGACAGGAGCATAATTGCAAAACTGGGTCTACAATTGAACACAGCAAGCTTAAAACAGGACCTGGGGGCCCTGCCTGACCCTAAAATGGCAGCCGCCACGGACGTCCTGATCGGAATATAACTACAATTAAGCGCAGCAAGCTGGGAAAACAGGACCCGCCCAGTCTGACCCTAAAATGGCGGCCTAATCGGTATATCGATTTTGGAAAAAGGGGGTGGTGATGGACAGAGTTTCTGAATGATGCAGAATACTCTTACCAAGTCAAGAGATCATGGTTGTAATCCATCACCTGTTTTTTAGCTTATTGCACCATCCCAGCTCAGAACCTGGCTATATGCAAATTAGTCTGTTCCTGTCCCAGTGCATGATGGGAACAGGGCAAACCAAACTACCAAGCCAATTCTTATACTGGGAAGGAGACAAGCTTCCGGGGACCGGTTTCTGGCATCACAGCCTTCGTCGGCCCGGCTTGCTTGAATCCTGATGGTGCAATGAGCAAGGGACTCACGTCTGAGTATACCCTCCCACACATAGTGTGGATAAAATCGATTTTGGAAAAAGGGGGTGGTGATGGACAGAGTTTCTGAATGATGCAGAATACTCTTACCAAGTCAAGAGATCATGGTTTTAATCCATCACCTGTTTTTTAGCTCATTGCACCATCCCAGCTCAGAACCTGGCTATATGCAAATTAGTCTGTTCCTGTCCCAGTGCATGATGGGAACAGGGCAAACCAAACTACCAAGCCAATTCTTATACTGGGAAGGAGACAAGCTTCCGGGGACCGGTTTCTGGCATCACAGCCTTCGTCGGCCCGGCTTGCTTGAATCCTGATGGTGCAATGAGCAAGGGACTCACGTCTGAGTATACCCTCCCACACTTAGGGCCTCATTAGGATCGCGGAAGGACTTGCGTCCGTCCGCGACCCCAGAGGATGAGGGAACGTCCGCATGGGCTGCGACGTTCCCTCATGTGCGATTAGGATGTGACCGCCACCATGGCGGTCACATCCTGGATATTTAACATTGCGGAGGGTGCTGCTTCAAGCAGCACCCGCCGCAATGTTAAAAGTGCATGTTTAACATTTACATGCACAAAGCGGCAGGCACCGCGCGGTGCCTGCCGCGTTGTGCATGTAAATGCTGGGGGGTACCATAGGTACCCCCCATGTGCACCCCCCACCCGCCAACACCCTGGGGGCCCGCCACGGGCCCCCAAAATCAAAAGTACACATTTTTCCGCCTCCTCCGGGCCGGAGGTGGCTTCCGCCGGCCCGGAGGAGGCGGAAAATCCTCCATCATAATGAGGCCCATAGTGTGGATAAAATCGATTTTGGAAAAAGGGGGTGGTGATGGACAGAGTTTCTGAATGATGCAGAATACTCTTACCAAGTCTGAGGTTCTTTGAAATCTGAACCTGTGTTTAAAATATCATTATTCTGCTTTGATTTTGATATCAGAGAAACGAAAATGGCAAGTTTTATATGTGTGTGTATTTTCATCACGATACAATGATGAATGCAGAAGTTATTGACAAATTCATTCTGAGCCCACAGGTTCTATGTTGTGAACAGCAGCCATCTTAGGTGTTGCCCTTTACATAGGCATATACATGAGCCAATGATTCTGGTAGAGCAAGTATTAAAGGACACGTACCCCTTAGCTTGAGTTCTCCCTGACTCCCATTTGACCTGAACAGGCTGAATCTGCCTACGTGATGTTGGCCTCACCAAACCAGTCCATGCCCTCTAGTCAATCTATATTAAAGATCTGAGCAACTTGTTGTGTACATTGGCCTGAGCAAGATTAGAAGGCCGAATACAGTAGCCATGCCTGTTTATGACCCACAAGCATACCTTATCCTACATTTCTATCTTCCACACCTGGCTCTGTTTCTCTGCTTCTGGGCTTTTACAATGGGGAGGTGACTGTTTATATGATGGGGAGGAAACCAGTTCTATTGTGAGCTTCTCCGGCCTGCACAGGAAAATATGTGAAGTTTGACATATGTTCATGATGGAAGATGGGTTGGTCAGTTTGGGCAAGTAGAATGGAATTCATAATTATAGCCTGCTTTGTTATGGTACCATGGGAGCGACCTACAATGATGTGTTTCACAGCAAGAATGTGAGCCTAGGGCCAAACTTTTTGTATAAAAGGCCTGCCTGAGAAAGCTCAGGCAGGCTCCCTCTTTCAGCTGTAGAACTACGGTTGGACGACGAAGCCTCATAATTAATTATAATAAAGATGTCTTTTGATTTTACAGATTGGCTGTCAATTCCTTTGCTGCTTTATTACGCAAACTTCTGGATAGATCCCTGGTGGGGAGAGTGAGTCATTTACAACTTTTCCTCAAATGGCGCATCCAACTGTGGGCCTTATAATGGAGTGGTTATCTTCAGTAGTGTTTTGTCAAGGGATGGAAAAACTGCTGGGGAAGACAAGACAGAATTCTACCAAAAAGAGGTACTCTGGGCACAGGGTTTTCTGGGGGATTATCTGTCTCTGTGGCCCAGTATGTTTTTTTTTATTTTTCTGACTTAAAACTCTCCTGAAGTTGCCACTCCTGACTAAGGAACCCATTCTTTTTTTGCTGTAAGTATTTTTTAACAGACTGTTAGTGCAGTGGGGAATTGACAGTTATAATTTGGACAAATATTTGTGTATATGCAAATTGCAATTTGTATAGGCAGTTAATGAAGAGACATTTTCTCCATCTGCTTTAATTGAAGAATAAGTGGGTCGCTCCCAGTCCTTTTTTGGTTCTGAGTCCTTAGTTATTTATTGGTCGCGGAAATGTGACGCAGTCCTTGGTTATTTATTGGTCGCAGAAATGTGACGCAGTCCTTCGTAAGATTATAATCATTCGGTTCAGTTCGGGTATCGATACATTTGTCCGCTCTGGTAGGCCTAAGTTCTTGGTCGAGTGCGCACCTTTTTGGTTCAGTTTGAGTACCGGTACATTTGGTTCATTTGGTAGGCCTTTGGTTGCTGTGGTTCAGATTATCGCAGGTTGCTTTAGTTGGATAATCTTCCTCAGTATTGGTTCCTTAGTTTTATTTGAACACTGCAGTATTCAAAAACCGTGGGTCACGTACATTTGCGTGTATATCGTTGGAGATAGCCCCGTGAAGTCTGAAACCCGACTAGTGAGCGCAGATGCCTGGTCGCGGTATTTTGTTTTGTATTAGTATTGACTAGGTTGCAACAAAGGATTCCCGGTTGGAGGATTCGCGTCTGATACCTCCGGTTGGAACTCCAATTTATGAGCTCTCTCTAAAGGTCTGTGAGGCTGTCCCTTTTGCAGCCTTCTGGAAATCTGTTGAAGAATTTAACAAAAAAAAAAACAAAAAAATAGGAACAAAAACGTTTTTTGTTGTAAATATGGTTTACAACTAGTATTGGTAGGTTATTTTTGAGCACAGTCTGTAGGCTGTTCCTTGTTTCTGTCCTAAGTGTTGACCTATGGGTTAAAATGTGTGTTTAAATGTCTATGTTGTTTGTGGGTTTTGTTGTAAATTGCGACGGCGCTATTTACAAAAAATGATTAGAGCACGCTGTTTTGTGTGGCCTGAGTGTTTGACTCCCCTTCTGTTTTGTGTCTGGAATGAGCTCAATGTATGTATGTGTATGGGTCACGTCCAATAGATGTAAATAAGGCTCCAAAGAAAAAAATGAAAAAACGAAATTGCCTGTTCTTTAGACGCACGGTGTTAGATGTTCACAGCCAAGTCTTTTCAGCTGCAGTATATCTAATAAGAATGTTCATTCAGCCAGCACCTCTTTAGTTAAACACGGGTGGTGGAATTTTGCAAACAGTCCTTTTTAAATAAATATGGCGCAGTAATCTCACGCATTCCCAGTTAGGCAGCTGCACCTAGGTTTGTGTGTTAATATGTATCTAAATAATAAACTAGGGATGTAGTGAGCGTTTTACATGTAGAACAGTCACAAATAGCAATAATTAGGCTTCATTAGGAGGAAAAAATTATTAATTATGAAAAATAATAATTAAAAACAAGTGCTACAAAAATCGTTTTTTAATATTTGTGAAGCTTAACACTCATACTATGACCCCCTAGCATTAAAATGTTTGATTTAAGTTATGTTGTACCACGAAAATGACCAAACACTTCTGTGCGCAATTTCCCTTACCCTAGGCGCAAACAAGCTCATTTCTATAAGGTATAAATAATTATTTTCAAATGTATGACTCCTAAATTTGATATTAGACATTCTAGTAATACCCATTATGCAAAAAAATTGTAGGATATTTATTTCTTAGTATCCAGAATGCAAAAGTCGATTTTCAGATAAATAGACTGTTTTGAATGGTTTCAGGGCCCCTTTTTAAAGCGTCACTTCAGTAAAATGCATACATTTAGGTCATAATATATGTTTGCAGGTTGTGCCTTCTTATGATTCAGTGAGTCAATGTGTCATAGAAATTGTTTTAAATATAGTGAAATATTGCAGGTTATGTGGAAGTGGTTAAACCTACTGGCTTTGTCAGCTTCAGTTACCACGAGCAGGGGACTGGCAGAACCTGTATAACGTGTTCCAGCAGTAGCGGCCGAGATGTTATCTTGTAAGGCTGTCTTGTTGACATTTGTGACCTTTTAATTAGGGCCTCGCCTGTGGAATGCAGCATGACATGGTTAAACATGCATCTGATGCTAACTTCAGCTGCCTCTTTGTATTTAAATCCCTGCCCCTGCCACGGTCCTGACCTGAGGTCACTTGAATAGCCTGACTTGCTCCGATAAATTTAATTCCTGCTCATGTTCATAATTTAAAAGTGTCTTCTTAAAGCGTTACAAATTTGACATTAGCTGGGATGGGGTTTCTGTTTTTGAACTAAAATGAGCAGAGGATGCAGGGCACATGTACAGCAAATGATGATTGCATTTTAGCCAAAGAATAAATAATAGCTCCAGCATGTTCCCACAAAACGCTTGTTGTTCGGTAAATTATGTCATCAACACATTTATCTCAAATTAGAAATACGGCAGGGCTGACACAGCATTGCATCCCGCTAATAATAATAAAAGGAACACTATTTAATTTGAAAAACTGCAGCCTCATTTGTCAGTACCCTGAAGGATTCTAGAGCCCACACGTGGTTTGCATGGATCACTGAAAGAATATCGACTACCACAATATCGAGTACCCAAAATATCGAGGTGAAAATATCTACTACAAAAATATCGAGTTTGTATGTACAAACAGGTAAGTACAAAAATATCGACTACAAAATATCGTTTACAAAAATATCGTTGTAAAAAATATCGACTTTACTAAAAACAATGTTTAATTACATTAATATAAAAAATTAATTACTAAAATATAATTAACAATACTTAAAATAACTTTTAATAATTAAATATTTAATGAAAGTAAAAAAATATATATATTTTTAATCATATTTCTTAAAACATATATATATAGTAACAACATTTAATTAAATAATAGGCAATATTGTATATGTACCCCAAAAACCCAAAACTGACCCTGAACCCTAAAAATACCCCTTTACCCAAAAACTAAAAACTGACCCTGAACCCTAAAAATAACCCTTTACCCAAAAACTGAAAACTGACCCTGAACCCTAAAAATACCCCTTTACCCAAAAACTGAAAACTGACCCTGAACCCTAAAAATACCCCTTGACCCAAAAACTGAAAACTGACCCTGAACCCTAAAAATACCCCTTTACCCAAAAACTGAAAACTGACCCTGAACCCTAAAAATACCCCTTTACCCAAAAACTGAAAACTGACCCTGAACCCTAAAAATACCCCTTTACCCAAAAACTAAAAACTGACCCTGAACCCTAAAAATACCCCTTTACCCAAAAACTGAAAACTGACCCTGAACCCTAAAAATACCCCTTTACCCAAAAACTGAAAACTGACCCTGAACCCTAAAAATACCCCTTTACCCAAAAACTAAAAACTGACCCTGAACCCTAAAAATACCCCTTTCATTTAACATAATTAGCAATTAATCAATTAAATAAAATTAATTACCAATTACATTTTAATTAATTAACAAACATTTTTTAATTAACAATTAATTAAATATTACTACCAATTATTAAATTAACATATTTAATTAATTATAATTAAATTACTTCCCACCCTATTCCCCTATAAACCCACAACCCGCTAGAGAAAATACATTATTTTAATTGACATAATTAGCAATTAATCAATTAAATAAAATTAATTACCAATTAAATTTTAAATAATTAACATATATTATTTAATTACCAATTAATTAATTATTACTACCAATTAATAAATTTACATATTTAATTAATTATAATTAAATTACTTCCCACCCTATTCCCCTATAAACCCACAACCCGCTAGAGAAAATAAATTATTTTAATTAACATAATTAGCAATTAATCAATTAAATAAAATTAATTACCAATTAAATTTTAAATAATTAACATATATTATTTAATTACCAATTAATTAATTATTACTACCAATTAATAAATTTACATATTTAATTAATTATAATTAAATTACTTCCCACCCTATTCCCCTATAAACCCACAACCCGCTACAGAATTAAATTACACAATAATTAAAAAAATAATTAATTAAAAAAAATAATAAAATAAATTGACACTTTTCACACATATTATAACATAAACACACTATAAATAATTAAATATTATTTAAAAAACTATATTTTTTACTATCTAGATTATATACTTGGATATTTTCACTGTCTATATTATTTACAGTCGATATTACTTCACTTACCTTAAAAACGATATTTTGGCTGTCGATATTCTGTCTAGTCGATATTTTCTCCAAACGATATTTAAAACTCGATATTCTGTCCAGACGATATTTTGGAGTCGATATTATGTCTGTGCACCGGTTTGCATAGCTCCCAGCTGCTTTCAAAATGCTGCACACAAGCGCTTTATATGAGATGTAGTTGATTGTATATGATTTAAATCTGTAACCTTCATTCATTGCAGGCTGGCTTGTTCTCATTTGCCGCATTCACATTACATCTGCGTTAAAAGCGCACATCTGAGATAATAAACAAATAGGAAAGGTATTCCTCATGCAAAATTATAGCACCTGCACTTCATGTCTTACAAATTAAGCACTGTGTAAAATGAGGGAATATGATTTAAAAAGGGCAAATGCAAAAGTGATTTCTTTAAAAAAAAATATCAAACATTCTGCTAAATGATCTGTAGAACTGGTATATGTGTGTATCCATGCTAGGAACTAATTTTTTTTAGTTAAGTTTATTTGACAAAAAGAAAAACGAAGTGTTACATTAAGTTTTAGATAGGCAATAAGTAGAAGCCCTTCCCCAAAATTCTGCAACTTAAAGGCCTTAGGCCTGAGTGAGAATGGGCGGTTTTAGCAAGGTACATGGACAAAAAGTTACAGGTAAATAATGAAAAGTTTTTTGTATGTC
Source organism: Lissotriton helveticus (assembly GCF_964261635.1). NCBI lineage: Eukaryota > Metazoa > Chordata > Amphibia > Caudata > Salamandridae > Lissotriton > Lissotriton helveticus. The sequence continues at coordinate 263,567,132 of NC_136069.1, forward strand.
ACATTGTGTCATGTTTTTTTAGTCTGATAAAAAGGGTTATAATTGATGTTGTATTATGAGAAATGTGTGTGTTGTGTACCTTTTCTGCTTCTTCCTACAGATAATTCATGGATTAATTCACAAGACACGTGAGTTGGCTGGTTGAAGAGAAATGTTGTTTTTTTTTGCGTAATTTCTTTAAGAAAAAAATGTGTGTTTATGTTTCATTTATACATTTGGTCCACTGAAACGCGTTATTTGACACAGCGACATTATATTTTTACAGCAGAGTATCAATTACCTGATGCCCTGCTGTCAAAAGTAGGGTATAGGATTTTAGACTTGACAATTGAGATTGGGCTGCAGGTTTATAGTATACAGTACATGTGCAATGGTATTATGCATGACCGTTTATTCATATATGCTGTTTGTTTGTCTGGGCTGTTTTTTTCCTTGTGCTTGATATACAGCAAGTATATCTTATGGTTGAGATGGCTTGATATGTGTTTTTTTATCCCCTGTGCTGTGAAGGAACACATATGACGATATGTGTTATTTCACAATAAATTGGATGAATATTGTATTAAGATAAATTTCACAGATATGGACCTCATACTGTGAGCGAGTAAGGCAGCAGTTTTTCTAGTGCATGCCTAAATTTGGCTGTAATGATATTTAAGAAAACTAAAATGATATACTGGATCAAAGTGTGCCATCCGTTGTTAGTCACTTAACTGCCCTTTTTCCTTAAGGACAGGCAGCTCTGCATTTATGTATCCTTGATTGGGCCTAAGGATGGAATTATAGATCCGTGACTAAAGGTGGCCTAATTTCGATATCGCATTTTTGATCGCATTTTTTTGATTAGCCTATGGATTCATTTTTTTTCTCTTTCCCTGAAGAGACAACTGAACATTAGTTGGAATTACCGTGTAGGGTATAGATTGTCAGCGGTAGAGTTAAATTTCTGTAACATTGGTCTTTCATGTATCCCCGTGCTCTTGGTGCTGCGTCACACGCCTTAGGCCACCCAAGCAAACTCTTGTCCTTCCTATAGATTTTTCTTTTTGCTTCTTACCTGACCAATGTTGCATCATGTTTATTTATTGAAGATTTTAGTTGTGTTCTACGTCCATTTTCCCTTCTCCATCTTCCTTTCACCAGTCAGCCCATTTATTATTATGGGTGTATTGTTCATGTTCACACTTCTAGACTGCAGTGATGTATTAGGAACCCCCCTTATGCTACATACTATTCCCTTTTGTGTGATCAGACTGGTTCTCAAGAATTTTCTTTAGGCCTACTTCAAATGCCTTTTCAGTCTGACTGTCAGGATAGTGATAGCCTGGTTGATTGACCCAATACAAGTTTTCCATCTCAATAGGAGATATCCCCAGTTTTGTTTCTGCTGCCTCAATTTTTTTTAATTAGATGTGTTCTAATCATGCAGATACCAGGAATCTCTAGTTCTTGTCCTTTTGACTGCACAGTTGATCAGTAGCCTTTGTATTACATAGCGCACCTGATGCACATTGTTTTAAAACGGGACTTTTTCTTCATGTCCTTGATAATGTGCATTATGTCATTTCTCTATTTGAGATGTTCTAGATAAGGAGTTTAGGAACACCTAGGCTTCATCATTAAGGAGAATATGTATTTACCCCATTAAATAATGTATCCCATTAGATAATGCCACTGTGTGAGGGCATCCATTTAGGTTCCCATGACGTATTGCCACTCCTTTGCAGATTACAGGCCACTTGCTTGCAGTCCTCTTGCCAAAAAAAAAAAGCCAACCCATGAACTGTTTTTATATCTGACTTGAAGGAAACTAACAATTGTGTTACACTTCCTATATCACTAGGTTCTGCGGGAATCTTCCAGAGTCAAAAAGGAAGAATGTTACCCTGCAGACCGGTGATCAAGAAAAAGTCTGGTCCCCATCAGTAAACATGGCAGACGACTACAGACTTCTTGGCCTTGCAATTCCTGACAGCAATCAGCAGCGTGAACAGCAATCAGCAGCGTGAACAGCAATCAGCAACGTGGGCAGCGGTCATCAGCATGGACAGCGATCATCAGCGTGCCTTCAGTGGTACCTCCTAAGCAAGCCATTTGTTTCATCAGGAAGCGTTAAGGAGCTAATTTTCTGTTTTGCCTCAGAAGTTCAGTGCAAAGATGCGGAGGATCCCTGCTTCTGATGGCAGAACTGTCATCTACTTTGTTCAACTTGTTCAAACTGTCATGTGCTTGAACCTCTGACAGCGCGCGGTCCCCTGACCCCCCTTGGCCTGAGTTTTTGGCCTTTCCCCACACACACACCTCTTTTGCTTTGCACCAGTGGAACGGCAGTACACCCAAGCATCCACGTTTGGAAAAAGGCACTACATTTTGGTGCCCATGAGAGAGCAGCTTGAGCGTCCTCTGACACTAAATGATGAGTGTTGGAGTCTGAAAATGCTGCTGATCTTGCTAAGTAGTGCTTGGATCTGCATGAAATGCTTTGTGCCCTTGATCAATGAAGGGCGCATCATTTGTAGTATCTGCCACGAAGAAGAGACACTGGTGCACTGCCTTGAGACATTGAGACTTTGTATTTGAGCTATGAGTGTTTGCCAAGAGGGCACTCCAACGGACACTGAGTCATGTAGAGCCTGAATGGAGAGGCCCAACGCGAAGAAGACACTGGAAGCGGATTTGATGGACAATAGAAGCCTGCCAGTAGAGGCTTTGACGGACTCTGGGTATTTTCTGTGAGCTTGTCTAGAATTGGAGTTTGGAAAACTAATTTTTGCAGCTTTGCTAGCATTATTTTAAAGTACTATTCCCTTGAGTTGAAGCAGAATAACGTCCATTTTCTGTGAAAGAGTACCCCCTTTTCACCTCAGAGCATTAATGAGAGTCACCACTGTTTCACTTGAACATATGATGAATTACAGAAATACATAAGAATACCTAAAATGTACTAGATAATTTTAGGATTTACGTTTGCTTAGGGTTGTGGAAAATTATGATTTATTTGTAATAGCGGTCACTGCTGAGGTTCCGTGACGATTTTACTCGTGTTTGTAACATTGTCGTAAATACATAATTTTGGTATCAGTGAACCGCAAATGGTCCATTTAGTATATCCTGGTGTTTTCGCTATGCTACGAGCAAGAGCACTCCAGTTACAAACACATTTCTGTTTTACCCGTGGCATCCATCTTAGAACACGGAAGCCATTTTGTATTCCTTGCCCCCACATAGTCAATGGACACGCAATGACCCCTTTTCATTTAAGGACACGTAGGCTTTAACCGGCAATTCACCTTGCTAGTGACACGTGCACCTTAGGCCAGCAACGCTGTAGCAGCATGACTCGGCAAGAACTGCCTCCCCAGCCTGAGGCCAGTCCTGCTATACTGGTTCTTGTGTTCGTTGGCCTGATCATGATTAGGCGGCCGAAACTGGTAACCGTGCCCATTTACGACCCACAAACATTTCTTATCCTGTCTTTCTATCTTCTACACCTGGCTCTGCTCCTTTCCTTCTGGGCCTTTATTAGGGGGAGGTAACGAAATTTACGATGAGGCGGTCCGGGTCTTGAATGAAGAATTGACATGGGATTATGATGGACTAGTGGGAACCCCTCATTCGTAATGTTTTGACATCAGATACTGTTGACGATTCCTGTGCAACGCCAAATATTTATTGTTTAAGACACGAATGTTTAGAACTGTGGTAACATGTAAAGAATTTGCCTGAAGCCCAATATTTAGTATATAAGGAGCAATCCTCTTTGTACAAATCGAACAGGCTCCTAGACACTGCCCATGTGTAGTTTCTGTGACTTCTGTGTCCCTGCAGTAATAAACCTTTGGTCTTTGACGCCACCATCGAGAAGCCCGTGTTTCTGTTTGTTTGTGTACCAAGACAGGTTGAACCCCGGGGTCTTCGGGTGTTGTCCCTGACACCTCTGGACGGAACCAAAAAAAGTCCAGAACTCCATTTGGCGCCCAACGTGGGGCTTCGTCATTCGGTACCGGCCCAAAAGCCTGAAGAGTTCGAGGAGCTTCGTGTGAAGATTTCAGAGGGAGGCGCCCCACTTCATCGATCCCGGCATATCGCAAAAGTGGCCCCGACGTCCTCTTCCACGAGGGTTCCCGTTCAGACGGCTGCAGTGCTCCGTTGCCTTGACCGTCGCCCTGTCTTGGACCCGAGGTGCAGTCCTCAGTACGGCGAAACGTGACGGGTTTCTCCTTGGTGACGTCTTCAGTGCCTCAGTTAAGTATTCAGTGGTTGCTAGTTAAATATTTTGTGAGGATTGCTCCTGTTTGGATAATCCTTTTAGTTCTCAGTTCAGTACAGTTCTGTAAGATTATCACTGGTTATTCTGGTTACGATAATCATTCTGTTCAGTTCAGGTATCGATACATTTGTCAGTTCTGGTAGGCCTAAGTTCGTGGTTCGAGTGCGCATCTTTTCTGTTTGTGTCTTGTTTGTCTTGTGTTCCGGATTATAAAATGGTAAGTCGGAAAAATTGTATGTTGTCTTGTTTTAGTTGCAACAGTGATTCCCGGTTGGAGGACTCGTGTTTGGTTCCTCCGATTGGAACTCCCCTTTATGATCTATATTGCAAATTTGGTGTGGGCCCTATCTCTTATAATGAGGTATGGATCCGCTTCACAGAGAAAGACGGTGTCCTTAGTTGGCCACTACATGGTAGTTTTGAACCTGAAGTTCTTGATAATTTAGAAAGAAGGTTGTTTAAGAAGAAAGCCCGGCCAGCAATGTTTGATTCTTTCCGTTATTGGCGAAAAGAATCTAAACAGAGAGAAATTAAAAAGTTGAAGAAAGAACAGAAAGAGCAAGAGTTGACTTTAGAACAGTCTGCTAGGCAGCTGCAACTCAACGAGTCTGAGAAAGCGATGGAGGTGGCCGATAGAGAGCGTAATTTAGCGATAGACAAGTGCTATCCTGCTTTGCCATCGAGTACGGCTAAGATAGTAGAGGACCCTGAAAAGGATCCCCTGTTGTCTTACTTGTTACGATCACCCCCACCGTATGCACAGGGTGCTACGGCTCCACCTATACCGAATGTTCAATTACCGGTTGCTGGACAACCTGGTGTCCCTGTTCCCGCTCCTCTGAATCTAGTTCCTGTACCTCCTGTGGTCAATATTAATGTTCCTTCGACAACCCCTCTTCTAGGGTTGCCGGCTTCTTTTCCTATGCCTGTGTCACTCACACCTGCCACTTCACAAGCTATTTTGCCTGCTACTCCTACTGTTCCTGATCTATCTATTCCAACTACTACTCTATTTACTGCCTCTGCAAGTATTATGACTCCGCTTTCTGTTCGACGAAGAATCACTGATTCTGTCTCTAATATTCTATCTCCCTTCTATAAAACTCTGATTAAGACTCCTACCTCTGACTCTGTGCAGAGACGTAGTCAGCTTCCCAGTACTGAAGAAAGAGGAATACTAGATTCCACTGCCCTTAGATGGGTTTCGAAAGTTGGAAGATATAATGTACAAAATGTATTAGATACATTTATGCAATGGAACGAACCGACACAACGATATGTGTTCGATGAAATGTGTTTCCTTCTACGTGAGGAATTGGAAGAGGATGACCCTGAATCAAATTTAGGAGAATTAATTAATGTTCAGAAAGAGTTTGCTACAGGTATGATAGTTGGTCAAAATATAAAAGAAGCGATGGAACTAATTTTAAGTTATAGATCCGACTCATCCCTTCTTTCACCGAGAGAGTTAGAGAAACGTAGTACGAAACGAAATCGTCAATATCCAATGAGAGAGGTTCCACCAATTTGGCGCGAAGCTGTGCAAGCTAATGCACCGCTTGGTATTGCAGCCGCTCCGGCCCAATTCCAGAGAGTCTGGATACATATTCCATGGAAACGAGCTGAAGTGTTAGCAGTAAAACAGGCCTTGCCAGATCCGCGTAAAAATCCTGCAGGGTACTACAAAGAGTTGGCTCAAACAGTTGACGCTTGTGTATTGAATCTTGCTGACATAGATCTGCTATTTGGTAACGTAGTACCGCAACCAATTTGGGCTAAAATTCGTAAAGAGAATCATCCAGTTGCCCTAGGTGGTGACTGGGCAGCTATAACTGCAGCGGATGGTCAACAAATAGGTGGTTCCAAACCTGAACCTTTAATTGCTAACTTGCCTGGTAGAATAATCGATTTAATGAAAACCTTAATGCCTGCATTACGCGTTAACTGGGATAAATTGTCCGCATGCAAACAAAAGAAAGACGAAAGCGTCTCCGACTTTTTCACAAGATTCGAAGAGACTTTCGTAGATCATAGTGGTCAGGATATGAGCACAGAAGGGGGCCAGAGATTATTTGTTGATAAATTTGTGCACAATCTGTTGCCAGAACTTAGTGGTAAATTAAAGAATTCTGAAAGTGCGTGGGCTGTCTCTACGACTGCGCAAATACTTGCGACTGCTCAGTACTACGGAAATAGGGATAAAGAAGAGAAGGAAAAATCAGATAAAAAGACGAAAGATTTAAAAACTAAAGTACTTTTACAGCAAGCTTATCCGCCTCGCATGAATCAAACTAATATGCAGCAAGGGTCATATCAAAGAACGGATTATAATTTTCAAAGGCCACAATACCAATGGAATCAATGTGCTTATTGCAAAAAGGAAGGTCATTACAAAAGTGATTGTCCAGTTCGGGCGCAAAATAATGATGCGGCCGCTCAGAGAGGTCGTGGTAGTTCTATGCAAAACTCTAGAGGTCGAGGACGAGGTGCTATGCCTCCACAGACAAGTGATCGCCCCTCTAATTATTTCGACCAGCGTAATGGACAATCTGCCCAACAGAATAGGTCTCCACAGTATCATGTTGAAGACTATTATGAAGCTAGTGAGGAAGGTCAGCAAAGTGAATACTAGGACAGCCATGGACAAAGAGAGGGAGTAGTATCAGTACCAGTAGATCAGAGTGGGCCTTATGTCGCGGTAGCAACATCAGGTATAGTCGAACCGTTTCTGTTGGATACTGGTGCAGCAAAAAGTTCTATCATACATGCGAAACTCCCTGGCGCACCTTTGTCTGGCTCAACAAACGTTTCAGTAGGTTTTTCGGGCGCCCCTGTTCACAACCCTGTTTCTGGTCCTTTGTCTATTTCTGTTGGACCACGTCAATTGAAAGCACCCCTGATTTTGACGACAGGTTGTAACGAAAATCTGCTTGGTTTAGACTTGTTAAAACGCCTGTACGCGACATTGTACTGTTCTCCAGCAGGTGTACAGCTTACGTTGGGTAAAAGAATAATCTCCCCGATGTACTTGTCGATGGATGCGCTCCCACCAGAGCTGCGTTCACTCCCTGATACTCTTTGGGCGACTGGTCCTAATGATGTAGGTCTATTGGAAATTCCACCCTATGTAGTAACTTTGAAAGCAAATGTCAAACTTCCACGAATTCCACAATACAGAATCTCTAGTGAAGGTGAGCGTGCGCTCCTACTGATAGTACAAGACCTGATCAAGAAAGATGTTGTAGAAGAGACTAGAGGTAATGTCTGTAATAGTCCTGTACTGCCTATTTTGAAGCGAACTGACCCTACAAAGCCTCCAGTATATAGGTTCGTAATTGATCTTAGAGAGGTTAATAAAATTGTGATCCCACAGTTTCCTGTGGTTCCAGACATTACTGCATTGTTAACGTTGATTCCTGCTACAGCAGCATGGTTTTCGGTTGTCGACTTGAAAAATGCCTTTTTCAGCATTCCGATAGCCGAGGAAAGCAGAGATATCTTCGGTTTCTCTCTAGGAGGACGAAGTTTTAGATTTAAACGCGCTCCACAAGGTTATTGTGAAAGCCCATCCATTTACAGCCAAGCATTAAAAAGCCAGTTAGATTCCTTCGTACTTCCTCGTGGTTCTGCTTTAGTACAGTATGTCGATGATCTTCTAGTGGCTGCCGATGACAAGGAAACTTGCAAAACAGCTACGATTTCTTTATTGCATCACTTGTCAGATTTGAATCACAAGGTGTCACCTTCAAAAATGCAATACTGCTGCCAAGAAGTGACCTACCTAGGTCATCTCTTGTCAAAGGAGGGAAGGAAGTTGACCCCAGAGAGAATAAAAGCAATTACACAGATGAACGTTCCTAGCACGCAGAGAGAAGTACGTGCCTTTTTGGGTATTACCTCATATTGTAGGCAATGGATCCCAAATTTTTCTCTTCTAGCAAAACCATTGGTAGCCTTGACTGGGAAAGGTGTCCCGAGTCCGGTACCATGGTCTGCTGAATGTCAGCAGAGTTTTTCTGAGTTACGAAATGCACTGTGTTCAGCACCTGTATTGGGTACACCCGACTACAGTAAGCCATTCACGCTCTATGTCCACGAGAGAGAAGGTTGTGCATTGAGTGTTTTGACGCAGAAATTTGGTGATAAACAACGCCCTTGTGCGTATTTTTCATCAACATTAGATCCAGTAGCTAGAGCATTGCCTAGTTGCTTGAGAGCTACAGCCGCAGCTGCAGCTTCCATTCGACAATCTGCTGGTTTAGTAATGAACAACATGCTAGTAGTCATGGTTCCTCATGCTGTGGATACACTCATGAACCGAACCAAGACGCAACACCTTACCAGTGCTAGATTATCAGGTTATGAACTGACACTGTTAGCTAGTCATATTCAGATCAAAAGATGCAATGTATTGAATCCAGCAACATTGTTGCCGACTAGCGAAGAGTCGAGTGATTCCGAACCACACGACTGTTGTTTCAGAACTGAGGAAGAAACAAAAGGACGAATCGACTTAAAAGACACTCCGTTGTCAGAACCAGATGGCACGTTGTATGTTGACGGGTCTTGCTTCAAATTGGAGAATGGTGATGTGACTGCTGCTTATGCAGTAACGACTTTGAGTACGATTGTGGAGACTGCAAGAGTGAGTCAGAATTCTGCCCAGGCTGCAGAATTGATCGCGCTAACAAGAGCGTGCGTTTTAGCTAAGGGAAAGAGAGTGAACGTGTTCACAGATAGTCAGTACGCGTTCGGCGTGGCCCATAGTTTTGGCCGTTTGTGGAAAGAGAGAGGTTTCATTACGTCCCATGGGACTAAGATTCAACATGGTCAGCTAGTTAATGACTTGTTGGAATCTCTAACCTTACCGACTGAAGTTGCGATTGTGAAATGCAGTGCTCATAAAGCAATCACGGATGATGTTGGTCGTGGGAATGCTTTTGCTGATGAGACTGCAAAACAGACAGCCAGAAATATGATGAGTAGAATGTATGTTGCAACGTCTGCAAGATGGATTTCTGAGTCTGGAATGTGTGAAGACACAGTGGAAAGCGTGAAAGAAATTCAGAAAGAGGCGACTGAGGAGGAAAAACTTGCATGGAAAGAGAGCACGGGTAAATTGGACTCGAGTGGGTGTTGGATTGACTTGTCGGAACAACAGCGTTGGATGTTGCCTGATGCGTATGTGCTTGCAGTAGTGACGATGGCACATGGAACAGCGCACATCAGTTCAAAAGGGATTTGTAAGATGTTGGCTCCGGTCTGGAAGAATGACGGGATTAGTAGATGTGCAGAGAGAGTGGTGAGGAATTGTATGGTATGCTTGATGCATAATCCTGGCAAGGGAATCCCCACACCTGCAGGTCACTTCGCTCCTCCTTCCTGCCCCTTTGAAGTGATCCAGCTAGACTTCATTCACATGGATCGTTGTAATAACCTGAAATACGTCCTAGTGGTAGTTTGTGCTTTCTCCAGATGGATCGAAGCATACCCACTGAAGGACAATACTGCCCTATCCACTGCCAAAATTCTTCTTAAAGAATACTTCCCCAGATACGGAATGCCACGGATTGTATGGTCAGACAACGGAAGTGAGTTCGTAGGGAAAGTTATGCAGAGTGTGTGTGCCGGCCTAGGGATTAGACAGAAATTTCATAGTGCGAATCATCCCCAGTCCGCGGGTTTAGTCGAGGGTTACAATGGCACCCTTAAACTGAAACTCGCTAAGATACAAGCATCCACGGGTTTGTCCTGGCCAGACGCATTGCCTTTGGCTTTGCTATCAACAAGAGCAACTGTACATTCTAGAGTAGGGCTTAGTCCCTACGAAATAGTTTTCGGTCGTCCTGCAAATGTTTGGGGGGTACCTAGACCGAAAGAATTTAAGCAGCTGGAATACCCAATGTTAATTGATTACCTTTTCGACTTGACTGCTAAATTGAGTCTTATTCACCAACAGGTTTTCGATGCATTACCAAAGCCACCGGAGAGTCCAGGCCATCAGCTGAAACCGGGTGATCAGGTGGTCATCAGAAACTTTGCAAGAACAAAAAACCTTCAGCCCAGATTTATTGGCCCGTTCCAAGTCCTGCTAGCAACGAGAACTGCTATTCGTGTGGCCGGAAGAAGAAATTGGATCCATACGACTCATGCTAAACGTGTGCCTCTGCCGCTTCCTTACGACAACTGGGTAAAGAAAGGAATCGGTGCCTCTGAAACGGAACAAACCCCCAGGTTCATACCTTTCAGCGATGCAGAACTGATCACGGATTCACCAAATTCTGACTCTCCTCCTGAAACTGCTCTTTTGAACCCTGAACATTTGTCATCTGTACCAAAAGAACATTTGTCATCTGCGAACGTGAACATTGCAACGTCAGCTGAAAATACATTGTTCCCAGATCAGACAGCTCCTGCAAAACTGAGATACAACTTACGTTCTTGCAATATGGACAAATAAAGCAGGAAACTGCCTATTTTTCAGATTTGAATTTGCTATACATTGCCTCCAGCCAGGAAGTTTGCTAATACTATGTATTGCTTCTTTTTGTTTTAAAATTGCCTTGCCGTCTGGGTAGCCGTAGGGTCGTGGCTGTGTGCCTAGTTGAATCTGCGGGGGTCCGACACAAGGTCGATCTTTCTGTTAGTTCTGGGAACTCCCAGGGCTGATAGAGGCATTTTCATCTAAGTACACATCATCAGTGGTCGCGAACGGTCGTAGAAGATGGAGCTTCCTGAGCTACAACGAGAAAATGTAATTTATGTTCGCAGAAATAGACTGAACAGAATACTACACAGCAAATGCTTTCTAATGCAATGTGCAGTTACATTTTTAATTGTTTTAATAACGTTGGTGGGTGGAATCGTCTTTGGTGTACATTTGATTTTTATGCCAGTAACTACAGTACCTTCCCTTGATCCTATTACTTCTACGGTTTCTTCTATGCATTCTTTCCACTCATTTCCTGAACACGAACAAGCTCGACGCTCAGAATTTATTAACAATACATTTGTACAGCTCTTGCATCAACATCAACTGATAGTTAATACTACAGACTGCTGGGTGTGTGGCTTGATACCTCACACTATGGATAAAGGCATTCCCTATCTAGTCTTGCCTTTCAGCTATAATGGATCATTTCAGGCTTTTCAGACCATTTTTTTATATGCCCTTGAGACTTATCCTCCGCGTCCACCACGGTCCACTAAATACAACTCAGCCAACAAAGCTTTAGTCCAGGGAATTATTGATATGATTAAAGACGTCAATAATACTCCATCTTATCCTAGAGATGAATTGCTGGTGTATTTGAGTTGGAACTCTACAGAGTATCGCCTTAGTTTGGGAGAAAGCAAGCGTAAAAGCTCCACTTCAGTTTGGGTCGTGCCTCACCGAGGTCAGGTCTGTTTGCAAGGAAATGGGAGAAATCCGAGAGCTCAGCTAGGGAGGAGTGAGTGCGTTGAGACTTACGTATTTCCGTCTGACTCCTCCCCTGCCTTTCTGACTGCTAGGGGTACCTACTTCATTTGTCAGGACAGAGCATATACATGGCTGCCTGCTGACTTTTCAGGTTCATGTTATATTGCTCGATTGTTACCTCCGACATACACTGCTTCTTCAGATTATCACAAAACCAGAGTAGCAAGAGGTGTCTTCAGCAAGGAAGATACCGCTGGTCAAGAAGCTGGAGACTTCTTCAAGGGTTTTCTTCCGTTTTGGGGGCCTATGGCCAATAGTAGAAACCTTCGTCAACTAACACGGGTAGTTGAATCTACTATTACAGAAACTGCTGGTGCCCTGAGTAACTTAACAGCTGAGCTTCAGGCGGATCGTCTCATGACGTTACAGAACCGTATGGTTCTAGACGTAATACTTGCAGATCGAGGTGGGGTATGCAGAATGATCCAATCGAGCTGCTGTGTCTTTATTCCAAATAATGCTCCAACAGTCTATGAAGCAATCTCTAAGCTACATAAGATTTCCGACTCTATACACGTAGATAAGGGAAACTGGTCCTTCATGGAGTGGTTTTGGACTCTGGTATCAGAGTGGGGATGGAAGGTTCTGATGGTCATTGGTGTCATCCTAGTATGTCTGTTCTCGTGCTGTCTTATTATCCAATGTGGTCCCGCTCTGTGTAGCCTCTGTGCTGCAACCTGTTTCAGAAAACCACCTACATTAGGAGAAAAGACACGAGACAGGATGATGATACAACAACATGTCACTGACCTAATGAGCATAGAATTAGACTCTGACTCTGATATAGACTGAGTAATTGCCTATGTAAGGGCAAAAGGAGGGTCTGAGGTTCCGTGACGATTTTACTCGTGTTTGTAACATTGTCGTAAATACATAATTTTGGTATCAGTGAACCGCAAATGGTCCATTTAGTATATCCTGGTGTTTTCGCTATGCTACGAGCAAGAGCACTCCAGTTACAAACACATTTCTGTTTTACCCGTGGCATCCATCTTAGAACACGGAAGCCATTTTGTATTCCTTGCCCCCACATAGTCAATGGACACGCAATGACCCCTTTTCATTTAAGGACACGTAGGCTTTAACCGGCAATTCACCTTGCTAGTGACACGTGCACCTTAGGCCAGCAACGCTGTAGCAGCATGACTCGGCAAGAACTGCCTCCCCAGCCTGAGGCCAGTCCTGCTATACTGGTTCTTGTGTTCGTTGGCCTGATCATGATTAGGCGGCCGAAACTGGTAACCGTGCCCATTTACGACCCACAAACATTTCTTATCCTGTCTTTCTATCTTCTACACCTGGCTCTGCTCCTTTCCTTCTGGGCCTTTATTAGGGGGAGGTAACGAAATTTACGATGAGGCGGTCCGGGTCTTGAATGAAGAATTGACATGGGATTATGATGGACTAGTGGGAACCCCTCATTCGTAATGTTTTGACATCAGATACTGTTGACGATTCCTGTGCAACGCCAAATATTTATTGTTTAAGACACGAATGTTTAGAACTGTGGTAACATGTAAAGAATTTGCCTGAAGCCCAATATTTAGTATATAAGGAGTAATCCTCTTTGTACAAATCGAACAGGCTCCTAGACACTGCCCATGTGTAGTTTCTGTGACTTCTGTGTCCCTGCAGTAATAAACCTTTGGTCTTTGACGCCACCATCGAGAAGCCCGTGTTTCTGTTTGTTTGTGTACCAAGACAGGTTGAACCCCGGGGTCTTCGGGTGTTGTCCCTGACACCTCTGGACGGAACCAAAAAAAGTCCAGAACTCCATTGCTTTGTTTATATGTTCCTAATAACGTGTTTTCTAGTGTGTTTTAAACATGGCGTTGTCTTTTATGGGTAGGATTGTTTTTTTCCTGCCCAATTCACATCTGCACCCACCTCCCACACCTATGTCTTTCTTCTACTTCTTTGCATCTTTCCAGATGTTTCCCGAACACGGATAGTTAGGAGATCAGAGTTTACTGATAATTCCTTTTGTATCGTTTTCATCAACACCAGTTAGTAGTTGGACATCACTTATTGTTGGGTGTGCGGTCTTGTACCACATACTACAGATAGAGGCACTCCCTATTTTTGTCCTGCCATATATGGCCTTTGTTCTACTACGTGTGTAGGGAGACCTGTCCCGAGAGAGACGCTAGGTAATAGGATTATGCTTCAGTAACATCTTGAGGATTTTTATAAAATATAGATCTGGACCCAGACTAGCGTGAGTATAGGTTATTGCCTATGTAAGGGCAAAAGGGGCGTCTGAGGTTCTTTGAAATCTGAACCTGTGTTTAAAATATCATTATTCTGCTTTGATTTTGATATCAGAGAAACGAAAATGGCAAGTTTTATATGTGTGTGTATTTTCATCACGATACAATGATGAATGCAGAAGTTATTGACAAATTCATTCTGAGCCCACAGGTTCTATGTTGTGAACAGCAGCCATCTTAGGTGTTGCCCTTTACATAGGCATATACATGAGCCAATGATTCTGGTAGAGCAAGTATTAAAGGACACGTACCCCTTAGCTTGAGTTCTCCCTGACTCCCATTTGACCTGAACAGGCTGAATCTGCCTACGTGATGTTGGCCTCACCAAACCAGTCCATGCCCTCTAGTCAATCTATATTAAAGATCTGAGCAACTTGTTGTGTACATTGGCCTGAGCAAGATTAGAAGGCCGAATACAGTAGCCATGCCTGTTTATGACCCACAAGCATACCTTATCCTACATTTCTATCTTCCACACCTGGCTCTGTTTCTCTGCTTCTGGGCTTTTACAATGGGGAGGTGACTGTTTATATGATGGGGAGGAAACCAGTTCTATTGTGAGCTTCTCCGGCCTGCACAGGAAAATATGTGAAGTTTGACATATGTTCATGATGGAAGATGGGTTGGTCAGTTTGGGCAAGTAGAATGGAATTCATAATTATAGCCTGCTTTGTTATGGTACCATGGGAGCAACCTACAATGATGTGTTTCACAGCAAGAATGTGAGCCTAGGGCCAAACTTTTTGTATAAAAGGCCTGCCTGAGAAAGCTCAGGCAGGCTCCCTCTTTCAGCTGTAGAACTACGGTTGGACGACGAAGCCTCATAATTAATTATAATAAAGATGTCTTTTGATTTTACAGATTGGCTGTCAATTCCTTTGCTGCTTTATTACGCAAACTTCTGGATAGATCCCTGGTGGGGAGAGTGAGTCATTTACAACTTTTCCTCAAGTCAAGAGATCATGGTTTTAATCCATCACCTGTTTTTTAGCTCATTGCACCATCCCAGCTCAGAACCTGGCTATATGCAAATTAGTCTGTTCACATGGGTGCTTGAAAATAATTTTACAGAGAAGTACACAAATGTAGGCTAGACAAGGGGAAAGAGAAGTAAACAAATATAGGCTAGACAAGGGGAACTCATAAAGGATCACAACATTAGATACAAGAAGAAAGGAAAAACAACAGCAGAACCCACATGAAGACAGGGGAGACAGCAAACAGGATAATTAGCAACAAAGGAAAGGAGAAACACCACAAGAATTAATTAACCCTGATAACAGCCGGAGATAGATGACGACATTAAAGAGAGCGCACACCACTTATAAGAGACCTTAACACCATTGTACGTGACATCAACTAGCAAAGATGGCTGATAACAACTAAGAATCGGTAGGCATAAATGCACATGTCATAAAATATCCAACTTACCTATCCAAGACTGCAGCCAAAAAATTCAAACACAATCTAATGAGGAAAAACCCAGACACATTGATCTCTGACCCCTCCTTTAAACCATACAAAGGCATGATCATAAACGACCTGATATTTTTCACCAGAAGAACGTCTAAATGGCGCACGGTCATTACAGAGATGCTCAACAGAAAAACTGTTAGTAATATCCCACATGGCACACATCTATTGATCATACCGTCACCAAGATTCAGAGCAGACCTTTGCATAACTTTGTACAAGAACAGAATAGTGCTTATACATGCAGCCAATAACGAATTAAAAAAATTTGACAACATATTTTCAACCATAAAAGAATTTGTAGAAAACCCAAGGGATCAACAACATCGGACCGCACACGTAGACATCCTAGACACCACCTACTCTACCACCACAGGCATCATATTACCTAGAGAACCGCAGGATCCACAGCACGCAACACCACTAGGAGACACAGACATCATACTACCTAGAGAACCTCAGCATCCTCAGCACTCAACGCCACGTGGGGAGGAAGATGGCGACAGGCTGACGCCAGTCATGTGAGCTCCGTCCCCGATCCGGATATGTCTGGTTCCTTAGCCGAAAATTCCTGCGTTTCTACACCACGTCATTCAAGTTAATATAATGCGGTAAGCTTAAGAGGACACTTTTTTCCTTTTGGACCTCATCCCACTTAAATATTATTTTTCCGTTTACCCTTGCGTTTCATCCACGACCCCCGCCGAGAGGATGCCAAGCCGAACTGAGCCGGCGTAGAGCTGCACGGAGTTACACGGAGTGGCGTGCACTGGGACCCAGAGACTCGAAGATCCCGATGGGCGTGTACTCGGTGTTCAATGGCGGACGTGATACGCCGGCGGACCAAAGCGGGATCAGCATAGCAAGCCGGTCTGGTTTATGGCGGAGGATCCAGGGTGCAGCGGCTAAGGTCTATCCCAGAAGACGCGGGATTAACGTGGTGAGCGGGTATCGTTCCTGGGGCAGAGAGGCGGGAGGAAACCTACTGGGCGTTTATTGTGTGCTTTCATCAGATAAGCCGGGGGGGACTGTTAGAGTTCGGATAGCGGGGCAAGCCTTTTGTTACGCACACGCAGATCATAAGGTGATGGACACTGATGCTGATATATGGATTAAGTCTATTCAGGCCCCATTAGTAAACTCGAAAGCACTTCCCCTACAGCAGGGGTGTTGTAAGAAGATTAACAGTAACCCAGAGGAAAAGGAGACATCACCCATACCAGAAACCGCTGTCACAGTCCCACCAGTTATAAAGAGTAGATATCTCCTTCGCTCCCTTTCAGAGAGAGAACTCTCCCATCTTTCTTCCCTAAATCAAGCTCGTGGCCCCCTTCCGGTCCCTTTGACTCCACGGCAAAAAAAAAGAGAAAGGAGGGAGAGAATTAAAAACGTGGAGGAGAAAAAACAGAAAAAAACATCTATGGTATTAAAACCTGCCCCTTCTCTAATATCATACTTCAAAATTATGGAGAAAACTGTATCTGTATCTGTATCTAGTCTAGATACAACCTCTAAACAGACTGAGACTCAGGAGTCAGACCAAGTGTCTACTATCGTCGCTATGCCCAGTTCGAGCTCTGGCCTGAGCTCTGTGGGGGTCTTTCAGAATAAATATGCTCCATTGCTCTTAGAGCCAGAGACAGATTTGAGTGATGACACTTCCAGCGCCACCCTGCTGGACGGCAGCAGGGCGAACTCTAGCTCTCACATCTCAACTGTGCTTCCACCAGACATCACCTCACAGTCAGCACAATCGGCAGCCAGTATAGCGGGCGGCTTCCCTCCGGAGGCAGCCGCTTCACCGGCGGAGAGCTCCCAAAGAGCGGAACAGCAACAGAAAGTGGGAGGTGAGTATATGGAGAGTTTATTTAGGTCCCTACGCGAAGATCTTTTGTCGAAATTGCTACCTAAATTCGAAATATCTGAAGGAAATCAGAAAGAAATCACTCAGAAATGTACTATTCTTGAAAGCAAATTGGATGATATCTGTAAAAGAACAGAAGTCTTGGAAGGAGAGGTGGCCGTCCTTACGAGGGTTTCGCAAGCTCATTCGAAAACAATATTCGAACTAAAAGCCCAGAATCAGACTCTGCAGCAGGATATGGAACGCTTAGAGATCCATCCGAGACGTAATAATTTGACATTTTTGAAAATTCCGGAGGGAGCTGAAAATGGAGACGTAAAGACCTTGATTTGTAAACTTTTGAGAGAGGGAGTCTTGAAGTATAGACTCGACATCAATCTTGAAAGCGAAATACAGCGGGCTCACAGGGATCCCTTTCGACGTCATCCTGATAGGAATGCCCCTCGAAAAATTCAGGTTAATTTCTTATCATATTCAGTTAAGGAATTAATTCTAGGTAGGGCCCTCGTTGATTCCACACTTCAGATTGACTCCTCTAAGTACTTAATTCGTTCAGATGTTGGGAGAGTGACAGCACAGAGACAGTGGGAGCTGGGGACCCGGATGCAGGAATTGAGAGGGTTAGGTGCACAGGTTATGATGAAGTTTCCAGCCTCACTAAGGGTGGTATGGAATAATAAGACATATAACTTCACATCCCCTCAGGAAGTTGACAGTTTCCTTATTAGTCTGAAAGAAGCTCAGAGATAGCTATATAATAAGATTTAGTCTCATGAGAATATAAGTGAGGGGTGAAGGGAGTAAGTAAGAATATCACACAAGAAAAAGAGGAATGGAGAAATAAAAAGGAGGATGGAAGGCAAGGGAGGAAAAAAAAAAAGAAAAAAAAATGGAAATAAAAACAAAAAAAAAACAAAGGAGAGAAAAATTTGTATATATATATATATATATATATATATATATATATATATATGTATATATATGTATCTGTATATATATATATATATATATATATAGACGTGTATCCACATAATAAGGTGAGGAAGGAAGGGAAGAAAGGAGAAAGAAAAAATAAAAAAAAGAAAAAAAAATGGAAAGGGAAGGAAGGAGGAAAAGGGAAAAAAAGGAAAGAAAATACATATAAACCCACACAAAAAAAAGGAAAAAGGGGGGTAGAAATAGACAAATAAAAAAATAATAATAAATAAAAAAAAATAATAATAATTAGGTGGACTCTTTTTTTTTTTTTTTCAAAGTGTTAGTTGGGTGCAGCGGCATTATTTTATTTCTTATATAGGTGTCATAATTGGGACCAGAATCCGGATCGGGCGGACGGGCCCCAAAATGGCGATACAATCCCCAAAGGTAATATGGGGTGGTTCCTCATGGGGGGAGGAGGGTGGGGTTAGGAGGGTGGAGATGGTAAAAAGAAAAGAAAAAATTCCTCATATATCTAGTAAACATGAGACAGGCACGATTCAATGTGTTGGAGTGGACATGGGAGTTAACTCTACAATTTGGTACCCTCTTTACTGCTATAAATGAAATATGGAGAATAAAATCAAGATAATAAATTGGAATGTTAATGGTCTGAGGGAGAGTAGAAAACTCAGCAGAATTTGCGAATTTTTAAATAAATCTGGTGCCCATATTCTTCTTTTAGAAGAAACCCACCTTGAACAGCAGGAATGTAAAGTAGCTTTTAAAAATCAAAAGTGGATACAGGACCTCCTCTGCTCTCAGCAGAGCGGTAATACCAGAGGGGTGGCAATAATCGTTAGAATTAATAGTGGGATTAGAGTGGAGAAATACGAAACCGACCATACAGGTCGATGGTTGACTGCATCTTTAGCCATAAGAAATGTAAAGTTCACATGCGCAATATACTATGGACCAAATCAGGACTCTCCAGAGGCTCTGACTAGCTTAAAAACGAGTTTTCTTGATTTAAATGCTCCCATCATCCTAGGCGGTGATTTTAACCTCGTTCTTGATCCAAGGTTGGACCGCACTTCTAAGGTCGCTTCGCCCCCCTTATGTAGATCTAAAAGAGAGCTTAGAAATATCATTAGGGATTTCAATTTATTGGATGTCTGGAGGGTCAAGAATCAGAACAATAGAGACTATTCATTTTATAGCCACAGACACAAACATCACTCCCGTATTGATTTCTTCCTTATTGATCAAAGTTTGCTTCCTGAGATTGTGTCTACTTCATGCATCCCGGCAATACTATCTGATCACTCCTTGGTAGAACTAACAGTCAAATTTTCACAAGGCCTTCTAGTTAGGCGGTGGAACTTGGATAGATCCCTATTACTACAGGAAGAGCTAAAGAATGATCTACTGAAAGATATGGTGGAATATTTTGAGTTCAATAAAGCCACTGCATCAGATCAAATAATATGGGAAGCATTTAAGTCTTTTCTAAGGGGGACACTTACAACTATTATGATACGGAGAAATAAAGCTAGGAAGATGGCAGAGGATGATTCTCTATCTAAAATAAAACATAAAGAACAAGAGCTACAGAAAGCCTCTCTAGAACAGCAGATTAACTTGATTCTCGTCCAGAAAGAGCTAGAGAGTTTAAAAGCTAAATATCAGGCTAATCTAGATAAAATAATCAAAGAAAAGTGGGATGCAAGTAGACTGCAGAACTTTTCTTATGGGGAAAAATGTGGTTGAATATTGGCTTGGAAGGCTAGACCTGATCGTACTAGGAATCAGATAAGTAAATTAAGGATACAGAGCTCTGGAGATATTACATTCGACAATGATGAGATTTTGGGAGAAATTAAAACATATATGCAGGACCTATATATGGGGGATAACGACAAAAACTCAACCGAAAGTGCAGCTCATTGGTTAGAGGGGGTATGCCTTCCACATTTAACTGAGGCAGATAGCCTGTTTTTGAGTTCTCTGATCAAAGAGGGGGGAAGTCCACGATCAATTAAAAAGGATGGCCAGGGGAAAAGCAGCTGGTCCAGATGGGCTTCCGGTGGAAGTATACCAAATAGGATCTGATATATTAGTTCCCATCCTTACGTCTTTATTCAATAAAATACATCAAGCAGGAGAGCCTAGTCCCCCGTCCTGGTTAGAGGCTACGGTTACGTTAGTTCTGAAATCAAATAAGGATTTGAGTCTTACAGGCCGATCTCGCTGCTAAACACTGACTATAAAATCTTTGCGGGTGTGTTGGCAGCGAGATTGGCCAAAGTAATTAAGTCAGTGGTTCACGAGGATCAGAGGGGTTTTATGCCTGGCAGACAGCTGAATGAGCTGACCTTCCAGGCAATTGCTGCCATTGATTTTGCTACAGAGGAAAAATCCCCATTAACCATCGTAGCAATTGATGCCGCCAAGGCCTTCGACCATGTTAGTTGGGGGTATTTGTGGGAAGCTCTGTCAAAGTTTGGTATTCCAGCTAATTTTATAACATCTGTGAAATCACTTTATCTACACCCTAGGGCCAAGTTCCTTGTAAACAACTCACTTACTGACTGGGTTCAAATAACACGTGGCACCAGACAGGGATTTCCCCTTTCTCCCTTATTGTTTAATCTATATTTAGAGCCCCTAGCTATCCAGTTAAGATCGGATACTCTAATCAAACCTTTCCGCATGAATGAGCTAGATCTAAAAATTGCTTTATATGCGGACGATCTGTTAATGTTTACATCCAATCCCGAAATATCAATCCCTCGATTATTTCAGCACGCAGAAGCATTCGGAGAGGCCTCAGGGTATAAAATTAACAAAGAGAAAACCGAGGTCATGCAATGGAATCAGGAGGACCAAGTCTTCGAAACAAAGCCTCGGATGAGATATCTAGGTGTACATCTGCTCCAGAACATTTCTGAGATATCTAAAGTTAATTTCGATAGAGTCTACAAGGATATCAGTGGGCTTCTACATCGCTGGTCAGGCTTGCCATTGAACATTTTCGAGAGGGTGAACCTAATAAAAATGGTCATTCTGCCAAAGATTACATTCCTTTTTAATTCGATACCTTTGTCATTCAGTCCCAAGGACATTGCCAAATTGCAAGGACGAGTAGGATCTTTCATCTGGAACTCTAAATCGCCCAGAATTTCTCTGAAAAAACTCAGAAGAAAATTGAAGACTGGTGGACTTGCTATGCCTGATATTCTTTATTACTGTCATGCTTTTCATTTCAAAAACTTTAGGTTAATGGCCGACAAAGCTGATACATCTTGCTTGGGTCGACTATTCCAGGCGTTATTACATGGCATCCCACTAGGACATGAATCCTTTTTATTTAAGTTTGGGGACCCAAAATACTACAAGAAGGTTAGATTAAAGGTCTTGGGCACCGCTCTGAGAAATTGGGTGTTTGTCAGAAAAAAACTAGGCATCCCTTACTATACACCTCTGGCCCCTATATGGGATTCCCCGGGAACACCCGAATGTCTCAGAGATCAACTATCGCTCCCCCTTAAACAGCTGGTATTAAGCAGTGGCAGGATCTCCTTGATGATTCAGAGTTAGTGGGGTGGGATGTACTTTCTCGTTTGACAAACGGAACTCTCACCAGGTTTAAATTTTACCAGTTATCTAGCTGGTGGAGTACCATATCTTGGGGTTTACCAGCTCACCCTAAGTTTGATCTGGTAAAAAAAACGGAGCTGGAAAAAAGAGATTTCCTTTTGGTATGAGGCTTTATACGAGAAAGATGAAGTCACAGAACTTGAACTAAATAAACTATGGGGAGAAGCGATAGCTTTGCAGAGTGATAATTTACCAGCTCTATGGGGAGACTCTTTTAAATTGCTATATACAGTTGTTAAATCAGCCGCTTTAAAACGAAATCATCTGTTTACTATGCACAGAGTCTACATATCCCCCAAAAAATTGGCAAAATGTACGAATCTTGAACATTGTTGCCCACGTTGTAAAGCTTCCGCTGCGGACGATCTACACATGTTTGTTGAGTGTCCAAGACTATCTCTTTTTTGGTCTAACATCGAAGGATTTATAACAGAAGTCTTGGGTATACATATAGCCATTACTCCTATGATGATTCTTTTTGGTCTAGGGGTAGAGTATCAGCTTAATCAAATGAGGACCAAATTTATATTTTACGTAATGATTTTAGCTAGACGGGAAATATGCAAGTCCTGGAAGTCAGAGAATGCTCCCACCTTTGCTGATTGCATGAGATACATCATCTACATCAGTGAGTTGGACATTGCATGCGATGGCTCTAGCCTTGCTAAGATCTGGGCGGCCCTAGTGGCTTGGCGGAACAGATGAGAGTATTCCTATGATTTTACCTGGGTACTGTTTGTGCTTTGTCTCCAACCCAACCAAGGGCCTTTCGGATTGAAGGGTATGGAGTGGACTTAGCAAACAGCTTGCCTGGAGGGGGATTCTTCTTTCTCTCCAATGCTGGATTGAATTCCTCGTATTCAACCCTTGAGGCCGGTACATCGCAATGTGGAGAGGAAGAGATACCCTATCTAGAATACCCATCATTGGTATATGAGGAATAAAAAATAAATTTAAAAAAACACTCAACGCCACTAGGAAACACAACGGAGACAGAAGACAGTTTGGATGGAGAGGATACAGAGCACAGAAACACCTATATTATGTGCTATTACCGCCCCGGCACAAGTGCAGAGGGAAGAATCAACGCTGCTCTCCCATGAGGTGACTTCACCTACAAGTAGACCACTCAGTAAGAATCTAGGAATAAGTGAAATGGAAGAAGCCACCCCTCCATTAACCTCCCCTTGTACAACACAAATGTCAGATAGGACCGCAAGAAACGCTCTTCACCCAAAAGTGGCAGAAAGATCACACGACACAGATAGCGCATCGCACATCGCACATAATGGAGGCGCTGAAAACAGAACTAAGGACACAAAAAATAGGAATTCGGGAAAAGTAACAGATCCTAAACACTGGAACACAAACAGTGAATACCGAACTGAGAGGATGAACACTCCTAATACATTGCCTCAGACCCGGAGAGATATCAAAGGAATACAGGCAAAAATTGACAATATGTCACAGGACATCCTAAGCACACTGAAAACAATGGAAAAGATTCTAGAAATCACTGTAAGCATGCACTCCAAAGTCGAGCACATCCAAGAATTAATGCATAATTCTCAAGAAAAGAGGAGTGAGATGGCCATGCCATTACCAAATAGACACAATCGGACAGATAGGAATCTTAGTTACTTATCAGAAAATGAAACCCTATCCTTACTTTGGGTATATGAACCTCCAGAACACAGTAGAGGGGAGGAAATTAGAACAGTTCCGATTGATGCTAATAGAACATCCAGACATAAGGAAAGGAAACCCAACCTTAACAACTTACAACAAGTCCAGCTATCCACCAACTTGCTTGAGCGGGACCCTAGTAACACAAGAAAACCTCTGAAATGCCTACTGCTCAACTGTCAGTCCGCAGTAAAACATGCGTCAGACATCGCTGCCCTTATCATTAGCCAGGAAATTGACCTAGAAATCCTAACAGAAACATGCCTTTCGGAATTGTCTTCTCCAGTCATGGATCTGTTAGTGCCCCCTCAATATAACATAGTGAGACTAGATAGACCAAAAAAGATAGGTGGTGGTATAGCCTGCATACACCGATCGGACATAGAAATCAACCAAATACAATCCGACCCTCTCGAATCCTGTGAATACCTAGGTCTTAATATACGATCAACAGACAAACAAATGTGCAACCTGCATGCCCTGTACCATCCTCCAGGAAATAATGCTACTTTTATAGACCAGTTAATGAACATCATCACGGATAACTCTAACACTCACTCTAACAACATATTCCTGGGTGATTTTAACTTACACTGGGACGACAAGAAGGACAAACAGATCAACGCTCTTAAAGACTTTTTGACTGAGCTAATTCTTACCCAAACCTGCACACAGCCAACACACTCAAAAGGAGCAACGCTAGACTGGATAATATCAAGAAACAAGAACATAGTGATCCACTCAGTTGTTCCGTGCGACTGGTCCGATCACCATGCCATAACCTTCCTAATACCCACCTTGAAAAGGAATAAGATCACGCAGCCTATTAAACTCAAAAAGTGGACCCGGGACAATAAAGACTCAAATATTGAATGGCTTGTAGAAAGTTGTGGGAAAGGTCTGAATCTGCCTAACAACTTGCGGAATGTGAATGACCTAACGGATCACTACACTGCGACAGTAACAAACATAGTCAACACTACCATGCCACTAAAACTGAAAAGAGTCACAGAAAAGGACAAAAACCATTGGTTCAATGGGGCACTGAATGATGATAGACGGAAACTAAGACTTGCTGAAAGAAAATGGAGACAACACCCTGCAACCCCTAAGCTGAAATCACTCAGAAAAATCAGAAACGAGTACAACAAAAAGATACTCAATTCCAAAAAAGAATATATTAAATCAGAACTGGATAACGCCAAAAATAGGCCACGGAAACTATTCGAGATTTTAAAGCAGCAATCCAACTAATTGGCCAAATCGGCCCAAGAAACCACTAAAACTCAGCTGAGCTGTGAAGAATTTTCAAATGTCTTCACCGACAAGGCCAACACTTTGGAAATAGATCTCAAGATGGCAGTGGGCAACCTGCCCAACCAACCACACAGACTGAACAATACCACCCTGACAATCAACCACGATGAAGCAAAAAACAAAGCGCATTGGGATACCTTCAAGCTATATGATCAGAATACTATCACCAAAACACTATCGGATATCAAACCGAATAACCACAATAATGACCCACTCCCTGCCAAATGTCTACAAAAAATCAACCACATCGTCATCCCAATATGGACCAAAATAATAAATGCCTCGCTATCTCAAAGGATCCTTCCAGAATGCTTAAAAACAGACCAAGTTGTCCCATCATCAAAAAACCAACAGCGGACCCAGCAGATCCTAATAACTTTTGCCCAGTTACCAATATTCCATTACTTGCCAAATTAATCGAGAAATGTGTACAAAACCAACTGAATCATCACATCGCTAATTTCATGCTATTGGACGACTGCCAATCGGGAATCAGAACTGGCCACAGCACGGAAACAGCAATCCTACATATCGTCGATGATGCATTACAGGCCCTAGATCTTAATAGAACATGTCTACTAGTCCTTCTTGACCTGTCATCTGCATTTGACACTGTAAATCATGAAAAATCACTAAGCAGGTTGCATAACAGGATGGGAATGTCGGGAAATGTGCTGAAATGGTTTGAATCCTTCCTTCAGAATAGAACTCAAAGATTTTTGGTCAGCCAGACACTATCCCCATCATGTCCTAATTTGATCGGAGTCCCTCAAGGATCTACACTATCCCCTTCACTTTTCAACCTGTATGTCGAACCTCTGACAGAAATTCTCCGAGACGCAAACATATCTTATCATATGTACGCTGATGACACACAGATATACATCAAGATCGCATCTCTGGAAGATATCAAGTTAATGAATGAGGCCTTAAAAGTGTCATTAAGCTGATTAACCAGCAACCGTCTGAAGCTAAATTCACAAAAAAAGGAATTCCTATTAATCTCACCACCAAAGAACCATACGGACGTGAAGGAATGGACCAAATTGATCACAGCACTAAACTGCACCAATACTCTAGTGGACTCCCATATCAATCAATGGCAAAAAATGCCCGCTTTCACTTGAACTACATTAGGAAAGTGAAACCATTCATCTCTACGGCAGATCTCAAATTGACAGTACAGTCCTTAGTTATCTCAAGGATTGAATATGGATGTACAACCTTAGCAGGTCTGCCAAAAATTTCCCAAAATGCCTCAATGCAGCTGCAAGGCTCATCACCGGATCGAGGAAATTCGATCATATCACGCCACACCTGAAATCGTTAAACTGGCTTCCATACAAATCCAGAATCCAATTAAAAATGGCATGTATCACCCACAAAGTGCTCCACTACAAAACACCAAGATACCTGGCTCA
This sequence comes from Lissotriton helveticus, assembly GCF_964261635.1. Classification (NCBI taxonomy): domain Eukaryota; kingdom Metazoa; phylum Chordata; class Amphibia; order Caudata; family Salamandridae; genus Lissotriton; species Lissotriton helveticus. The sequence continues at coordinate 263,593,491 of NC_136069.1, forward strand.
GAAGATTGTGCGATCTGGAGGAGGCAGACCAGCTAGGAGTGCAAAGGAGCTGCTGTTGAGACCATCCATTTTCCGGAAGAAGAAAACATACGACAGAGCTTTCTCTGGGGGAGCCCCCAAAATATGGAACTCACTTACTTCAAATATTAGGAAAATTACAAACAAGCAAACATTCAAGAGGGAAGCTAAGATCTTCCTAATGAGTAAATTCCTTACATAGGCAAGAAAGGACATCACCACCACTGCGACATAGTTGTGCCAAAACGGAACAACAAATGGAAGAAAAGAGAAAGTCACTAGTTATACTGGGGATAACCTAGTGGCGCTATACCTACCCAGAATCTGGAGGAAGAATGCACAGATTAAGACAATTCTGAACTATTGGTATTGGAGTACAATTTAGAGTACAGTAGACAAGTAGAATAACTTTTATGGTAAACTTGAAGATAGACATAGACTGAAATTATATAGAAATATGTAAATGCCGATGTCAAGTACTAGCCTAAATATACTATGCCATTGTACATATTTTATGCTATATTACCTTATAGACGTATACCTAACCTACCTCATATCAGTGTGAAACGTTTATTATATAGCTCTATACCTACCTACCTCACTCACTGAATGGTTATGCTATGCAAGATTTATCTCTAACCTACCTCATGTATATGTATCTGTGAAAGTGCTCAGATACCCAAGGGTCACGTTCTACACAGAAACTCTACTATGAATAAATCAAAACAATTCTATGTGGGATTTCATCTGTCCACAGTCTACACTATTTACTGCTCCTTTGGACTTGCAAAATGAATGTGTCCATTTTACTAAACCTATAACTCATATGAAAAAAAAATTCTTCAAGCAAGTATACTAAAACAATATTGTGTATGTTTCAATAGACGTTCTAATTACTTAACTACTGGATTCTGTAATTAAACAATCACCACTCAATCTAAATCGTGAACCCTGCGAACCGCAGTCTAGACCAGATGCAGTAGTCATTAACACCTCACAGCCATATACTGTTGGATTCGAAAGCACGGAGTTGGTTGCACCTGATCAGAGGGGGTACCCAGAAATCATCATAGACTTTAACTTATGACATCCTCAATCACTGTTCACACCTGCTGTACTACAGTATATTCCACTGACTAGTGTCAACCAAGCCCAATAATCATGTGCAGCAGTTAGATATGGAAGCACAGAGTGTAATGCACCTCAACACATGAACTTCTGAGAAAAGCAAGCAGCAGGTAATATTGGACATCATCCATTGTGGGATCAAGACACTGTTCCACTGTTGAGACCTAAAGTTGGTTGCACCTGATTGAAGAGAGTACCTTCATCTCCACTCTCAAATGCAGTTCTAACATCGTCCATTGTGGAATCAACACACCGTTCTACTTTTGGAACCTATTTGTAACCTAGAGTTGGTTGCAGCTGGTCGAAGGGAATACCTCCATCTCCACTCTCAGATACAGTTCTATCATCGTCCATTGTGGGATCAAATCACTATTCCACTGTTGGGACCTAGAATTGCTTGCCACTCATCGGAGGGGGTACACAGAAATCATCACAAACTTTAACTTCTAACATCCTCAATCATATAATTAAGACCCTGTTTCACTGCTTGGACCTGCTGTACCGCGGTGTATTCCAGCGATAGCAGTCAACTAAGCCCAATAACCATGTGCAGCACTTAACTACAGAAGCACAGAATCTGATGGACCTCAACAGAGGGAGTTCTGTAAAAAACCAGCAACAAGTATTATCAGACATCGTCCATTGTGTGATCAAGACACCGTTCCACTGCTGGGACCTAGAGTTGCTTACATTTACTCGAAGGGAGTACCTTCAGCTCCACTCTCAGATCCAGTTCTAACATCGTCCATTGAGGGATCAAGACACCGTTCCACTGTTGGTACCTAGAGTTGGTTGAGCCTCATGAGAAAGTATACACTAAAATCATCACACACTTTAACTTCTGACATCCTCAATCATAAAATTAAGACCTCGTTTCACTGTCCGGACCTGCTGTACCACTGTGTACTCCAGCAACTGCAGTAAACCATGCCTAATAATCATGTGCAGCAGTTAATTACAGAAGCACAGAGTCTTATCCACCTCAACGGAAGGAGTTTTGTAAAAATCAAGCAGAATGTAATATCGGACATCTTCCATTGTGGAATCAAGACACCGTTCCACTGTTAGAACCTAGTGTTGGTTCCACATGGTCAAAGGGAGTACCTTCATCTCCACTCTCAGATGCATTTCTAACATTATTCATTGTGGGATCAAGACACCGTTCCACTGTGGGGACCCAGGGTTGGTTGGACCTGGTCGAAAGGAGTGCCTTCATCTCCACTCTCAGATACAGTTCTAGCATCGCCGAACTATGGTATCAAAAACACCGTTCCACTTCTGGTACCTGTCGGACTACTGTGTTAGTAGTATACAGAGCACCCCACGCTCCTGGGCCTCAGGCAGGGTGCTGTGTGCCTGTGTCGTGGTAGCCAGCGTTAATCTCAGGAGCCTTCCCAGCTCGCAAACCTCGGGCCAGGAGCTTCTGCCGGCATGTGGTGGGCCCTCTTTCACATACGGTGGTGTTGAAAGGTGAACTGTGGAGCATATATGAGTAGCAGCGGCCATCACGGTTTCAGAGTACCAGCACGCTGAGAGAATCATTCACGCACCCACCTTTGCTCACAGGTCAGCCTTGTGGCGGTGTAAGCTGTGTAGACCTGGCAGACACGTTCGCCAATCCGAAAGAGAACCACACCCAGAGAAACGTGCATCTTCTACATACCTGTTCGCTACCCTTGCGTACGCCGAGCCAGCCCACTTCCCTAAACATTTGGGCGGGAGGCACGTACCCGCTACCTTTCCGTAATCTTCCCTTCTGACTGTACTATCATGGTTGCGTCCACTGTCCACTTCACTCAATAGACCAACAGTGTATGTTGACATGTACATGTCTGTGCTCTGCATACTCAACTCTGTCTAGCACATCCCCTAAAAACCTTGCATTATATGGGTTTATAATCGATAATTACTTGCCACCTTCTCACATACTTTGCTCGCATCCCTCCTCGCATTCTGCATTGTGAGGCAGAGGTGCCATGCCATGTTTAGTTTGTGTACATGGCTAACCACGTTTCCCACAGTATGTAGTGTTGTTGTGTCTGCTACGTGCACATGTTGTTTGTCATGTTGAATGTGATTATATAAGGTAGCACATTTATTCACGAGCAGTGGTTTATCCCATTTACATATCGCTGTCTTAAAGAGCATACACAAGCTTTTCACACAGGGGAATAGTGAGACCACAATGGCAGTCATTCATTGCTATCCAAGAATGTCCAACTACACAGCGCTTCTAAGCTTACAGCCCCCAATCTTGCATCCTTTCTTAAAAGGACGCCAACTCCCACAATCACACCAACAATCACACAGCTTTCTAACAACAGTTATCTACTTGTCAATAACATACACTCCTATGGAATGTGAGCTGGCATACTGCATGTCCTTACACAGTAACTTCCTGTGGCAATATCCATCCCCACCCACACAAACTAACTCCCAAACTTCAACTTGTCCTTCAATTCCTAGTTTGAAAACAGATTTCAAGAAACAAACTAAACTAAAAGCACCTTTGTTCAGAACAGAAGTCTCCCTCACTTCTGCAAAAGAAATGTATCGACTGCAGATACCACGAACCTCAAATAAAATACACTCCCTTTAAAATATGAACTGCCAATTACACTTTGTGAATTGTTACACAATTTTCAACACATGTCACACTCAAGGTCTGGCACACTTATTTAACACGGTCTCCTACAGCCTTCTAACACGCATTCAAACTGTTCTTTTAATAACAGACTAAATTCTGACATTCATTCGATCATCTCTGGAATAACAGGAACAGTGCCCATAATTCTCGCCTGCTTTGCGGCCATCCTACTACTAATTCTACTTCTATAAATGTCTACGCTCTCTGTGGTAACAACTATGTCTGACAGAATACGCCTCTACGCCAAGCTACATCAATACTGTAAAAACAACGGGAAAACTTTTCGGCTACCTGCCTCTATCTAATATTGGAGCTAGCTACAACATAACATTTATCTACACTTATGCAAAATGCGTACAACCATTTTTTGATTGCAAAACTTTCTCATTTGACTGGCGAATAGATGTATGTCTTGCCAGAATCCCAACAATCGCTCACAATATCCAGCAGGTAATGCAGTATCTTGAAAACCATGAATGTGATTTTTCTGGCAGTGGAGCAATGGCGAATGCAATACAAAAAGGAATCGCAGTGGAATGGGATTTCTAGGCAGCAGTGAAAGATCTCCTGCAATGTGCGACCTTTCACAACATCGCAGATTGCCTGTCCATTCAAATTGCCGCTCCAACATTCAAGGAACATTACTGTCCCTTCGAGGATATGAATTGGATCGCTACTCTTTTCTCAGATGATAACAACAATAGCCTCTTGCTAGGCATCTCAAGCCACCGAAGAACTTCTGGACTGGAATCTCCTAGACTTGTAAGAAACTCACGTTATTCTTGAATGGATTTTTTTCCATCTCTTTTTACTTTTTCCTTTAAATATTTTCTAATACACTTCAATCCTACTACTTTGATATAATAACTTTCTAAATATACTCAGACATTTGAACTCTACCTTCATTATTGCCCCTTACGTCTCCACTCTAACCAGGATTCGGTGATGTATGGCCCATGCAAATACGCTATTTACTTCATAAATTAGCCTAAACCTAACACCCATTTAGAAACCACATCTTTTTTCCTTGTGCACACGCCTGTCTGCCTGCCTGTTATTTACAAAGCAATTTTACTCAAAGTCAGCCTCTGCTCAGAACCTCACGATAAAAATGTAAAAAGTCGACTTTGTTTATGAACTGGTTGGCACAGTGTGGTAATCGTAAACTACCTTTATTTTCATTATACAATTTATTCATTCATGTCTAATAGCTATTGTGTAGGTCACATAGAACTGTAACATATAATGTGCAATTGACTGATGCAGGAGTTTCGATTTGACTACAGCAGAAGCGATTGGAGTTTGTCCAGCTCAATGCCTTAGCTCTCTACACAAGAATGTTTTTTTGAAACAGGTGAAGACAATTATGTACGGTTTGACTACAAAGGTACCGAATGTGCTTCTCAGAAGCGCAATATTTGTATTCATTCTCAATGTTCAAATATGGGTAGAACTAGTACCAATTCTCACATGCACCACATTGAATCTACTGTACAACAGATTGCTAACTATTCTACTGTTGATCATTTTCTGTTACAAAAAAGCACTGCCAAGGTACTTAAAAAGTTGGATGATTACATTTTGCAAGTTCTTTTTTATTTCTTTCTTTTCTTAAAGGATACATGTGGTAATCGTAGTCTACCTTTATTTTCCCTATAGAATGTAGAGCCATTCAAGTGTAATAGCTATTGTTTATTTCACATGCAACTGTAACATGTAATATGCAATTCACTGATGCAGGAGCTTATGTTTGAATACAGCAGAAGTGGCTCAACTTTGCATCAGCTGGATGCCCTAGCTCTTGCACCAGTGGGTCCAAAGATGGCACTTAATTAATACACTTTCTATATAATTTCAAACTCCATCCCTTTATTACATACAACCACTTTCTTAGACACAACTAATTTTACCATTTTCCCTCTCTGGCATTGCAAAATTCTGCATTATAATCTTCGCGAATATTTCTTTATTCCTGCTTCCTAAAAGACTTCATTTGAGTTTTAAGACCAATAGGGATGAGTAGTTTGTTTCCCACTCCCTGTATAGTATAAACGCACACTAACACTACTTACATAGGTATGCTACAGCGCCCAGAGCACATCACTTCACAGCAATTAACTCACAACTTACACTCACAGTTTCATCCTGAGTCTTCAGACCGGTACCACTGAGTAGTTTGCTTCCCACTTCCGCTATACTCTAAAAGCATACTAACACCACCTGCACACATATGCTACAACACCCACTATGCTACACAGCCCTGAGCACAGCACCTACAGCACATCACTTCACAGCAATAAACTCACGACTTACACTCACAGTTTCATCCCAGAGTCTTCAGACAGGTACCACTGAGTAGTTTGCTTCCCACTCCTGCTATACTCTAAACGCATACTAACACCACCTGCACACATATGCTACAACACCCACTATGCTACACCACCCAGAGCACATCAGTTTACAGCACTCAGCTCACAGTTTAGGCGCACGGTTTCATCCCCGAGTGTACCGGCACCTTACCTCAGCACCATCTCACAGTGAGCAAAACAGCACTTTCACATCAGTAGGGGTAAATACTTCGCTTCACACTCCCTCTACATCATACCCTAACCACCCTACAAACCTCACAGTGCTCCTACCCTTCTCTTTTCTACTTTTTTCTCCCTTTTTTCCCCTTACTCACTTCAACGGAATCACAACATGGCGGCCAACACTTCCTTGTTGTAACTGCTCGCACAGCTCGCACCCAATCAGCAGTAAGCCCGTGCTCGTCTCGCCTCAGCCAATCAGGTGGCAGAATTCCCAAATATCGATATCTGTAAATTTCGATTTGACTGAATGCATTTACACAAAATAAACAAAAGCGTTCAGGTGGCCCCCCTCCCGTAAATACATTTTCTTAAAATCACATTGGGTGCGGTCTCATTGCGCACTAGCTGCGTGATTGCCATATGACCATAAAAAAGCGGCCCCCTTCCAAATTATTATTATTATTTTTTTAATTAAGGGGCAGGCACTGGGGGGTGGGGTCCCCAGGGCCAATAAATTAGAACAAGAAGGGGGCCACACAGCCCCCCTTCTTAAAAAAAAGCATTTAATTAGTTCACAACATTTCCCGTTGTAACAGTTCGAAAACGCCCCCCATTTTAGTCAATATCAGTACTGCATTTCATGAGACACACCTCTTCTGCTTAGAGAGCTTTGTTCTAAACTTTTTGCAATGTACACATATTTTACACTACACACAACATGCAACCATCATTTCCATCAATATTTATGCTCTGTACAGTAGCCTTCCACCTATAATAGCCCTACACCTAAAAGTTACATTACTGAAATTTTCTCCAATACCACAGGTAACATGGTTGCATACGCTGTCCACATCACAAAGTAATATAGTACTTTTTTTCTGTGAATATATATATGTATATATTCCCTGAAAAAAACATAGGTTTCATATAGTACGGCCCAGAGACAGTATTATGCGTAGATAATGAACACACAGACACAGATAGATAGTGGAAGTGGATGCAGGCACGTATGCTAGACTCTTTTTTATCACCATGGTGACATATCTAGGGAGGTCTGTGCTGAATGTGTGTGGGGTAACTATAAACCAGCCTTCAGGGAATGGATGCTGCTAGCATCAACTACAACAGTAATCATTGGATCACACACAGAGATTCAATATTAAAGGAATCAATAGTTTATGCTGCAGTAAGGTAGGGACAGTGGATGATGTCATCAGTGATATCATCAGTGATGCTATTTGAGATATCATGAGTAATGTCATGAGTGATGTCACTGACCATGTCATGAGTGATTTAATATGTGACATCATCAGGACTGCATTGTGGGCGCGCAAGTTATAGTTAGCTCAACTAACTATAACAGGCGCATAACTATATCTAAATAACTTTAAAGTGTATATGAGACCAAACGATAATTATTTCTAACTGTAATAAACTTATAATATTGTAAATATATTTCTAGACCAAGACCCATCTCCCTGCCAAATTAGGGGTAATTATATTTTTTAAGAAGGGGTAATTCTGTTCCCCCGTTCGACCTGTAGCCTTGTCTGACGTTTCCTATGGAAATTAACATAGTAAATATATTTTACTCCTTAATCAGCCCCGGGGACCCCATCCCCCGGGGCATGGCCTTTTTAAAAAAATATATATATATTTTGGACGGGGGCTGGGTTGCCCCCCTCCTCAGGCTACTTAAGGCTCCGGGGACCCCATCCCCCGGGGCAGGCCTTTGTGTTTGTATTTTTTTTAATTTACATTTTGGTGAGGAGGGCCACGTGGCCCCCCTCCCGGGCCACTTGTAGCCTCAGAGACCCCATTCCCCAGGACTGGCCCTCTCCATTGGGGACCGTGGGGATGTCCCCAATCCCCTCATGGTCCCACCGGCTCCCTGCGTCCCTTGGGAGCCGACATTGCTTTACCACATGGGGAGCTGCTAAGATGCAGCTTCCTGTGTGGGAAAGCAATTTGGTTTGCACTTTGAAAGAGAGAGCAGGTTTCCCTGCTTTCTCTTTCAAAATCCAAACCAAGTTTGATATGGCTCCCACCATGCCATAGCAAACTACAGTGTCCCAAGGGTGGACACCCCAGGACACTGCAGGAGCCGGCCCTGGGGGGTGGCAGTCCCCAGGACCATCAAGAGCTCCAGGAGGGGGGCAGCACGGCCCCCCTCCCAACAGTTTCAAAGCCCCCGGGGGTGGTGGTCTCCGAGGCTTGGGGGTCCTTAACGGACCCCCAAATTAAAAGACTTATTGCCCCCCCACACAGGTGATTTATTAATATTTTTTTAATAATCACAAGACCCGCGGGTGGCTTTCCTCGGGGCTGCGCGGGGCCATGAGCCCCCACATACATTGTGATAAAGCCCCGGGTGGGTTCCCCGGGGATTGGGGGGGCCTTTGAGCCCACCACCCATGTATTTTTTAGCCCCAGGGGTGGTGGTCCCCGGGGCTGGGGGGGCTGTGATCCTCCCGCACATATTTGATAAAAGCCTGAGGGTGGCGGTCCCCGGGGCTGGGGGGCCCCTCTGGGCCCCCATTACATTCAATATTATTGCCCCTGGGACTTGGCCCCCTCGTGGGCTAATTAATAAGGAAGCGCGGAAGTCTGCACTTTGGGGTTTTTTCACGGCAGGATCCGCGCACCCTCTGCGGATTTTGCTGATTTTTTTTTTTTTTGGGGGACCCCCTAATCAGGCCTCGGAAGTCAGGGTGTTTCTACCCTGCCCCCTTTTTGCATTTTGCGCCTTAGTTTCACTGATTTCTTGTGCCTCGGTTCTGCAGAGGCACACGATGGCTGCCAACACTTCTTGGTTTGGAGTGTTGACAGCCAACTAGCATGAAGCTCGTGCTCCAACATGCTCGGGAGGGTGCGCGAATCCTCCCCGGCATTATATATTACTATATTTATTCCTTAATTTCTCAAAGACTACTGAACAGATTTATACCATTTTTAAAAAGGTCGCTTCCTGAGCCAAGTAGTACCTTTCTGTCAAATGTGGTGTAATTCCGTTAAGCAGTTTTTGTTAGAACAGTGTCTAAATTTTCCTATGGGAAAATGATTTTTTCATTTTACGGATTTACACCATTTAAAAAAAAGGGTGCTTTCTGAACCAAATGCTACCTTTTTGCAACATTTGGTGTAATTCCGTTCAGCAGTTCGGGCTGTAGCCGTGTCTAAAATTTCCTATGGGAAATAACATGAGGAAAACGCATTTCTCTGCCCCCGCTTGACGAATTACACCTAAACTTTCAGGATAAGAGTGAACCGGAGCGGGCCGTTAGTTTTGAAAATTTTGCGAAGATTCGTAAACCGGCGCCAAAGTTATTGCTAATAGAATGTTGTGGATTTCCTATGGAAAATAGGTCCTAACTATAACTACCTACTGGCGACCACCAGTAGGTAATATGATATATATATATTTTACATACCAAATGAAAAGTATGTTTGCAATATGTATCATCCCACAAATCACTCAGCCTAGATCAGAGGTCCCCAACAAGTCGATTAGGAGCTACCAGTAGCTCCCAGACCCCTTCAGAGTAGTTCACAGCTTTGAGGTCAGTTATAAAATGAGTACGTGGTAATATTTTCATATACATGTTAGGGAAAGACTGCACGCACAGCAGCAAATAGACGAAGCCCTGAGGTATATCGCCCTTAAAAATATGTCCTTGTTAACTCATATTTGGAATTGTGAGCAAAAATAAGTCACTGAATGATTTTAAATGGACAATAAATAAAATGGAGAGTTACCTAATTTATTTAGCTAACACTTCATTGAATTTTTCACCCATTTCAAAGAGTTGCATTTCCAAACTGCTGGCCATATACTCCCAGTGGCCAGTATACACTGCGCCATTAAGTATTATATACAGCCCTATTTTACAGTGAGAATTTTTGAGTGCAGACATACAATTGTATGTGTGTGTCATCCATGTAACGCTGCCACATATGGCAAATGGTCTGCCCTGTGCTGCAAGTACATACCACACAGACTTCGTCACCCATATAATTATATCCAATCCATACGTACTCAGGTTCATACATCCCTAAAGAGCATGCTCTCAAATGGCAGCCCTTTCATAATGCCCTTAGTCATAGTATGTAGTTCAAACCATAGTATCTGCCTCTATGGACTTTAGGCATCAAGTCAATGAAGTTGGCTGTGAATGCGTCTGGTAACAATGCACATATTATTTAACCTTCAGTTGTTCACAATGTTTTGCACTGATCAGAAGTAGCTCATATCACAGACCATTTTGGAGCCCCCTGGGCTAGATGATGTGACAAGGTTTAAGGGTAGTGAACAGGTCACTTTGAAAGTTTTTCATGATATACTTGTTTTGCTTAGCATGTGAAAATACACGTTGCATGGTAACTTTTGAGTAATGCTTGTGATAGATGTAGTAAAATTGTGTTACATCAATATTGACCAATAAAAATCAAAAACCCATTCTTTTTTCTTTCATTTCTTGTATCCTTACAGGTTAACTCCCAACAGAAAAGGGACATTTAGAAGGCCTTTGGCAGGAAGGTGTGAACCCTGGTGGTCTACAGGCAGTGCAGCATTCACTGCAGAGGGAGTTGAAAGGACCTATGATGCTGAACTAGGAAGTCAGCAGAAGTCCAGTGTAGGTTGTCCTCCCAATGTAGGAAGCATGTGCACCTCACCCTGACCCCCCCAATGGTCCGTATTCTTGAGGTGGCCTATCCCTAGCTTGATGGGCAGTTGTACTGTTGTACGCTAATTGAGAATTCTTATCAGTAGGATTTTTGCAGTGTTTCAAGAGAATGTCCAAGTAATGTATCTGTCTTTGCTATAGGTATAAGTGAATCTTAATTCTGGGTATGTTAAGCCACTCCACAAATTCTAACTTGTCTTGGCTAACTATTTCCCATTTAAAAAAAAAATCTATATATCTTCTACATGTAGTGGTATCAGGTCTGTAGGGTTTAGTGGGCAATAGAATTTTATAATTGGGGGCGTGGCCATGAGGCGGATGAGATCGGACGCGTGAGCACTGGGCTATTATCCTGATTAAGAGGCATGAACTGGACCCCCCAATTCCCTGGATGATAGGGGAAAGCGTCTGGATGCCTTGGGGATCTGGAGATTGACTCTGACACCGGCGAATTGCGGTAAACGGCTGTCGAGAAGAGGACTGGGTCACGACCCTAAGATGGCGGCATAGAGGCTTGCTGGGATTGCGAGAGGGAGCGCAGACTGGGCTCCCCGGCCGGAGCTGCTGATGAGTTTGGATTCCACGCTGAGGCTCTGCCGAGGGTAGGGGGACCTGGCGAAAGGGCTCCGGCGCTCGGATGCCCTATGCCCAGTGGAGCTGGCCGACTATGGAGCCGTGAGATGGTGCTTTCTGCGAGGGGCGGCCCGGGAGGCACGACGTGGCCGCTAAGAGGCTGAGGTCCTTGATGTAGTTGGCGGAGACCTCTGGTGAATTACTGCGACATTACCCGGACCGCAGGTGTTGTTGAGTGGCCCCCTTTCCTCCCCCTTCCCTTTGTCTGCTGTGGGGAGATGTCGGCAGCCAGCCGGCGTGGGCGAGGTGATAGTGGTGATGCCCTCTGGTGCTGGGTTCACAGGACGGGCGTGGCGAAGTGGAGCGGCCCCACTGAAAAACTATGTCAGCCTGGGGGAGCTCTGGACCTGGATTGCGGAACCTGCTAAGCTGAACATTGGAGCTCGAGACAGGCAGGTCCGCTGGGACTTAGGTACCTAATAGACACCTTCTCCCTCAGCTGGCATCGTGGGGGAGGGTCCGGGCGGGCTCCCATTGACACCTGCGCACTGCCGAGGCTGTACCCCGGGGCTGGACTGCTTCATAACTTAGGTCGGTCGCATTTACTGCGGGCCTTGAAGAGCCTGCGGGCTGCCCCGCTTGCTGAACCTGCACCCGGAGTCGGTGGGTACCTGCACCCGCGCAGAGGCGACTGCCTCCTTGACCCCGACAGACTAGAGACCCCAGGGGGACTGCGGCGGGGTGGCACTCGGGGTCCTGCCCGCTCCTTCTCGCCGTGTTGTGGTGGGCGCTGCGATGGGCTTTGCGCCATGGTGGTGGCTCAAATAGCGTCAAGGCAGATGCTGTTGATGCAGTGAGGGGTCATGCGCCAGTTCCTTATGGTGCGTTATTAATATCCATGAGCTTGCAGAGGCTCCTAGAGTGAACGGGAAGATGGAGCCTGCGGGCGGTGCCCTCTCGTGGCCACCCCGCAGGTGATCTGCCCTGAGGCCCTTGACCTGGCGACGGACCTCACCACCCACTACCGGCGCGCATTGTATAACTGACTGTGACTTTACCGGGCAGTAATTGGGCGCATCATTGCAGGCGCGGCTGGCGACCGCCGGTTCTACACGTGGGTCCTTTGCCCTCCCTCAGGGAATACAGTGCACCAACAGAGGTTGCCCGTCCCGCGGGACACTTAAAGCACCAACAAGGGTTGCCCCCCCCCCTTCTTTAAGGCTGAGCTGCAGTGATCTGGAGAGAGAATGGTCCACGACACGGGGTCGCCCGGTGGCCCTCCTGCCTGGGCCCAGCAAAGGGACCAAAGCACTCACCGGACACAGGACTCTGTGGGAGAGCTCCCGCGTGCGCAGGACCTTCGCAATAGGAAGAACAGGAACCACATAGTGTTATCGCCCAGTGCCACAGGTCACAGATGATCACTGCACAAGAGCGACCCTGCTGGAGAACCGGGAGTGCAGAGTGGAGCAGTCTGGATGGGCTTGGTGGTTTATCCTGACTGCGCTGATGAATCTACAAGAGGGCGGCGATAGAACCTATAGAAATTGTAACATTGCCTGACCACGTATAAAGGGAGAGCAACAGAGGTGGGGTATTGCACCACAGCGACGGCCCGGCGACCAAGCGATCCCGCAATCCAGTGGGGGCATGGGGAAGCAGAGAGGAAAGCACGTGGGAGCGCCGCCGGAACAGGGAGATGACACGACGGTCACGGAGGCACGCGAGGGACCACAACAGCGTCCAGAGGGGCTGCCTCAGCAGCCAGTTGATCAAATACTGCAAGCCATTGCGGACACTAGGGATGCCTTGCAAACGGACATTGGACATGTGGCGCAAGGGCTGGGATTGCTTCGTGCGGATCATGCCAAATTGACTGATAGGGTGAAACAAGCGGCGGCATCCATAGCGGTCCTGGAACCGGCTCAGAAATCAATGACAGTGCAAACGGCCTACTTTCAACATAGGCTTCGAAGCCTTGAAAAGCGTGCGGAGGATGCGGAAGGGAGAAATCGCAGAAACAACATCCGAGAGGTGGGGCTGCCAGAGGGTGTGGAAGGGCCGGACATGGTGGTCTACTTGGAAAACTGGTTGAAGGCCACCATCGCGCCGGCGGGACTGACGTCCTTCTTCACTCTGGAAAGAGCCCACAGAGTCGCGTGTATTTAACAAGGACCCCCTGAAGATACGGATACCATAGTTCCAAGGCCAGGGAATAAAGGTTTATGACAAAAAACAACCTAGGCAACTATACTAAAACAATGTAATAGACATATGGACAAATGGCTACAAATTATTAAGAAAATATCTGTTTTATTATACGTTCCACAAGGACACAACATGTAACATGATTAAAAAGAAAACAATGAACATGTATAAAAATATTTATCACATAAAATCAATTAGAAAAATCATACATTCGTAACAATTATTGTAAACATATAATGAACAAATTAAGAGACTAAAAGTGGCAAGTTAGGGTCTCTACGCGCGTTTCGGCGAACCAGCGCCTTCTTCTGGAGAAGCCACACAAATTCTAAAAAGGAGATACATGTAAGAAAGTGCATTAATTGTACATCCTTAAAGATACAAAAAATCATATAACATCCTATATCTTAACATTGTAGCCAATTTGTCACATCATTAGTTCATGATTATCTACATATCCTTTTCTTTTCATTTCCTTGCACTTATCTAGAAAATCATTGTGAGAGTGAATAATTGGATAAGATATCATACTTCATGTGAGTCCATTGCTTAATTTTGACTCTTTTGAAGGAGCAGAGTAAATTACCAAAATTTGATATTATAATCGTGTAAAGGCTTCTTTGCAGAATGTCTTGTTTTGTTACTGAGGGACACATATTTTAATTATATGCATCTTTTCAAGCTTAATAATTCTAGATTTGGAGTAGGTATCGTATTGGTACCGGATACTCACAAGTAAAGTAGGACGTTTGTAAAACAACTCGTCAGACGTCTAATTGATGTCCAAATGGTAGGTTCAAGGTAAACAGAGTATTCTGAATTCTTAAAAAGAAAGAAGGAAACAGAAGATTTCAGAAAAAATGGTAGTCCTCTTAATTAACCTATTCATTCTCAACCACCTAAAGTATATTGATGCCAGTGGGTAACTATTTTTGGATTACCTTATTTAATATATCTTGTCGTGGTATATCCCGCCAACCGGATGTACATCTTGGTCAATCTAATTAATTAAGAGGACTACCATTTTTTCTGAAATCTTCTGTTTCCTTCTTTCTTTTTAAGAATTCAGAATACTCTGTTTACCTTGAACCTACCTACCATTTGGACATCAATTAGACGTCTGACGAGTTGTTTTACAAACGTCCTACTTTACTTGTGAGTATCCGGTACCAATACGATACCTACTCCAAATCTAGAATTATTAAGCTTGAAAAGATGCATATAATTAAAATATGTGTCCCTCAGTAACAAAACAAGACATTCTGCAAAGAAGCCTTTACACGATTATAATATCAAATTTTGGTAATTTACTCTGCTCCTTCAAAAGAGTCAAAATTAAGCAATGGACTCACATGAAGTATGATATCTTATCCAATTATTCACTCTCACAATGATTTTCTAGATAAGTGCAAGGAAATGAAAAGAAAAGGATATGTAGATAATCATGAACTAATGATGTGACAAATTGGCTACAATGTTAAGATATAGGATGTTATATGATTTTTTGTATCTTTAAGGATGTACAATTAATGCACTTTCTTACATGTATCTCCTTTTTAGAATTTGTGTGGCTTCTCCAGAAGAAGGCGCTGGTTCGCCGAAACGCGCGTAGAGACCCTAACTTGCCACTTTTAGTCTCTTAATTTGTTCATTATATGTTTACAATAATTGTTACGAATGTATGATTTTTCTAATTGATTTTATGTGATAAATATTTTTATACATGTTCATTGTTTTCTTTTTAATCATGTTACATGTTGTGTCCTTGTGGAACGTATAATAAAACAGATATTTTCTTAATAATTTGTAGCCATTTGTCCATATGTCTATTACATTGTTTTAGTATAGTTGCCTAGGTTGTTTTTTGTCAAAGAGCCCACAGAGTGCCTGCCAGGCCGCTGGCCCCCGGGAGGCCGCCAAGGCCGGTGGTGGCTAGGCTCCTTCACTAGAGGGATAGAGATCTTTTGTTGAACCAGGCCAGGAGAACGGGCCCCTAAACGATGGACAACAGCAAGGTCACATTGCTTCCGGAGTATACGTTTGAGGTCCAGCGCCACAGGGTATCGTTTGTGGTGGTTATGAGGGCTCTGACAGACGAGGGCATCCAGTACTCGCTGATGTTCCTGGCGTGACTGAAAAGCACGATTGATGACAAGTCGACTTTCCATTAAAGCCCAGAGGAAGCGTGGGACTGGTTGGAAAAGTACAGGCTGGACGCGGAGAAGCGGGAGGAGGAGAGCCGAAGGATGGGACGAGACCACAGCCCCGAAGGATGAGGCACAACCGCCGGTGCCAACCGGCGACCCAGGGACCGATGACGACGCAAACTGGGGTGGAGCGCAAGGCCGCATTGCAGGCTGTCATGGCTATTTCACACGAGGGGCCGGAGCTGCACCCCATGGGATAGAACTCAGATGAAGGGTCCCTGGAAGAGGATGAGGAACAATCGGAGAGTGGGAGCCAGAGACTGCGGACAAGATCGTTGATGGGTGATGTAGACATTGGCTGATCCTGAAAGGGGTGTTGGGGTGGGGGGCCGGGGCGGTTGGGGTTTCCTGCAGCTTTAGTTGGAGGGTACCTGATTGTTTAGGGATTGGGGGAATGTGGTCCATCTGTGGGATGTAAGCAGAAGACGCCTCGTATATGCTTGACCCTGGAAGGGGAGGGCTCTGTGTTAAGGGGGTTGAGTGCGGGACGATGGACGCTTAGGTGTCTGGTTCTCTGAAGCCTGGGGCCTACTTCCCGTAAGTTTGTGTGGGTTAAGTCCTTAGGAGCTTAGTTGTGTGTTTGAGGAATAGTTTGGATGGGTTCTAATGTTGTAATGCCTGTTCTGGGTGGTGGGCAAGGGAGAGGGATGGGGAGGGGGGTTGGGAATATTGATGACACCGGTGTGCAGTTAGATGTGAGGGGGTGCGTACCGAGAGCGGTATGATTAATGAGTACACTACATGATTTGAAATGTATTACTTGGAATGTGCGAGGGCTTCATTCGATGCAGAGGTGACACAAGGTCCATGCCTACTTAGTGCGGTGGGGGATACATAGAGCTTTCCTTCAGGAAACGCACCTTAACCTAATTGAGGGGGCAGCATTAAAAAAGAGGTGGAGGGGGCAGTTAGTTTACATGACTTATTATGCATTCGCAAGGGGTACATTGGTGTGGATTAGTGCCGGGGTCCCTTTTCAGCCTTTACATCAATTGGTTGATCCAGAAAGTCGGTTTGTGGCGGTAATGGGTCGAGTAGATGGAAAGGTTGTTGCGTTATGTAGTGTCTATGCCCCGAATGTTGACCAACCCTTCTTTTTTGAGAAATTGTTGGGGTGCCTAGCATCATATTTAACTACTGCGGCAATAGTGGGGGGAGACTTTAATTCAATAACCGATGTGGAGCGCGATAGATCTCACCCCCCGCTACCCGGGACCTTGGTCCATAGGATATCCAAGGCAAGGGGCACCTGGCAGGCTAATTGGACACATGGCGTGCCCAGCATTCAGAAGAGAGGGATTACTCATATTATTCTGGCCTCCACGACTTGCATGTGCAGTTGGATGTGATATTATGCACCCCTGCGGTCCAGGCTAAGGTGACAGGTAGTGAGTACCTGGCGAGAATGCTCTCCGACCATAACCCGTTGCTAGTGCGCTTCCGGTGGAGTCGGGAGAGGGCAATCATACCGACCTGGCAGCTCAGACAGGACACATTGAAAGATCCGGTCTTTGGGGAGGGACTGAGGACAGGTATTGAGCAGTACTTCGAGGAGAATGCAGGGACCACGACATCTCTGGCGATTGAGTGGTATGCGTTTAAGGTTGTGACTAGGGGAATTTGTATTAGTAAGGTAGTGGGAGGTGGGAGTAAGGAAGTCGATTTTGGCGGACTTAGATGGGGCCGAAGACCGATTACGATTCACGGAGAAGGACCGCCCTGGAAACCCAGGGGGGCAGGCTGGGGTCTTGAAAGCTAGAGAGGCAGTGGCGGTGCAGGTGGAGAGACTACACTCCTTTGACTATAAGAGTTATAGGGCAAGGATGCATGCTGAGGGAGATAAATCGAGCGCACTGCTGGCATAGTTAGCAAATCCGACCCCCCCGGGGGATGCCGATTCGGGGCCTGCTGGCCCCGTCTGGAGAGATGATATATACGCAGTCGGGGATAAATGGCCTGTTCCTGGAATATTATGCTGGTTTATACAGTAGTCAGTTGGCTCTGGTCCCAGACGCTATGCAGGAATATTTGGAAGAGGTGGCTCTGCCGAGTTTGACCAAGGAGGAGGGGGACTTACTAGGCAGTGAGATAGTGGTAGGAGAGATAAGGAGTGCGATTAAGCATATGGCTCGTAATAAAACTCCTGGAATGGACGGCCTCCCCATAGAGTTTTACTCTAAATATGTCGATTGCTTGGCTCCCCGGTTGGGATTGTTCTATCGAGAGGCATTCAAGGCAGGGAGGTTACCCAAGGCCACCAGGAAAGCTATTATTATCCCTCTTCTGAAGCCTGGGAGTGAAGCCACGGATGTGAAGGCCTACCGCCCGCTGTCAATGTTGACGACTGACTATAAAATCTTGAGCCGAATACAGGCATTGCGCCTCCTTTTTAATACACCGAGATCAATCCGGTTTTATCCCTAAGCGTAATACAGCTTTCAATGTGCGACGGTTGTTGCGCATCCTGGAAAATTGTCGGGATCAGTTACCATGTGCTCTGATCTTATCGGTGGACATAGAAAAGGCATTTGATAGCCTGGAGTGGCCCTTTCTTTTTCAGGTTATGAGTAAGATGGGGTTTGGGGAGAATTTTGTGCGGTGGACGCAAATACTATATACATCAGCGACGGCGCAGGTGTGGACGGGGGGAACGGTATCGGCTTCCTGCATGGTGGGCCAAGGCACACAACAGGGTTGCTCGCTCTTGTGGAAAAGTAAATTTTGCCATGTTCTGTGTCCCTACGCCTCATCCATCATATGTTATGTGTGCATGACCAATATGCATATGTTATTCCCCATGTCTGATTAATGACGCAATTACAGTTGTGTCCACCTCTGGTATGTCATTTTCCAGTCCTCGTGAATACTACGAATATCAGGCCTATGTAAAGCTACGTTGCCACGTTTCTCAGTGTGCACGTTATTCCATTATAAAGTCCCCGTTTCTAGGCCTCAACAGGGCCCGGACCACAGATTCAGCTCCTGTCTCCTGAAAAGCCTCGCTGAGGAGCGATACAGCCCCCACCTGTATCCTCGACCCTTCACTTACTTCCTGCCTCGCAGTGCCCGGTGCAGCTTGGTTCTGCCTCTGAGTCTGCCAAAAGTATGTTATGATTCCAGCTATCAGTTCAGTCCTCCTCCTCTGCATTCCTAAGCTACTGAACTGCATCAATAGTTTCCGTCATTGTCTAGCCTAGTCGGCTCCACGTTAGAGAAATACTGTATTAATGGTCATTTAATATTCTTCATCACGCACTACATGTAGAATAATGCATGGTCCAGTCTTAGAGTCAAGTTAGCTTCTCCCCTCATGACTTCTAGTTTATATCAACATGTTCCCTAAACATCAGATACTAGATAGGGTTTAGGTACATGTCGCTCCGACCCTCCAGACTTTAGTCTCTGCTCCTAGCACAGAGTTCGTAGCCCCCAGCTTCTCCTAGTGATACGTCATTGCCAGTTTACGCGCACCATTAGGTTAGAGGTCCCGGCTCCTTAGGTAGCCCCCTCCAAAGTTTCCGCCCATTCATGACATATTCTGTTACGTTTGCATCACATGTCTAAGTATACGCCCAGTTACACCTCTTTTTACTGTTATCTTTCGCGACTGCTACGCGTCACGCCTTCTGCTCCACCCACTGCTACGCCTACTGCAATGTAATGCTATGTGTTTGCGCTATGTATATAAGTCAATGTATTGTTATTAAAAGTTAGCGCGCTCATCCCAGATCAAGCCCCGGCAGCTGCTGGGCCCCAGTTGTCCTGCTGGGCCCTTTCACCTCTGTTCCATGCAGGTTGTCCTGATCCTGTCCTAATGCTGTAATAAACCTGCAGAAACTCCTACTACCTCGAATCTTGACTCTTATTTATTGAGCTATCTGTTATGCTATATGCCTAGTCAAAAATAGGGTATTATTTATTTATTTACCACATAATGGCGCCCGAATAGGGACTTGCCCTTTCCCCACGCGTCGGTGAAGCCACGCCGACCCCCTGACCCTCTGCAGTCGTGACGGAACTCTTCTGCGCAGTGGCAGATATTTCTGCTCAAGTATCCCTCAGGCCCACGGAGGAGACGGAGGAGGCGGTCCAGCATCCAAACGAGACGGTGGAGGAACGCGGCGAGTCCCGACCAGAGCCCAAGCCGAGAGTCCAAGGTCCGAGGTATCCGGAGGCCCACCCGTAACTGAAGTCCGAAGTCCGAAGTTCGTCGTCGTAGCAGTCCAGTCCCGTCCGAGGCCTCCCGTTCCGTGCTGCCCGGTGAGTACCATTGCTGGGGTAGTATCTAGACAGGACCAATCTAAATTGACTCCTGGTCCGTGGGTTGGTGGTGCCCAGACTCACAAACGAAGTGTTCACCTAGGTGGATACGGGTCTTGATGCGTCCCTTTATGGGACCGGTATGTTCCGTACTGTTACAGCAGTGCATCCAGTAACTCTAGTCTGTTCCGTTCTCGAGAAATTCTGTTCTGTTTCTGTTTTCAGTATTCCAGGTAATATTCTGTTCGAACTGTTATTTATAATGTTCTTCATGTATTTTTAATGTTGTGGTATGAGTGTGATGTGATTTCGTGTTTTCATTGTGTATTGTATTGTGTCCAGATTACAGTTCAGTCATGCCTATATTTTCCAAGTTACGTCAGTTAAAAACTAGAAAGGGCCCAGCCCAGGGTTTATTAGAAGAAGCGGTTCCTGTCCCGCCTAGGGACAGTCCAGGTCACTTTATGTATCAGAAACATGGCATAAGCGCCATAATGTATCTAGATTTATGGGTAGAGTATACCAAACAGTTAGAAGAAAAGTATAGATGGCCCGTATCGGGTACATGGGATGCCGAATGTATCATGCGAGTAGAAGAAGCATTATGGAAAAAGAAAGCCAGACAGTCACAGAAAGATGCCATCGAGTTATGGCGCAAGGAAGCTCATAGAAGAACGGAAAAGGAAGTCAGAAAGTCAGAGTTAAGTAGAGAATCCCAAGAACGAGCCCAAGAAAGAGAATTAATCGAGATAGGTGAACAAGTCAAAGCCGAACAGTCAGACAGACAGAG
This sequence comes from Lissotriton helveticus, assembly GCF_964261635.1. Taxonomy (NCBI): domain Eukaryota; kingdom Metazoa; phylum Chordata; class Amphibia; order Caudata; family Salamandridae; genus Lissotriton; species Lissotriton helveticus. The sequence goes on from NC_136069.1 coordinate 263,614,538, forward strand.
GCATGCCCTTATTAAGGGTATGTATCCTCTCCTTGCCGAGGGCTTGCCAAAAAGCGACCCCAGAGGCATCCAGTAATTTCCCGCCACCATTAGTTCCGACTAAGCTACGTCACAAACAGACCGCAGCTGATATTTTTATTTCGTCCTATCTGGACGACACAGTCCCCGAATATGCAAATCCTGTTCGCGCTCCGCCAGTCCCTGTAAATCAGGCACTTCCCGCTCTTCCAGACACCGGAGTACCTGCTACGGTACCCCCGGTCCAGCCAGCGTTTCAACTTCCCGCTCCGCCACGAAGAATGTCAGTCGACGATTCTGGTTTAGGGGCCGCAGGAGGAGGTCCTCCTCAAACCCCGCCGCCACACAAGCGTTTAACATTACTCGAATTACATGATCAAGCGTTACAGCGTACGCCCAAACATCAGTCTGTTACAGAAATCAGGCAAACCCTTAACGAATGTGTCTATGATCCAGTTCCAGGCGAATATAATATGGTTTTATATTCCTTACGCGTAAGGAGAGTGACCGAGTATCTAGTCACCTTGCCGAATATGAAAGAAGATCTAGACAGAATATATCGTTTCATCCGTACAGGGGATGATCCAGAAAGTATTGGCGAGATTATGTCTCAAAGGAAAGCCGAGATCCAGCTCATGATATTAAAGTTCCTGATAAATTGTCTAATAAGAGAACAAGATTACCCGACTAAAGATTCCGCCGAGATGAAAATCCTGACAAGGTGGAGTGATAATATAGCCGAGGGTAAGCACAAGACCGTCGGTGCTATGGAGAGTATGTACAAGAAAATCCGTAAAGAGATAGTAAAGATACACGAACAGCGTAAAGCAACACAAGTAAGCGAGAAAGAAAGTACCTCTGAACCTGAAGAGGAAGAGGACGAGAATTCCGCCAGAATAGCGTATGTAGGAAAATCTAGATTTCCAGATCGTCATTTACGTCTAGAACACAAGTCTATTTTTCATCATCCAGCACCAGAACTAGGTTCTCTAGAACAAGTATTTCAAGCTACCGATCACATTCTGAAATCACGAGTCGGTTACAGTGAATTAAGTACTATGCATGAACAAGAACTAGCCCGATCAGCAGTCCGATGGATTACTGATTCTACCACTTTTCCAGACGAAATAGTGGCACAAATGTTTCTGAAACTGCCCCCAGCCGAGCAGCGACTGGTGGGTATGTATATGATCCAGCACCTCATCACTCTGTATGAGGGTCAACATTCTGATCCAGGTCCGTTGCATGATATCCTGAACGAGTTACTCCAGTATAGATGGAGAGGTCTAGGTACCGATTTAATTAGTGTCATTCTAGAACAGCGTCACAAATATAGAACGTTTCTGAACCCGCATTTTGTTCATGTCTCACCCCCAGAAAGTAAATCATTCTACATAGACAGACAGAATCCGTTACGAGAAGTCCACCCAGTCCAAGGGGCGGGTGGCGTAATGCAACGAGTGTTTGTATACACTCCAATATCAAAGATGGAACTTCTTGAAATGAAGAAATTAATTCCCTGTCATGACAAAGATCCAGCGGGGTTCCATAGAGAATTAAAAGACATGCTCCGTATGGGAGAATACACTTACCCAGATATCATTAAAATGTTAAAGGTCCTGTTACCCGCAGGGGTGTATGAAAAGCTAAAGGAAAAAGAATGGGAGGTGGGAGAGAAAAAGATCGATTGGACAGCTCTAGAAGCTGAAGACAAGGCACGAGTACCAGGTACCGGTCTTGGAGATAAATGTAAAGAATTACCAGAATTACTGATTCAAGTTTTACCCAGATTATTGACAACTAGGAAAGAAGACTGGGATGCAATCTCAGCCTGTAAACAGAAACAAGATGAAGATATTAGTGATTTTTATTCTAGATTTGAAAAATGTTTCAGTATCAACAGTGGTCTCAAGACAAGTAGTGAGTCATACCCTCACCTTTTCGTTACTAAATTAGTCGAGAATTCAAGTCCACAAATTAAAAATCGAGTTTTGAAAGTCGAAAGCACCTGGCAAGCAAATACTCCGTCCCAGATGCTCCAGATGCTCCAGTATCACCAGAATAGAATCAGAGAAGAGCAAGAACACGAGAGAAAACGTATGAAAGACACGAAAATGAAAGTGCTAGTTGCACAAACTGTTCCTCAAGACAGTCAGAAGAGGGGTCCGAATCAAGCCAGTCATCCTGCAGCTCCCGTTAAAGGGAACTGCAATTATTGTAAACAGCCAGGTCACTTTATAAACGAGTGTGCAGTTCTGAAACATAACATAGCTACTGGTAAGACTAAAGAAAGACCACGTCCGCCTAGACAAGAACAAGTTTCACAGATTCCTCAGCCGCAGAATGCACCACAGACAGTTACAGCACCGCAGCCTATTGCTGCAACACAGCATGTCACATCGCAGATGTACCAGTATGCACAGTCCGAGTATCCAGAGTACCAGCCATATTCATGAAACAGCCTAGAGAGGGAGGTAGGCTTGCCTCTCATCGAGATACCTGTAGATCAAGAAGGTCCCTATGTTCACAGTCAAGTATTAGGGAAAGACAGAAAGTTTTTGATCGATACAGGGGCAAGTAGGACCACAATTAGTCATGCCGAAGTTCCAGGGGCTCCGCTCTCAGGCTCAAGAAATGTTTCCCTTGGATTTTCAGGAAAGCCAATAGTTAATGAGATATCAAAGCCAGTTACTCTAGAAGTAGGTCCATTGTCCCGCACTACTGATCTGTTACTTACTAAGTCATGTCCAGAAAATCTATTAGGCATTAAGACACTGAAAGAATTAGGTGCAGTTATTTGCTGTTCCCCAGAGGGAATACGTCTGTTCCTACGTGACTTTAAGGGTCACTATGTATTACGAGATTTTGATTCGAGATTGTCTAATGTTCCACAGCATTTATGGGCGCAAGGTCCAACTGATGTAGGTTACATGCAAATCACACCCCATCGTGTGACTCTCAAACCAGGTGTAGTGTTACCCCGAATCAGACAGTACAGATTGCCACCCGAGGCTGTAGCAGCCTTATCCAAAATTATTGACGAGCTCATGGCTCAAGGAGTAGTTGTAGAAACTGACTCCAATGTATGCAATTCTCCGATCATTCCAGTCATGAAACGTACTGATCCGAATGCACCCCCAGTATATCGATTAGTGATTGATTTACGAGAGCTTAACAAATGTATTATTCCTCAGTATCCAGTTGTCCCAGATATCTCTTCCCTGTTAACAGCCATTGATTCCGAAGCCACGTTCTTCACTGTCATAGACCTCAAGAATGCATTTTTCAGTGTTCCGATTCATCCAGACAGCCAGTTTCTTTTCGGATTTTGTTTAAATGGAAGGAGCTATATGTTCACACGCGCTCCTCAAGGTTTCACAGAAAGCCCTAGTATTTACAGTCAAGCACTTAAGAGACAACTAGACAACATTCACATGCCAACTGACACTGCCCTGCTCCAGTATGTCGATGATCTCCTGATCACAGCCCGTTCTGAACGTGCTTGCGAGCGAGCATCACTTACAGTCCTGTATTTTCTAGCCGAGATGGGGCACAAGGTGTCACCTTCGAAGCTTCAATTCTGTGTCCAGCAAGTGGTATACTTAGGACACTTGCTGTCCAAGAGGGGTAGGCAGTTGACACCCGACCGTATCCAGTTAATAGCGAGTCTTCCCCAGCCCAGAACCCAGAAGGAGGTACGTGCCTTTATCGGCCTTACTTCTTATTGTAGACAATGGATTCCCCAGTATGCATTTCTAGCCAAGCCACTGATACAGTTAACGACACAGGAGGCAGCCGTATCGACTGTCCTCCCTTGGACATCTGACCATACACTTAGTTTCAATGAGTTAAAGAAAGCCCTATGTCAAGCTCCAGTTCTAGCCACACCGAACTACAGTAAGCCTTTTACACTTTTCGTTACTGAACGCGAAGGTACAGCATTATCTGTTCTCACACAAGATCAAGCAGGACAATACAAGCCCTGTGCTTATTTTTCGAGCACATTAGATCCAGTCGCCCAGGCGTTGCCTGCGTGCCTCAGATCTGTTGCAGCCACAGCTCTAGCTATCGACATCCATTGCTATCATGAAATGCAAAGCACATACGAAAGTTACAGACATTATTTCTCAAGGTAACGATCTAGCAGACCGCACAGCCAAGCTTACAGCACAGACTCTAGACATTCCAGTTAATCAGACACATACTCCAGATCCGATTACATGCATGACAGTTAAGGACCCTACACAAGACGTCATAGATATACAGTTACATGCTACTCCTGAAGAAATCAAGAAATGGTCTGAACAAGGAGGGGTCCAGACAGATCAAGGATGGTTAACGAAGGGTAGAGCCACATGGTTTCTCCCCGATTCTATGGTTCAAGTCATTATCAATACCGCACATAGTCCAGCACATTTAGGAGAAAAAGCTATGTTAGACAGTATCCAGAACATTTGGTTCAACAAGCATTTACGAGCTGCAGCCAAGCAGAAAGTCCGTACCTGTATGATATGTTGCCAGTTTAATCCAGGTAAAAGTGTCCCGGTGGAACAAGGTGGTTTCCAGCCTCCTGACCACCCTTTTGAGGTCCTCCAGATGGATTATATTCAGATGGAGCGATGTCGAGGTTTCAAGTATGTCCTTGTAGTTGTATGCGCTTTGTCCAGATGGACAGAAGCATATCCAGTCCCAGATTACACAGCCGCGACCACTGCCAAGCAGTTGGTTCGTGAATTCTTCCCTAGATATGGACTCCCTAGAGTCGTATATTCTGATAACGGTCAGCCATTCTCCTCAGAGTTAATGAAGCACGTTTCCCTGTTGTTAGGGTACCAGTGGAAGTTCCATTGTGTACGCCATCCTGAAGCAGCCGGTCTGGTCGAGAGACATAATCAGACCCTGAAAATCCGCATTGCCAAAGTCTGTAAAGAAAAAGGTGTGGACTGGCTAGTAGCTCTGCCAGTCGCTTTGTTTTATATGCGCATGGTCGCACATTCCAGATCAGGTCTGTCCCCGTATGAGGTCGTATTCGGCCGCCCCCCTAACATGTGGGGTACTCCTAGACCCCGAAGTATTACCGATGTTTCATGTAATATGCTGACAGATTACCTAGCTTCCTTGATGTCTGCCCTCAACTCATGTCGTTCACAGGTTGCTGCCGCCTTTCCAGACAATACCGAAGTGGCACCACATGAAATCGTTCCAGGCTCCCTAGTGATGGTCCGGAATTTCGACAGATCAAGTCCGCTGGAACCACGTTGGAAGGAGCCACGTCAGGTCCTCCTCACCACCCGTACAGCCGTCAAGTTGGAAGGCAGAAAAGGATGGATCCACCTGTCTCATGTTAAACTTTTTAAAGGACTGAAATCCGTTTCTAAAAACATTTCCCAGGATTTGAAGGACTGCCAGAATATTGCTCTTAAGGACTGTCCCGCACAAGACATTATTACAACCCCTCCCTTGTTAGAGAAAACTCCGCAGCAGGAGTATAAGTTAAAGCTCAGGTCTAGTAAAATAAGTCAGTCAGTTTGATTGTATAAGTCCTCCCCTAGGTGAAACGGTTAGACTGTTTCTGACATGTATAAAATAGACCCCCATAGTGAGAGAGTCAGTCGAAGTTCAATTCAATGTATCGTTTTTCTGAGTTTCGTATTATTCATCAGCATTTTGATTTCCTGCACCAGCTATGCATTCTATCTGTATTTTCCAGTTCCTCATGTAAATATGTCTGCTAATGCTACAGTAGAGCACACGTTTAGTGATCTGCCTCCTCATGAACTCTCTTACCGCCTCGCTATGCGCAACAACACATTTATCCGTATGTTACATTATTCACACCAGACCAGCAATGCCACTAATTGTTGGGTGTGTGGTCGACTCCCCCCTTTCCAGACACCGAAGGGAGTTCTGCCACTCTTTCCTTATCCATTCTCACACAATGGTTCGTGTGGAGCATGGTCCACGTTAACGTCATCCTCAACAGATATGTCTTTTCTTAACAGTACATGTTTTCCAGACAAGCAAGGTCTCCCCCACAGAACAGGTTTAGATCTAGAAAATGAAGTATATAATTTAGGTAATTATTCGTCGAATTTCATGGTCCTGAATGTTCAGTCTGATACTACTCCAGACTTACCTGCTATTTCAGTACTACCAGTCAAAGGCGAATTATGTGTCCGTAGTTATGGTTCCATACATGTAGGTCATAGTGAATGTACTACTGTTGTCCAGTATAGTGACAGTGGGAAATCTGTTTTCAAAGCTTCACGTCATTCTTATTTTGTTTGTGGTCAAACTGCATATGTTCGTCTGCCCCTCGATTGGGAGGGAACCTGTTACATTGCCTTCCTACTGCCACCTGTTTTCCTAGCCCCATCTGATTATCACAGAAACACACATCTAGTACACATTAGACATAGAAGGGAGTCCCCAATTGTCGATTATAATGAAACTACTCTAGAACAGTATACAGATTTCAATAAAGGTTTCTTCTTCTTTGTAGGACCTGTCCAGAATAGTAAACTGATCCGTAGGTTAACCAGAACCCTTGAAGCTGTAGTAAATGAGACTGCCTCTGCTCTAGGTAACTTAACCGAAGAACAATCTGCTATGAGATTTGTCGTTTTGCAAAATCGTCTCGTCCTTGACGTCATACTGGCCGATAGGGGCGGGGCCTGTAGAGTCATCGGATCTAGTTGCTGCATTTTCATTCCAAATAACGCGCCGTCTGTTTATTCAGCTATAACCAGACTCCATAAAATTGCCCATCTGTTACACCAAGATCCAGGCACCTGGACATGGTCCGGTTGGTTCTGGAATATAATTTCCGCTTGGGGATGGAAAGTCCTGTCCTTTTTAGGTATTGCAGTAGCGATCATATTTAGCTGCTGCCTCTGTATACAATGTGGCCCTGCGATTTGCAGCATGTGTGCTACCTCTTGTATTCCTAGTCCCAAGCCCCGTTCTAAATCCCGTTCCAAGACAATTCGAGACGAGCAAATGGTACTGTATGAAATGATAGATGGTATCATGAAAATTGATGTTTCCTGATGGAAACGTAGTGACAAGGAGGGAATGTGGAAAAGTAAATTTTGCCATGTTCTGTGTCCCTACGCCTCATCCATCATATGTTATGTGTGCATGACCAATATGCATATGTTATTCCCCATGTCTGATTAATGACGCAATTACAGTTGTGTCCACCTCTGGTATGTCATTTTCCAGTCCTCGTGAATACTACGAATATCAGGCCTATGTAAAGCTACGTTGCCACGTTTCTCAGTGTGCACGTTATTCCATTATAAAGTCCCCGTTTCTAGGCCTCAACAGGGCCCGGACCACAGATTCAGCTCCTGTCTCCTGAAAAGCCTCGCTGAGGAGCGATACAGCCCCCACCTGTATCCTCGACCCTTCACTTACTTCCTGCCTCGCAGTGCCCGGTGCAGCTTGGTTCTGCCTCTGAGTCTGCCAAAAGTATGTTATGATTCCAGCTATCAGTTCAGTCCTCCTCCTCTGCATTCCTAAGCTACTGAACTGCATCAATAGTTTCCGTCATTGTCTAGCCTAGTCGGCTCCACGTTAGAGAAATACTGTATTAATGGTCATTTAATATTCTTCATCACGCACTACATGTAGAATAATGCATGGTCCAGTCTTAGAGTCAAGTTAGCTTCTCCCCTCATGACTTCTAGTTTATATCAACATGTTCCCTAAACATCAGATACTAGATAGGGTTTAGGTACATGTCGCTCCGACCCTCCAGACTTTAGTCTCTGCTCCTAGCACAGAGTTCGTAGCCCCCAGCTTCTCCTAGTGATACGTCATTGCCAGTTTACGCGCACCATTAGGTTAGAGGTCCCGGCTCCTTAGGTAGCCCCCTCCAAAGTTTCCGCCCATTCATGACATATTCTGTTACGTTTGCATCACATGTCTAAGTATACGCCCAGTTACACCTCTTTTTACTGTTATCTTTCGCGACTGCTACGCGTCACGCCTTCTGCTCCACCCACTGCTACGCCTACTGCAATGTAATGCTATGTGTTTGCGCTATGTATATAAGTCAATGTATTGTTATTAAAAGTTAGCGCGCTCATCCCAGATCAAGCCCCGGCAGCTGCTGGGCCCCAGTTGTCCTGCTGGGCCCTTTCACCTCTGTTCCATGCAGGTTGTCCTGATCCTGTCCTTATGCTGTAATAAACCTGCAGAAACTCCTACTACCTCGAATCTTGACTCTTATTTATTGAGCTATCTGTTATGCTATATGCCTAGTCAAAAATAGGGTATTATTTATTTATTTACCACACTCTCTCCACTGTTGTTTGCGCTCGCGATTGAGCCCCTGGCAGTGCAAGCTAGGTCGGGAAAGCACTATGCTGGATTGGAGATGCGAGGAGACGTGCATTATATATCACTTTACGCGGATGACATGTTGATGTTCCTGGCGGGTCCTGGCAGGGATTTAGGAGGAGCGGCAGAGCTGTTGCGGGCCTTTGGTGTGGCGTCGGGGCTGTGCATGAACTGGGAGAAGACTAGACTGTTCCCGGTGCGTCGGACAATGGAAATTCCCGACAGATTACCTGGAATACGCTGGGAGCCTTGCTGCCTACCGTACCTGGGAACTAACATTTACCATGAGCAAGCGGATCTTCTGGAGGGGAATGTGAATAGGGCAGTGAGAGGAGTTAAGGCAGTATGTCGTTCTGGGGTACTCTGCCGCTCTCAGTGGCGGGAAGAGTGGCACTTTTGAAAATGGTGGCGCTCCCCAGGCTGCTGTATTATTTTAGGATGCTGCCGATTTGGATTCCGGGACAGGTGTTTAGGACCCTTAGATCTATGGTAGGGGGCTTTCTATTGGGGAGCAGCAGAAGGCGGGTGGCTTTGACCACAATGATGTGACCCAGAGCAGAGGGGGGATGGGCAGTCCCGGACTTCAAATTATATGACCTAGCGGCCCAGCTGCAGTGGCTCACGCAGGCAGTTGCCAGAGAATATAGGGGTCCAGATGGACCTGAGGACCGTTGGGCTCCACGGCATGTGTTGGCCTTTGTGGTGTTGGGCCAGTGATTAGGGGTTGCATCGCTGACTTCTAAAGAGAAAGCGATTAGGGCATGTTGGAATAGAAGTAGGCATAGAATAGGAGTGATTCGACCGTAGGCGCCGGAGATCCCTCTTGGAACGGCCCTTCGGCATGGAGGGGACTGGTCGATGCTGGCTGAGTGGGAAGAACTGGGATTGCAGATGGTTGGGGACTTGTATGAAGATGGTGCCTTTTTGCCCTTCCAATCACTGCAGGAAAAAATACGGATTGCCAAGGGGCGATTTCTTAGTGCATGCCGCCTTGGTGGCAGCAATTCAGGAATACTGGGGGGAAGGGATGTTGGAACCGCAGACATCTCCAACGTGCCAATATGTAGTAATGGCGGCGGGGACGGTGAAGGCAGTGACCTGCCGGTATCGGCGAATGCTGGGAGAGGGGCTCCAGCCACTGACTCGATTGTGAGAGAAGTGGGAGGTAGATCTAGTCAAGGATATACCTGAATCAACATGGTCTACACTAGTGGAGAGGGCGTGGAAAGGTACGCTGAGTGCTAGATTCCAACTTATACATTTCTATGTCATATATAGGGCATACCTAACCCCGGAACAGATAAATGAATATTTTGGTGTGGAATCCGCCTGTTGCCCTAGATGCCGCCTGAATGCTGCAGATTTAATGCACATGATGTGGAGTTGCCCGCAGCTCATTAACTACTGGGAAGAGGTGGTCGAGGTTTTATGTGGAGTGACAGATAGGCAAAAAGAGCCCACTGTGGGAATATGCATACTACACTGGTACCCTCATACAGTGCGCACCAAGGTAACAAGTAAATTCATTGATTTGGGGTTGCTGTTGGCTAAACGAGAATTAACAAAAAAGTGGAAATCTACACAGGGCCCTAGTTTAGAGAGATGGAAAACGAAATTCAGGAGCTGGGCGACTAGTGAGGGCATGGTTAGGCTCCAACAAGCCAGGAGAGCGAATAATGAAAAGGCGATGGAAACTGCACAAGCATAGGAAGCATTGTTGGCATTGTTAGTACGACCGGAGCCTGATTTGGACACTGATTCCTTGGGGACTCCACAGGGGCCTGATGGGCCACACTGCATATAACCGGGACATGGGTGGTCAGTGAGAATACAGAAGTGAGATTGGGTATGATAGGGAATGGAGGACAGCCTGAATGAGATAGGCCGCAAACGCACCCTAATGTGTTGAAGTTGATTGGATATCCTGATCTAGAGTACATAGAGCACACCGGTATAAGGGGTAAGGCGGGGGGGGGGACGAGCGAGACCTGATCCAGCGGGGGCACAGTGTTGGACCTCCATTGCATTAACGGGCTGTATACGGGCTATATTGAGTGGAGGTGAGGCAGGAACGATTATTCTAATGTTGCTATTGATATGTGTAAAAACCTATCTGTGGACAGTCACTATACGAATTGTATTCTACATGTTGCTCTAGCTGGTGAAGATCTTGTAGGGGGGATGTTGTTTGAGTTGAAAACTAATAAAAATATTAATAAAAAAATAGAATTTTATAATTTTTAAACTGAGCCACAATCAAATTTGCTCTCCTTGTGTAAAATAGGCCCCCATTACTACTCTCATCTTTTGTAGACAGTAGTCGCCGTTGAACAGGACATAGTTATTTTTCAAAGAAATCTCACTCAGTTGTACAAGGAGATCCGCAGGTTGATCTCTTTGTAGCTCACATTCGAGTATTTTACAAACTGTATAAAGAGCCGTTTTTGTGGAATATTAGTATATAATGACTCCATGTCGAAGGTCACCAAAATCTGTTTCTCCGCATCAAAGTCAGTATTTTCAATACAATTTTTAAAGTCCATATTGTCTCTGACGTAGGAATTATCTTTGGTACGTATTTTTTTTAGATATTGATCGACAAATTTACCAAATGGCTACAGAACTAATCCTCAAACTGAAATTATTGGTCTACCTGGATGGTTTTGACTATCCTTATGTATCTTTGGTAATAAATAAATCTCTGATGCCTTGGGATATGGTTAATTTAATAATGCAAATTCCTTCTTTGGTATGATACCTAAACTCAGCTCAATATCGGTTATATCCCCAACTTCTTGTTGGGTCACTCTGAGGGGATTCCCCTGCAATATTGTGTAATATTCTTCTACCTCAAGCTGCCTTAGTATTGCATTCTCATATGCTACAGTATCCTCTACACCGATTGACACTCCCTTATAGGTAGGTTCGACAGTAATCTGACCGTTTTTGCTCAAATTTACTAATGCTGTTTTTTCTCTTTCATGATATTATGGCGTACATAGTCATTTCTCCCTTCCAGTGCCTGAATCTGCTTCCTTATCAAATTCTTAAAAGTAAGGATTTCTGCTGGCATGAGATGTGATGGGGTAAAACACAGGGGTCTGTCTTAAAAAAAATACCTCAATCGGATTTTCCTAAAAAACTGGAATATTTCAGTTTTGATTTTGAGAAAATCTGGATGCCCCAGAACTACAAAACCCAGTCCTTGTTCTAGTAATTTTCTCTCATTGTGGTTAGGTAGGTATGAGATTATATTAAATATAGGGGAGACAGATATCTTCTGAGGATGTATGTTTCCATTTACCATTTGTAAGATTTGTGCCTTGTCTGTGTCTCTTCTGTTTAATATTGACCATTTTTACCATCTTCTGCCCTTACCCTTGCCTCGACCCCTCCTCTTCACCTCTTTGTGAGCTATTGAATACAAACAAAATGCTGTTGGGGTGGTGGAAATGGGTGTGATGGCCCTGAGCTGCTGGTTCCTGGTTTCTCTTGTTCGTCAGAGCTAGCAGAAGTATAAGAAAAAGTGATTGCCTTCCTTGTGTACTAATAGCATGGCCTGAATTCCTGATTGCTTGCTTGGCTATAATAGTTGATTCTTAAGTATAGGTATACCTGCTATTTATTGTATTTTTTTATCTTTATGAACTTTGTCAATTTTCCGACCTATGTTTATGGACTAGAATTTTTTGATACATCTTTGTAGGTTATGTAGAGTTTTTTCAGAAAAACTTTGCAGCATTTTACCGAATCTTCCGGCTCATGAACAGTTATGGGCTATATTTTTTGTTGGGGATCTCCTTTGCATTTGGCCACCCAGGGACAGATCTGTGGGAAGGGGGAATACTGTCAGGATTCTGACATCCTGCCACTGGGTGACACTAATGAGGGCTCTTTACGAAGCTGCCTTCACATCAGTATAGGTCAATATACACATCAACACTTATCATGGCAGGTTTCTGCTCTACTTTCCTGAAGTGTTAAGGCACTTGTAGTTCTCTCTGTCTTTAGGCCCTTCTTTGATCATGTCCTGGTGGTGGTTTCCTGTTCACTAGATTTGTTCCTGGATCCCTTTATGTTGGCATTCTGGACATGACTCAATATTCCTTCCAATCCATACTTTTTTCCACCTTTTCCTATTCCCAGTCTTGTTTCCCCTGGGCCCGTGGCCTTCCCTTCTCCATTGTAGACTCTTCCCTTCTTTGGTGGTTCCCTAATTCCCTGCACCAGCTTAAGTCCTTGCAGTTGCCTTTACCCTGCACCTGTGCTCCCCCCTGAGCCTCCAGCTATTTCAGCCCTGTGAGCGCAAAATGCAGCAGTTTTCATCTGACTTCTGTTGAGTCACCTTGTACTCTGTTGTGTTACTACTGCTCATATTACTGGCTTGTTCTTGATTCTGTTTACCTTTTTCCTTGTACCCATTTTCTGTTGTTCATTTTTTGTAGTATATGGTTCTATCCTGTCTGCGCTCTTCTTTATCTGCCCTGTTGCATGCAGATTTTTTGCCTTGTGTTCTGTATTCATGTGTGTATGAATATTTTTGTCTTGCCTTGATTAAGTGTAGATCTTTCCCAACCTCTTTCCATGTTTTCAGCCCTGTGTATTCCAGTCATGTACCTAATCCTGATTCCAGTCCTACTTTTCCTTGAGCCCAGTTTCTCTTTTGGTGTTTCTTGTTCTGTTCCCTGTTCTGTCTTTGCGGTTATATTTTACTTCTGATTGTCTTAGCCTCAAAGGGTGCCAGTTAGCCTCCAAGGCTTGTGCCTTAGGCATAGAAGACCACCCTGTACAACGTATTCATAGGAGCTGCTTGATGTCTTCCCAAATTCTAAGACTGTTCTGCTCCTTGCTTTCACATAAGATCTTCTTGTTCCAACCTACTTCCATCCTCAAGTCCTACTTCCCTTCCAGCCTTCAGGTACCCTCATGTGTATGTTACACTCTAGTTATCCAGTCTTCACCTATTCTTATTCGGCTAGTCCCCTTACAGATCACCTTGCTAAACCCCCTGACGCTGAGTGCCTAACCTCCGTCACACACGGTCAAAAAATGAAGGCTGTGAGTGGCGGAGTGTTGCACGTACATGGATTGGGCCGTGCACGAGCTGGCTAGAGTCCAAGCCCTAGGACCTGCCCCCAACACCCTGATGCTCTCAGCCAAAGCAATTGGAAGGGATAGTTATGTATGGTAATACAATCCTAGTATTGAAAGACAGTAAAAATTCACAAAAAATATGGTTAAAGTGATGTTATTATTAGGCATGGTACTACCTTACCCTTCAAAAAGAAAAAAAAAACTTTAAAAATGTACTGGAAAAAAACAAAAAGTTTATAGGGATTTCATAGTTAGGTGAGAATGTCTGTTAGAAAATACAATTTTAAATTTAAACACCCACTGAAATGCACTAGTTATTATTAACTGAAGTAACTATAACATGCACACTTGCCATGCACTGCTTATGATATTCCATATTACATCTCCTATGACAAGTTTTATGATATCATTAATAACATCACTGATGATATTTGAAAATACATAATTAATTACATCACTGTGCATGGCAAATGAGCAAGCTATTGTTATTTTAAGTATAAACATATATATGTATGTATTACCTTTGTGACAGTTCCCGTTTCTATTCAATGTTAATTTTAGTTCTTAATTATATGTTCAAGTGTTAATCTATACTGGAATCTAGATTACCTTAGCGGATCAATCTAACACACGGGGCAAAAAAAACAGTTTTACAAATATCATATATGTTTTAGGAACATATATAATACAAAATACTGTGTGAAAATCTCAGTATTGTGCACAGTGCAAAATGTGTATATTCATGTGTGAGCAGAAGTTAAACATAATTAAACAAATATAAATCAAATATGTTTGACAATAAGATCCCAAAGAGCAGTCTGTGTGCTTTTAGACAGTTTATATTTTTCAAATTAAAAGTCACAGATGATGTTGGCCTCATTTAAGATTCCTTTGCTTGTGAAAAAATCGACATTATGGGGTTGATTACGATGGCGGACGCACTTCAGTCCATCCGCCATCGTCTCCGGGACTGGGACCGCCCGCCTACAAGGCAGCGGTCTCACAGGTGGTATTACGATTTGGTCGCCACCCGCGGGGCCTCCCACATGGTGCAAAGAAATGTAGGCAAGCACTATGGTGCCCCAACCACAAGACCAAAGTGACCAAGTGAAGGGGACCTGCTAAGGGCCCCCAAATTCCATCCCGCCAGCTTTTCCATTGCTTGTGAACCGCCATGGAAAGGCTGGCTGGAATGGACCATTGTAATCCAAACAGCAGTTCCTGGTAGACGCCGCAGCCATTTATGGGAAGACGAGGGCCCCCGCTGCAACGGCTGGCTCGAAGAGCCCGTTGGATGCGTGTCACAGTACCGCCTGCAATTATAATATGGCAGGCGGAAAATAACCTGAAGATGGCAGTGAACTCACCACCAACAATCTGTTTGTGGCAGGTTAACCACCATCGTAATCAGCCCCAATGTCCTGAAGTGTGTACAGAGTTGAAACTAGGGGTGGGCAGAATGTTTCATTCCACTTGTGGAATTGGAGGATTTTTGGTCACCCTGTGTTACTCTTTAATGTGGAGTTCGGACCAAATCTCGTCAATTACAGAGTGGCATACTTTTTCTCCTGTGAGGCTCCAAAAAAGGCAAATTGTCAGAGGGCTGGCCTTTCAGTAGATTTGCTGCCATTCTAGTAGATTTTCTACTCGGGAGGCAGCAAAATCCTTTTGAATGGCTACGTGCTCGTGCGCATTGCATGATGACATTTGTGCTGCTTTTTCAGGTTTGCACTAATTTGCAGCACAAGCTGCATATTTTCTGCCCATTGGCGAAACTCTGCAGAATCTCGATGAGTTTTTATATAGCTCTGTGGAATTCCGTGGAGTGAAACACTGTGAGTACAGCCCACCCCTAGTTAAAACTCGTTGACTTTCGTAAATCATGAGATGTGTGCCACAGAACAAAGAGACTCATTTGCAGGACAAGAACGAAAATAACAGAACTACTCACTTGCGTCTCACAACATACATCAATTTCCCATAACTAAATCACTGGTCTCAATTAAAGATCTGGGCTTAATCTGTAGATAATGCCTTACAGCGCTAAGAACGTAATTGCTCATCACCACTATCCGAGTTCAGCATAAACTCATGTTCAACAGCCTGCACAAGAATTGTTATGCAGTTTTTTCGGGATCTACCTGCAGCTGGTTTTCATGAGCATTATCTAGCTAAAAATGAATATTAGTTTTTCCATGATGTAATTCACCAAGACTGCATTCATACCATCCGTTTTTCATTTTGCACTGCACTGAACAAGTATCAACACGGAGTGGGTTATGTAAATTACAATTACTTCCTAATATGATTGAACATATTTGGAAGACACTTTTTTACCCTTTAGTACACGAGCATCTTTTTTTATTAATATAGCATAATAATATAAAAATCATCACAAATTAGAAACAAATAGTGCTTATAGATGGGGAATGTAAGGCAAAAAATCAATGTACTTACATGTATGGATAAAAAAGAAAGAACAAATAAACTCTTTTTTGCGGAATCCACGGTTAAAATCTGGCTTTTTTTCTCAGCACACCTTTCTTAAATACTTTTTGGGCAGATTAATTGACACAATAGACACGTGTCCCACAATTTGACTTCACATTGTTACCATGCCATCACTGTGTAATGCATACCAGTTACACATTCCATGACAAAAGAAGCGTAGGCTCTCCAGAATATATCCAGCCGCAAAAGTCAGGCCAACATCTGGAATATTTTAAACGATTCAATGTGTCTACATAATAATGCATTACAAGTCTGTTTGGTATTATATCTGCCTTGTAGACGTATTAACGTTTCGCAGAAGATGATATAAAAACAAATGCTTTGCTGACACCTACCTATAGAAAAATTCTATATTGACACCGACAGATAAAAACACATTATGTGAAGATTCCCATTGGCTTAGATCTCCTGAAGGAACCAAAAAAGTACCATAACTAGGGAAGTCATTGTTGGAAAAATGGATTCACAAAGTGCTTTTTCGCTTTGGAAATTGTAAGAGAATTTTAGTATTTACGGTTTCTTCACAACATGACAGGTCGGGCTGTTAACCGCTTTGCTGCGGACGGAATTCCCCTGCGGTGCTGAGGAATTTGATGCGTGCATGGTTCGAAGGTCCCCCAGCAGTCCTCCGCACACGCCCACCATGACGTCAGATGGCCGGGTGCCGTCCGACGCACAGAAGAGGTTAAAGTCCTTCCCTTTTCAGGTCGAGCATTCCAGACCTGTATATACTTTAGTACATACTTATATGCAGTGCTTTAAATGGGAAAAAATAAGTGCAGGTACTCATTAAAATACGCAAGAGGTGTAGTGAGTGGGCGGGGCTAGGGGCGGGGCTAAGGGCAGGACATGATGATACTTAACGACTTCTATAATAGTTGCATCACACAGCAAAACACATGATAAATGTGTTTATATAAACAAAGCAGGTTAACTCATTACACAAAATGAAAGAGAAATGCAATAATATGTTAACATTTCCTTTTTTTGCAATAGTTACACCTTCGTAATGCCATACTGTCAATTGCTGTTGTTTAGCACAATACTATATATTTTTGAGCAAGTGAGTAGGAAGAAACTGAAAATATCCCCACTTCGAACCAAAGCTCTTATGGCACCAAGCAAATCATCATGACCCTCCCCAAAACATATCTCTTGTCTCTTCCATCCATCTATCCATTCATCCTTTCATCCAACCATTTACCTGCTGATGTTCACCATTTACATTCTGTTGTCTATTCAGTTTTTCATCCATCATTCAGTTGATTTTCACCATTCCGTCTGTCCACCTTTCATATCCAAACCTATCCATCCTTCCCTAAACCTATCCATTAATCTTTTCACTCATCCATCTCTTTATCCACCTTTTCACTCATCCATCAATCCTTTCGCTCATCTATCCATCAACCCTTTCACTCCTTAATACCATCCGCCCTTTCATTCCATCCACCCTTTCAACCAATCCCTCCTTTCACTCATCCATTATCCCCCCTTTCATCCATCCTCTATACCTTTCATTCATCCATCCAATATTTAACTTGCCCACCCATCCTCGGCCCTTATATCCAATCATCCACCCTCTTTCACCCATCCATTCACTCATCCATCCATCCATCTGCACATCCACCCTGGCTCACTCATCCACCCATCCACTCACTCACTCACCAACCCTCCCTACTGTTATTTATGAACCTTTGTCGTCGAGCAGACATGTACACACAAAGGGCCACCCATTTTCTTTAAAATAACTCCTGAGAGTTTCTTGATTCTTTCTCTCTCACTTTTTTTGCTTTAAAAAAACAAGCTTACAAATGCAGGCAAACAGACAAACATAAGCAGACACACAAAAGATTTCGGCATGTTAAAAGCCATGTTATACTCTTCAATATGGCTTTTTTAATTGCCACTGCCAGGGGATTGCCAAAACTGCTAGTTTAGACAAAACGTAGTGCATATTAAGCCCAGACTCTTGTGTGCCCATTTGCAAGGCCCCCTGCCGTGCTGGAGCCCCATAATAATTTTCGTAACAAACATTTTAAATGTCAGCAGCAGGAGAATATTAAATTATCTCTTTACAGCTGTCAGAACGATCCACCAAGGAGCTGCTGGCTGGCACCGCGGGGATCTCTGGCCTGTCTCTTCCTCAGGGAGTCAGACAGCGAGCCCTGGTGCAGTGTCTCTGCCTGTGCCCTCTGCTCCCACCATGAGACTCACAATGGCGTGATGAGTCTGGGGCAGAGGTCAGGAGGAGGTGTGCAGGTGCTGAACCCGGACCCTCTGCAGGTTGCAAGTATCCTAGTGTTAGAGTTCTCTTCTGCTGATATGGTAAATGCTCTGTGTCGCGTAAAATCCAGAACACAAACACATTACCAAACATGGTTGGAAACTAGTGTAAGCCTTTTGTAACCGTTTCCATTCCAAACCAAAGCCATACAGTGTCCTCCAGGAGACCTTTAGCTTTGCTAATTAACTTATTCACCACATTTACATTTCTTTAGGAAGGAGGCAGTCTTTCGCTGCCAGCTCTTCCTCACACAGTATAAATATAGTGCGAGGAGCACAACGTGCAAGTCGCCATCCACCACCACAACAGGCACCAGCGGGCTCTCAGGAAAGAAAAGCACTTGTGGTGTTTTAACCAGGGCGTAGCCTTTATTTTGCACATTAAATTTCAACTCCATGCATCAGGGGATTTTCATGGGTGCACTGGGGCTGGCTGGCTGGCAGGAAAGGCAACATCCTGCCACAGCCTGGGCATATAAGAAACAGACCTTGAGGCATTTGGCGTTAGGAAGGTGGGCGCCTCAGTGCAGAAAACAGTTAGATTAGCGCTCCAGGGGCCTCTTCGATCGCATAGACAATGCGATCGAAGAGGCCCCTGGAGCGTCAATCTAACTGTAGGGTTAATGCCCAGACAGGGCATTAACACTCACATCAAGAGAAAGGACGTGTGAAATTCCGCCGCCGTTTACCCTGCACTGACTTTCTTTCACTACCTGAAGTGCTGCGCTTTGAAAAGCACACGCGCGCACACTAGCAGGTAAAATGAATCTCCACCCATGTCTGTCAAGCACAGCATGACGGCGAGCATCGGACATTATTTAAAAGAGCCCTGCTGAATAGCTCAGCTGGGGCTCTGATGGGCGGGAGGGGGCTGCAGAAGCGGCGACTCGGCTGCCAGTGACATGTCCCACTCCGGCCCACAAGCACAGCCACGAGCAGACCTTTTCATGAGTACAGGTACTCTCCTCGGGCAGTAGAGAAGTGCCGGTACTCAAAGTGATAAATTTAGGAAGTGCCGGTACTCAGTACCGGTGAGTACTGGCCCATTTAAAGCACTGCTTATATGTGTATGTACTTTGAGGGCTCTAGAGATCAGCCCTAGGACTTTTCTGCTTCCGCTTAAGGACTTTTTTTTCTGTTCAGCTGCCTCCATTTAACTGTCTTGATAGAAAACGACCAGCAGAGGTCAGTAAAGTACCAGAATTGCTTTCTGCTGAGGGACTTTCTTTTTTTTATTTTTCTGGCAACTGCCTATATTTAACTTTTTTGATAGAAAACGACCAGCAAAGGTCAGTAAAATACCAGAATCACTTTAGCACTCTCTATATTTCAGTCCAAAGAAATTGTCTTCCACAAGCACCCGTAGACAATAATATTTTTTTTCAAATCTTGTATTTTCAGTTATATGACCACTGAAGGCCATGCTTTTATTTTAAAAACAGAGCTTTGGACTATACCATTTCCCACTGAAAGGCAATATTTCTCTCCATGTATTCCCATACCTGGTGTGTCACGCAGTTTGGTGCTTACTTTCCCTCCATGTTAAAGAACAGTAGATCTTTAAGCACCCAGGCTAATGTGCTGCATGGCTAAATGCATATAAGGTCCCAAAGGCGAGACTCATTGCATTGCAAATGCTTGTTTTAAGTTACATGTGCTAATCAATCATTAGAGAGTGAATATGTGTGATTAACTACTTGGCTGTGAAGCCTTTCCCCACAATATTTTTTTCTATTTGAGGTAGGTCGCACTTATGCATTTCCAACTTTTTTCCACATGAAAGTATTTATGCCAAATTTGCGTCCTTTTTTCCAAACATTATGTAGATTTTAAGGGCTCGCAGGGTATGTGGATTCCCTGAAATGGATCAAGAAAATTGACAACATACCTTAGTCTTGCCATTTGAGGTAGCCCATTTTCTCAAATTTTTGTGCTTTCAACCTACTCTTAGTTTGTAGTGGAAGCAGGTGGTAAACTCATGGTTTATGCCTTAAAGCTATACACTTTTGAATCCAGGAATGAGTCATTTGTGTAGATTCTTCAAGGTTTTTCCAAAGAAAGTAACTGTTAAAAAAACTTAAATAATGAAAATGAGTGGGAAAAACCAGCCATTTGTGAAAATGTTTTAATCAGTAAGTTATTGATGGCTGATTTACAAATGCAATACACCGTTACTTCTGCTAAACCCTCCGGGTCGTGCAGATATATAGGGTTTGTATGTTCTTCAAATGTACGATAACCCAAGCCAACAACTGAGGAGCACCTTATAATGATTTTTCATTGTGAAATGGCTATACAGCAATTCAGATGGTAAAAAAAAAATGATGAAAAATTGATACGAAGGAAACCTTTGTATTTCTGAAATGTGAACAAGATATTAAGTTTAGGAATAGTGGTTATTTATACACCTCTGAATTTGGGGTTACCCATACCATCATGATATTTAGAGGGTACTTTGCAAAATGTATTCTTTCTTGCAGTGGCTTACATTTAGAAGACACAAATGCAGAGACAACTAATTAATAATAACAAGTGTTCGACTATGCTGGATTACTATGATTCCTGATACAAATGGTACTTCACTTGTGTGCATCCTCAACATGAAATGGCCCAAAACCCAAAATGAAGACTTCGTATGTTTCCACTCCAAACCAACATTTGTTTTACAACTTAAGTAGCAGTGGATTTTAGATCCTAGCTTAGGACGCACTTATCAAAATTTACCAAACCCATACATTTATGAAAGCTAGACATCTGGAGGAGACCAGCATGGTGTGACTTGTGTGATTCTCACCAGCTTTCCTTACCCAGAAGGCATTGCAAACCTCAAACGTTGGCTATAAAATGTCATATTTTCCTCACATTTTGTTTAGGGATACATCTGGAATGTGTGGGAGCCACACATTTCCTACCATCCAGCATTCCCCCATGTCTCCCCAAAAAATGGTACCTCATTTGTTTAAATGGGCCTAGGACTTGCAATAGGAAAGGGCAAAAAATTCAACATAGGCACTTAAATTTTTCCACTGAAAACCAACCTTTTTTTTCAACTTGGGCAGCTATGGATTTTGGACCATAGTTAAGTAAACACCTAGGGAAATCTACCAAACCAATACATTTCTGAAAACTAAGCACCTGTATGAGTCCAGGGTGGTATGAGGCGTGTGATTCTCACCAGGTATTCTTACAAACCTCAAACTTTGGCTAAAAAAGCACACATTGTCCTCACATTTCTGTCAGGAAAACACTGGAATCTGAGGAGAACTACACATTTCCTACCACTCAGCATTACCCCACATCGCCTGATAAAAATAGGCACCTCACTTGTGTGGACGAGCCTAGTGCTCACACTGGAAAGGGCCCAAAATGAAACATGGGCATTTCAAATGTTTCCACTAAATATCAACCCTGTTTTGCAATTTGGGTAGCTGTGGAATTTGGGCCCTAGCTCAGCAGGCACCTATAAAAACATCATCCAAACAATAGGAGCTAAAGGGGGAAGAAATGATTAGGCCGCCCCCCACTCAACGTATTATCAATCAACAATGGGCCTGATTACCAGACATTACACCCAAAACTATATATCCAGCAATAGAGGGGTCACCATAAACTTTATAACTCCCTCACGGACTTCTAGCTGGTACTCGTCAGCAAGTCCACTTATCATCATCGGTTACCACCTTTCCGTTTAACCCCTCCCATGCTGGTGACGGAACCGCTCCATCAGCAGCCACGGACGCGCTGTGCTGATGACGGAGCGGTTCCCTCATGGTCCGCTCGGCGCGCCAGTGCGGCGAGGATTTCGCGCCTGCGCTGGACGTTCTGTTGAGCGGGCGGGGCCGTGACGGAACCGCTCCGTCATCAGCACAGCGCACCCGAGACTTGTGACGGAGCGGTTAAAGAAACGTGTGTGTGTATATTATTTAACAAACAACTCAAACCCATGAAGGAGCAGGGATTTAGACATGTCTGAACGACGTCCCTGTCTGGCACCGAATGACGGACCGGAGATAACCGGTAGCGGTGATAGGACCTTTGGGCATTCACTGTGGGGAAATGCGATCCATTGACGCATATTAGATTTCCCGTCCCTTTCATGCATGGTTGCAGGTATATATGATGGACGCAACCAAATGGTTTGAGGTGAACCTACCATACCATGAGATTCTAATTTGGAACCCCAGCAGCCCTGAAGAAGTTGCCTGAAATTCTTCATGGGCAATGAAATATGTCGGCGTAATTGATTATGGTTTGATTGGAACCATTTTTAATCTGGGAAGCTAGCAGCATCAAATACAGTTAGTTATAGCTAGGTAGCTTCACCAAGTTTTAGTTGCAAGGATTCTCTGTCTATATCCTCACGGGGTTCATTGGGCATACATGTTATTAGCATGTTATGACACTTAGGTCTTGAGTTTTTCCTGATTTCATGGTTTGAGTTGTTTGTTAAATAATATTCACACACACACGTTTCTTTAAACGGTAAGGTGGTAGCCGATGATGATAAGTGGACTTGCTGACGAGTACCAGCTAACAGTCCCCTTGGTGTTACGACCGTGAGATGCCTGCTTTCCTCTCCACACTTTTTTTCTTGCACATTGGGTGGATTATGATGGTATAAACATTTTAGAACTTGGACACACCACAGCTTAGGGACTTAGTTAAGTCCGTGAGGGAGTTCTAAAGTTTATGGTGACCTATGAAAACATACCAACTCTAGATATTTCTGAAAACTACACACAGGGAAGTTCAGGGTGGTGTAACTCGAGTGGATCCTATAACTTTTTCTAACCCTCAATGCAATGCAAAAATCAAACATTGGCAAAAACAACATTTCCATCACATTTTTGTGAAGGAATGTTCTGGAATCTGCGATGATCTCAAAATTCCCTACCACCCAGCATTCCCCCACACCTCCAAATACAAATGGCACTTCATCTGCATGTAGGCCTTGTGCCCAAGACAGTAGAGGGGGCAAAACACAATGGGGCGACATTAACAAAAGGGGTAGCTATGTTTTTGGGCTGGGGTTCTGCAGCCACCCAAGAAAATCTATCAAACCCAAACTTTTCTGGAAACTAGAGCCCCAGAGGAGTGTAGGGTGGTGCGCCTCATGTGGAGCCCACATGTTGTCTTACCCACAATTCTCTGCAAACCTCAAACGTTGCCTAACATTCCACATTTTCCTTGCATTTCTGTGACATAAGTCTTCAGAATCTGCAGGGATCCACATAATTACAATAACCTAGTGTTCCTCCATTTTTTCCAATAAAAACACTTGTGAGGCTAGGCCTTGTACCAGCAACAGAAATGGATCACACCAGGGTTAGTGGCAGTCCTTGCGAAGGTACTCTCTTTGACCCTGGCTCGACCCTTTACTGTCACGAGTTTACTCCATACTTTGTTATGATATATTATATTAGTGTACACTAAAATGTTAAAAAATATAAGACCAAATTGTCTATCTAATGTTGTCTATACAATGTGGCCACTCCAGCGGATGCCAACTAGACTGCCAGCATGCCACACTGAATTTTGAGCAGACTCCCTAATAGACTCCCTAACTGACAGTAGGTCAAGCATTTAGCCTTTTGCAGGAGGCTACCCCCGGTGAAGTGCAGATCTAGGCTAACAGCTTGTAGTAGCAAAGCCCCATTACATTACAAATGGCAGGCTCCTGGCTCGTCTTTAATAGGGTGACAGTGCCCTTCACATCGTCTTGGCACACAGTTATGTGGCCAACCTGCAAGGAACCCAACCCACGACGTGCCCAAGCATTTTTCTCGCCCCTCTTTTCTTAACAAGTAGGGATCATATTTCGGTGCATTAAGGCATGGTTCTTTGTAGTATCTACGACATCTTACCAGTACTTCTACTGTTCCATTATCCTGAAGTGGCCCACAGATAAAAAGGGCAAAACATGTCAACCCTATTCATTGGAGGAGTCTACTTAATAAAAATATTCTAAAGCAACATTTGGGACACGCATCAAAGAAACAGAGGGCAAGTCTGTCCTCTGTGTGAGAACTATCTTAGGGACTAAATCCTATTGTGAACTATGCACTCAATTTGGGAGACAGCACACTTTTCTAAATCAACTGGAAGCCTGAGGAAAAGTTCCTAGTTGTCACTTCTTTCTTTTTTGAGCTCACCTCTTATTATGCATGTATGTATGTACTAATAAAGTGATTGATTGGCCACAGTTTATGATTTTGGTTACATTCTTTTTGTTATGTATGAGTATTGTAATATGTCAATTTACATGTAAATTTCTATGCCCTTCCCAGGTATGAGTACCGAGAGTGAGGGTTATTAAGCTTGTTCATAAATTAATGAATACGTCATGGTCTGTGATAAATAGACAAACATACCAGTGATTAATTTGAGTAGTCACTATGATGATTTCTCATTGGAAAATCTGTTCCCAAGGTATACAATTGTTTCTGTTTTCATTATTTGATGCCCAGGAATAGTGAGATCATTTGGACAAACCCCTGTAGCATGATACTAAAATTGTCTACCAGTGGCATAATATGCTTCGCTATCTCCCTTTTACCTGGCATAATGTGAAGTTGACCTTGTATAACTGATTCTTCATTTTGGCGTAAATTATAGGTGGACTGCATACAACACTAGTAGAGCATGGGCAGGAGCAGTCAAGCTCCCTGCCTGAATACCAATGACAGAACCATGACAGGTAGCATGTATTCACACACACACACACACACACACACACACACACAGATACACACACACACACACACAACCACACACACACACGCACACACACTCGCACACACACATCTGCAGTGCATGCTTCCTCACATACACAGAACATATGGCAATGCCATGAGTAGTGAAGCTTCTTCACCTTCACAGAACTGTGAAAGCCCAGAGGTTACATTGCATACTTACACAAAACCACCTTACTCAGTTTTAAATGGTTGATTGTCATAGGACCCTTGAGGGCATGTGCACATTTTGCTGAAAAAATAGCAACATTTGTTGCCACGAATAAAGTAAACAACTGAACATAACAAAATAAATCATACAAAGAATACAACACAACAAAATGAGATTTCAATAATGCAGCACAAAAATACTGCAGCATCACAACCAGCAGAACACACCACCAAAACTATATGGCACACAACAAATGTGCACAACCAATTTTATCACACACTACCACTCCAGAATCCTATTTTCATACTGTGATGGCACTGCCATTTCATACCACGAAGGACATTAAATAGAGGCAACCAAAAATGTTTTGTGTTCCGGACCTTTTTATATTTGGTTCAGTGACAGGAATGAGATCAGTCCACTAGAGTTGAAGGCGACACAAATAAGTGGCAGTTTGCACATGACAGATACACATACATTTATACACCTGTCTTCTAAAGTGGCCTACTGCTTCCGTTTTGCTTTTCCAGAGAGGTAGTAGCATTCGCTAACCAGGTTTCCTCCACATGGTAATCAAGCTTGAGGCTGCAGATGCTGTAATTAGTAATGGGGGAGCAGCCAGGTTCAACTCATCTCTGAAGTGCCCGCTCTCAAAGAGCCACAGAAGTATTGGAAGCTGAGAAAACATGTACCTATGCAAAATGCACCGATTTCTTAGGCAGACAATTGGAAGCTTAAATCTCTATGGTTACACCAGCAACTGAGCCAACAAACCACCGGCCAAGAAAGACCTCAACCACCTCCAATGCATACTACTGAACACCCGCTCCGCATGCAAACACGCCGTCGAGATCTGGGACCTGCTCAACACAACCTTCCCAGACGTAGCCTTCCTGACAGAGACCTGGTTGAACAACTCCTCCGCACCCGATATCGCCATAGCCATCCCAAGCGGCTATAAGATCACCCGCAGAGACCGCACCAACGGAGTCGGAGTAGGAATCACCATCGTCCACAAGAACAGCATCAGGGTCTCGACTAGCACTGACGATGCACTCAGCACCGCCGAACACATGCATTTCCAGATCCACACAGACCCCAACTCCACCCTCAGAAGCACCCTCGTCTACCGACCCCCCGGACCCTGCCCCCAGTTCAGCGAATCCATCGCCGACTTCATCAGCACACATGCCCTGATCTCCACCGACTACATCCTCCTCAGAGACCTGAACTTTCACCTTGAGAACAACAACGGCAACAACTCCACAACCCTGATCGATTACCTCGCCAACCTCGGACTGAGACAACTCGTCACAATGCCCACCCACTCTGCCGGCCACACGCTCGACCCTGTCTTCTCCTCAAGCCCGCACTTCTCCGTCAGCCACACCACCGAACTCCTCTGGACCGACCACCACTGCATCCACTTCACCTTCCAGAAACCAACCACACACCACCGTACCCAACAGATCCCCCACCGCTGCTGGAGCAAAATCACCGAAGACCAACTACATGCAAACCTTGCTCTCAGCCCACCCACCGAACCCTCCAACTCCAACGTCGCTGCCCACAACCTCAGACACTGGATCGAGGACTGCGCCAACACCCTCACCCCGCTGAAGAAACCCCCCACAGAGAAACCAGCAAGAGGGCCAGCTGGTTCACCCCAGAACTCCTAGATTCCAAGCAAGCCTGCCGGAAACTAGAGAAGAAATGGCAAAGTGAACAAACTCCGGACAGCCACGCAGCACACAAGGACGCAGTCCGGAACCAACACCACCTCATCAGGGCTGCCAAGAAGACCTCCTTTAAAGACCGCCTCCACAACAATGCACACGACAGCAAGGAGCTCTTCAACATCGTGAAGGATCTCTCCAACCCCAGTTCCAACACCAACGACCTCCCACGGTCGTAAGCCCTGTGCGACTTCCTCGCCACCTTCTTCCACCGCAAGATAGCAGACATCCACGACAGCTTCAACACCCAGACAGCCCCAACAGACAGCAACACAACAGACCCTCCGCACACCATCGACCACATCCCCTTGCTAGCCTGGACCAGCGTGAGCGCGATGACACCATCAAGACCATGAGCACAATCAACTCCGGCTCACCGTCAGACCCATTATCACACCACGTCTTCAACAAAGCAAGCAGCTCCATCGCACCCCACCTACGCAACGTCATCAATCTCTCCCTTGAGACCGCGACCTTCCCAGAGAGATGGAAACACGCCGAGATCAACGCCCTACTCAAAAAACCCAAGGCAGATCCAAGAGACCTCAAGAACTTCCGACCCATCTCTCTGCTCCCCTTCCCGGCCATCGGGTCATCGAGAAAATAGTTAACAGACAGCTAACCCGATACCTCGAAGAGAACAGAATCCTGGACCCCTTCCCAGTCAGGGTTCCGCAGCAACCACAGCACCGAGACCGCCCTCATCCCACGCATCCGAAGAACAACCACTGACGGGAGATCCTTCTCCCACCTCGCCGCCAAGACATGGAACATGCTCCCACTGAGCCTACAACAGACCCAAGACCTGATGACCTACAGGAGGATACTGAAGACCTGGCTGTTCGATCGGTAGCGGCCCCCACCTCCACCCCAGCGCCTTGAGACCCTCGCGGGTATGTAGTGCGCTTAATAAATGACTGATTGATTGATTGATTGATTGATAATGGCGCCTTACCTCAATGCATCTACAAGGAGGTCGACAACACTCATCTCATTCTCTTTCTCAATGACACGAGCAACACCACAAGACCAATTTCATCTCCTGCATGTCCAATGTGGCTAAAAAACTTCCTTAAACTCAGTATAGAAAATATGGAGATCCTGATTTATGGAAACAGGTACTCCCTTAGGGACTCCTCCTTGTGGCCATCCAAAGTAGGTCCCATGCCCACCCCCACAGGCCACACCAGAAACATTGACATCATCCTGCCTTATCATCTGAATGCTTTGCAAGATTTTTAAATGACTCCCCACGCACATAAGACGCTTGGTCACTCAGAATCTCATAACTAGTAGACTCGACTACGGCAACTGCTAAATCAGCATCCCAAACTAACTCATGCGAAACATCCCAGCCAGATTCATCCTGGACATCGCCAAAGGCACTCACATCACTCCCTACCTCTCTGAACGACACAGGCTACCCATACAGATATGTTGCCAATTCAAACTGCTCATCTATGCCTACAAATCCCACAACAACACTGGACCAGCTTACCTCAATGGCTGAATTCAACTCTACCAACGTTCCTGACAATTACTCTCTATCGCTGTTTCCCATGCACGGGTCATCTGCATCTGCAGAAACAAATCGGGGAGGACCGCCCTCTCCTTCATCGCCACCAAGAACTGGAATGAGCTTGTTCAACACAGCAGGACAGCTACTTAACTCCTCAATTTCCTCAAGAAACTGAAGACCTGGCTGTACACCTAGGAGCGCCACCCGGCCTAAGTTCCTGCTTCAGCACCTGCGTACCCTCACAGGTGATAAGTTGTGCCATACAAATCGACATTACATAACATAGCCTAGTATAGCATACTATAACATAACATAACATACCATAATGTAGCACAACAGCCTTCAGCCAGGTTTAATGCTAGAACGTTATTGGCAACATTTTGTTTTGAACGTCTAACAAACATTTTTCAACTTTGACAAATTCCACTCCAGATGGTGTGGCACCTGTATCACCATGTCTTGTTTGAAGCTGCTGTAGTAATACGAATCTTTGCCTTCTAAGTCTATGTATATAAAAACGTGTTCTCCATCGTGAGGTTGGCTGTGCATTTATTGTAGATCCTGGCAGTTGTCGCCTTGGATGTGATGTTATTTTAGACACTGTAGGTGTAATCTCCATTGATTGAGGAAGTTTATTCTAGGTATACTTCTGATCCTCTATATCATCCACATTGTGAGCATCATGCCCCCTTAATGATTTCTCCTATACCTGTATGCATCATTTTTAGCATACACATACAAACACATATACAGGTGAAATCATGTTAAATCCATGATGGACTTAAGGTCTGTTTTCTTTCCAAGAACATGGTACCAACGATTGATGGTATCCATTATTATGATTCAATAGTAAAATGTACATTCATTTTCACTCCAGAAGCTGCATAGATTCTATTGATTTACAAATCCCATAATGCATTTTTGGTACAATAGATGTAACTAAATTAACTTGTAAAATAGGCCCACTTCAAATGCCATCTTTGTAGAAAAGTAGAAAAAAATGACACAAGGAATATAATAAACAGATTTTAACCTTTAAAATTTGTAGTGCCTTAATTGAAAAACATTCTCCTTACACCAACTTGGGTTTTGCAAAGGAGGTTCAAAGGTGTCAATATGTGTAAGACCAGATATAGCCCCAGTAGTCAGAGTGCTCTAGATGACCTCACCCATTGCATTAATTGGTAGCTGGGTTGCCCACTGCAAAGGGTTACCACCAAATATATTTATTTCAGCAAATAACACATTGTTTTCCCCAAAACAATATTATATTCTCTCTAATCTATTCTCTGCATTTTGGAAGCTTCATGGATGGCTTGGGAGGATTTGCCAAAAAGCTGATCAGCATTTGCTACACACACACTCCTTTACCAGTAAAGCAATCTCACCATTAGAGAACTTCCGTTTACACTTTCTTGAAAAGTCCTTCGCTTGCACTTTGTGACTTGAAATTGTCTGCAGAAAGCTGTAGCTGGGATTCCTAACAGGCCCTTGCTGCAGGCTCATGTGCTTCTGAATGGCAGTGCAACAATGTATCTCCTGGTTGTGATGACCTTAACCCCTTCTGGGCTGATGACGAGCTGGGTTCGTCATGGCGCACACCGGTCGTGCGCTGATGACAAGGCCAGCTCGTCATCAGCCCCACCCTCGGGGGAAGCGCTGGGGCTCCCCCAGAGGGTCTCCGATCCTGTTCTTTTTGCTGGGGGCGGCAGCGGAAGAGTTTCCGCTGCCGCCCCCCCCCCATGGGAATCCCTGATGACGTCAGCGCGCACAGCGCGCACTGACATCATCAGGGATTCCCAGCGCTCGGGAAGCCATTTGCTTCCTGAGCGCTGGAGAACAAGGTGGGTTTCTGGTGTCCGGCGGGGGTTTGGGGCAGCGAAGAGGCATCAGGGGAGAGGAAAGAGATTTTCCTCTCCCCTGATGTCTCTTTGCAGGGCATTCTTGCCTCACGATCGCGCACAGTGTCGTGATCGTGCGGCGGAAATGCCCCCACTAGCACCAGGGATTAATTTTAGTTTATAGGAAGCGACCCCTTGGGCAAGGGTCGTTTCCAGGCGGAGTCTGAGTATGTTTTCGTTTTTCTGGGAAATCGGCCCGTTTTTTCGGCCGTTTTGCCCCAAGGGGGGGGGGGGCAGAAATTCCCCACTAGCACCAGGGTTGTTTTTTGTGCCAAGATGGCGGCCATGTTATTTGTTTACGTTTTTCTGTCCCCCCCTGGGGGCAAATCGGCCCGTTTTTTTTTGCCGTTTTTACCCCATGGGGGACAGAAAATGCCCACTAGCACCAGGGATTTAGTTTTTAGCTTTGAGGAAGCGACCCCTTGGGCAAGGGTCACTTCCAGGTGGCCTCACAATTAACTTTTTGTTTTCTGCCCCCCCCTGGGGGCAAATCGGCCTGTTTTTCGGCCGTTTTGCCCCCAGGGGGGCAGAAATTTCCCACTAGCACCAGGGATTTTTGTTGGGGCAATGTGTTTGTTTTGGGAAGCGACCCCTTGGGTAAGGGTCGCTTCCAGGTGGCCATGATTGTGTTTTTGTTTTTCTGTCCACCCTGGGGGCAAATCGGCCCGTGTTTTTTGCCGTTTTGCCCCCAGGGGGGGCAGAAAATGCCCACTAGCACCAAGGAATTTAAATTTAGTTTTTAGGAGGCGACCCCTTGGGCAAGGGTCGCTTCCTGGTGGCAAGTAATTATGTTTTTGAATTTCTGCCCGCCCTTGGGGCAAATCGGCCCTTTTTTTGACGTTTTGCCTCCTGTTTTTTGGCCCACTAGGCCCTAGGATTTGAGTTTAGTTCCAATGTTGGTTTTAATTTTAGTTGTTTTTTACTGTCCGCCTCCCTTGGTGCCGGTTGGTCTTTTTTTGTCCGTACTGCCTTGGCTGGCGGTGTGTGTGGAGTGGTGCTTGGCTGGCGGTGTGTGTGGAGTGGTGCTTGGCTGGTGATGTGCGTGGAGTGGTACTTGGCTGTCTGTGCACGGAGTGGTGCTTGGCTGGTGGTGTGTGTGGAGTGGCGCTTGGCTTGCAGTGTGTGTGGAGTGGTGTTTGGCTGTCGGTGTGTGTGGAGTGGCGCTTGGCTGGATGGTGTGTGTGCAGTGGTACTTGGCTGTCTGTGCACGGAGTGCTGCTTTGCTGGCGGTGTGTGTGGAGTGGTGCTTGGCTGGATGGTGTGCGTGTAGTGGTACTTGGTTGTCTGTGCACGGAGTGGTGTTTGGCTGGTGGTGTGTGTGGAGTGGTGTTTGGCAGGCGGTGTGTGTGGAGTGGTACTTGGCTGGATGGTGTGCGTGGAGCGGTGCTTGGCTGGCGGTGAGTGGCGCTTGGCTTGCGGTGTGCGTGGAGTGGTGCTTGGCTGGCGGTGTGTGTGGAGTGGTACTTGGCTGTCGGTGTGCGCTGAGTGGTGTTTGGCTGGCGGTGTGCGTGGAGGGGTACTTGGCTATCTATGCACGGAGTGGTGCTTGGCTGGCGGTGTGTGTGGAGTGGCGCTTGGCTAGTGGTGTGTGTGGAGTGGTACTTGGCTGTCTGTGCACGGAGTGGTGCTTGGCTGGTGGTGTTTGTGGAGTGGCGCTTGGCTGGTGGTGTGCGTGGAGTGCAACTTTGCTGTCTGTGCACGTAGTGGTGTTTGGCTGGCGGTGTGTGTGGAGTGACGCTTGGCTGGTGGTGTGCATGGAGTGGTACTTTGCTGTCTGTGCACGGAGTGCTGCTTGGCTGGCGGTGTGTGTGGAGTGGTGCTTGGCTGGTGGTGTGCGTGGAGTGGTACTTGGTTGTCTGTGCACGGAGTGGTGTTTGGCTGGTGGTGTGTTTGGAGTGGTGTTTGGCTGGCGGTGTGTGTGGAGTGGTACTTGGCTGGATGGTGTGCGTGGAGCGGTGCTTGGCTCGCGGTGAGTGGCGCTTGGCTTGCGGTGTGCCTGGAGTGGTGCTTGGCTGGCGGTGTGTGTGGAGTGGTACTTGGCTGTCGGTGTGCGCTGAGTGGTGTTTGGCTGGCGGTGTGCGTGGAGGGGTACTTGGCTATCTATGCACGGAGTGGTGCTTGGCTGGTGGTGTGTGTGGAGTGGCGCTTGGCTGGTGGTGTGTGTGGAGTGGTCATTTGCTGTCTGTGCACGGAGTGCTGCTTGGCTGGCGGTGTGTGTGGAGTGGCGCTTGGCTGGTGGTGTGCGTGGAGTGCTACTTTGCTGTCTGTGCACGGAGTGGTGCTTGGCTGGTGGTGTGCGTGGAGTGACGCTTGGCTGGTGGTGTGCGTGGAGTGGTACTTGGCTGTCTGTGCACGGAGTGGTGCTTGGCTGGCGGTGTGTGTGGAGTGGCGCTTGGCTGGATGGTGTGCGTGGAGTGGTACTTGGCTGTCGGTGTGCGCTGAGTGGTGTTTGGCTGGCGGTGTGCATGGTCTGGTGCTTGGATGGCGGTATGGGTGGACTGGCACTCGGCTGGCGGTATGTGAGTAGTTACTTTCTGTTGGTCACTACACACAATGCTAGTTGAGTGACACTCTACGCATTCCATCATTTTCTGTAGTTGCTGTGTCAGATATGTGGGCGTGTGAAAGTGATGGGCCCTTGAATGGCGCTGGCGGCTGGCGGTGTGAATGTTTTGTATGTGTCACACGTACAAAAGGTGTATGAATGTCCTTACTGCCCCTGTGTGATGGGGGTACTGGTAGGAGCAAAAGACTGACTGGCACCAAAGGGGTCAGGCAGTAAAAAAAATTCAAAAAACGAACCAGTGTCTTGATGTTAAACCTCATCTAATCCTAATTGGTCTAAGCCCTATTTGATGGCCCATCTGGCCGAATTTAAATTTAGGGGGCAAATTTGTGTGTTGTTGTTTTAATTGTTATATTGTTTGTGAAATGTGGTAGTAATTTTTTTTCTTCTCTATTTTTGTCTTGTTCCAGGCTTTTGCTGTTTGGATTGTTGTACGTTGCATGTCTGTTTGCAGCTTGTGTAGTTGCTTGTGCTTGGTAAGTGAATGTATTTTGTACTACTTTCCCTAGATGTTTGTCTTTTTGAAAAAGGTTGTACTTCTAGCAGTTTGTGTGGCTCTGTGGTTTTTTTTGGTTTTTTTTCAGCATTAGTGTTTGATGTGCACTTTGTTTTCTAATCTGTCATTTCTTTTTTTCTTTCTAGTGGGATATCATTTCTTTTTGCTGTGTCTCAACAGAGTAGGTGCTGGTGAGTGTAGCTATATTTGGTAAGAGTGAAATTGTTTTGGATTGTATTTATCTTTTTGTGAAAGCCTTACCTTGTTTACTTCTTACTTTGCACAGTGTAGGTTGTTGTTCACATGTGTGTGCAGTCTTCTTGCTTTGTAAGGATAATGGCTAGTCGCAGGATTACTGCTCAGCAGGTTCTTGGTTTGCTTTTTGAGTCTTCCTCTGACCATGGTTCAGAGACTGAGTCCGATTCGGACTCCCAGGTAGGGGCAGAAGATTCAGGCAGTGAGTTTTCTCTTCGCATGGAATCATCATCATCGGATGACGAATCTTCTTCTAGTGCTGATGAAGGGCCTATGGTAGAGGAGGACATTGATGTGCCGGTAGTGGGCCAAGAGTGCTGCTGCCTAGGGCCGCAAGGTTTACTTTCTTTTTACGTCGGCAAGAGGCATGTGGGCTGGAGCCTGCACCCAAAAGGCTTCACATTGCTGTGGTGCGCCAAGAGGCATCTGGTGCTTTTCGTCTTCCCATTGGTGTAGAGCGGCAAGAGGCATCTGGGCCTGCTTGGTTTCCCGGTGGTGTAGTGCAGCAAGAAGCATCTCAGGCTGCTGGGCTTCCCGTTGGTGTAGTCCAGGAAGAGCCCTCTGGGGATGCTATGTCTTCTGTTGGTGTTGTGCAGCCAGAAGTATCTGTGGCTGTTAGGCTTCCCGTTGGTGAACAGCAGCAAGAGGCTTCTGGGCTGCAGGCTGGGGTGGCTGCTCCCCCCGTTGATAGGGATGGCCTCTGGGTTCCCCCTGGCATGGTGCAGCCGGCATTGCCAGAGTTCACTGGTGTTCCTGGTACACAGGTAACCCCTCTTGCAAAAGCTGGTGGATTTGACAATGAGTCCACCAGCTTTTGCAAGAGGGGTTACCTTGGTTTGTGGCCCCGTGCTAGACGGCCATCTAGGGAAACCTACCAATCCCACACATTTCTGAAAAGTAGACACCCGGGGGCTTCCAAGGACGTATGGCTTGCGTGGATCCTCCAACGTTCCTTTACCCAGAATCCCTTGCAAACCTCAATTTTAGCTGGAAAAAATCAGTTGTTTCACACTTTTTTGTGTGGGAAAGCGTGGCATCCCTGGGCTCACACAAATTACCTCCCACCCAGCGTTCCCCCAGGTCTCCCGATAAAAATGGTACCTCACTTGCGTGGGTAGGCATAGTGGCTGCAACAGGAAAAGGTCCAATTCATACGGTGGAGACCTAAAAATTACCTTTAGCAAAACTATCTTATTTTTTGAGGGGGTAACCTGAGATTTTGGCCCGGGGCTTGGCAGGCATCTTTGGAAACTACCAAACCCAAACAGTTCTGAAAACTAGACACCCGGGGGAGTCCAGGGAGGTATGGCATGCGTGGGTCCCCCAATGTTTTCCTACCCAGAAAACCCTGCAAACCTTAAATGTAGGTTAAAAAACCCACTTTTCCTTACTTTTTTGGGTGGGATCTCGCTGCCGGCACAAATGTACTACCACCCAGCGTTCCCCTTGTTCTCCCGAGTAAAATGATACCTCACTTGTGTGGGTGTCCCAAAGGCCTGTGACTAAGGTAGGGGGGCTTAATTTGTAAAACTTAAATACTACTTTTTTCAAAATTCATTTTTAGCCTGTTCTGCTTTGGGGCACCCACCCAAGTGAGGTATCCTTTTACTCGGGAGAACAAGGGGAACTCTGGGTGGTAGGAAATCTTTGCCAGCACGGAGATCCCACGCATAAAAGTTTGGAAAAGTGATATTTTTACCTAATTTTAAGGTTTGCAAGGAATTCTGGGTAGGAAAAGATTGGGGACCCAAAACTCCCTGGACTCCCCCGGGTGTCTAGTTTTCAGAACTGTTTGGGTTTGGTAGTTTCCAAAGATGGCCACCGAGCCCCGGGCCAAAAACTCAGGTGCTCCCCCCCAAAATCAAGGTAGTTTTGCAATAGGGTATTGTAAATTCACCACCGTACGATTTGAACCGTTTCCTGTTGCAGCCACTATGCCTATCCACGCAAGTGAGGTACCATTTTTTTTGGGAGACCTGGGGGAACACTGGGTGGGTGGAAATTTGTTGATCCACGCAGATTCCAGACCTTTCCACCACAGAAATGTGAGGAAAATGTGTTTTTTTGTCAAAATCTTAGCTTTGCAAGGGATTCTGGGTAACAAAACCTGTGGGTAGGCAGACGAGTCACCCCATCCTGAATTCCCCTGGGTGTATAGTTTTCAAAAATGTATAGGTTTGCTAGGTTTCCCTAGGTGCTGGCAGAGCTAGGGCGCAAAAACAAAAGGTAGTCTTTTTGTCCAAAAAGTGCAAGATTTCACTGGGAAATTGAGGTGCGACCATGTTGAGTTTTGCGCTGTTTCATGTCGCAGCCACTATGCCTACCCACGCAAGTGAGGTACCATTTTTTTTGGGAGACCTGGGGGAACGCTGGGTGGGTGGAAATTTGTTGATCCACGCAGATTCGAGAACTTTCCTCCACTGAAATGTGAGGAAAATGTGTTTTTTTGTCAAAATCTTAGCTTTGCAAGGGATTCTGGGTAACAAAACCTGGGGTTAGGCAGACGAGTCACCCCATCCTGAATTCCCCTGGGTGTCTAGGTTTCAAAAATGTATAGGTTTGCTAGGTTTCCCTAGGTGCTGGCAGAGCTAGGGCGCAAAAACAAAAGGTAGTCTTTTTGTCCAAAAAGTGCAAGATTTCACTGGGAAATTGAGGTGCGACCATGTTGCGTTTTGCGCTGTTTCATGTCGCAGCCACTATGCCTACCCACGCAAGTGAGGTACCATTTTTTTCGGGAGACCTGGGGGAACCGTGGGTGGGTGGAAATTTGTTGATCCACGCAGATTCCAGAACTTTCCACCACAGAAATGTGAGGAAAATGTGTTTTTTTGTCAAATCTTTAGGTTTGCAAGGGATTCTGGGTAACAAAACCTGGGGGTAGGAAGACGAGTCACCCCATCCTGAATTCCCCTGGGTGTCTAGTTCTCAGAAATGTATAGGTTTGCTACGTTTCCCTAGGTGCTGGCAGAGCTAGGGCGCAAAAACAAAAGGTAGTCTCTTTGTCCAAAAAGTGCAAGATTTCACTGGGAAATTGAGGTGCGACCATGTTGCGTTTTGCGCTTTTTTTCATGTCGCAGCCACTATGCCTACCCACGCAAGTGAGGTACCATTTTTTTCGGGAGACCTGGGGGAACGCTGGGTGTGTGGAAATTTGTTGATCCACGCAGATTCCAGAACTTTCCACCACACAAAATGTGAGGAAAATGTGTTTTTTTTGTCAAAATCTTAGCTTTGCAAGGGATTCTGGGTAACAAAACCTGGGGGTAGGCAGACGAATCACCCCATCCTGAATTCCCCTGGGTGTCTAGTTTTAAAAAATGTATAGGTTTGCTAGGTTTCCCTAGGTGCTGGCAGAGCTAGGGCTCAAAAACAAAAGGTAGTCTTTTTTTCCAAAAAGTGCAAGATTTCACTGGGAAATTGAGGTGCGACCATGTTGCGTTTTGCTCTGTTTCATGTCGCAGCCACTATGCCTACCCACGCAAGTGAGGTACCATTTTTTTCGGGAGACCTGGGGGAACGCTGGGTGGGTGGAAATTTGTTTATCCACGCAGATTCCAGAACTTTCCACCACAGAAATGTGAGGAAAATGTTTTTTTTGTCAAATTCTTAGCTTTGCAAGGGATTCTGGGTAACAAAACCTGGGGTTAGGCAGACGAGTCACCCCATCCTGAATTCCCCTGGGTGTCTAGTTTTCAAAAATGTATAGGATTGCTAGGTTTCCCTAGGTGCTGGCAGAGCTAGGGCGCAAAAACAAAAGGTAGTCTCTTTGTCCAAAAAGTGCAAGATTTCACTGGGAAATTGAGGTGCGACCATGTTGCGTTTTGCGCTGTTTCATGTCGCAGCCACTATGCCTACCCACGCAAGTGAGGTACCATTTTTTTCGGGAGACCTGGGGGAACCGTGGGTGGGTGGAAATTTGTTGATCCACGCAGATTCCAGAACTTTCCACCACAGAAATGTGAGGAAAATGTGTTTTTTTGTCAAATCTTTAGGTTTGCAAGGGATTCTGGGTAACAAAACCTGGGGGTAGGAAGACGAGTCACCCCATCCTGAATTCCCCTGGGTGTCTAGTTCTCAGAAATGTATAGGTTTGCTACATTTCCCTAGGTGCTGGCAGAGCTAGGGCGCAAAAACAAAAGGTAGTCTCTTTGTCCAAAAAGTGCAAGATTTCACTGGGAAATTGAGGTGCGACCATGTTGCGTTTTGCGCTGTTTCATGTCGCAGCCACTATGCCTACCCACGCAAGTGAGGTACCATTTTTTTCGGGAGACCTGGGGGAACGCTGGGTGTGTGGAAATTTGTTGATCCACGCAGATTCCAGAACTTTCCACCACACAAAATGTGAGGAAAATGTGTTTTTTTGTCAAAATCTTAGCTTTGCAAGGGATTCTGGGTAACAAAACCTGGGGGTAGGCAGACGAATCACCCCATCCTGAATTCCCCTGGGTGTCTAGTTTTAAAAAATGTATAGGTTTGCTAGGTTTCCCTAGGTGCTGGCAGAGCTAGGGCTCAAAAACAAAAGGTAGTCTTTTTTTCCAAAAAGTGCAAGATTTCACTGGGAAATTGAGGTGCGACCATGTTGCGTTTTGCTCTGTTTCATGTCGCAGCCACTATGCCTACCCACGCAAGTGAGGTACCATTTTTTTCGGGAGACCTGGGGGAACGCTGGGTGGGTGGAAATTTGTTTATCCACGCAGATTCCAGAACTTTCCACCACAGAAATGTGAGGAAAATGTTTTTTTTGTCAAATTCTTAGCTTTGCAAGGGATTCTGGGTAACAAAACCTGGGGTTAGGCAGACGAGTCACCCCATCCTGAATTCCCCTGGGTGTCTAGTTTTCAAAAATGTATAGGATTGCTAGGTTTCCCTAGGTGCTGGCAGAGCTAGGGCGCAAAAACAAAAGGTAGTCTCTTTGTCCAAAAAGTGCAAGATTTCACTGGGAAATTGAAGTGCGACCATGTTGCGTTTTGCGCTGTTTCATGTCGCAGCCACTATGCCTACCCACGCAAGTGAGGTAACATTTTATTCTGGAGACCTGGGGGAACGCTGGGTGGGTGGAAATTTGTTGATCCACGCAGATTCCAGAACTTTCCACCACAGAAATGTGAGGAAAATGTTTTTTTTGTCAAATTCTTAGCTTTGCAAGGGATTCTGGGTAACAAAACCTGGGGTTAGGCAGACGAGTCACCCCATCCTGAATTCCCCTGGGTGTCTAGCTTGCAAAAATGTATAGGTTTGCTAGGTTTCCCTAGGTGTTGGCAGAGCTAGGGCGCAAAAACAAAAGGTAGTCTCTTTGTCCAAAAAGTGCAAGATTTCACTGGGAAATTGAAGTGCGACCATGTTGCGTTTTGCGCTGTTTCATGTCGCAGCCACTATGCCTACCCACGCAAGTGAGGTACCATTTTTTTCGGGAGACCTGGGGGAACGCTGGGTGGGTGGAAATTTGTTGATCCACGCAGATTCCAGAACTTTCCACCACACAAAATATGAGGAAAATGTGTTTTTTTGTCAAAATCTTAGCTTTGCAAGGGATTCTGGGTAACAAAACCTGAGGGTAGGCAGACGAATCACCCCATCCTGAATTCCCCTGGGTGTCTAGTTTTAAAAAATGTATAGGTTTGCTAGGTTTCCCTAGGTGCTGGCAGAGCTAGGGCTCAAAAACAAAAGGTAGTCTTTTTGTCCAAAAAGTGCAAGATTTCACTGGGAAATTGAGGTGCGACCATGTTGCGTTTTGCTCTGTTTCATGTCACAGCCACTATGCCTACCCACGCAAGTGAGGTACCATTTTTTTCGGGAGACCTGGGGGAACGGTGGGTGGGTGGAAATTTGTTGATCCACGCAGATTCCAGAACTTTCCACCACAGAAATGTGAGGAAAATGTGTTTTTTTGTCAAATCTTTAGGTTTGCAAGGGATTCTGGGTAACAAAACCTGGGGTTAGGCAGACGAGTCACCCCATCCTGAATTCCCCTGGGTGTCTAGTTTTCAAAAATGTATAGGTTTGCTAGGTTTCCCTAGGTGCTGGCAGAGCTAGGGCGCAAAAACAAAAGGTAGTCTCTTTGTCCAAAAAGTGCAAGATTTCACTGGGAAATTGAAGTGCGACCATGTTGCGTTTTGCGCTGTTTCATGTCGCAGCCACTATGCCTACCCACGCAAGTGAGGTAACATTTTATTCGGGAGACCTGGGGGAACGCTGGGTGGGTGGAAATTTGTTGATCCACGCAGATTCCAGAACTTTCCACCACAGAAATGTGAGGAAAATGTTTTTTTTGTCAAATTCTTAGCTTTGCAAGGGATTCTGGGTAACAAAACCTGGGGTTAGGCAGACGAGTCACCCCATCCTGAATTCCCCTGGGTGTCTAGTTTGCAAAAATGTATAGGTTTGCTAGGTTTCCCTAGGTGTTGGCAGAGCTAGGGCGCAAAAACAAAAGGTAGTCTCTTTGTCCAAAAAGTGCAAGATTTCACTGGGAAATTGAAGTGCGACCATGTTGCGTTTTGCGCTGTTTCATGTCGCAGCCACTATGCCTACCCACGCAAGTGAGGTACCATTTTTTTCGGGAGACCTGGGGGAACGCTGGGTGGGTGGAAATTTGCTGATCCACGCAGATTCCAGAACTTTCCACCACACAAAATGTGAGGAAAATGTGTTTTTTTTGTCAAAATCTTAGCTTTGCAAGGGATTCTGGGTAACAAAACCTGAGGGTAGGCAGACGAATCACCCCATCCTGAATTCCCCTGGGTGTCTAGTTTTAAAAAATGTATAGGTTTGCTAGGTTTCCCTAGGTGCTGGCAGAGCTAGGGCTCAAAAACAAAAGGTAGTCTTTTTGTCCAAAAAGTGCAAGATTTCACTGGGAAATTGAGGTGCGACCATGTTGCATTTTGCTCTGTTTCATGTCGCAGCCACTATGCCTACCCACGCAAGTGAGGTACCATTTTTTCGGGAGACCTGGGGGAACGCTGGGTGGGTGGAAATTTTTTGATCCACGCAGATTCCAGAACTTTTCACCACAGAAATGTGAGGAAAATGTGTTTTTTTGTCAAATCTTTAGGTTTGCAAGGGATTCTGGGTAACAAAACCTGGGGGTAGGAAGACGAGTCACCCCATCCTGAATTCCCCTGGGTGTCTAGTTCTCAGAAATGTATAGGTTTGCTACGTTTCCCTAGGTGCTGGCAGAGCTAGGGCGCAAAAACAAAAGGTAGTCTCTTTGTCCAAAAAGTGCAAGATTTCACTGGGAAATTGAGGTGCGACCATGTTGCGTTTTGCGCTGTTTCATGTCGCAGCCACTATGCCTACCCACGCAAGTGAGGTACCATTTTTTTCGGGAGACCTGGGGGAACGCTGGGTGTGTGGAAATTTGTTGATCCACGCAGATTCCAGAACTTTCCACCACACAAAATGTGAGGAAAATGTGTTTTTTTTGTCAAAATCTTAGCTTTGCAAGGGATTCTGTGTAACAAAACCTGGGGGTAGGCAGACGAATCACCCCATCCTGAATTCCCCTGGGTGTCTAGTTTTAAAAAATGTATAGGTTTGCTAGGTTTCCCTAGGTGCTGGCAGAGCTAGGGCTCAAAAACAAAAGGTAGTCTTTTTTTCCAAAAAGTGCAAGATTTCACTGGGAAATTGAGGTGCGACCATGTTGCGTTTTGCTCTGTTTCATGTCGCAGCCACTATGCCTACCCACGCAAGTGAGGTACCATTTTTTTCGGGAGACCTGGGGGAACGCTGGGTGGGTGGAAATTTGTTTATCCACGCAGATTCCAGAACTTTCCACCACAGAAATGTGAGGAAAATGTTTTTTTTGTCAAATTCTTAGCTTTGCAAGGGATTCTGGGTAACAAAACCTGGGGTTAGGCAGACGAGTCACCCCATCCTGAATTCCCCTGGGTGTCTAGTTTTCAAAAATGTATAGGATTGCTAGGTTTCCCTAGGTGCTGGCAGAGCTAGGGCGCAAAAACAAAAGGTAGTCTCTTTGTCCAAAAAGTGCAAGATTTCACTGGGAAATTGAAGTGCGACCATGTTGCGTTTTGCGCTGTTTCATGTCGCAGCCACTATGCCTACCCACGCAAGTGAGGTAACATTTTATTCGGGAGACCTGGGGGAACGCTGGGTGGGTGGAAATTTGTTGATCCACGCAGATTCCAGAACTTTCCACCACAGAAATGTGAGGAAAATGTTTTTTTTGTCAAATTCTTAGCTTTGCAAGGGATTCTGGGTAACAAAACCTGGGGTTAGGCAGACGAGTCACCCCATCCTGAATTCCCCTGGGTGTCTAGCTTGCAAAAATGTATAGGTTTGCTAGGTTTCCCTAGGTGTTGGCAGAGCTAGGGCGCAAAAACAAAAGGTAGTCTCTTTGTCCAAAAAGTGCAAGATTTCACTGGGAAATTGAAGTGCGACCATGTTGCGTTTTGCGCTGTTTCATGTCGCAGCCACTATGCCTACCCACGCAAGTGAGGTACCATTTTTTTCGGGAGACCTGGGGGAACGCTGGGTGGGTGGAAATTTGTTGATCCACGCAGATTCCAGAACTTTCCACCACACAAAATATGAGGAAAATGTGTTTTTTTGTCAAAATCTTAGCTTTGCAAGGGATTCTGGGTAACAAAACCTGAGGGTAGGCAGACGAATCACCCCATCCTGAATTCCCCTGGGTGTCTAGTTTTAAAAAATGTATAGGTTTGCTAGGTTTCCCTAGGTGCTGGCAGAGCTAGGGCTCAAAAACAAAAGGTAGTCTTTTTGTCCAAAAAGTGCAAGATTTCACTGGGAAATTGAGGTGCGACCATGTTGCGTTTTGCTCTGTTTCATGTCACAGCCACTATGCCTACCCACGCAAGTGAGGTACCATTTTTTTCGGGAGACCTGGGGGAACGGTGGGTGGGTGGAAATTTGTTGATCCACGCAGATTCCAGAACTTTCCACCACAGAAATGTGAGGAAAATGTGTTTTTTTGTCAAATCTTTAGGTTTGCAAGGGATTCTGGGTAACAAAACCTGGGGTTAGGCAGACGAGTCACCCCATCCTGAATTCCCCTGGGTGTCTAGTTTTTTAAAAATGTATAGGTTTGCTAGGTTTCCCTAGGTGCTGGCAGAGCTAGGGCGCAAAAACAAAAGGTAGTCTCTTTGTCCAAAAAGTGCAAGATTTCACTGGGAAATTGAAGTGCGACCATGTTGCGTTTTGCGCTGTTTCATGTCGCAGCCACTATGCCTACCCACGCAAGTGAGGTAACATTTTATTCGGGAGACCTGGGGGAACGCTGGGTGGGTGGAAATTTGTTGATCCACGCAGATTCCAGAACTTTCCACCACAGAAATGTGAGGAAAATGTTTTTTTGTCAAATTCTTAGCTTTGCAAGGGATTCTGGGTAACAAAACCTGGGGTTAGGCAGACGAGTCACCCCATCCTGAATTCCCCTGGGTGTCTAGTTTGCAAAAATGTATAGGTTTGCTAGGTTTCCCTAGGTGTTGGCAGAGCTAGGGCGCAAAAACAAAAGGTAGTCTCTTTGTCCAAAAAGTGCAAGATTTCACTGGGAAATTGAAGTGCGACCATGTTGCGTTTTGCGCTGTTTCATGTCGCAGCCACTATGCCTACCCACGCAAGTGAGGTACCATTTTTTTCGGGAGACCTGGGGGAACGCTGGGTGGGTGGAAATTTGTTGATCCACGCAGATTCCAGAACTTTCCACCACACAAAATGTGAGGAAAATGTGTTTTTTTGTCAAAATCTTAGCTTTGCAAGGGATTCTGGGTAACAAAACCTGAGGGTAGGCAGACGAATCACCCCATCCTGAATTCCCCTGGGTGTCTAGTTTTAAAAAATGTATAGGTTTGCTAGGTTTCCCTAGGTGCTGGCAGAGCTAGGGCTCAAAAACAAAAGGTAGTCTTTTTGTCCAAAAAGTGCAAGATTTCACTGGGAAATTGAGGTGCGACCATGTTGCGTTTTGCTCTGTTTCATGTCGCAGCCACTATGCCTACCCACGCAAGTGAGGTACCATTTTTTCGGGAGACCTGGGGGAACGCTGGGTGGGTGGAAATTTTTTGATCCACGCAGATTCCAGAACTTTTCACCACAGAAATGTGAGGAAAATGTGTTTTTTTGTCAAATCTTTAGGTTTGCAAGGGATTCTGGGTAACAAAACCTGGGGGTAGGAAGACGAGTCACCCCATCCTGAATTCCCCTGGGTGTCTAGTTCTCAGAAATGTATAGGTTTGCTACGTTTCCCTAGGTGCTGGCAGAGCTAGGGCGCAAAAACAAAAGGTAGTCTCTTTGTCCAAAAAGTGCAAGATTTCACTGGGAAATTGAGGTGCGACCATGTTGCGTTTTGCGCTGTTTCATGTCGCAGCCACTATGCCTACCCACGCA
This sequence comes from Lissotriton helveticus, assembly GCF_964261635.1. Classification (NCBI taxonomy): domain Eukaryota; kingdom Metazoa; phylum Chordata; class Amphibia; order Caudata; family Salamandridae; genus Lissotriton; species Lissotriton helveticus. The sequence continues at coordinate 263,658,522 of NC_136069.1, forward strand.
AGTGAGGTACCATTTTTTTCGGGAGACCTGGGGGAACGCTGTGTGGGTGGAAATTTGTTGATCCACGCAGATTCCAGAACTTTCCACCACAGAAATGTGAGGAAAATGTTTTTTTTGTCAAAATCTTAGCTTTGCAAGGGATTCTGTGTAACAAAACCTGGGGGTAGGCAGACGAGTCACCCCATCCTGAATTCCCCTGGTTGTCTAGTTTTCAAAAATGTATAGGTTTGCTAGGTTTCCCTAGGTGCTGGCAGAGCTAGGGCACAAAAGCAAAAGGTAGTCTCTTTGTCCAAAAAGTGCAAGATTTCACTGGGAAATTGAAGTGCGACCATGTTGCGTTTTGCGCTGTTTCATGTCGCAGCCACTATGCCTACCCACGCAAGTGAGGTACCATTTTTTTCGGGAGACCTGGGGGAACGCTGGGTGTGTGGAAATTTGTTGATCCACGCAGATTCCAGAACTTTCCACCACACAAAATGTGAGGAAAATGTGTTTTTTTGGTCAAAATCTTAGCTTTGCAAGGGATTCTGGGTAACAAAACCTGGGGGTAGGCAGACGAATCACCCCATCCTGAATTCCCCTAGGTGTCTAGTTTTAAAAAATGTATAGGTTTGCTAGGTTTCCCTAGGTGCTGGCAGAGCTAGGGCTCAAAAACAAAAGGTAGTCTTTTTTTCCAAAAAGTGCAAGATTTCACTGGGAAATTGAGGTGCGACCATGTTGCGTTTTGCTCTGTTTCATGTCGCAGCCACTATGCCTACCCACGCAAGTGAGGTACCATTTTTTTCGGGAGACCTGGGGGAACGCTGGGTGGGTGGAAATTTGTTTATCCACGCAGATTCCAGAACTTTCCACCACAGAAATGTGAGGAAAATGTTTTTTTTGTCAAATTCTTAGCTTTGCAAGGGATTCTGGGTAACAAAACCTGGGGTTAGGCAGACGAGTCACCCCATCCTGAATTCCCCTGGGTGTCTAGTTTTCAAAAATGTATAGGTTTGCTAGGTTTCCCTAGGTGCTGGCAGAGCTAGGGCGCAAAAACAAAAGGTAGTCTCTTTGTCCAAAAAGTGCAAGATTTCACTGGGAAATTGAAGTGCGACCATGTTGCGTTTTGCGCTGTTTCATGTCGCAGCCACTATGCCTACCCACGCAAGTGAGGTAACATTTTATTCGGGAGACCTGGGGGAACGCTGGGTGGGTGGAAATTTGTTGATCCACGCAGATTCCAGAACTTTCCACCACAGAAATGTGAGGAAAATGTTTTTTTTGTCAAATTCTTAGCTTTGCAAGGGATTCTGGGTAACAAAACCTGGGGTTAGTCAGACGAGTCACCCCATCCTGAATTCCCCTGGGTGTCTAGTTTGCAAAAATGTATAGGTTTGCTAGGTTTCCCTAGGTGTTGGCAGAGCTAGGGCGCAAAAACAAAAGGTAGTCTCTTTGTCCAAAAAGTGCAAGATTTCACTGGGAAATTGAAGTGCGACCATTTTGCGTTTTGCGCTGTTTCATGTCGCAGCCACTATGCCTACCCACGCAAGTGAGGTACCATTTTTTTCGGGAGACCTGGGGGAACGCTGGGTGGGTGGAAATTTGTTGATCCACGCAGATTCCAGAACTTTCCACCACACAAAATGTGAGGAAAATGTGTTTTTTTTGTCAAAATCTTAGCTTTGCAAGGGATTCTGGGTAACAAAACCTGAGGGTAGGCAGACGAATCACCCCATCCTGAATTCCCCTGGGTGTCTAGTTTTAAAAAATGTATAGGTTTGCTAGGTTTCCCTAGGTGCTGGCAGAGCTAGGGCTCAAAAACAAAAGGTAGTCTTTTTGTCCAAAAAGTGCAAGATTTCACTGGGAAATTGAGGTGCGACCATGTTGCGTTTTGCTCTGTTTCATGTCGCAGCCACTATGCCTACCCACGCAAGTGAGGTACCATTTTTTTCGGGAGACCTGGGGGAACGCTGGGTGAGTGGAAATTTGTTGATCCACGCAGATTCCAGAACTTTCCACCACAGAAATGTGAGAAAAATGTTTTTTTGTCAAATTCTTAGCTTTGCAAGGGATTCTGGGTAAGAAAACCTGGGGGTAGGCAGACGAGTCACCCCATCCTGAATTCCCCTGGGTGTCTACTTTTCAAAAATGTATAGGTTTGCTAGGTTTCCCTAGGTGCCAGCAGAGCTAGGGTGCAAAAACTACAGGTAGGCACTTTGCCAAAAAAGGGTCCATTTGTAACTGCAAAATTTAAGTGTGACCACGTTGCATTTTGCGCCGTTTTCTGTCGCAGGCACAAGGCCGACCCACACAAGTGAGGTACCGTTTTTATCGGGAGACTTGGGGTAATTCAGATTTGTAAATCAACTGTTATTACCAATTGAGCTTTCATGCATTTCTCCCTTTCAATGAAAGACATTGTGTAAAAAAAAAAATCTTTTTGAAAAATGACCAATAATTCTCATGCTAGTATGAGTATTCCCAATTTTGAAAATGTGCAATTATATACTGTTTCTGAAGTCTATAATTTGTACCCAATTCAGAAATACATAGGTGTCTTTCATACAGATTTTTCCATGTATACATTTTCCAAGACAAAGTGCTCTATACCCAGTAAATGAAAAAATACCATTGCAAGTTGCTGCTCAGTTTTTGGATCTGGGTTCGTCGGGTTCTTGGTGAAACTACAAGTTCTATATATCCCCACAACCAGGTAGGTCTAACGGATGTAACGGTATATTGCTTTCCAAGAGCTGTCAAAATTAGAAAAAGTTATAGGTGAAAACGTTGAGACAAAAGGCTGTTTTTTTCAACAAATTTTCAATTATTCCAATATTTAACTGTTAGTTTCTATAAAGAAACCTTCATGGATTTAGAATGACCCCTTTCTGAATTTAGAATTTTGTCTACTTTTCGAAAATGTACAGCTTTCCAGGATCCATTATTGCTTTCAAACTCATTTCTACCATTAACTGGAAGGAGGTGGAAAGCTCTAAAAATAGCAAAAATAGGCTATGTCCCAGAAAAATGCCAAAACTGTGTGAAAAATGTCGGTTCTCTGACATAAGACTGTCATTCCCTAAATGCTGAGAAAATGGAGATTTTAGCCCCACAAACCCTTTTTTGATAACATTTTCAGGGAAAAACCCAGAGGCTTTCATTTGCCCGTTTTTCTGAAAAAAACAAAAATATCACTATATTTTGGTTAATTTCTGGGACCCCTCCAAGGGAATCCACAAACCCTGGGCGCCTTTAGAATCCAAATGATGTTGGAAGAAAAGGACGCAAATTTGGCGTGGATACCTTATGTGGTCAAAAAGTTACAAGGCCCTAAGAGCGCACTACCCCAAAACGCCAAAAAAAGCCTTAGCACAGGAGGGGAAAAGGCCTAGCAGCGAAGGGGTTAAAGTGTGTCTGTTAAAGACATGCTTGAACATGAAAAATTACCATTATGCTCCTTTAAAAGGGGACTCAATATTAAGTGATAAAATAATGAGGGTTGCTTTACCTGTCCCTGCTGTCCCCACAATAAACTATCTGTGGGGCCTGACACCCATCAAAGGGTATTTTAAGTATGGGAGTTGCACATCATTATATTACTGCCTTGAAACAAAGTTTTCTTTAACATATACATGTCAAGTATGAACTGAGTTTATTTACCAATTGTAATTCCAACAATGAAATGTATGCCATGTGTTGCTCATGCCCAAAGATTTACATTGGACTGACCACGCATATGGTAAAGGTACGGATACCACAAAAGCGTAGCCAAATCAACTGAAAACCATCTGGAGCACCATTGCTGGAACATTTTGAACAACAGGACCACACTATAGACAATTTCAAATACCAAGTAGTGGAGGCACCAACTTTTGATCCAAGAGGCTGTAATTTCATTAACAGACTGTTGAAGTCAGAATGCAGATGATTGGAAAGGGTCCAGTCCATACATGATGGACTAAATGCACAGGACAAATGGAGTCAGTTTATTACCCATACATCTCGCTGGTCAAGTTTGTGGCTCTAGCGGGTTAAGATGCTTTGCCTGGGAGCATTAACGTTTAGTGTGTCCCCTGCTGCTTGCCCGAGTATTTCACAGGACTGCTCACTAATACCATAACCGAGAAAGGCAAACCTTCTCATTGAACTACCTCAAGTTTAAAGAAGCTCAGTGCATGCTCTTGGTTACAGTGATGCTTATTTGTTTATTCGCCTACAGCTGAGGCTTTTTATGAATGTTTTATTGTTATTGTTACTTTATTGAGAGCACTTTGCACCTTGCTTTTATCAGTAGCTACTTGAGCAGCTGTTTGCACTAGCTCCATCTTTGAATGCAAATTATAAACTAGATGCTTGCCCCACCATGAACATTAGGTTCTTGCTGCTATATGCCAATAATAAACGTCTGTTGCCACGTTTAATATCACATTATGTCCATTGTAACTTCAGCAACAGCTTCAAGCACTTCATAGGTTAATTAGCCCACTGGCGCCACAGCTCTCCAAGACAAAGGGTATTTTATCTCCTGGTCTTACTGCTGCTTATAAGTTCTTTGTTTAGAGTTGAGTTTGTCCATGAAACCCCTGATACTATCCTATATTTTGCACTTTGCCTGTATCAGCTATGGGAGCAGCTGCCCTTATTAGCACTATGTTCAATGGCTAAATGTTAGTTCAGCACTAGTTATGGGTGTGATTCTTAGACAGGATTCAGTGTTGCTTTTTTGTTTTTATGGATTCCAGCTGTGCCCGCTCATGCGATTGCGCTGCGACTTTCGGTATTGCACTTTGGGTCAGATGTACGACCTGCATAATAGTGCATTGCAAATTTCAGGTAATTTGCAACTCGCAATTTACAAGGCACTATTTTGCATGTGCAACAGTGTGTTTAACACTGTTTGGGATTCCCAATGGGGTCACAAATTGGGAGGTTCTTGAATATTAATGAGCCTCTCCCAATTTGCGAGCCCATTGGGAATGCCTGGCCCTCCCAGGGATGGTGGCCTGCTGTGCTTAGCAGAACACCATGTCTGGGACTGCTTTTTTAATAAAGCAGTTTAAAAAAAAAAAAGCAGCCTGTTTTCCTTAAAGGAAAACAGAATGAATTTAAGAAAACAGAATGAATTTAAAAAAGAAAAATTTAACTTTTCAGTTTAATTTTTTAAGGGCAGGTATTGGTCTCTGGGACTACTGCCTGCTCTTGAAAAATATTTTCCAACATACTCACAAAGGGGAAGGTGTCCTCTGGGGACCCCTTCCCTTCATGAGTGGTTTACCACTACTTGAAGTAGGTGGTAAACTGAGAGTGTTTTGGGGCCGCTAATGCAGTTGCAAAACACTAGTACATAGCATGTTGACTCGCTATTAGGAAAGGACACCCCTTCCTAATAGCGAGAGTCGCAAATGCTATTTTGCGAGTCAGTAAATCACAAAATAGCATTTGTACATGCTATTACCCTTTTCCCTTTTTTACGGCTGCAAACGGGAGGTTCTCCCAGTTGCGGCCACAAAAATGTGTTGAACATCTGGTACTTAGTCTCCAATTAGTCACTGGAGCAGTTGTCAACTCTATCATACCCATTAAAGGTGAAATTCAAACCACATGTTTGTCCTAGATGCGAATTTCAGGCCTTGTGTCTATAAAATGTGTTGTTTCTCTTTTATGGCCATTAAGGTTGCATTGTCTGTCATGATGTTTATCTGATCTCCTGGGTCTGGCACCTGGGCCCCTGCTCCTGTAAACCTGTCCATTGTTCTCTGCTTGGTGCTAGGACTGGGCATTTTGCCCTGCGTCATTGTTTGGTAGCAGGGAGTTTCCAGGCAAGGTAGACACCAAGTCGCCGTGGGTGAGAGGTGGGCACTCACTGCTGGCAGTGGAGACTGTACCTTCTGTTTGTCAGGAGGACTTCTTTGTAGTCCGGGCTGTAAATGGGTGGCAGATGGTGTCTAGGGGGAGTGCCACACCTGAAAGCCACACCTGGACCTAACTCGACCACCTCCGCAAGCGGGTGCGCTCCCTTCCCCTAATGGGTGTCCCAATCCACCACCAACTCAGGCTTGTGTTAGAAAATTGCTGTTGCCTGTGAAATCCCCTTTCTGGTACCGTGGTGGCAGGCCTAGCCGGTCCTGGACTCCTCACTCTATGCCAAGCATTCGGGCTCCTTTCTGGGTCGCCCAGCAGTGGATCCACAGCCGTGAAGTCATGCCTTTTTCTTTGTTTTTTGTAATTTCGGCAACACCCATCTCAGTTTGAATGCTTCGGATCTTTTGCATCACGCCCCCTCGACTGACCTCCATTCTGGGTAGGTCCCTAGCAGCACCTCGATCATGCCAAGTCCCAACTGGTGATCGCTCTGTCGCATCAGAACAGCCGGAGCGCTGTAACACCACGGCCCGATCCAGTCACCGAGGTCTGGGATCTGGATTACCGGCAGTGTCGCACCTGCTGCTTCGATTCCATCCAGCTCAACCCTACACAACCATCTTCGATATGTAGGCCTGCAGCCAAGGCTGTAGGCTGTCGGCCCCTCCTACCGGTTGTCTCATTCTGGAGCACTTCTGGATGACCCAGGCACCTCACAGACCCCACACGGCTCCCCCGACAGTCTCACATCGAAAAGGGAGGCATCTCCGGGTTCTATAGTGCTCGGATGGTTTTTGGCCTCAGAAGGCGGTTGCAGAAAGATCCCTCAAGCTGCGGCCAGTGGTGTAGTTGGTAATCCCGCAGGCAATGGGAAGTCGTGGGATTTCTTATGGGGTCTTAAATGTATATAGGTGGGCCGATTCGGCAGGATATTAGACAGATCTGGTGTCAGCTTTGGGAGCTCGCCTAGAGTGCTTCTGCCATGGTAAGATTGATTCTTCATCTTCTTGTAATAACAAAGAGGATTGTTAGAGAGAGAATACTGTATTATAAGTTTGAAAGTCTGGAAAATGAACTTCCCCCAAATGTTTAGGACATTTAAGTTGATGAAGAGACATGCAAGGTTTTTTATTATTCCATAAAAATTAGGATAACATTGAGTAAAGTATCTTAAATTGGTAATTAGAAATATTTATAAGAATATTAGAAATATAAAAAGTATAATAGGAACTAGCATCATTTTTATCGCATCAAGGCGGCCCCACCAGGATAAAACAGGGGATTCCATTTGGACGTAAAAGACCTCAATTTTGTCTGTAACTCTATCAAATTTAATATTCTGGAATCTTTGATAGAAGTTTCAAACCACAAACCCAGATACCTGATTTTATCTGGGTTTCAACAAAAGGCAAAAGAAATATACACTGCAGAAAAACAATTTTTCAACAGACACATTTTTTATGCATCAACATTTATTTGTACCCAGACACAAAGGCAAAAAGATTTAGTTTGGATAGAAAAGCTTGTAGAGAAGTCTGTGGTTGTGAGAGAAAGAGCAAAATGTTGTCAGCGTAAACAGAGAGTTTTAGTTGACTAATGCCATGTTCAAAACCTGTGATCTGAGAATTCAAACAAATTTTAGTCAAGACGTGTTCAAGGGTGAGAATAAATACAAGGGAAGCTAGGGAAGCTAGAGGACAACCTTGTCTAACCCAACGATGTAAAGATAAAGAAGGCGAAGAAAAAACGTTATCTAAGATAGAAGAGGCACAAGAAGCGTATAGTAAAGAGACATAATTTATAATGTGTCCTCAAAACCATACAAGGATAGAGTAGAAAACATAAAAGGCCACCCAATGAGATCAAACCATATAATCCGCGGAGACATGGACGAGCTCTTGTTTTCAAGAAGGAAAGTAGTAGCAAAAGCTTCAAACCTTTGAGTAAAATTGGTGTCCATAAGGAGGGAGTTATTAAATCTTCACCTTCTAGTACCTTGAGTAGGTGGAAAAAGATCCAAGTCTAAAGTAAAAGGAGCATGATCTGAATTTAGTATGGAACCAATTTCTGAATGAGTATTATGTTGTGTGAGTGCTTTCGAATGAAGCAAATAATCTAAAGAAGATTGGGAAAAGTGCACAGGGGAAAGAAAGTATATTTTAAAAGTGAAGGATTACACAGTCTCCAAGTATCCACTAGTGATCGTTGTTAAATAGTAGATGTAAACTGAGAGTGCACATGGGAGGAAATTAATTGAGATGTAGAATTACAATCAACAATAGGGTCAAAAACCATACTACAATCACCTCTACTAATAAATATATATCTTGAAAGGACATCAATTGAGATAATATTGCAGGGCTAAAAAAGAGTGTCTGGGGCAGTAGGTGCATAAAGATTAAAAAGAGTCATGGGGATCTTGTTAACAACCAAAGAAGTGGAAACCCACCAATCCAGTTCATCGGCATCTTAGGCAAGAACCTGCAAATCAATAATTTTGTGACATAAAATGGCTACTACATTACGTTTTGCTGTACCTGGAGAAGCAAAAACATGACCAACTCATTGTCTTTTAAGTTTAGATATTTACTTGTCTAAAACATGGATTTCTTGTAGTAAAGCTATATTACAGTTCAAATTAGACATATGAGTTAGTACCCTATGGTGTTTTATAGGAGAGCCTAAACCCTTAACATTCCAAGAGATAACTCATTAAGCTATTTATATAATTTGAAATATTATAAACAGTTAATAGAAAAAACCACAATTGAGAAACAATAACATCATATAAGCAATACAATCTAACAAAGAGCTTGCCTAACTATACCAGCAAAACTAAATAGCATAGAAAAAGAAATAAGCAGTTAGAAATAGCAAATTACACATTTTGGTATTCTCAGAAGGCACTTACTCATTTCGGTATTCACAGAAGTTAGGAGTCCTAAAGTTAGGACTCCTAACTACTGTGAATACCGAAATGAGTAAGCCTTCTATGAATCCCGAAAGTTTAAAGTAAGGATTTTTCTCAGTTTAGGAGTAGTGAAGTGAGGACTCCTAACTTTAGGACTCCTAAATGCCTTCTGTGAATACCGAACGTTTTAAAGTTAGGATTTTTCTCAGTTTAGGAGTAGTAACGTTAGGACTCCTAAACTGAGAAAAATCATAACTTTAAGACTTTCGGTATTCACAGAATGCTTTTAGGAGTCCTAAAGTTAGGAGTCCTAACTTCTGTGAATACTGAAATGAGTAAGTGCCTTCTGTGAATACCAAAATGAGTAAGTGCCTTCTGTGAATACCAAAATGGTAGTAAGCTTAGGATTTTGTCTTAAGTTAGTTCTGTGAATCGGGCCCAGAGAGAAGGGTTTTGTTGAACTGATCACCTCTTTGGGCTCTCATATTCTGAGCAGGTTTTGACCACCAAGCGTCAGTTATATAATCTTGAATGTCTCGAAGTGGGTTGGACATTAGGTTTAAATTGATATAGCCTGTGAGGCTCAACAAAGTATTGCAATAATTCAGTATGGTAGTGTTTAATTGTTTTATACTTTTTTAAGCTTAATTTTTCGTAGAATTTATGAAAACATTTATTAAGATCAATGGGCCTGTATAAGAGTCGAAGTCTGAGTTCTCAACCTTATCGCTTAAAAGATTGTAATTATTGGATTTCAGATCTGTTATTTTATGCTCCTTTGAAACTGCAACATATATAAATAAACTGCCTTTTGCATGTCCTTTTTTTTTGCTTTTACTGTTGAGACATACAATTTATGATAACTCTCAACTGCGAGTTCCTTTTCATTCGATGATTTTTTAATACAATTGACGTCCTGTCAAGTCAAGTAGGACACAGCCCCAGATAATAGAAATGTTGTCTGTAACAGCCATGTTGAGTGGTGTGGCTCACTTGTTAGAGGCGGCAGACCCGGAAGCAGGAGTCGGCCCAGGACCAGGGTTCAATTCCCGACGCGGCAGGGTCGTGGACCAGGAGATTAAGCAAGCTATTGCCCACAGTTGCAGAGTGGGACCCATGGTTAGCTTAGGCACCTAAGCGAGAATTATCGAGTCCGCGGACATTGACCCAAGACCCTGCCACGTCGGGAATTGAACCCTGGTCCCGGGCCGACCTCTGCTTCAGGGTCTGCCACTTCTAATCAGTGAGCCACACTTCTCCACATTTTCACATCTCACTTTGTCCTGGAACCAAAGAAATATACAGGTGTAGTCTGATGCTTGCTGGCGGCCGGCATTTTGTATTTCTTGCGTTTTTTTTCTTCACTTCAACTTCTGGCTGTTTTTTTTTTTTAATGTCTTTTGAATGCTACTTTTACAAATGTATTTTCTGGACTTGTTTCTCACATTCATTGGGTGCTCAGAGAGATACACCTTCCATTTTAAAGCTGCTTGACAACGTGCAGTTTCTCTTGAGGTGTTTTCTATAACGGTTCTAGCGGCCGCCATTTTGTAGGTTGATGGATTTCCTGCTGACTTTCTCCTCATTTTTCCTTGTGTCTTCCCAATGCCGCACTATATTTTATGGGCGTTGGCTCTATACGCCTCTTTTTGATGCATTTTTCTTGCAATGCCAGCCTCCTTTGGTGACTTCCTTCTATGTATGGAACTTTTCTGTGGAACGGTTCTCCTCAACTAGACACCTTTCTTGCCCCTTCATGGGTGGGGGCAGGCGTCTTCTAAGCCAACATAAGTTGACGACTACTATTCCCACCTCAGAAATTTCTACATTCAATAAATTCTCCTGTTTGTCACATTCACCTTTGCACTGTGACTCGCATACTTCTCCGACATCCTCCTCAACCATGTCGACTAAAGGGCCACTCTCCTCTACTACTGGTAAAAGACTCAAGCAGGACCCTCCTTCTCCTCCTAAGTCTTCTTCTCCGGTCTCTTTGGAGATGGTGTGGGAAGAACTGCGTGCCCATCGCCCATTCATTGAGGAGACTAATTCCCTGCAGATGTTGGATGATAAGTGGTCTTCCATGGATTCTCGCATTGCAGCAGTGGAACATCAGCTGGATGACGTTCGATTGTTATCTTCTAAGGTATCTTCGTTGGAATTGGAGATTTCTCACCCTAAAAAAGCATCCGAAGACTTGGAAAACAGGAATCGACGCAATAATCTCCGTATTTATGGACTTCCAGAGGGTCTTGAGGGAGACGAGCCCATCACGTACTTTACATCCTTCCTACCCCAGTTTTTGGGTTTACCTACTACCACTAAATTGAACATTCAGCGTGCTCATAGACTTGGTCCTCATCTCTCCTCTTCATCAGCCCCTGCTAAGCCCGAGGAGTCATTATTTTATTTTTGCAATTTACTGATCTTTTGCTAGTTCTTAATGCAGCTAAAACCAAAAAAGACTTATCCTGGCATGGCACCAAAGTTTTTATATCTCGGATGTCTCTACACTGACTGCAAAACGTTGTAAAGAATTTTTGGATCTTCGTCCTCCGCTTCGGTCCTTAGCTGCAAGATATGGTTTATTCCACCCCTGTATCTTTAAGGTCAACCATCTCAACAAGACTTCTACCTTTGAGGACCCAGCTGCTCTTCGACAATTCATTCAATCTCACTCTACTACGTCGATGGAGACATCACCTTCTACGTCTGGTTCTTAATTATCTTTTTGTATTTTCGATTGCTCCTTTTGGTCTCTTTCACTAATTTGTTGTTATATTTTCTCACTAACATATTATTCTCTTTGCAGGTATGATGTTGCTTGTCTTGTTTTTATTTTCTGATATTAATTTCTCATGTTATTTGTGTTCAATGTGTTCCTGGACTGTATGCATTTTTATATATATATTTGCCTCTTTTCTTCAAATTTTAGGTTTTATCTCCTCCTATTCATAGTTTCATAAAACAAATTCCATTATCTTTTATTTTCCATGTTCCCGGTCATGCTTCTACCTTTTCTTATGGCCGTCCTGACATGTCGTGTTGCCCCCGGTTGGGTGTGCTGTCTTCATTGTCCCTTGCCGCCTTCCAATCCTTTTTCTACTCCTTAAGGTACGTACAACAGTCGTCGTTTGACATGTACTGTCTTCTTTCACTGTTGTTTGGTTCCTTTTTCATCTTCTCTTTCCCCTCTCCCTTTCTTTTTTTCTTTTCTTCCTTACGCTCTGACTATCCTTTGGCATTTTTTTTTTCTATTTTTGTGTTCTACCTATCTTATCTATACATATTTTCATCTCACATGTATGTTTTTATGATGTTTTCTTGATACCTTAAATTCAAAGTTATTTCGTGGAACGTAAATGATTCTATTAATCCCATCAAAAGGCAGAGAATATTGTCTCACCTTGCCTCTTATAATCCTGATTTGGTCCTTTTACAAGAAACCCATCTTTCAGAGGCCGAGGCATTAAAATTGAAACGGAATCGGGTGGGCTCAGTTTTATATTCTCCTTCTTTGAATAAAAAAATGGTGTTGTTATTTCAATTAATAAAAAGTTAAAATGTAAGATGGTTTCACAAGAGACTGATTCTGAAGGCCGTTGGTTATTGACTCAGTTGTTAATAAATAATATTTCCTTAACAGTTTTTAATGTATATGGACCTACACATCCTGATCCTTCTTTCTGGCCCTTAATTACGCAGAAATGTATACAATTCAAAGAGGATTATTTTAATCTATGAGGTGATTGCAACCAAATTGTTGACCCCTTTGTGGATCGCCAATCCCGAGTTTGCTTCACTCCCCATAAGACACACAAACAGTTTCTTGATACCATACACCAAACAAATCTTGTAGATTCCTTGGGTCTGGCTCACCCTGATTCTCTGGACTTTTCATTCTTCTCTCCTCCTCACAATTATCTTTCTCATTTAGATGATATCTTTCTCTCTCAGTCCCTATCTCAAAATCTTCTCTCCTCCTCTCTGGTACCTATTGTTATTTCTGATCATGCTCTACTTATAACTGACCTTGACTTACTTCCACCACATCCCAGATCCTCCCGATGGCGTTTTAACAATTCTCTTCTGCTCAACCCTACTTTTTCTTCTTCCTTTCTTGATTTTGACAACGAGTTCTTTGATCTCAACGGCACTTCGTCTTCTTCTCCCCATATTCTTTGGGACTCCTTTAAAGCCACTGCAAGAGGTTTTATTATAGATTATATCTCGAAAAAGAAAAAACGCTTTATGCAGCAGCATAAAGCTCACATTAAATCTCTAGAACATAAGTTGTATACATCATCCACAGATTGTGTGCTTCCATCATTCATACGTGCTAAATTAGCATTAAAGAAAACTTTAGCATTAAAGAAATCCTCTTACGTAGTAGCACCCGTTATTATGGGGGTCGAAATAAAGTTGGGAAGCTTCTGGCGAACTACTTAAAACACGGAAGGAGCGGACTCTGATTGATTCTATTTACTCTCCAGATGGCTCTTTGCTGCACAAAGATCAAGATGTCCTTGATACCTTCAAATCATTTTATATGGATCTTCATACCCCGGAATCCCCTCCCTCTCCTTCTCTTGTCCAATCCTATATTGATAATATACCGTCACCATCTACATCTCATCTTAATCTATCAGATCTTGAGTCAGATTTATCTTTATCCGAATTATCCTCTGCTCTAAAACTTTTAAAGAAACATAAAACTCCTGGGCCCGATGGTTTCTCAGTTGAGTTTTATTTACATTTCTCTTCATTATTGCTCCCTAAACTTTTAAATCTCTTCCATTCCTTCTACCTTTCTGGGAAAAACGAGGGTACTTTTCAGGAAGCTACCATTTGTCTCATTCCCAAGGAAGGTCGGGACCCCATGTACTGTAAAAATTACAGTCCGATTTCTTTGATTAATGTGGATTATAAATTCTTTACCAAAATTCTGGCACTTCGTTTAGACCCTCTTATGCGACACTTGATCGGTAAAGAACAGTGTGGTTTTGTTGAGGGCAGACTGACTTCGGATAATTCTCGCCTCTTTCATAATGTTCTAAACTGAGTTCCCTTCCTTTCCACCTCTCTAGCGGCTATTTCTATCGATGCCGAAAAGGCGGTTGATAGAGTGGATTGGTCTTTTTTATTTGCTGCTCTCAAATGGCATGCTTTTGGCCTTAACATAATCTCGCTTATTTCATTATTATACTCAGGTCCTAGAGCGTCGGTGTTAATTAATGGTTCTACTCCCTCTTACTTTACTCTTCGACACGGGGTTCACGAAGGTTGTCCTTTTCCCCTTAACTTTTTGTTCTTTCTCATGAACCTTTCCTTTCTTCCATTCGTAATAATACCTCTATTTCTGGATTATCCTATGGTAGTCAACAGTTGAAACTTTCTGCTTATGCAGATGATATTCTTCTTTTTATTTCTGATCCGGATACTTCCATCCCCCATTACTACAAGAGATCCCTTCCTTTTCCCTTGTCTCTGGATATAAAATTAACTCGGATAAAACAGAAATACTTCCTCTTACCAACACTTGCTTCCCACATTCGTTTTCTTTCACTGGCTTTGCGTGGAGTGGATCCAAAATCAAATATTTGGGTATGTGGTTTTCTAAATCCATTGCTTCCATTCTGAAATTAAATATGTCTATGATTCTCTCTCGGATTGACAAATTATTTTCTTCGTGGAATCCTCTTTTTCTCTCCGGGTGGGGCCGTCTGGACTCAATTAAGATGATGGTTACCCCAATTTGAATTTATGCCCTTTCTATGCTTCCTGTTCATATTCTTGTTTGTTATTTTTAAAAAATTGATTCCTGTTTTCCAAGTTTCTTTGGAGGGGAAAAAGGGCTACAATATCTTTATCTGCCTTACGTAAAGCAAAATCTAATGGAGGTGTTAACTTCCGTGATTTCCGTCTATATCATAAATCATTTCCCCTTTTCCAAGCTTCCAACTGGCTAAGCTCCGAACTCTCCCCTTTCACTCCTCGTTGGTTATCCATCGAACATGATCTTTTGTTGCCCTTTTCTTTTAAAGAAGTAATTTCCTTTTCTGCAAAATCCTCTTACACTTCTTCCCCCTTGAACACACGTGTTCTTTAATAAAGCCGATTATGTTCCCGAAACCTTTATCCAGAGAAACCTTTCTTGAATCGTCTCTTTAGTTTAACTCTCTTATCACTATAAATAACAGATCTATTTTTTGGATGTCGTGGCACGGCAAGGTATACGATTGGTTAAACACATCTTTGATGGTACTTCTCCCTCTTCTTTTCCCCAACTTCAATCTACATTTCATTGACCTCGCTCCTTTTTACCGAAATTTTCTCTTTTAATGTAAACAATTCTGGACACTTTTTACTCGCTTCTGTCCATATCTCCTCCTATTCCCCCAACTTCTCTTCTGCGTATTCTTCTTTTACTTCCTAATGCTTCTCTCATCTATAAGTACTTTCCAGCTGCTAATCTAGAGCGTGCTAAGACTAAATTGGAACTCTTGTGGGAATCCGATCTGGGATGTGAATGGACTATTCCTGTGTGGGATCAGCTTTGGTCTCGATCTCTAAAAATCTCACGCTCTGCCTCTCTCACCCAATCAATGTTTTTTCTATATCACAGACTCTACCTTAGCCCTGTTTCTTTAGCTCGTTTTTCTTTATCCACTGATACTAATTGTTGGTCTTGTGGTTCCTCTGATGCTGACCTTAAGCACCTTCTTTTTCTTTGTCCCTTAGTTTCTACCTTTTGGGAGATAGCTTGGTCTTATATTTCTCGTATATTTGACATTTCCATTCCTTATTCTATCTCTCTCCTTTTTACTGGGAGCTTGTCTGATTCTTTAAATCTTCCACCTCACACTAAAAGTCTTTTTGATCTTATGCTTGCTTTAGCCTTCCAACAAATTACACTTAACTGGAAAAAACTCAAAAACATTTCTACCCAACATTGGTGGAATACTATATGCCACTTTTATCGTCTTGATGTTGCCTTTGCCTCCTCTTGTACTCCCAAGTTGAATAGAGATCTTTTCTGGTTACCTTTAACTGTTTATTTAGATAGCTTGGCATTGACATTTAAATCTTGATCAAATGTTGCGAATTTTAAACCTCCTTGAATGTATTCTCTGTTCTTTTGATTTCTAAAATTTTAACTTTACTGTTTTTTTTAGTAGTCTTTTGAGATTGCCTCTTTTATTCTCTGACGTTACATTTGATATTTGCCTTGAGTTCTATGCTTCATTAAACTTCCTACCCTCTTTCTCTCCTCCCTCCCCTCTTAATATCCTCCCCAAAATATTTAAATAGCTTTCTCTTCTGTTTTTTATATGCCAGTCTGATAATGTTCAAATATTGTGTACATTGACTCTCTGTACTACTGGCTTATTGTTGCATATGTACTTCTTTCAAATAAAGCTTTTTTAAAATGAAAAAAGGTATTGTTCTGGTTTGTTCAATAAAATTAATATTGTTACTTAAAAGTTTGACTGAAGGTGGTGCTGCCACACCGGTCTCAGTGTGATTAAATACTGTATACTTATTGGACTGAAAGCTTAGGGCAGAGCTTTCCAAACTCTGTGTCCTGACACAGTAGTGTGTCGCGTGCAAGTGGTGGGTGTGTCGCAGGATGAGGCACTTAGCACATAACTGCTAATTAGGAGGCATTCCTTTGAAAGAGTGTCTCGGAGTCAGCCACAGCAGAGACTCCGAGACACTCTGCTCTGGGGGGGCGGGAGATTCACAACAAAGCCCCATTAACAAGTAAATGGGCCTTTAAAGACCTGCGTGCCCGGGAGGCTGGGGTGAGGTGCCAGAGGGTGACAGGCAGAGGGAGGGAGACAGTGAGATAGAGGGAGGAAGACAGGGAGAGAGAGGGAAAATAGAGAGAGGGAGACAGAGACAGGGAGGGAGACAGAGGGACGGTACAGAGGGATTGAAACAGAGGGAAGGATACAGAGAGAAGGATACAGAGGGTGACAGAGAGGGAGACAGAGAGACGGAGACAGAGAGCCAGAGATAGAGAGAGGGAGACAGACAGAGGGAGGGAGATAGAGAGAGGGAGATAGAGAGAGAGAGGGAGATAGAGAGAGAGAGAGAGAGGGAAATCGATAGAGAGAGGGAAATCGATAGAGAGAGGGAGATGGAGAGAGAGAGAGGGAAATTGAGAGAGAGAGGGAGATGGAGAGTGAGAGGGAGAGAGCGAGAGAGAGGGAGATAGAGAGAGAGGGAGATAGAGAGAGGGAGATAGAGAGAGAAGGAGAGGGAGAGAGAGGGAGATAGAGAGAGGGAAATCGATAGAGAGAGGGAGATAGAGAGAGAGAAAGAGGGAGAGAGAGAGAAAGAGGGAGATAGAGAGAGAGAGATGGAAAGAGAGAGGGAGATGGAAAGAGAGAGGGAGGGAGATAGAAAGAGAGGGAAATGGAGAGAGAGAGAGGGGGAGATGGAGAGAGAGGGAGATGGAGAGAGAGGGAGATGGAGAGAGAGAGGGAGATGGAGAGAGGGAGGGAGATGGAGAGAGAGAGGGAGATGGAGAGAGAGAGGGAGATGGAGAAAGAGGTAGATAGAGAGAGAGAAAGAGGGAGAGAGAGAGAGAGAGAGAGGGCAATCGATAGAGAGAGGGAGATGGAGAGAGAGAGGGAAATGGAGAGAGAGAGGGAAATGGAGAGAGAGAGGGAGATGGAGAGAGAGAGAGAGGGAGAGAGCGAGAGAGGGAGGGAGATAGAAAGAGAGGGAGATAGAGAGAGAGGGAGATAGAGAGAGAAGGAGAGGGAGAGAGAAGGAGATGGAGAGAGAGAGGGAGATGGAAAGAGAGAGGGATATGGAGAGAGAGAGGGAGGGAGATAGAGAGGGAGATAGAGAGGGAGGGAGACAGGGGGAGTGAGCCAGAGGGAGGGAGAGAGAGGGAGGGAAAGGGAGAGAGATAGAGAGGGAGGGAGACACAGACAGACAGATATGCAGACAGAGACGGGGACAGACAGAGATGCAGACAGAGACAGGGACAGACAGAGATGCAGACAGAGGGAGACAGACAGAGGGAGACAGACAGACAGAGACAGACAGACATAGGGAGACAGACATAGGGAGAGAGACAGACAGAGGGAGAGAGAGAGACAGACACAGGGAGACAGACACAGACAGCAGACAGACAGACAGACAGAGACAGACAGACAGAGACAGACAGACAGAGAGAAATAGACAGACAGACAGAGGGAGACAGACAGACAGACAGAGGGAGAGAGAGGGAGGGAGACAGTGGGAGAGAGAGGGAGGGAGACAGACAGAGTGGGAGACAGAGGAAGGGAGACAGAGGGAGGGAGACAGAGGGCAACAGACAGAGGGAGGGAGACAGAGGGCAACAGACAGAGGGGGGAGGGAGACAGAGGAAGCGAGACAGACAGAGGGAGGGAGACAGAGGAAGCGAGACAGACAGAGAGAGACAGAGGGAGGTAGACAGACAGAGAAAGACAGACAGAGAAAGACAGAGGGAGAGAGGGGGGAGGGGGACAGTTACAGAAAGAGAGAGGGAGAGAGAGAGGGAGACAGACAGAGTTAGTGAGAACCCCCCCCAGCATCACCCTTAGGTAGTTTGGGCTCGCTACGCTATGTTCGCTCGCTACACTGCCTTACTGTGTCCCAAAATGATGCACCTCCAAAAAGTGTGTCCCCAACATAAAAAGTTTGGAAAGCTGTGGCTTAGGGTATCTGCTGTAGGCTTAATCATTAAATGGTTGTTAACCGGATTAACATCTGTGCTTGACCTGACTTACTTTGAAGAGGTTGGTCATTTATGAGAGCTTTAACTTTTTGAGCTAAGGTGCTGAAATTCGATGGCAAGGTGGTAAGCTTTTCTATAATAATTGCACAGAAACATTCTTGGGGTGGTATAGAAGGTTGCCGCTCACCGTTCCCTAATAGGTTTTGAATAATTGTGTATAAACGCAGAAGTGTATTGTGTTAAGGTTTCAAGTAGAGATATCTATAAATCATATTTTTTGGTTGGCATTCTAGTGCCTTTGCTGGGGCGGTATATATGGTATATAACCCCCTCCATATGTCCTTTCTGAGATATATATATATATATATATATATCTATATATATATTACCTACTGGCGGTCGCCAGTAGGTAGTTATAGTTAGGATCGATTTCCATAGGGAAATAGCAACATTCTATTTGGAATAACTTTGGCGCCGGTTGAGGAATCAGCCTGAATTTTCCAGCAACTTTGCCTCGCGGCGCTCCGCTCTTTCCCTGAAAGTTTGGGGGGGATTCGTCAAGCGGGGGCCGAGATAAAAAGGGGGTCCCAAAACGTGTTTTCCCCATGTTAATTTCCATAGGGCGGTCTGTCGCACTTTTAGCTCGAACGGCTGAATGGATTTTCACCAAACTTGGCAAAATTGTAGGGACTGGTAGCCCAATGTGCCTTTGCTATGTCTCAAGATATGTGGTCCAGAGGATTTTGAGTAATTTAGGTTCAAAAAAATGTATATATCTGTAAGCGCGCCCCGGTGCGCGTACCGGGGAGCGCTCCGGGTGCGCCACGCTACCTGCGCACGGGAAGCTGATTGGCTCTCGGGTGTCTGTAAACATTCGAAACAGTTCGCAGCGGCCGCCATCTTGTGTCTCGGTAGGTTCGAGACACAAGAGATGGTAAAAACAAAAGGGAAAATAATGAAAAGGGGGCAGGGTACACCCCCCTGACCCTCTAGGTTTGATGTGGGGGCCATAAAAGGGTCCCTCGGGTAAAAAAAAATGTTTTATTTTTTTTCGATTTTCGCGGGGGGAGCGCCCGGTACGCGCACCGGGGAGCGTACCGGGGAGCGTACTTTGGTGAAAAATAGTGAAAATAAAAGTGTAAAATAATCATTTTGAGTGATTACAGGTAGGGTAGCTCTGAAAAGAGCTTTTGGGTGCTGTGGCTGATTTAGGTACCTACAAGTAGGTACCAATGCACAGTCTTAAATTCAGGAGGAATATTCTATTCCCCTCATCTGAAAAGTGCACACCATCTTCCCTGTAGATATCTTGCATGTTGTAACGCAAGTTATTATTGTATATTGAACGCATTCCATAGTCTCTCATGTAAGCAGAAACAGATTTATTCACATGTTTCCGTGCTTTATCAAATTGTGGACAAAATTGATTGGACCACTTCCATTTCTGCCTTTGGCATATATTGGAATATACCAAGGCAGTTTGAGGAAAAAGTGCCATCAATTGATCAAAGGTGTCCTTTATAAGCATTTCCAGACCTACCCCAGTCAAAGTGCCCAAGTCATTTCCTCCACAGTGCATAATTAAAAGGTCAGGGTGTGGCAAATGCAAAAAGGTTTTCACCAATGGTATCAATTGGTGACATTTCAATCCTCTGTGGCCAATCCATTTAATCTTCACATTTGGTAAGTCAAGGTTGTGAAAATTTCTGGAAGCTGCATACCTTTGAGCCCAGTTGATATAGCTATGTCCAATAATCCAGACAGAATACATGGTGAGAGGAGATTCTGATGCAGTCAGATGAAGTGTGGAAAAGAAATGGCAGTTGGAACAATAGGAGGTTGCAAAAAAAAAAAACCTGTGGAGTTTCAGTGCTCTTGAATCACAAGCAATGATTGGTAGAAGGTATAGTTGAAAACTGAAAGTTAGGGTGCATGGTTGTGTTCTGTGTAAGAAGTAATTTGAATGGTTAAAAAAAAGTCATTTAAAGAAACCTTGCACCAGAAAAGCTGGTGTATTCGCAGGTCAAACATCCTTGATGAGGTGATTTGCAACATTGTAGAATAAACTTTTAACACCTGGGAGCTCAGTGAGGAGGGAGTTGCTATGGTAACAGGTAGAAAGGGCTGAGGGGGGGAAGGGTGTTGGTTTGAAAATACAGAGGGAAGAGATTTAGGAAATCGAAACATTCTATTTGGAATAACTTTGGCGCCGGTTGAGGAATCAGCCTGAATTTTTTAGCAACTTTGCCTCGCGGCGCTCCGCTCCTTCCCTGAAAGTTTGGGGGGGATTCGTCAAGCAGGGGCCGAGATAAAAGGGGGGTCCCAAAACGTGTTTTTCCCATGTTAATTTCCATAGGGCGGTCTGTCGCACTTTTAGCTCGAACGGCTGAATGGATTTTCACCAAACATGGCAAAATTGTAGGGACTGGTAGCCCGATGTGCCTTTGCTATGTCTCAAGATATGTGGTCCAGAGGATTTTGAGTAATTTAGGTTCAAAAAAATTTATATATCTGTAAGCGCGCCCCGTGCGCGTACCGGAGAGCGCTCCGGGCGCGCCACGCGACCTGCGCACGGGAAGCTGATTGGCTCTCGGGTGTCTGTAAACATTCGAAACAGTTCGCAGCGGCCGCCATCTTGTGTCTCGGTAGGATCGAGACACAAGAGGTGGTAAAAACAAAAGGGAAAATAATGAAAAGGGGGCAGGGTACACCCTCCCTGACCCTCTAGGTTTGATGTGGGGGCCATA
The DNA here is from genome assembly GCF_964261635.1 of Lissotriton helveticus. Classification (NCBI taxonomy): domain Eukaryota; kingdom Metazoa; phylum Chordata; class Amphibia; order Caudata; family Salamandridae; genus Lissotriton; species Lissotriton helveticus. The sequence continues at coordinate 263,679,739 of NC_136069.1, forward strand.
AAAGGGTCCCTCAGGCGATTTTCGCGGGGGGAGCGCCCCGTACGCGCACCGGGGAGCGTACCGGGGAGCGTACTTTGGTGAAAAATAGTGAAAATAATAGTGTAAAATAATCATTTTGAGTGATTACAGGTAGGGTAGCTCTGAAAAGAGCTTTTGGGTTCTGTGGCTGATTTAGGTACCTACAAGTAGGTACCAATGCACAGTCTTAAATTCAGGAGGAATATTCTATTCCCCTCATCTGAAAAGTGCACACCATCTTCCCTGTAGATATCTTGCATGTTGTAACGCAAGTTATTATTGTATATTGAACCCATTCCATAGTCTCTCATGTAAGCAGAAACAGATTTATTCACATGTTTCCGTGCTTTCTCAAATTGTGGACAAAATTGATTGGACCACTTCCATTTCTGCCTTTGGCATAAATTGGAATATACCAAGGCAGTTTGAGGAAAAAGTGCCATCAATTGATCAAAGGTGTCCTTTATAAGCATTTCCAGACCTACCCCAGTCAAAGTGCCCAAGTCATTTCCTCCACAGTGCACAATTAAAAGGTCAGGGTGTGGTAAATGCAAAAAGGTTTTCACCAATGGTATCAATTGGTGACATTTCAATCCTCTGTGGCCAATCCATTTAATCTTCACATTTGGTAAGTCAAGGTTGTGAAAATGTCTGGTAGCTGCATACCTTTGAGCCCAGTTGATATAGCTATGTCCAATAATCCAGACAGAATACATGGTGAGAGGAGATTCTGATGCAGTCAGATGAAGTGTGGAAAAGAAATGACAGTTGGAAACCTTGCACCAGAAAAGCTGGTGTATTCACAGGTCAAACATCCTTGATGAGGTGATTTGCAACATTGTAGAATAAACTTTTAACCCTGGGAGCTCAGTGAGGAGGGAGTTGCTATGGTAACAGGTAGAAAGGGCTGAGGGGGGGAAGGGTGTTGGTTTGAAAATACAGAGGGAAGAGATTTGATTGGTTACCATGAGCAATATGTGTGTAGAATTAGAAGTTTTCTGTGACTTTATGGTTTGCAGTGTCTGGAGAACATACCTTTTGCTCTGCTAAAGAAATATTGGTGTGTGTATCTGACACTGTTCTGAATCTCCTAAAATATTTGTAAAGGTGAGCTATGATTCATTTAATATACATGGAGACTTGTATACTCTATTGAGAAGATTTGGAAGCAAATTATGGTTTTTTAATGTTGCTTTGTGTCATGCTTTTTGATAATGCTTGGTAAAAAGTTTTTACTGCATAGAGTAATTGTATTTTGTAAAATTGTGAAGTTTTAGTCGTGACATGGAATGCTTCTACATAGAACCTGTGCTGTGTTTTGTAAATGTGATGTCAAAAACGATTTTGGGGAAAATAAATGGTTTTTACATTTTTTAAAAGGAATAAAGAATGTGTGCATGTTTAATAGAAATACATTTGACTCTTTACAATGATGTTACCTGTGTTAACTCAGTGTAGGAAGCATATTGAGTTTGTTTGCATAGAGGAATTGTATTTTGTAAAATTGTGAAGCTTCATGTGAAAGCGTTTGCCTCAGTCTTATTCCTGTTGTGAGGCAGGTGCAAGATTTTGCCTCAGTCTTATCCCTGCTGTGAGGCAGATGGTTGTAAATATGATCTGTGCTGTGTTTCCTAAATGTGATGTCAAAAACGATTTTGGGGAAAATAAATGGATTTTACATTTTTTAGTATAATGTGGCGCAAAGGTTTAAAAAATTACGCATACATGCGTCACTTTTTAAATATGGGGAAAAAAGGTACATGTTTGGGCTTTCCTGGGGAGCCTAGGTGGTGAGGATTGTATCTAAGTGTGCAGTGGACTAGGCTTCATGAAGCATATCCCTGTCTGCATTCTTAGACACAGGTGTCAATTTGACTCTTTACAATGATGTTAGCTGTGTTTTAAAACAGTGTAGGAAGCATATTGAGTTTGTTTGCATAGAGGAATTGTAATTTGTAAAATTGTGAAGCTCCATGAGAAAGCGTTTGACTCAGTCTTATTCCTGTTGTGAGGCAGGTGCAAGATTTTGCCTCAGTCTTATCCCTGCTGTGCACCTGTCTCACAACAGGAATAAGACTGAGGCAAACGCTTTCACATGGAGCTTCACAATTTTACAAAATACAATTACTCTATGCAAACAAACTCAATATGCTTCGTACACTGATTTAAAACACAGGTAACATCATTGTAAAGAGTCAAATTGACACCTGTGTCTAAGAATACAGACAGGGATATGCTTCAGGAAGCCTAGTCCACTGCACTCTTAGACACAAGCCTCACCACCTACGCTCCCCAGGAAAACCCAAACAAGTACCTTTTTGCCCCATATTTAAAAATTGACGCATGTAGGTAGATGCGTCACTTTTTAAACCTCTGCGCCACATTATACTCAAAAATGTAAAAACCATTTATTTTCCCCAAAATCGTTTTTGATATCACATTTAGGAAACACAGCACAGATCCTATTTACAATCATCTGCCTCACAGCAGGGATAAGACTGAGGCAAAATCTTGCACCTGCCTCACAACAGGAATAAGACTGAGGCAAACGCTTTCTCATGGAGCTTCACAATTTTACAAAATACAATTCCTCTATGCAAACAAACTCAATATGCTTCCTACACTGATTTAAAACACAGGTAACATCATTGTAAAGAGTCAAATTGACACCTGTCTCCAAGAATGCAGACAGGGATATGCTTCAGGAAGCCTAGTCCACTGCACTCTTAGATACAAGCCTCACCACCTAGGCTCCCCAGGAAAGCCCAAACATGTACCTTTTTCCCCCATATTTTAAAAGTGACGCATGTAGGTAGATGCGTCATTTTTTAAACCTTTGCGCCACATTATACTCAAAAATGTAAAAACCATTTATTTTCCCCAATATTGTTTTTGACATCACATTTAGGAAACACAGCACAGATCATATTTACAATCATCTGCCTCACAGCAGGGATAAGACTGAGGCAAAATCTTGCACCTGCCTCACAACAGGAATAAGACTGAGACAAACGCTTTCACATGGAGCTTCACAATTTTACAAAATACAATTCCTCTATGCAAACAAACTCAATATGCTTCCTACACTGATTTAAAACACAGGTAACATCATTGTAAAGAGTCAAATTGACACCTGCGTCTAAGAATGCAGACAGGTATATGCTTCATGAAGCCTAGTCCACTGCACTCTTAGACACAAGCTTCACCACCTACGCTCCCCAGGAAAACCCAAACAAGTACCTTTTTGCCCCATATTTATAAATTGATGCATGTAGGTAGATGCGTCACTTTTTAAACCTCTGCGCCACATTATAATCAAAAATGTAAAAACCATTCATTTTCTCCAAAATCGTTTTTGACATCACATTTAGGAAACACAGCACAGATCCTATTTACAATCATCTGCCTCACAGCAGGGATAAGACTGAGGCAAAATCTTGCACCTGCCTCACAACAGGAATAAGACTGAAGCAAACGCTTTCACATGGAGCTTCACTATTTTATAAAATACAATTCTATATAACTATATAACTCAATACTTTCTCGGGAAGCATAGGTGGTGAAGCCTGTGTATAAGAGTGCAGTGGACTTAGACATAGGTCTCATCTTCTTTGTACTTGTGGACAGAGCTGTCTTCCACTATACTCTTCAATACAGGCCTCACCTTTTGTGCACCCCTGGAGAATCCTCACCTGATCTGTAACCCTGTATAGATCGTTTGCTTTTTGTCATTGCTTTGTTGTTTGGTAATAGTGGTCTATAATGTGCTACTTTTTCCTTTAACACAGATTAAAATCGTTATTTGAAGAGTAGCAAAGATGCCCACAAAGGAAAGGACAAAGAAACTACGTAACCGGGAAAAATCAAAAACAGCAACGGAATACAGCACTCTTCCACAACAAATACTTCAAAAAACAGGAACCAAGCTCCTGGTAAGACAACTAAGTCTTTTTTACGTAACATATGTACATCCCAAAAAAATGATGGACAGCATGTAGAAAAAGAAAATGAGAGAGTAAAATTGAAAAGGAAGGAGAGAACTTCAAAGAATCCTAAAACTGGAGCAGGAGAGAATAATATGTATAGGAATAGAAGGCAGAATCAGTTTAGAGACATTCGTAGACGAATGTTTCGCAATAGAGTGGTTTTAAATTTGTTAAAAAACATTAGGAAAGGTAAACAGAGAGCTGCTTTTTATAAGAAAAAGAAAAGTGTAGAGAAGATTGTTGATCAGGCTTTTGAAGTTAAGAATTTTTATTTTATTTTAATAATCAATAGAATTAGGACACTTAACAAGACAATTGATGTTTTCAAATCAAACAGTAGATGGAAAAGAGTAATTAATCGGACTAATTTTTGTAAAGTTTTTTCTGGAGAATGGATGCACAGTTCAAGTTGTGAGCCATTTTTTAATGAGGAGAGTTACTTCCAGGAGAATGATTTAGTGCATGCAGTTGACACCAGTGGTCGAGCGTATGAAGTGAAAGACGGTTGTCCGATTGAAAAAGAGAAACTTGTGCTTAGAGAACCAGAAGTGGAGTTATCTGATGGAGTTTTAGGGAGACGTACTAAGGGTCCAGTGTACACTTGGAAGTGTAGTAGTATTTTTAGTGTGCGACAGGAATCAATTGATTTGTTTTGTAATTTCTTACGTACATATAGTAAGAAAAGTATAAAGCAGAAAGTGAAGTTGTTGCAAGACTTAGATCCTTGCAGAGTGAGAGGAATCACAGGTTTGCAAGGCCATTCACTGGCTTGTCTTTCTAGAAAAGTCTGTCAGAGTGTTTTTTATCATTTTAGGATGTTAGCAGTGCATTATACCAAAATGAGGAAATTAGTGAGAATGTTGTATTATGCAAAAAGTCCAGCACTTAAGCTTAAACAATTAAACAGTGCTCTTTTGCATGGAACTGAATTAGATGTGAAGAAGATTTGTGAAGAAATTGAGATTTGTTATTTTCGTGAAAAAGAGGACAGTGTAGAAATTGAGACAGCAATTCAAGGTAATGTGGAAGACAATGTACAGATTTTAAATACAGAAAAATTTGAGAAGCAAATTACCAGGTTTAAGGTGAAATCAAGTGAAAGGCCGAATTTTACTTGTGTGTGTTGTCGACGGACTCATTATAAGATTCAGACTAGGTTAGTTGATTTATATGCAAAAATTGAAAAGATGGATAATTATGAGTGGAAAGATTTAGCAACTTATTTGTGGGTGGAGAATTGTTTTGATTTGAGTTCTGATCAGCGTATTTGTAAATATTGTTATGATAAATTAAATCAAAACAGAATGCCTGCTAGAGCTGTTCATAATAATCTGGAGTTGGTAGACATTCCCCGTGAATTGATGGATTTAAATACATATGAGTCTATTTTGATTCAATGTGTCCATCCTTTTCAGGCAATTGTTCGCATGGAGCCTAAGATAGGGTAATTGCCTCCTACAGATTTGCAGAGAGGATTAAAGGGAAGAGTTGTTTATTTGCCCCTAGATTTGACAAAAAATATTGATACAATTGGTATAGAAAAAGTAGAAGAGGAACCTTTAGTTATTCTAGTTAATGGGGTTCCAACAAAGAGTAAAACAATTTGGCAAGATTTAGTGGATGTTAGGAAAGTCAAAAAGGCAACGTTGTATTTAGTCAAAAACAATGAGTACTACAAAGATGTATGTGTTGCAGCAGAGGAAAAAGCTGCAGATGAAGACAGTGATTGTTCAGGCGGCCAAATTGAAAAAGTTGATGTGTCTAGAAGTGAAGAAATATATGAACATTATACTGTTCATCCTTTGCATTCCAAAGAAGTAATGGGGAATGCAATTGAATTGTTTCAAATGAAAGCAGCAAAAGGAAGTCCCATTAGTGTATGGGAACAAAGTTTGGAAGCTCGTTGTTTTCCACAGCTATTTCCAACAGGTCGAGGTGGACGATATGACGATTGACCACTTCAAATTCCTGCATCTGAATATCGAACTGTAAGATTATATGCTGAAGATGCAAGGTTTCGTCAATGCATTCCCTATTTGTTTCATCTACTGTATGAAAGTGACTTGTCTGGGCTTTCTTATGCAGTAAACCATATTCTGAAAAGTGGAGCACATCTGCAAAATGTTTCGGCGAGGGACTTTATGGAGAAAGTGAATCTGCAAGATAATATTTTAGAATCTCATCTAATCAATCTCATGGCATGTCAGCGTGGTACAAATGAGTATTGGTACCGTCGCCATGGGGAACTGAAATGTATGCTAAGAAACTTAGGAACTCCTACATGGTTCCTCACTCTTAGCTGTGCCGAGTATGCATGGGAGGACTTACTTCAATTTCTACGAGAGGCCAATGCTAATATACAAAATATAGAATTCAAAACACCTGGAGAACTGTGTTCTTTGGATCCAGTGAATGTATGCAGATATTTCAATCATAGATTTGAAGCTATGATGTCTTTTATTACCAACAAAAAAAATCCTCCCCTTGGAGAGGTTTTGGATTTCTTTTGGAGAAAGGAGTATCAAGCGAGAGGTGCTCCTCACATACATATGTTATTATGGATTAAAGATGCACCCAAATTTGGAACAGATTCAGATGAGACAGTGATGAGCTTCATTGAAAAGTATTCAACATGTGCTGTTCCGAAAATTACCGAAGAAAACAATTTAAGGCAACAAGTTTTACGCTTTCAATCCCATCGTTGTGGAAAGTACTGTCGTCGGAAATTCAGAAACAAGGACAAGTTCTACACAAAATGTCGTTTCGCTTTTCTAAAGGAAGAGTAAATAATTTAATGTCTTCTCTGCGACATACTGTGACGAGAAAATCACCAAAAAATACATACAATTTAAAAAGAAACGAAGAGTCCAAGTACATCAATGACTACAACCCAGTGATTTTGTCCATGTGGAATGCTAACATGGATATTCAATTCGTTGCTGACCACTCTATTGCTGTAGCTCGATATGTAACGTCTTACATCACAAAAAAAGAAAAGACAGAACTGAAGGAAATGTGGGAGGACATTTCACATGAAAAGAGCCTAAGCAAGAAATTGTACAGTTACAGTCTGAAGATGTTGTCGCATCGAGAAATTGGAGCATATGAATGTTCTGATCGATTGTCGTCAGCAAGTCTCTATGCTAAATCTAGAACCATCATTTGGGTGAATCTAGGTCTTGCTGCAACACGAAATCGAGTTTTGAAATCTGTACAAGAGATAGAGTATTTGGCGGAGAAAGAACCAGAAAGTACAGATATTTGGAAGACAAACATGTTGGATACATACTATCCAAATAGAAGTCCTCACCTTGAGAACGTTTGTCTCTATGAAGTTCTGCAAAGATATATTTATAAAAGAAACATCAGAGAAGATATCAATAATGGAAAATATGGAATCATTGGATGTGAAGGATGTCTAGTGAAACAGAAAAAAGGTCATTTGATTAATCATCGAAAATTGAGTTGTGAAAATCCAGACAAAAGAAAATTTTACTATTTGGCTCTTTTGCAACTCTTTAAACCATGGCGAGAAGAAGAGGAACTACTTGGAGATTTAATTTGTTATGAAGACTCTTTTAATGCTACGAAGGATACAATAGAATGTCCTGTTTTTCCAAATTATCTGCAAATGTTGTATGAAGAAATAGAGCAAGAATCAACAATTGCTGCAGAGATTGCTAGAGATAGTTCTCAAGGCAGTCAGAGTTCTGCTTCATTGAGTCAGGATCCACTAGGAGGACCAATTATCCAAAATGAAGCTGCCACTGCCATGGATAAAGTGGAAAGAGCTATGGAGCAAGCTCAAGAGGATGTAATTCATTTAAAAGATTTGGTGAAACAATTAAACCTTGAGCAGAAACTGATATATGACGAAGTCACAGAACAGGTTGAACATGGATTGAGTCATGAGAAGAAAGAGTGCTTATGTACATCATTTAAGCCTGTCCAGCTGTACGTGAGTGGAGAAGCGGGAACTGTAAAAAGTTTTCTGATTAAAGCAATTGCATCTTATCTGCAGAAAAGGACTGAATCACCGCTGTCTTGTGTTGTTACCGCTCCAACTGGGCTGGCAGCACATAATATTAAAGGGATTACTTTACATCGTTTACTGATGCTGCCAGTGGAGCATGATAACAAATTGCAATATCACAAGCTATCTGGAGATGCGTGCTCCGAAGTTTCGAGAGTCCTGAAGAAAATGAAACTTCTTATCATTGATGAAGTAAGCATGGTGTCAAATATAATGCTTGCTTTTGTGCATTTGAGAATGCAAGAAATTCTTAGAACAGACTATGATGTTTTATTTGGAGGAAAACATATTATTGTTTTTGGAGATCTTCTGCAGTTGACTCCAGTGAAAGGACAACCTGTGTTCAAAATGCTCACACATGAAGATACCAGGAAGTGCCTAGGAAGCATTGGAAACGTTAATATAGGGTTAAACTACAAATATGCAGAACTGCTTCAAAATATGTGGCAGGCAAAGGATGAAGATTATAAAAATATTTTACAAGATGTAAGAGTAGGAAAAATAAGTCAACAAGGGAAAGAAGCTTTACATGGAGGGTTAATTTCTAATTTGTACCCAAATGAAAACATTCTTCCAGAGAATATTTTTAAGAAAATTAACGAGAAGAAATCTGCCATATGTTTGATGCCTACTCTGAAAGAATGTTCCATGTTCAACAATAGGGGGCGGATTTTGCGGATCCACGATTCGCGGATTTGCGTATTCACGGATCGTGGATCCGCAAAATCCGCGGATTTTGCGTATTTGCGTACCCGCGGATTTGGGGCGGGGCTTCCATGCGAGTGCACATGGCTCTTGTGTGTATAAAAGGTCAGAGACCGATCAGAGCAGCAGATGAAAGATACAGTCCTCTGGGTAGATGTATAGTGCTTTTACTACACTACAGCTGCCTAAAGTGCCAGAGAGTTGTCTACAGAGACCAGGTGTGTGTTACTATGCAATTGCGCCGAAGGGCGCAGGGGTCCCTTGAGTGATCTGCCCATCATAGTGGGTAAATGGCGGGAAGACGGTGCACACCGCGAGTGTGTGGGCGGGGCCAAACGGACGGCGCCTCCATGCGAGTGCACATGGCTCTTGTGTGTATAAAAGGTCAGAGACTGATCAGAGCAGCAGATGTAGAGACAGAAGCTCCTGGTCACATAACAGCACGAGGATTGCGCTCGTGAAGGTCAAAGATGCAAAGGCCTTTGTCCAGCGTCACAGCTGATTTTCGCCGGTATATTTGGGAAGAAGGCACACCTGCCCAGCCTCCACAACGCTCACAATTGTTTTTGGGCTGATGAATGAGTCACTGAATTTAAGCTTCAACTAGGGCACGTGCTGTATTGATATCTGTAAGTGCTTCCTGTTGAGGTTTAATTTTTGTGCCAGGACCATCGTGCCAGAATGAACCCTGCCCTTCATATTTATTCAAGAAGAAGCCACCGTTTTGTGCCATACCTCTACTCAACTGGAGTACTTTCTACTGGATAATCAGTAAGTGCTACCTCGTTGGGTAAATGTATAGTGCTTTTACTACACTACAGCTGCTTAAAGTGCCAGAGAGTTGTCTACAGCGACCAGGTGTGTGTTACTATGCAATCGCGCCGAAGGGCGCAGGGGTCCCTTGAGTGATCTGCCCATCATAGTGGGTAAATGGCGGGAAGACGGTGCACACCGCGAGTGTGTGGGCGGGGCCAAACGGACTGCGCTTCCATGCGAGTGCACATGGCTCTTGTGTGTATAAAAGGTCAGAGACTGATCAGAGCAGCAGATGTAGAGACAGAAGCTCCTGGTCACATAACAGCACGGGGATTGCGCTCGTGAAGGTCAAAGATGCAAAGGCCTTTGTCCAGCGTCACAGCTGATTTTCGCCGGTATATTTGGGAAGAAGGCACACCTGCCCAGCCTCCACAACGCTCACGATTGTTTTTGGGCAGCTGAATGAGTCACTGAATTTAAGCTTCAACTAGGGCACATGCTTAATCGGTATTATTCCATTCCTGGTCTGTTGTAACTAATTTACGATGGCGCCGGCAAGCTGCCAGCGCCATCCTAAAATAGTTACAAAATTAGCTTCAACAGGAAGCTCTAATAGATTAAATAAAGCAGGCGCTCGATGACCTGCTTTATCTTATCTATTAGAGCTTCCTGTTGAAGCTAATTTAGTAACTATCTTAGGATGGCGCTGGCAGCTTGCCGGCGCCATCGTAAATTAGTTACAACAGGCCAGGAATGGTTGAACTTTTGCCCCCGGAATCCGCCGCTCGCGGATTGCGAATTTTCGGCAAATTCGCGAGAGTCCGCGGATCGCGAATTTACCGAAAATTCACAAAATCCGCGATCGGAGCGGATTTAGCGCTCATGCTTATTCAACAACAAAATGCTGAAGTTAGAAAATGAAGAGATAGTGAAACTGGAAGCTATAGATAAAATAGAGCATATGGGAGCAACAATTATTTTGTCAGAAAATTTGAAATCAAAATTGGATTCATTGGAGAAGACTATATCTAAAACTGCTGGTTTTGAAAAGACTCTGAATGTGTGTTTAAATTTTCGTATCATTTTGAGAAGGAATTTAAATGTTGAAAGAGGTCTGGTAAATGGAGCAATGGGTCATGTTGTTGGTTTTGTGAATTACAAAAATAGAGATGGAATTGAAATTATAAAAATTAAATTTGATGGCATTGATGAAATAGAACAAATTTGGCGTTGTTCAGCTAGATGTTTGCTCGTGAAAGACTTATATTTTCGCCGAAAACAGTTTCCTGTTTGTTTGGCATATGCGGTGACAATTCATAAGTCTCAAGGTTTAAGTGTAGATAGCGCTTTGGTGAACATTGGAAGTTCTGTGTTTAAAGAGGGTATGGCATATGTGGCATTATCACGAGTCAGAACTTTATCAGGATTGTACTTGATTGAGTGTGATGAAACAAAGATTTGTGCAGATCTAGATTGTGTTAAAGAATACAATAGGTTAAGAAGAGAGTATGCTCCACATTTGCCTCAATATCCTCTGATTGAAAAACGTGTGCTAGGCCGAAAAAGAAGAAATGAGAGTAATTGCAGTGAGGTAGTAGCAAAAAGACAAAAAGTAGATGAAACTGTAATTGTAAGCAGAAGGAAAAAGGATTCTGTTGAGGATGTTGTTGGATTTCAGTTTGAAAACAGTTCTGGTGTCAACTGCTATGCTAATGTAGTAGTTAATGTTGTTTTTTTTCTTCAAAATTTACAAAAACAGATTGTCGAAAATCGGGAACAAACATTGTGCTGTTTATTGAATTCTGTGTTAGAGAAATGTAGTAGTGATAGAGCAAAAATAGAAAGTGTTTCAGATATTAGAAATCTTCTAGACATATGTTCAGGTCAAAATCAATTTTCACAGAATATTCAGCAGGATTGTCAGGAATTTTTAATGTATATGTTTGATGTATTGCAAGATGAAGGAGTAGATATAAAAAAACTTTTTAACCTTTCTTATCAATGGCAACATGACTGTGATAACTGTGCTTCACCAAGTACTACTAGAATAGACTCTGAAAGATTTATATATTTGACTTTACCAGACTGCAAATCAGTGCCTTTTAATAATCTAGTTAAAGCAGCGGATCACAATATGGTGTGTACGCAATGTAAGTCTGCAATGCTGTCCACATTATTTCTACAAAATTATGGTCACTATGTCATTTTAATGTCCCAACGATGTAGACCTGATGGAACTAAATTGACAACTTCTATTAAAAATTTCGTGGCTTCTCAGTTATCGATATCAGGAAGAACCTTTGCAACTGTAGCTATTATTTTTCATGATGGTCCTTCTACAACATCAGGGCATTACATATGCTATTTAAAAACTTCTAAAGGTTGGACCCAATGTAACGACACTCATTTGACTTTCAAACAACGTTTGCCTTTTGGCTTTATAAATTCATACCTAGTGTTTTTACAGCCAAAATGTAGGTAAAATTAATTGGCATATGAAGACGGGAGTAGTTTATAAAGGTTATTTTGCTGTTTAAAAATATATTCTGAGTAAAAGTGTTCCAGGCAATATAAAAAATTGACTTGTCATATAGGTACTGTAATTGGATCTCATAATAAGTGAGGTTAGTATTATACAAAATGATGAACATGAGTGAATCAGAGATGGTTTTACAAATATTTAAATGTTGTGAAAATGTTGTAGAGCCTTTCTTTCAGAACGTCGGGAAAAAGATCATTTCAGAGTGCCTTGGAATTAATTTGAAAAAATACTCATACATCTGACACTATTTGGCCAAATGGAAAGGTGCAGGAATGAGTAAAGAGTCATGACTGAAAAAAGGAGTATATGAAAATATTGAAAATATTTCAGATGTTCTTGGAGCTTTTCTTCTAGAAAGTCGATGAAATGGATTTTTAAGTGAACAGCAAAGTACTTTCCAACGCGAAAAGGACCACCATGATACAGTATTTGGCCTCAAGGAAAAGTAAGTCAATCTAAGATTAGCGTAGATTTGTGATTTGTCAGTATCTAAGGTTTTTTTAAAAACACAATCTTTTAGATTGTGTTTTTTTTCCCCGCTGTCATATGATGAGTAATTTGAACTCACTCTTTTAAGTGAAATTCAATATATTCTGAGAACAGCAAAAATAAATTTTGTAACATGTTGTACAAGTTATTGTATACTTTGGATTGTGTAAATTAAATTGTATTCCCATTGTCTGACACTCACTTTTCTTTTTCCGTCCTCTTTCAGCTCTTTTTACTCACTTATAATGTCTTTCTCTCACTGTCTGTAACCCCCGTTCCTTTACTCCACTTCTTTGACAACCCCTCATTCTCATTTCAACTGTGTGCATCCCCTCTCTCCCTTGCATAACTTTTCAGCTTTCAGTCTCTCTGCTTTACTTCCCTTTTCCGTATTTTACTCCTTTGCTCTTTTAGTAATTCCTCTTTAGTCACTCAGCAGTATTGTCACACTCTATCACTATAAATCACCCACTCTTCCTTGCTTATCTTTGTTTAATCCTTACTTTTGACCTCTTCTCTCTATTTTTCGTTCACTACGTCTATGTCCTCAGTGCCTCACTGTCCTTTTCTTATGTTCACTTGTGTTTATCTACCTTCTATCATTCTTTTAGAACAACTTCACTGCTCTTCTCTCATCGTTCTTCATCCCATTTCTTTTACTCTGATTCTATTACTATCCCTGATTTTCTTTCTTTCAATGTCCTTCTCTTTACTTTCATTACTAAATTATTTTCTCTCAGTACCACTGTTTGTCGTCTTCTCCTCTCTTTCCTTTTTTTGCTCCCTTACTCATTTCCTTTTCTCACTCATTGTACTCCACCTCACTCAGTTTTTCTCTTAGTGTGTCTGCCTTTTAACTTCCTCAGTCCATTTCCCTCAATCGTTGTATATTATCCTCTCTCCCTTCATCCTTTCACTCTATGACTATTCTTCACTTACTCTCAGTTATCTTCTATTCCTCATTCTTCTAAATGCATCCTTAATTAGACTGTTTTCTGTCTCAGTCATTATCTTTTTACTTACTACTGTTCCTGATTTAGTTTTGCTAACTCAAATTGTTTTAGTATCTTTCTTCCCTTCAGTTCATTTCTCTGTTCTTCTCTTCCTCTGTCTCAGTGAATCTATATGCCTTACTCTTAGTAATTTGCTCTCATTCTATTTCTTTTTCCCTCTTTTTGTCCTTCTACCTTAGTTTATTTCCCTTTCTGTGTTCTTCCCTCTAACTTTATTTCTAAATAGAGTGTTATGATTTTTAACCTCTTCATTTGTATCTTTTAATTTAAAATACATATTTTACTAATTATAACTTATTTTTTCTTCTCTCTTTCACATATACCAACTGTAGTAAAAAAAATTTAAGTTACATTTATTATATGGTAAGTATGACTAAAAAAATGTAGTTTGTTATCACCTTTTGCTTTAAGGTCACTAACATTTTCTCAATCTACCTCACTCCTGTGTTTTTACTCTGCTTCTCTCACTTATTCTTATTCTCCATGTTTACTCCCCTTTCCCTATTTACCCTATCATTATCAACTTCTTTTGATCCCTATTCTTTACTTCACTTACCCTCTGTTCCCTTCCTTTGCTTCTTCACTCATTCTCTTTTTCTTAATTATCTACCTTACTCCTACACATATACCTCATCCCCTCCCAACACATACACACACCTGTAACACACACCCCACACACACACCACACACACACCTCATACACACAAAAATATCCTCCCACACACGCTCCTCAAACACACACACACATTCCATACACACACATACATCGAACACATATACACCCCACACTCATACACTTCTCACACATATTTCACACACCTTCATCTCTACCCACACCAAAACACTCCACACAACCACACCCACAGACACACCTTACACACCCACACTCCGACCTACACCCACTGACTCCCTGTAAGTCACACACACTGCATTACTTTTTTGCTGTTTTACTCAAGCCCATTCAGGTACTGTTTCCTTTACTCTCTTTGTCCTCTCTCTTTGTCACTCCCCATGTGTTATCCTAATTCAATATTTCTCCCTCTTTAGTTATGCACACTACTTTTTTCTCTCCCTCACCAGTGTTATTTAAATCTGGTTCCATAAATACCTTTTATTTGTACATCATTTTTCTCTTTCCTTTTACTCTTTACAGCCACTCACATTCTTCATGTGCCTCTGCTTTAGTATTCTTCTTCTCTCTTTCTTTGTTTCACACCCTTATATTTTTTTCATTTTCTCTCTTACACTTTCTTATATCTTTTACACTGCTTTACTATGTATTACACAGTACCTCTGTGTTGCTCCCTCTTGCTGTCTGTCTCTTAACAATACTCTCTCTTTCTCTTTCTCTTATGCTCTCCTTCTCTTGTTTTTTTTTCTTTTTTTTTTTTGATTGCGCTAACGGGGCGCTTACCGGTGCGCGCACCGGGAAGCGAACCCATGAGAAAAATGAAGTCAAGAGTGCTAAAAAATGTTGTAATTTTTTTTTTAATGGGAGGTAGTTCTGAAAAGAACTTTTTTTTAATGTTTTTGTTGTTTTATATTTTTTATATTATTTTTCTGAACATTTTTTTTGTTGTTGATTTTTTGAACACTTTTATAATTTTTTGGGTGTTTTTTTGGGGGAACAACAAAAAAAGGAATTACAAATGGCTCAACAGGAGCAAAAAAAAAAAAGATTTATTGCTTCTTCTTTTGGTTACATTGATGGTTTTCCACCGCATTGCTTATTAAGATCACACTTAGTTCCCCATAGCACAGTGTCTTGCCACAGAAGACATATACAAATTTGAGACTGCCAACATTTTTTTGAATATTGGGCACCATTTGCCATCCTTCAGGTGCTGCATGTGATACTTTGGCAGAGGAGGTGCTGGGCTGTGGATTCTTCTGATTTTGCGCCATGGCACGAACCTCTGCTTGAGCAAGATTATTAGGATGCCACCTTTGCATGTGGCGCAACATAGTATAGTTGCCGAATGAATATTTCTTCTTGGAATTGCCCCTGGAAAGAATATCTCCGCAAATAAGGCACTTAACCTTAGGGGCATTCACTTTCTTCTGCCCAGGAGGATGGGAGAAGAAGTCCCAAATAAAATGCACTTTTATGTGACTCTGTCTTGGCTCTTCAGGCAAAAATTGCCTGTGTTGTTCCTCCTCCTCCTGTTCTTCCTCCTCATCCTCTTCTTGTTCAGGGACAAGGAACTAGGATGGTGGTCCTTCCTTTCTAGGTGGTTGTGGTGGTGGAGGGGGTCCACCAGCTGCATCTACTAATGATGCCATTGTCAGAATCAGATACAGGCCTTCCTCTCTCAAAGTAGAAAGTCAGAGTGAGGAAAAAGGTGGGGGCTTTCATCATTTGAAAAAAAAAGTGTTCTGGACCAATGAAAAGTGTTATTTTCAAGTCACATGATCCAAGCTTTCATCATTTGGAGACCAAAACTGATCTGCACCAATGAAAAGTGTTATTTTCAGATCACATGACCCGACACACTTACGCTACGCGCCCCGGGGCACGTTGCGAAAGCGCGTCATGACGTTGCGCGATCGTATGCGATCGCGTGGTTCCGGGTGCGCTTCCGCAGTGCGTCATATGACGCATCACGCGACTACGCGAAACGTCATGATGTTGTTTTCGTTCGCGGGAATAGCGCTCTCGGGACGCTCCCCGGTACGCGCCCCGGGGCGCGCCGTAACATTGCGCTCACCCGTGCGTTCACCGGTACGCGCCCCGGGAGCGCCCTGGGGCAAACAATAAAAAAAAACATATTTACACAATATAAAATTCGTAATAAAAATTATTACTTTTCATACCTATAGAGATTTGCTATTAAAAAACCTATGAAATTCACTGAAAAAACCATCGGTTTCACACCAGTTATAGTTAGGAATTAGCATTTAAAAAACCTATTAAATTCACTGAAAAAACCATAGGTTTTACACCAGTTATAGTTAGCTGGAAATTTTACTCGCATAAAACCATTGAAATTCCCACGTTATAGTTAGTTGAACTCACTATAACTTGCACGTGCAATGCACTGCTGATGACGTCACATATTACATCACTCATGACATGGTCAGTGACATCACTCATGACATCACTGATGACACCATCCTTGTGACAGAGTGAAAGACCTCCTTTCACTGTAATTTAACCCTTGAAACACATATTCAAAAATAGAAACTAAAATTTTCAAAAAAATTGAGATACCCATACCAGTTACAACAACCAATTCAATAATTCCACCATCTATATATACATCCACTCATTCAGCAACAGTTCTATATAGTCACTCATACATATACTCACTCATCATATGTAGTGATACACCTATACATCCTGTTACACACTGACAGGCATCCAAAAGTTACTCACACACATACTCACACATGCAAATAAACTATTGAACATCCATTCATTAGCATATACAGCTATACACACACTACCACTTTACTTCTAAGGAAACTTACACATACTTACTCTCTTAAACAATCACTTATAGAAACACGTACTAATTTAAACAGGAACTCTTAGAATCCCTCACTCTCACATATACTCACTTATATACATCAATATTCACATATACTAGATTAAAACATATGTAGTTACTGATAAAGACACTAGTGAGACAGTCATTCAGTCACTAACACACATATATACACACTCATCCACCCATACAGTCCTGCACATATGCTGTCTTCAAAACACATACAAAGAGAGAGTCAGTCATTCATGCATCTATGTGCTAAGTACCACCCCCACCAAACATATAGACACTCATATTGATATTAAAAAAAATCTAATAACCCATATACCTACACATGTAGCTACTCACCAACCCATGCAGCCACTTATACACAAAGTGAAACATTAACACATATATTTAAATATTTAAACATTACTCACTAATATTTATTTTTCAAAAAGACACACATTCACTGGATGGTGTCATCAGTGATGTCATGAGTGATGTCACTGACCATGTCATGAGTGATGTAATATGTGACGTCATCAGCAGTGCATTACACGCGCAAGTTATAGTGAGTCCAACTAACTATAACGTGGGAATTTCAATGGTTTTATGCGAGTAAAATTTCCAGCTAACTATAGCTGGTGTAAAACCTATGGTTTTTTTCAGTGAATATATATATATATATATATATATATATATATATAATAGATCAGCTTTCATTGCTGAAGAGTTTTGTAGCCGTTGGATGTTAGTTGTTGCCAGTGATCCAGTTCACTATAATTTTCGACATGATGGTGTGATTTTGTCTGGGTTGCTATTCAAAGGGGAGTTGGCTTTAGGAGCAGGAAGAGCTATTTAGTGCAAGCTGTTGACTGAGATTGATTTTGCATCCCGCATAACCATTATATGGTCTGTTTTCGCCTTGGGCGGCAGGAGTAATTTGCTTCTGGTCCATGATAGATGATAGAAAACTTGGTTGACTATGACTCACAGTAGGTGATGCGCAAGTATTGGCTTACTGCATCAGAATTTCATTTTCGGTGATGCCCCTAGTAGTTGAAATAGCTGACATTTCAATCTGAAGTTTGAAAACATTATATTAAGTCCTTTATTTGTAAGGCTGTTCTGGGTCTTTTGCTGATTACAGGGGACTAGCTGCTTTTTTAAAATATTTTTTTCTTAAAAGCCCCAGATTTTGTCACCTGCATATTTTCCAGTGAATGCAGAAAAACTGCTTCGAAGTTTGTTTCAGTTAAATTCTATTTAGTCTAATTTTGATTCAAAGCAGGTGGAAATATACATAACCACAGCTTTTACCCCTTGTATCACATGAACCTTTATCAGGACTTTCAAGTTTGGCTTCTTTTATATTCCTTGTTTATTATGCCCTGTGAACCAGCACTTAAACATAGTCTGAGCACTTGGAGTTGCAAAGGTGGCATGTAGTATGCCAATGGCTTCCCAGCTTACATAGTTGATTCATAATTTCGAGAGCAACCGATATGTCATGAAGAATTTGGAATATTGCTATCAGTAGTTTGTCTTTGTGTGCTCGTTAGTGGGTGAAATGTTTGTAACTGTTTGAGAAACAGATATTCCTGCCATATTCCTTTAACTCATGCTGCAGGGGATGCTGGGCTGAACAACACCAGCTAACCCAGCCTGACCCACCTAACTACTTAAGGAACTGCAATAATCAGTCTGCCGATGCCCCCTAGAAGACAGGCCCAAATATGTTACAATACTATCTACCTTTACATTTGTTGTTAGTTTTGTTGTTGCTATACTGTTTACATTCTTAATAGTTACAATGGGGCCGATTCACAGAATTAATCTGAGATACAATCCTAAACTTACTACTTTTGGTATGCACAGAAGGCATTTATTAGTAGTGAAGTTAGGACTCCTAACTTTACTACTACTACACTGAGATAACATCCAAAACTTACTACTTTTGGTATTCACAGAAGGCATTTATTATTAGTAAAGTTAGGACTCCTAACTTCACTACTACTAAATGCAATTTGTGAATACCGAAAGTCGTAAAGTTAGGATTTTGTCTCAGTTTAGTAGTAGTAAAGTTAGGAGTCCTAACTTCACTACTACTAAATGCCTTCTGTGAATACCGCAAGTAGTACATTTAGGATTTTATCTCAGATTAGTTCTGTGAATTGGCCCCACTATATTGTTTTAACAAGGATAGGGGGGTTTGATTTTTAGAACTATATTTTTTAAAATGTACCCATATTTTCATAGTGTTCTTGAATGTGTCTTTTCGTACTGAAAAAGGGTTTGAATCCCAATGATTCTCCCGGTGATATCTCATAGGATTGACTGGCACTTGAAACACAACTCACTCAGATATTGCTCAGTGGGTTTCAAACTGGCTGCAGTCCACCTGGCTCTCTGTTTCAGGGTGTATCATTGACAAAGTCTGCAGTGCCAGGTAGGAAAAGAAAGCCTAATTCTTAATAGGCCATATTCTTGAAGGTTCAACTCTTATGGCCAGCACAGTGTCAGTATTGAAAAACTTGGCTACCCACTTCACTATTGTGAGTTGTGCCAATGCTGATTTCAGTATACTTGTTGGAACTTGTGTCTGTTTGATTAATTAGTAATGGCTATCTCTTGCTGATAGTACCAGTCTTATGCCTTTCATTTGGGTTACTTTTTTCAGTTGTAACCACTGAACCATTTCCAGTGTCATGTGATTGTACTTCTTGTACTGCTTTGTACTTTTGCTCCTGCATTTTGCATGTTTAAGCGTCTTTGAAAATATGCAAGTATATATATAGGCTATTACCCTACTTGAATGCTAATATAGCACTTGGCTATCAATTTTGCCTTAGCATAAAATAGCAGTTTGTTCACTTTAACCTTCTCCTGACAAAGGCATTTTCAGGGTTCATTCTAGTTCCTTGTTTTTGTTTTTTTTTCAATTTACATTCCAGGAATAGGCATATGAACCATATATCAATGACAATCATATTGAAGCATATTTCAGATCCAAAACCCGAATACTCAAAGCAAACAAAAAAAAAAGAAAATATCTAAGAGATCAGGAAGAAGAAAAAAGAGATTAAGTAAATATATATACACAAAATAAAGTATCTCATTGACACCTAGCATTTTATAATCCTAAATTTAGCATGGGTCCCGAAATCCGATAAAACGTCTGCCCAGCGTAAATGCCCCTGCTCTTGGCTATAGCCATTTCTCTTTCAAATATTTACCTTAGCATTGCCTACAATTCTAAATCCCTGGGCGGAATTTTAGATAGACAAGCCTGGGCAACACATAGTCGCGCTGTTACTATAATAATCTATATAAAGGATCTTATTCCAGGATCCAGCTCTATCTTATAGCCGAGCATACACTCTTTTTCCGTGAGTGATATATATCAACTTTTAAGCGATCAGCTGTTATATGCATGATATCTTTCAAAGAAATTGGTCAAATCTAAACAAGTGACAAACATATGTAAGCTAACCCGACTCATTTAGCACATTTGCCCTTGTTTGCAGTATTAACAGATGCCCAATTAGCAATACATTCTGGATTGTAGTATAACATGCATATATTTTTTAACTGTTGCAGCTTTAGATTGGTAGAATGTACCGCCTCATCTAAGGTCTCTAACACATCTTCAATACACCCTGGACTGATATCTTGACCAAGCTGCTCACTCCATTTAGATGCCAATTTTAGACCATCGTTCTCCCAGTATTGAGAGAGTAGCTGGTAAGTCTTGCTGATAGTCAGTTGTGCATCTGAATGCAAGTAAATCAATATATCAGAGCCGCTAGGTTTTTTATGTCTCTACTTCCCTATAAACAATCTCTAATCTGTAGATATTTATAAAACATATTTTTGGGGGTACCCAATAGCGTCTGTAAATCTTCAAACGTGCGAAACCCATTGATATTATACAAGTGTTTGAGTTGGCTAATACCATGTCTATCCCACGATTTAGCTTGAGTATTGTGGAATATTTCTGATAGCATAGTAGTCCTCCACAATGGTAAGCTAAGATGCATCAACGGCAAAGAGCATTTAACTGTAATCTCACGCCAGATATATGCTATATCCATCAAGGTCTTGAACCGTACTGTTTTGACGTTATTTGGATCATTAATCCTGTATAAAAACATGCTACTGTCGCTACCAATCGCGAGATTATAGCACCAGTGCTGTATATCAGGAGAGAGAAGATCCCGCACACACCCTACAAAAGGGGCCCAAAAATAAAGTTTAAAGTCAGGTAGTTGGAATCCTCCAATTTTTATAAGGGAGCTATAGGTATCTTACAGCGCACCAAGATTGTTTATAGTCCCTTAAGAAACTACTAATAGCCCCTCAAGTTTAAAAAAGTAATAATTCGGCACACAATGGTATAGCACTAAATAAAGAAAGAAATGTAGGCAAAACAATCATTTTTATAATATTACAATATCCTAAAATAACAACAGGCAATTTGGAGAAGTATGGCTCACTGGTTAGAGGCGGCAGACCCTGAAGCAGAGGTCAGACCCTGGACCAGGGTTCAAATCCCGACGCGGCAGGGTCCTGAGCCCAAATATCCACGGACTCGATAATTCTCGTTTCGGTGCCTACTCGAGTCACAGGTTCACACTCTGCAGCTCTGGGCATTAGCTTGCTTAATCTCCACTACGGCCCCCCGGCGGGATGCCTGGCTTTCACCTTGGGGATGCCCAGTATGGGTATCTCACAGGGAAAAACCAGGACGGGTTCCCAAGGCAAGCGCCGAGATGCCTACGGGTAATCGAGAGCCCTATATAAGAATGCTTAATAATAATAATAATAATAATAAAATATGCCAATTCTTCATTTTAGAACTCATACATTTTAGCAAAGGGTCGTAGTTCAGCTTTATGATTTGACCCAAGGCTGAGGTAATCTGTACACTTAAGTAAGTTGCTGCTGTGCAGGCCTCTAGTTCATTGTTGCTGGAATCTTTAATGTGGCTGGGCTAAAATTACCAGGCTATGTCTGAGTAATCTTTTGCAATGAGCCAGTTGTCTCTTGTCAATCACAAAACAAGGCCTGTGACCCAGTTTAAACATTTCTATGTTATTGTGTGTTTTACCAATTTGTGTGTCTCTAGATGTATTTATTGAGTGCTGGTAAACTGTTCCTTTTTTGGGTGGAGACATTTCTCTGGCTCAAGTTCTGTCAAATGTCTTCACTTTAATGTTCACTTCGTTGAAACTTTTGTGCCAGTTGGCTTCTATTCTTTTGTGTGTGTTTATGTGTGAAAAGGATAAATCAATTGCTAGGTTCTTTTATTTTGTCATTAAAAACTGTATCTCTTTATAGGGCATTATATTTCCTGCAGATAGTTGCTGGAAAAAAGTCTAGCTTGGATGCTATACAAGGTTAGTAAATGTGTTGTTAACTACCCTAGGGCGTTAGCTAATTTGAATTGGTGTATAATGGTTAATGAGCCTGGCCAGTGGAGAGATTTGATTGCCACAGGTTTTACCAACTGGTACTTTGTTTTAGCACCACAATGAGGTCGAAAAAGTGAAAGGTAACAATTGAGCCGTATTTTGCCTTTATAAAGAACTCAAAAAGAGAAAGTGTTCAGAATGTAAGACATATTTCATTACCAAAGTGGGCGATACATCTGAATGATTACAGAAGTGAAAAATAATTTGTGGGAAGCCTTTTGGTTGGTAACTCTTTAAAGGAGTAAGGGTAAAATTCATCTGGGTGTGTGAGCTAAAGATTCCTTTGCAGCAAGTGTCAATTATTTATTTATTGAGAAATAGTTTTTATTACTAATAGAAGAAAATGAATGCTAGCTAAGATTCTTACATCTGAGACTAGAGGCTCCCTTATAAAAGTATTCATAACTTATTTTAGTGATTCCCTTTTGGACCCACTTTGTTTCTCCTTTAGGTTTACATGTTAGGGGCCCATTCTGATGCGGTTTGGAAATCATTCTGCTCGGTCATCTCAAATGCCGTCTGGCTCGGAATTGGGATACTACTAATGCTTAACTCGCATAGTAATCCGTCAGTCGGAAACCTTTCCAATTGGATCCGATTCAGATAGAGCAAATGCCGTAAGGAAGGCCTTCCAAACCGCATCAGAATCAGCCGCATAGTGTACTATTTTTCTCTGCTCGTTCAGCAACAGCTTCTAAAGTGAGAGATAACATGGTTGCACAACTGCACCTTCCAACACAGCAGTTTTTCTCATATGAACTATGCCCCGGCCCATTGGAGGCTAGAGAGGTGGGTTCTGGCAGAGAGGGCTGTTCTGGTATGATAGAAAAACCTGACATGCAGCCCTATGAAAACTATGTTTACACTCATGATGGGGATCACCTAACTACATACACAAGGTATGGGGTCTTAGGCAAATTGCAGAGATCACATATATACACATGTGCTCACAAAGTGAGGGTTGATTTAGGCAGATACATAATTTGCCATGGTTGGGATGTTTGGCCTGTACACCCTATTAGTAATGCTATTAGTAATGTTAATTACTTTGTTAAGTTGCATCTGCCTAATGTCCACAGCACAGTTACTTCACAACAGATTTCAATACTTTCAATAAATGTATTGTAAACACTCTTCCTGGCTTTCTTGTGTTTACTATGGGCATGCATGATTGAGTGAGTAACATGTTTCCATGCTTCCATAGGGGACTAGAGGGTCATGTTCGAGGTTGCCAAAATCACCTACTACTCTGGGAAGGTTAGGAGTTCAGGAGAGGAACTGTAAGTTAGCTAGGATTTGGGCCGACAGGTACTAATGTTATAGAGAGACTCGGTCCCTACATTCTAACATCCTGTCGTCCTAATACACATATCTGCTTTACCAGCAGAATGCATGCAACAGTATGAAGGAAGGATATATACACTCAGTGGAAAATAAACAAAGTATTCATGGACTACTACACAGAACTGTATAAAGTATCTGAGGAAGTGGAGGACTTCATTTGTTACCTAAGACAATTAAATCTGGTATGACTACCACCTCATCTGAAGGAGGACCTAAAGATGTCCCCATCTGTTCAGGAAGTTAAGTCAACTCAGGGCTGGCCCTGGGCAAATTGCCATGGCCATACACATTTCCTGTCAAAATATACATATCATATGGGGAAATTCTGGTTCCCAAAGAGGTAGACATGTACTCAGTGATGAAACTAGAGGGTTCACGATCTCCCATGATTAAAGAAGCTCTAATTGTCTCTATCGCAAAATCCAGTGGAGAGAATTTTTCAATGCTTTGTACAGATTATAAAAACTTGAACAGAACAAATTCTTCACCTGCTGTCCTTATTGAGAGACCCAGAACAAAGAGACTTTGCGCCAGAGGTAGCTCATTATTCAACATACGAAGAATTTTTCAAGTGCTAATCACTACTTCAATTGGAAACCTACATGCTGAGGTAGTAGGAATTAATTTATAAAGCATTTAATTCTATTAGTTGGTGATACCTACTTGCTGTTCTACGACACCTTAGGTTACATTATCTATATTTGTATAGTGCACAACTCACCAGGGAAGGTTTCCTGGTGCTAAAGGAGGAGCTTTATGGGCCGAGCCAAGGTCAGGCTAGGTGAAGAGCCAGGTCTGCAATTTCTCAAGGATTCAGGATAAGACAAACCGGCTCTGATGTGCAGGGGTAGGTCGATCCAGGCCTTAGAAGTGAGGTAAGAGAAGGCAAAACCACCGTATCTGGTTCTGTATATGTGGGTGATGTGTGCAAGAAAGAGTCTGGCCAATCAGAGGTGTCTGGTAAGTTTGTAGATATTTATGTAGCTGTTCAGGTATGTGGTGTCAATGCTGTATAAGGCTTTGTATGTGTATGTGAGGAGTTGAAGAGTTCTTGTTTGTCTATTGTGAGCCACTGGAGGTCTTTGAGGCATAGGGTGGTATGAGTGGGAGGCTGAGGGTGATCCTGGCTGCTGAGTTTTGTAAGGTCTGGATTCCTCTAGTCAGTTAAGTGTTGATTCCATCATAGAGTGCATTTCATTAGTCCTCCTTAGTGGTGATGAGGGCTTGGGTAACAGTTCTTGGGCATCTTGAATGTGGGGAAACAGGAGCCTGAGACTACGTTAACTTGGCCGGTCAAGGTGAAGAGATTGTTGGGTATGTTTTCCAAGGTTCTTTGTGTGGGTTGCAAGGAGGGGTCTCGAATGGATCAGAGTTCGGAAGCCCACCAGGTAGAGTCCTACAACCAGTTGCCTTACCCAAAGATTACTACTTAGGTCTTGCCTGTGTTGATCTTCAAGCAGTTGGTTTTTATTAGGCCTGGGCTGTAAATTCCGTTCCGCTTGCGGAATTTGGGTAATTTGGGTAATTTCGCGTTCCGCGGAGAATGCAAAATTGCCCAAAATTCTGCATTCCGCAACTTTGCGCAATTTTTTGCTTGTTCGCCTTCTCAAATGCGTGTTTGCGAGATATTTCCCACCGAGTACGCAAACAGTAAATGCAAATAGTAAAAAAGCATTGCGAACAAGCAAGTTCGAGTTTTTAACGTTTCGCAGAGATTTGCGTAACCTGATTATGCAAATTCCACCCACCTAGTTTTTATCCATCTGGTGACTTTGATCATGCAAGTAGAGAAATTGGGCCAGGTGTTTGGCATTTTGTCGGGGAGGGAGACTACGAGCTGGATATCGTCATCATAGGATATGATGTTAATTCTGTTGGTGCAAGTGATGCTGGCTTTGAACAGAGTGGGGCTGAGTAAGGATCCTTGTGGAACTCTACAGATGAGGTAGATGACTTTTCTAGGTTATGGGGGTTAGGCTGACGAAGTGGGTGTTGCTTGTCTGAATGAGCAAATCCCGCACAGTGCAGAACCTTGGATGCCGACTTTGTACAGTAGTTGCATAAAGATGGGGTGGGAGACTGTGTTGAAATCTGTGGAAAGATCTAGTAGGATTAGGGCTGTTGTGTCACCTCTGTTCATGATTGCCCGGATGTCATTTGGGGTGGCAATGAGGGTGGTTATCGATGTTCAGTCCATGTGAATGACAAACAAAGAGAAAAATGTCAAGGTGCCATTTATTTCAGCTGATTGTTGCCCTATTGATAGATTATTTTGCATTTGTCATCAGATGTGAGGAAAGAGACTTGGGTATGCAAACAACTGATATAACTGATGCAATGTTCAGATGTTCAATCTCAAGGATGTAGGTTAAGGATTGAACCTGATCATAGCTGACCTTGATGGACTTGGGAGCCTATATGGATTAACAACTAACTGGACAAAAATGTGTGTATTCCCAGTTAAAGCATGATGAGCTATCTTATAACACTCACATGATTT
The DNA here is from genome assembly GCF_964261635.1 of Lissotriton helveticus. Classification (NCBI taxonomy): domain Eukaryota; kingdom Metazoa; phylum Chordata; class Amphibia; order Caudata; family Salamandridae; genus Lissotriton; species Lissotriton helveticus. The sequence continues at coordinate 263,706,069 of NC_136069.1, forward strand.
CCCATCAAAGTTGACGGGAAGCAAATACTTTTAAATACCGATGGGTCTAAATCTAACATGCTGACATCATTGCTGGAAATATTGAGAAGGCAGAAGCTGTGAGGAATTCTGCAAATCTCTGCCAATTCCTGTTTTCTAAAAGAATGATGAAATAAAGGAATAAATATTAATATATATATATATATATATTACCTACTGGCAATAGCCAGTAGGTATATATAGTTAGGATTTTTTTCCTATGGGATTTTTGAAAATTCTATGTCGAATAACTTTGGCGTTTAAGGACAGAATTGGCTGAAATTTTCAGGAAAATGGAACATTTTGTTTCTGAGCAGCCCCTGAAAATTTGGGGGGGTTTTGTCAAGGGGGGGCCGAGAAAAAGGGGGGTCCCAAAACGTGTTTTTCCCATGCAATTTTCCATAGGGCGGTTGGCCTCACTTTTAGCCTGAACGGCTGAATGGATTTACACCAAACTTGGCAAAATTGTAGGGACTGGTAGCCCGATGTGCCTTTGCTATGTCTCAAGATATAGGCTCCAGTGGTTTTTACGAAAATTAACTTTGAAAAATATATATTGGGCTACATTGGGCTATATATATGTTGGAGCCCAAATGTAGCCCAATGTAGCCCAATGTAGCCCAAAGATGGCCACCAGAGACAAAAAAAAACAAATGTAGCCCAAATATCAGCCAGATGTAGCCCAACTATAGCCCAATGACAGAATGTCCCAGAGTGTTCTAAAGAACAACTAGAGTGCTAACAGTCCTACTTATTACAAAGGTATGGCACACCTGAAGCCATCTTGATTGGAATAAAGTGGTAACTCTTAAAACATTTAATTTAAAAAGGAACAAAATGAGGGGGTTCATTTTGCCATAGAAAGTATGATTAGCGAATATATGACGAAATCCCGCATACCATCAGTCCGCAAAAAAAATCCCGCATGTACTATTAGGCCGCAAATTAAAATAACGAAAACTTTTAGAACGAATATGCCTTTAGCATACACTAAACAACTAAACTACCCTAAACCCTAAAACACTACCCCCAGCATGACCCTACACTACACAAACAGTACAACACTACCCTAAACCCTAAAACGTTAGGATTTTTTTCCTATGGGATTTTTGAAAATTCTATGTCAAATAACTTTGGCGTTTGAAGACAGAATTGGCTGAAATTTTCAGGAAAATGGAACATTTTGTTTCTGAGCAGCCCCTGAAAATTTGGGGGGGTTTCGTCAAGGGGGGGCCGAGAAAAAAGGGGGGTCCCAAAACGTGTTTTTCCCATGCAATTTTCCATAGGGCGGTTGGCCTCACTTTTAGCCTGAACGGCTGAATGGATTTACACGAAACTTGGCAAAATTCTAGGGACTGGTAGCCCGATGTGCCTTTGCTATGTCTCAAGATATAGGCTCCAGTGGTTTTTACGAAAATTAACTTTGAAAAATATATATTGGGCTACATTGGGCTATATATATGTTGGAGCCCAAATGTAGCCCAATGTAGCCCAATGTAGCCCAATGTAGCCCAATGTAGCCCAAAGATGGCCACCAGAGACAAAAAAAAACAAATGTAGCCCAAATATCAGCCAGATGTAGCCCAACTATAGCCCAATGACAGAATGTCCCAGAGTGTTCTAAAGAACAACTAGAGTGCTAACAGTCCTGCTTATTACAAAGGTATGGCACACCTGAAGCCATCTTGATTGGAATAAAGTGGTAACTCTTAAAACATTTAATTTAAAAAGGAACAAAATGAGGGGGTTCATTTTGCCATAGAAAGTATGATTAGCGAATATATGACGAAATCCCGCATACCATCAGTCCGCAAAAAAAATCCCGCATGTACTATTAGGCCGCAAATTAAAATAACGAAAACTTTTAGAATGAATATGCCTTTAGCATACACTAAACAACTAAACTACCCTAAACCCTAAAACACTACCCCCAGCATGACCCTACACTACACAAACACTACAACACTACCCTAAACCCTAAAACACTACCCCCAGCATGACCCTACACTACGCAAACACTACAACACTATCCAAAACCCTAAAACACTACACCCCAGCATGACCCTACACTACGCAAACACTACAACACTACCCTAAACCCTAAAACACTACCCCCTGCATGACCCTACACTACACAAACACTACAACACAACCCTAAACCCTAAAACACTACCCCCAGCATGACCCTACACTACGCAAACACTACAACACAACCCTAAACCCTAAAACACTACCCCCAGCATGACCCTACACTACGCAAACACTACAACACTACCCTAAACCCTAAAACACTACCCCCAGCATGACCCTACACTACGCAAACACTACAACACTACCCAAAACCCTAAAACACTACACCCCAGCATGACCCTACACTACGCAAACACTACAACACTACCCTAAACCCTAAAACACTACCCCCAGCATGACCCTACACTACGCAAACACTACAACACTACCCAAAACCCTAAAACACTACACCCCAGCATGACCCTACACTACGCAAACACTACAACACGACCCTAAACCCTAAAACACTACCCCCAGCATGACCCTACACTACGCAAACACTACAACACTACCCTAAACCCTAAAACACTACCCCCAGCATGACCCTACACTACAACACTACCCTAAACCCTAAAACACTACCCCCAGCATGACCCTACACTACGCAAACACTACAACACTACCCAAAACCCTAAAACACTACCCCCCAGCATGACCCTACACTACGCAAACACTACAACACTACCCAAAACCCTAAAACACTACCCCCAGCATGACCCTACACTACGCAAACACTACAACACTACCCAAAACCCTAAAACACTACCCCCAGCATGACCCTACACTACGCAAACACTACAACACTACCCAAAACCCTAAAACACTACACCCCAGCATGACCCTACACTACGCAAACACTACAACACTACCCAAAACCCTAAAACACTACACCCCAGCATGACCCTACACTACGCAAACACTACAACACTACCCAAAACCCTAAAACACTACCCCCAGCATGACCCTACACTACGCAAACACTACAACACTACCCAAAACCCTAAAACACTACCCCCAGCATGACCCTACACTACGCAAACACTACAACACTACCCTAAACCCTAAAATACTACACCCCAGCATGACCCTACACTACGCAAACACTACAACACTACCCAAAACCCTAAAACACTACCCCCAGCATGACCCTACACTACGCAAACACTACAACACTATCCTAAACCCTAAAACACTACGCCCAGCATGACCCTACACTACGCAAACACTACAACACTACCCTAAACCCTAAAACACTAGCCCCAGCATGACCCTACACTACGCAAACACTACAACACAACCCTAAACCCTAAAACACTACCCCCAGCATGACCCTACACTACGCAAACACTACAACACTACCCTAAACCCTAAAACACTACCCCCAGCATGACCCTACACTACGCAAACACTACAACACAACCCTAAACCCTAAAACACTACCCCCAGCATGACCCTACACTAAACAACCACCACAACTCTACACTACACTAACACAACACTACACTACACAACACTACACTACACTACACAATCACTAACCCACGAAAAAATTAACACAAACCCACTTACCTCTCTCGTCATCGTGGTTTTCACAACGCAAATGCATTTACCATACATGCCTTTAAAACGTAATTCTTTGTAAAGGCATGCGCGATAAATGCACATGCGTTTTGAAAAAATGCGGGATAATGGTATGCGAGGTCAATGACCTTGCGGGATAATGGTATGCGGACTGAAAGTCTGCGGGATAAAAAATGCGGGAAAATGGCTGCATACCATGATGAGCAGCAGACTTACCTGGTGAGCACTAGCTTTACTACAGTGATCTAATGAGCAACTAGAGTGCTAACATTCAGAATTCATGGCAAATGTGTCACACATCTGAATGCCTTCTTGATAGAACCAAAGTAAACAAGCATTGAAAATGCAATAGATCTCGCCCTCGTTTAAGTTAAAGCCATTCTGTTTGTAATGAGGTGCCTTTTTAGCTTTGCTTTTATTAGTGTTTTTAAAACTTTCATGTAAATAACATGCATATGTATGCATATATGTATATGTATGCATGCATTTATATTTATATAGATATGCAGATTATATATGTTTATATATGTATATTACCTACTGGCGTTAGCCAGTGGGTATATATAGTTAGGATTTTTTCTCTATGGGATTTCTGAAAATTCTATGTCTAATAACTTTGGCGTTTGTGGACGGAATTGGCTGACATTTTCAGGAAAATGGCAAATTTTGTTTCCGAGCAGCCCCTAAAAATTTGGGGGGGTTTCGCCAAGGGGGGGGCCGAGAAAAAAGGGGGGTCCCAAAACGCGTTTTTCCCATTCATTTTTCCATAGGGCGGTTGGACTCACTTTTAGCTCGAACGGCTGAATAGATTTACATGAAACTTGGCAAAATTGTAGATATGGCTTGCCCGACGTGCCTTTGCTATGTCTCAATATATGTGCTCCAGTGGATTTTGAGAAATTAACGTTTAAAAAAATATATATATCTGTGACAGCGCTCCGGTTAGCGCCCCGGTTCGCGTACCTGACGCGTAACGGAACTTCGCGAAGCGAAGCTGATTGGCTCTCCGGTGTCTGTCAACATTCTAAACAGTCCGGAGCGGCCGCCATCTTGTCTCTCGGTAAGATCGAGAGACAAGATGTGGTGAAAAACGAAGGGGGAAATGAAGGAAAGGGGGAAAGGTAGACCACTCCTGACCCCCTAGGATTGATGAGGGGGATATTAAAGAGCCCCGCTGGGCAAAAAAAAAAAAAAAAAAATTTTTGTTGCGATTTTACGCCGTAGAGGCGCGTCCCAGTACGCGAACCGGGCAGCTCACCGGGCAGCTAACCGGGCAGCTAACCGGCAGCGTAGCTGTCAACATTGTAAACAGTCCGGAGCGGCCGCCATCTTGTCTCTTGGTAGGTTCGAGAGACAAGATGTGGTGAAAAAAGAAGGGGGAAATGAAGGAAAGGGGGCAAGGTAAACCCCTCCTGACCTCCTAGGATTGATGAGGGGGATATTAAAGTCCCCCGCGATTTTTCACGGTAGAGGCGCTTCCCGGTACGCGAACCGGGCAGCTAACCGGCAGCGTAACGGGAGTCCGCCATCTTGTGTTTTTGGAGCGTCCAGTTTGCGTACCGGGTAGTGCCCCGGTAAGCGTAACAAGGGGAAAACCAAGAGAAACAGTAAAAAAAAAATTAAGGGAATAGATTTCCAGCAAACTTGGCAAAATTGTAGGGACTGTTTGTTTGATGTGCCTTTGCAAGGCCTCAAGATATGTGCACGTGTGGATTTTGTCTAATTAAGGTTAAAAAAATATATATATCTGTAAGCGTGCTCCGGCACGCTTACGTTACGGGTTTTGTTTGCGCTGCAGAGCCGATACGTCACGGTTATGCGACGCGTCATGAGGCGTCTCACGTGGCTACGTGATACGTCACGTAATAAAGAATATATTTTACAGATATAGATATTAGCTTTTAAAAAACCAATGAAATTCACTGAAAAAACCATAGGTTATAGACCATATATAGTTAGGAATTTGCATTTACAAAACCTTGAAAATTGACTTAAAAAAACATAGGTTAGAGACCATATATAGTTAGCTGGACATTTTATTGACATAAAACCAATGAAATTCCAAATATAGTTAGTTGCACTAACTATATATCGCGCACCCGCAATCCACTGCTGATGATGTCACATATTACATCATTCATGACATGGTCAGTGACATCACTGATGACATCACTGATGACATCTCAAATGACATCACTGATGACATCACTGATGACATCTCAAATGACATCACTGATGACATCATGACACACCAATACCAGTTACTACATACGCACTCACTGATTCCTACGTCTACAAACACATTCACTCATTCACCCATACAATCACTCATACATACAGTCACTCATTATTACAACACTATCATATGCACTCATACACCTATGCAGACACTCACACACTGCCACTCATCCATGGAGTTACTCACACACCTAGTCAGTCCTGTAAAGAATCAATCGCACTTCCATTTCCTCATCTATACAGTTAAACACAGAACACCATACTTCAGTGACATCACTGATGACATCACTGATGACATCTCAAATGACATCACTGATGACATCTCAAATGACATCACTGATGACATCATGACACACCAATACCAGTTACTACATACGCACTCACTGATTCCTACGTCTACACACACATTCACTCATTCACCCATACAATCACTCATACATACAGTCACTCATTATTACAACACTATCATATGCACTCATACACCTAGTCAGTCCTGTGAAGAATCAATCACACTTCGATTTCCTCATCTATACAGTTAAACACAGAACACCATACTTTTCACACATATGCTAACACATACTTACTCTCTTATACAATCACTGATACAAGTACACATTGATATGCACAGAGTCACACACCTCCCAGCCAGCCACACACACACTCAGTCTTCCATACATCCACTCATTCTTCAATATGTAAAACATATTTAAACTTTACAAAAACACACAGACACTAGATGATGTCATCAGTGATGTCATTTGAGATGTCATCAGTGATGTCATCAGTGATGTCATTTGAGATGTCATCAGTGATGTCATCAGTGATGTCACTGACCATGTCATGAATGATGTAATATGTGACATCATCAGCAGTGGATTGCGGGTGCGCGATATATAGTTAGTGCAACTAACTATATATGGAATTTCAGTGGTTTTATGTCAATAAAATGTCCAGCTAACTATATATGGTCTCTAACCTATGGTTTTTTCAGTGATATATATATATATTCACTGAAAAAACCATAGGTTATAGACCATATATAGTTAGGAATTTGCATTTACAAAACCTTGAAAATTCGCTGAAAAAACCATAGGTTAGAGACCATATATAGTTAGCTGGACATTTTATTGACATAAAACCAATGAAATTCCATATATAGTTAGTTGCACTAACTATATATCGCGCACCCGCAATCCACTGCTGATGATGTCACATATTACATCATTCATGACATGGTCAGTGACATCACTGATGACATCACTGATGACATCTCAAATGACATCACTGATGACATCACTGATGTCATCTCAAATGACATCACTGATGACATCATCTAGTGTCTGTGTGTTTTTGTAAAGTTTAAATATGTTTTACATATTGAAGAATGAGTGGATGTATGGAAGTCTGAGTGTGTGTGTGGCTGGCTGGGAGGTGTGTGACTCTGTGCATATCAATGTGTACTTGTATCAGTGATTGTATAAGAGAGTAAGTATGTGTTAGTATATGTGTGAAAAGTATGGTGTTCTGTGTTTAACTGTATAGATGAGGAAATCGAAGTGAGATTGATTCTTCACAGGACTGACTAGGTGTATGAGTGCATATGATAGTGTTGTAATAATGAGTGACTGTATGTAGGAGTGAGTGTATGGGTGAATGAGTGAATGTGTGTGTAGACGTAGGAATCAGTGAGTGCGTATGTAGTAACTGGTATTGGTGTGTCATGATGTCATCAGTGATGTCATTTGAGATGTCATCAGTGATGTCATTTGAGATGTCATCAGTGATGTCATCAGTGATGTCACTGAAGTATGGTGTTCTGTGTTTAACTGTATAGATGAGGAAATGGAAGTGTGATTGATTCTTTACAGGACTGACTGTGTGTGAGTAACTCCATGGATGAGTGGCAGTGTGTGAGTGTCTGCATAGGTGTATGAGTGCATATGATAGTGTTGTAATAATGAGTGACTGTATGTATGAGTGATTGTATGGGTGAATGAGTGAATGTGTGTGTAGACGTAGGAATCAGTGAGTGCGTATGTAGTAACTGGTATTGGTGTGTCATGATGTCATCAGTGATGTCATTTGAGATGTCATCAGTGATGTCATCAGTGATGTCATTTGAGATGTCATCAGTGATGTCATCAGTGATGTCACTGACCATGTCATGAATGATGTAATATGTGACATCATCAGCAGTGGATTGCGGGTGCGCGATATATAGTTAGTGCAACTAACTATATATGGAATTTCATTGGTTTTATGTCAATAAAATGTCCAGCTAACTATATATGGTCTCTAACCTATGGTTTTTTCAGTGAATTTTCAAGGTTTTGTAAATGCAAATTCCTAACTATATATGGTCTATAACCTATGGTTTTTTCAGTGAATTTCATTGGTTTTTTAAAAGCTAATATCTATAGCTGTAAAATATATTCTTTATTACGTGACGTATCACGTAGCCACGTGAGACGCCTCATGACGCGTCGCATAACCGTGACGTATCGGCTCTGCAGCGCAAACAAAACCCGTAACGTAAGCGTGCCGGAGCACGCTTACAGATATATATATTTTTTTTAACCTTAATTAGACAAAATCCACACGTGCACATATCTTGAGGCCTTGCAAAGGCACATTAAACAAACAGTCCCTACAATTTTGCCAAGTTTGCTGGAAATCTATTCCCTTCATTTTTTTTTTACTGTTTCTCTTGGTTTTCCCCTTGTTACGCGAACCGGACGCTCCAAAAACACAAGATGGCGGACTCCCGTTACGCTGCCGGTTAGCTGCCCGGTTCACGTACCGGGAAGCGCCTCTACCGCGAAAAATCGCAGGGGACTTTAATATCCCCCTCATCAATCCTAGGGGGTCAGGAGGGGTTTACCTTGCCCCCTTTCCTTCATTTCCCCCTTCTTTTTTCACCACATCTTGTCTCTCGAACCTACCGAGAGACAAGATGGCGGCCGCTCCGGTCTGTTTACAATGTTGACAGCTACGCTGCCGGTTAGCTGCCCGGTTAGCTGCCCGGTGAGCTGCCCGGTGAGCTGCCCGGTGAGCTGCCCGGTGAGCTGCCCGGTTCGCGTACCGGGACGCGCCTCTACGGCGTAAAATCGCAAAAAAAATTTTTTTTTATTTTTTGCCCCGCGGGACACTTTAATATCCCCCTCATCAATCCTAGGGGGTCAGGAGTGGTCTACCTTGCCCCCTTTCCTTCATTTCCCCCTTCGTTTTTCACCACATCTTGTCTCTCGATCGTACCGAGAGACAAGATGGCGGCCGCTCCGGACTGTTTAGAATGTTGACAGACACCGGAGAGCCAATCAGCTTCGCTTCGCGAAGTTCCGTTACGCGTCAGGTACGCGAACCGGGGCGCTAACCGGAGCGCTGTCACAGATATATATATTTTTTTAACGTTAATTTCTCAAAATCCACTGGAGCACATATATTGAGACATAGCAAAGGCACGTCGGGCAAACCATATCTACAATTTTGCCAAGTTTCATGTAAATCTATTCAGCCGTTCGAGCTAAAAGTGAGTCCAACCGCCCTATGGAAAAATGAATGGGAAAAACGTGTTTTGGGACCCCCCTTTTTTCTCGGCCCCCCCTTGACGAAACCCCCCCAAATTTTTAGGGGCTGCTCAGGAACAAAATGTGCCATTTTCCTGACAATTTCAGCCAATTCCGTCCACAAACGCCAAAGTTATTAGACATAGAATTTTCAGAAATCCCATAGAGAAAAAATCCTAACTATATATACCCACTGGCTATCGCCAGTAGGTAATATACATATATAAACATATATAATCTGCATATCTATATAAATATAAATGCATGCATACATATACATATATGCATACATATGCATGTTATTTACATGAAAGTTTTAAAAACACTAATAAAAGCAAAGCTAAAAAGCCACCTCATTACAAACAGAATGGCTTTAACTTAAACGAGGGCGAGATCTATTGCATTTTCAATGCTTGTTTACTTTGGTTCTATCAAGAAGGCATTCAGATGTGTCACACATTTGCCATAAATTCTGAATGTTAGCACTCTAGTTGCTCATTAGATCACTGTAGTAAAGCTAGTGCTCACCAGGGAAGTCTGCTGCTAATCATGGTTTGCAGCCATTTTCCCGCATTTTTTATCCCGCAGACTTTCAGTCCGCATACCATTATCCCGCAAGGTCATTGACCTCGCATACCATTATCCCGCATTTTTTCAAAACGCATGTGCATTTATCGCGCATGCCTTTACAAAGAGTTACGTTTTAAAGGCATGTATGGTAAATGCATTTGCGTTGTGAAAACCACGATGACGAGAGAGGTAAGTGGGTTTGTGTTAATTTTTTCGTGGGTTAGTGATTGTGTAGTGTTGTGTAGTGTAGTGTTGTGTTAGTGTAGTGTAGAGTTGTGGTGGTTGTTTAGTGTAGGGTCATGCTGGGGGTAGTGTTTTAAGGTTTAGGGTTGTGTTGTAGTGTTTGCGTAGTGTAGGGTCATGCTGGGGGTAGTGTTTTAGGGTTTAGGGTAGTGTTGTAGTGTTTGCGTAGTGTAGGGTCATGCTGGGGGTAGTGTTTTAGGGTTTAGGGTTGTGTTGTAGTGTTTGCGTAGTGTAGGGTCATGCTGGGGCTAGTGTTTTAGGGTTTAGGGTAGTGTTGTAGTGTTTGCGTAGTGTAGGGTCATGCTGGGCGTAGTGTTTTAGGGTTTAGGATAGTGTTGTAGTGTTTGCGTAGTGTAGGGTCATGCTGGGGGTAGTGTTTTAGGGTTTTGGGTAGTGTTGTAGTGTTTGCGTAGTGTAGGGTCATGCTGGGGTGTAGTATTTTAGGGTTTAGGGTAGTGTTGTAGTGTTTGCGTAGTGTAGGGTCATGCTGGGGGTAGTGTTTTAGGGTTTTGGGTAGTGTTGTAGTGTTTGCGTAGTGTAGGGTCATGCTGGGGGTAGTGTTTTAGGGTTTTGGGTAGTGTTGTAGTGTTTGCGTAGTGTAGGGTCATGCTGGGGTGTAGTGTTTTAGGGTTTTGGGTAGTGTTGTAGTGTTTGCGTAGTGTAGGGTCATGCTGGGGTGTAGTGTTTTAGGATTTTGGGTAGTGTTGTAGTGTTTGCGTAGTGTAGGGTCATGCTGGGGGTAGTGTTTTAGGGTTTTGGGTAGTGTTGTAGTGTTTGCGTAGTGTAGGGTCATGCTGGGGGTAGTGTTTAAGGGTTTTGGGTAGTGTTGTAGTGTTTGCGTAGTGTAGGGTCATGCTGGGGGTAGTGTTTTAGGGTTTTGGGTAGTGTTGTAGTGTTTGCGTAGTGTAGGGTCATGCTGGGGGTAGTGTTTTAGGGTTTAGGGTAGTGTTGTAGTGTTTGCGTAGTGTAGGGTCATGCTGGGGGTAGTGTTTTAGGGTTTAGGGTAGTGTTGTAGTGTTTGCGTAGTGTAGGGTCATGCTGGGGGTAGTGTTTTAGGGTTTAGGGTAGTGTTGTAGTGTTTGCGTAGTGTAGGGTCATGCTGGGGGTAGTGTTTTAGGGTTTAGGGTAGTGTTGTAGTGTTTGCGTAGTGTAGGGTCATGCTGGGGGTAGTGTTTTAGGGTTTAGGGTAGTGTTGTAGTGTTTGCGTAGTGTAGGGTCATGCTGGGGTGTAGTGTTTTAGGGTTTAGGGTAGTGTTGTAGTGTTTGCGTAGTGTAGGGTCATGCTGGGGGTAGTGTTTTAGGGTTTAGGGTAGTGTTGTAGTGTTTGCGTAGTGTAGGGTCATGCTGTGGTGTAGTGTTTTAGGGTTTTGGGTAGTGTTGTAGTGTTTGCTTAGTGTAGGGTCATGCTGGGGGTAGTGTTTTAGGGTTTAGGGTAGTGTTGTAGTGTTTGCGTAGTGTAGGGTCATGCTGGGGGTAGTGTTTTAGGGTTTAGGGTAGTGTTGTAGTGTTTGCGTAGTGTAGGGTCATGCTGGGGGTAGTGTTTTAGGGTTTAGGGTTGTGTTGTAGTGTTTGCGTAGTGTAGGGTCATGCTGGGGGTAGTGTTTTAGGGTTTAGGGTTGTGTTGTAGTGTTTGTGTAGTGTAGGGTCATGCTGGGGGTAGTGTTTTAGGGTTTAGGGTAGTGTTGTAGTGTTTGCGTAGTGTAGGGTCATGCTGGGGTGTAGTGTTTTAGGGTTTTGGGTACTGTTGTAGTGTTTACGTAGTGTAGGGTCATGCTGGGGGTAGTGTTTTAGGGTTTAGGGTAGTGTTGTACTGTTTGTGTAGTGTAGGGTCATGCTGGGGGTAGTGTTTTAGGGTTTAGGGTAGTTTAGTTGTTTAGTGTATGCTAAAGGCATATTCGTTCTAAAAGTTTTCGTTATTTTAATTTGCGGCCTAATAGTACATGCGGGATTTTTTTTGCGGACTGATGGTATGCGGGATTTCGTCATATATTCGCTAATCATACTTTCTATGGCAAAATGAACCCCCTTATTTTGTTCCTTTTTAAATTAAATGTTTTAAGAGTTACCACTTTATTCCAATCAAGATGACTTCAGGTGTGCCATACCTTTGTAATAAGTAGGACTGTTAGCACTCTAGTTGTTCTTTAGAACACTCTGGGACATTCTGTCATTGGGCTACAGTTGGGCTACATCTGGCTGATATTTGGGCTACATTTGTTTTTTTTGTCTCTGGTGGCCATCTTTGGGCTACATTGGGCTACATTGGGCTACATTGGGCTACATTTGGGCTCCAACATATATATAGCCCAATGTAGCCCAATATATATTTTTCAAAGTTAATTTTCGTAAAAACCCCTGGAGCCTATATCTTGAGACATAGAAAAGGCACATCGGGCTACCAGTCCCTACAATTTTGCCAAGTTTGGTGTAAATCCATTCAGCCGTTCAGGCTAAAAGTGAGGCCAACTGCCCTATGGAAAATTGCATGGGAAAAACACGTTTAGGGACCCCCCTTTTTTCTCGGCCCCCCCTTGACGAAACCCCCCCCAAATTTTCAGGGGCTGCTCAGAAACAAAATGTTCCATTTTCCTGAAAATTTCAGCCAATTCTGTCCTCAAACGCCAAAGTTATTCGACATAGAATTTTCAAAAATCCCATAGGAAAAAAATCCTAACTATATATACCTACTGGCTATCGCCAGTAGGTAATATATATATATATATATATATGTATATATATGTGTGTGTGTGTTTTGTATGTGTGTTATGTTGCCTGTATGCACTGTTAACTAGGATATGTATATATTGATAAGTTCTCGTTGCGGCCCCCTTTTTTAATCGATTTGAATTTTATTTGAATTTGATGATTTTTATTCAGTTTTAATTGAAATTAATTGGGTACGGTTTGCATTGTTTATATGTGCTTTTTTGTGATATAAGATTTTAACGATGGTATTCGCTTTGCACTTGTTCCTTTACTAAGGTTCGTCAGATACACACAGGGTAGCACTTTAGCACTCAGCACTTTTGAAATAATTCTGATAGTTTTTTAATTTGAATTTTACCTATTGTATTTTACCATATAATATGGAGAAGAGGAGACTTAATAGGGGTTCATCCTAATGTATCAGCGTTTATGCAGGAATATATGTCTAAAGTGAAAATATACGTGGTCTATTGGTTACACTGAGTGATAGTCTACAGTATAAGTTGCGATGTTTTTAGGTCATAAATAATATTATGATATTGTTCATATAGATTAATATGCCATGGAATTCCTGGCCTTGCAGCTCTGGGGCTCGAATTGTATTTATACAAACACATTTCTATGACAGAATTTATATTTGTTTTTATGACATTTTAACTTAATTGTGTATTTATAATGTTGTGTGCAGCATTCATCTATTTGTATGTACATATTAACTTATACTGTGTGATTAATTTTAACTATGTGTATTTCATTACCATTCATAATACTACTTTGGATCCTTATTAAGCCACCACGATAGAGGTCAAGAAAACAGACCCATGAACCAGCAGAAAAATGTGCAAGTGTGTTTTCAATGTTTATTGTGATTGTTTTACCACGTGGTTCAATTTCACTGCATTTAAAAAAGATGGTGTAGGGCTCTCTCGAATATGAGATGTCTGAGTGGCTGCATGGGTGTGTGAGTGGGCGTGAGTGGATGTATGGGTGAATAAGTGGGTGAGTAGCTGTATGGGTAAGGGAGCGTGAGTAGCTGTATTGGTAAGTGAGTGGGTGTGTGAGTGGCTGTATGGGTGAGTGGGTGGCTGTATGGGTGGGTTAGTGAGTGTTTGCATGGCTGTATGAGTGAGTAACTGGGTGTAGATCATACATATATGTGTGTGTGTGTGTATATATATATATGTATACATGTATTATTACCTATTGGCGGTCGTCAGTAGGTAGTTATAGTTAGGACCTAGCTACCATAGGAAATACGCAACATTCTATTGGGAATAACTGTGGCCCCGGTTGAGGAATTTAAGTGTAATTTTCCAACATTTTGGCCAGCTCCACTCCGCTCCTTCCCTGTAAGTTTCGGGGGGATTCGTGAAGTGGGGGCTGAGAAAAAAGGGGGGTCCCAAAACGTGTTTTCCCCATGTTAATTTCCATAGGACGGTCTGACAAGTCTACAGCCCGAACAGCTGAACGGAATTACGAGAAATTTGGCAAAATTGTAGGGACTGGTATGCAGATGTGCCTTTGCTATATTTGGTGTAAATTGCTCCAGTTGTTTTTATGAAAATTAACTTCAAAAATACATATATATCTATAGGCACGCTACGAGTGCTCACCGGTGCGCGTACTGGGGAGCGCACCCGGCGCGCTACGGGAGTGCGCGAGCGGAAAGCTGATTGGTTGTCGGGTGTCTGTCAACATTCTAAACAGTCCGGAGAGTCCGCCATCTTGTGTCTCAGTAGAATCGAGACACAAGAGGTGAAAAAGAAAGGGGGAAATAATTAAAAGGGGGCAGAGTAGACACCCCCTGACCTCCTAGGTTTTCAGAGGGGGGCCTAGAATGACCCTGAAGGGCAAAAAAAACATTTTTTGGGTTGACATTTTCGTGGGGTAAGCGCTGGGTGTGTTGCCAGGTGCGCCCTGAGCGCACCGCGGGGAAAAACAGTGTAAAAAAATAGAGTAAAAAAATAATTTTGAGTGCTTAGAAGTAGGGTAGCTCTGAAAAGAGCTGTTGTGTTATGTGGGTGTTTTTTGTACCTACAAGTAGGTACCAATGCAGAGTCATATATTCAAGAGGAAAACTCTATTCCCCTCATCTGTAAAATGCACACGATCTCTCCTATAGATGCCTTGCATGTTGTAACGCAAGTTGTTTTGGTAAATGGAACCCATACCATAGTCTCTGAGGAAAGCAGAAACAGATTTATTTACATGTTTCCTTGCTTTCTCAATCTGTGGACAAAATTGGTTGGACCAGTTACATTTTTGCCTTTGGCATATATTAGAAAATACCAAGGCAGTTTTTAGAAAAAGTGACATAAATTGCCCAAAGATGTCCTTTAAAAGCATTTCCAGACCTACCCCAGTCAAAGTGCCTAGGTCATTTCCACCACAGTGCACAATTATAAGTCAGGGTGTGGAAGATGCATAAAGGATTTTACCAATGGTATCAATTGGTGGCATCTTAATCCTCTCTGTCCAATCCACACAATGTCCACATTTGGTAAATCAAGGTTGTAAATTCCTCTGTTGCTTGCACATTTTTCACTCCAGAAGACAAAGCTATGACCCACAAACCAGACTTTTGTCATCTTGAGGGGGTAGATATCCTTCTATTCAGATGAGTTTTGGAAATGAAATGGCAGTTTGATCATGATAAAAAGTGGGTGAGATTCAGTGCACTTGAAAAACCAGAAATGATTGGTGCTTTCTTAAAAATCTCCACTGAAAATTAGGGTGCATCCTTTTTATTTTTAAAGAAGTCATTTCAATGGTTGAGAAAAAGTCATTTAAAGAAACATTGCAATTGATTAGCTAGTACATTGAGAGGTCAAACACCCTTGATGGATTCTTTTGCAACATAGTATGATGAATTTCTGAACTGTGTGTTGGGTTAGGAGGGAGTTACCATGGTTACAGGGGAATATGCACTGGGGATGGGTGAATGTTATCTGAGTTTCAAAGTGTTCAAATGTACAACCAAATAAAATATGCAGTTTGGTTTTGAATTTGTGTGGGAAGAATTTTCTGTGTGTCTCTGCATAAGATCACCTTCTTTCAAACCTTCTCCTTTACTTTTCTAGTACTCTCTTCTCTTCTTTTGCTCCTTCACTCTTTTCCCTTCCCTTACTCTGCTTACTCCACTTCATTAACTCCTTCTCTTACTCCCTCTGTCCTCTTACGTCTACACTCCCATTCCCTCATTATCTCTCTGTTAGCCTTATTCTCTCCATCCCCTTAATCTCTCACTCCTCTTCTATCACGCTCACTCCGTTTAAATCAGCCATACTCCCACACTCACCTTCTTTCTAACCTTCTTCTTTACTTTCCTTCCTCTCTCTTCCCTTACTTCATTCCTTTACTCTTTTCATTTACCCTACTCTCCTTAGTCCACTTCACTAACTCCTTCTTTAACTACCTCTGTCCTCTTACTTCTACACTCCTCTTTCCTCATTCTCTCTCTGTTAGCCTCATTCTCTCCATTCCCTTAGTCTCTCACTCCTCTTCTATCATGCTCACTCCTTATAACTCAGCCATACTCCCACACTCACCTTCTTTCAAACCTTCTCCTTTACTTTTCTAGTACTCTCTTCCCTTCTTTCACTCCTTAACTCTTTTCTCTTCCCCTAATCTGCTTACTCCACTTCACTAACTCCTTCTCTTACTCCGTCTGTCCTCTTAGTTCTACACTCTCCTTCCTTCATTCTCTCTCTGTTAACCTTATTGTCTCCGTCTCCTTCGTCTGTCACTCGTCTTCTGTCACGCTCACTCCCTACAACTCAGCCACACTCCCACACTCACCTTCTTTCAGACTTTCTCCTTTAGTTTCCTTCCTCTCTCTTCACTTACTTCATTCCTTTACTCTTTTCCCTTCACTTACTCTCCTTACTCCACTTCACTAACTCCTTCCCTCTCTCCTCTTACTTCTACACTCCCCTTCCCTCATTCTCCCTCTGTTAGCCTCATTCTCTCCGTCCCCTTAGTCTCTCGCACCTCTTCTGTCACGCTCACTCCCTATAACTCAGCCATACTCCCACACTCACCTTCTTTCAGACCTTAACCTTTACTTTCCTTCCTGTCTCTTTCCTTCTTTTGCTCCTTCACTCTTTTCTCTTCCCTTACTCTCCTTACTCCACTTCACTAACTTCTTCTCTTACTCCCTCTGTCCTCTTACTTCTACACTCCCCTTCTCTCATTCTCTCTCTGTTAGCCTCATTCTCTCCGACCCCTTAGTCTGTCACTCCATTTCTATCACGCTCACTCCCTATAACACAGCCACTCTCCCTCACTTATGTTTATTTCCTCCCTCACTCAGTCCTCTACTCTCACTTTTTCTTTCACTTTCTCTGTCTCTTCACTCCCTTACTTCCTTTGTCTCACACTCACTTGCCTTTATCCAGTCTGTATCTCCACTCTTTCCTCAACATCACTGCTCTTTTCTTACCCTTCCACACCCCGTTCCTTTACTACATTTTCTTCACTTATCCTCATTCCCCTTGTTCACTCTCCTTCTCCTCACTCACCTCCCACACTCACCTTCTTTCAGTCCCCCTACTTCACTTCCCTTCCCCTCTCGTCCCTTTCTTTGCTTCCTCACTCATTTTCCTTTCCTCTCTCACTGCACTCCACTTTAGTTACTCCTTTTGAATTTGTTAAGAATACAGCTCTTTTTTGAGAATTGGAGGTAGTTCTAAAAAGAACTGTTTTTTTTCTTCTTTTTTAGGTTTATTTCTGAACAAAAACAAAAACAGGGAATGCAAAACTGCTCAACAGGAGCAAAAAAGGGGAAAATTTAGGGCTGGGGAGGGCAGTGGTGTTCTTGCCTTCTGCGTGCAATGAGCTTGATGCTCTGCTCACCATAGCAAAGCAATTCATCGCATTGCTTGCACTTTATAGTAATGTCACTAAAAACAGGTTGAATGTTCAGAATCATCTCTAATTCTGCTGCACGTCCTCTCCCTGATGTTGTGGCTCCTCCTGTTGATGTAGAGGCACCATCCCTTGGGGTATTACGTGCCAGGTCTCGGACACTCTCCCGGGCATAGTTCTGAGGATGCCTGCGTTGAACGTGGTGAATCATTGTTGAATTTCCAAAACTGTACTTCCTTCTGGGGTCTCCTCGGGAAAGCACAGTTTGGCAGATTTAACATTCAACTTTGGGAGCATTCACCTTTTTTAATCCTTCAGATATTGAACAAAACTTCCAAATAAAATGTTCCTTGACCTTGGGCTGAGGAGGCTCTTCATCAAGGGATGAGGACCCGGGAGGAGAGCCTCTGGATGGCAGATTCAACGCTCTTGCCAAACAATTGGAGGGGTTGGGCACAGAAATAGAGGTGCACAACAAGCAGCTTGATGTGGCAGAAGCCAGGATCTCAGACATCGAAGACAGCTCAGCAGTCTCTCAAGCACCTAAAAAGAGTGGAACGCATTCTCAAGGAGGTTGCTATTAAAAATGAGGATTTAGAGGTGTGCAGCCAGCACATAACATATGCATTTTATGGGTGCCGGAGTCCACGAACACTGGCCACGTAGAAACCTTCATCGACCTGTTTGGCAGAGAGGTCTTCACTCCTGGCTTTGTGGTGGAACGCGCCCTAATCCTGGCTGCCCTCCCCGACCCATCCTTGCCTTCATTATGAACTACCGAGACAGGGGCACTACCCTGCGGCTAACAAGGGAGTGGGGTGACAGACCTGGCAGGGGTCCAAGCTAGGCCTGTACCCAGACTTCACAGTTATGGTGCAGGAGGCTAGGCATCAATACACCAGTGTGAAGGCCACCCTCAGGAACTTAGGTCTCAAATATTGGATGCTCTATCTGGCGTGGCTGCGGGTGGACATCAACGGCAGGCAACGCATCTTCGACTCACCCAACATGGTGCAGGAATTTTGCCAGGCTTATAAAAATAAGGGTGGCCAGCAGAAAGTCAATGGGGCAGGGACCTCTTTTCTGCGACGAGGCTCAAACACCAGTATGGAGCTCTTTTCCACTGAATAACCAGGCAGAGGCAGTACATATCTGACAGTGCCCTTTTTCTGGGGTATATGTATATGGGGTAGTATCATACCTATGACACGTATAGTTTCAATATGCTGGGTGACCGATGGGGCGTTGCCTACCTCCCAGGTGAAGACCAGGGAAATTTCAATTTTGTACCTTGGGAACTGTGACTTCTATATACTGCACCTACTTGAATGTTCCTGGGATGTTTGGTATTATTGTTTGATGGGATTTGTTTCTCGCGATAAGGGATGTGAGGCTGGGTGGTGGGCAGGGGGGATATGTTGTGGACAGAAATGTTATTGCTCAGCTACTGCTATGCTCACTGTTTAGCTGTACTACGTTTCTCAGATCATAAATGTTAACACGACACTCGAACTACCCCGATGGCTAGGATAGGCTCTATTGCTGGTCAATCAGACCTGGTCCTAATGTCATGGAACCCCAGGGGGCTTAATGACAATAGGAAGCGGAAACATGTCTTATATTATTTACAGCGACATAACGTAGACGTTGCATTTCTCCAAGAAACGCATTTACCCAAGGCGGAGACCACGCGATTTGCTTCAGGCTGGGGAGAGCACTGCTACTTTTCCAACTTCAGTACCTATGCCAGGGGTACGGCAATTCTAATACATAAAAGGGTACCCTTTAATTTATACTCCATCATATGTGACAGGGAAGGACTCTACACTATAGCTACCGGGAAGTTAATGGGCCATAACCTCACTTTCTTATGCATCTACGCACCCAACACGGACTCCCCCGACTTCTTTCACGAGTTGCACAGTTTGTCTTTATGGACGCAGGTAATTTGATGGTTGGTGGAGATTTGAATCTACTATTGAATCCCACACTGGATTGTTCGACCCCTCCACTACCACTAAACTACACGCACAACGGGCGCTCCTCGAAATCCGTGACTCCCTGACTTTAATCGATATATGGCAACAGCGAAACCCATCCACCCCTGCCTACACACACTAAGCAGCCCAATTTGACAGGTGGACTAGGCTTGGCTATTGGTTGCTTACACTGGGTATATGCCAGTGGTACAAGTCCATCACCACATACCTAAGACGTATTCCGATCACTCCCCAGAGCTGCTTCTGCTTTGGGTTCCCAGACCTGACGGCTATGAGCACCAATGGCAGTTCCTATGCTTGGCCTTGCAGGATGACTTATCTCTCTCTGAGGTGGGGGAGGCAATAGAATAATATTTTACCATCAATACCATCTCGGTGGATACATGGGCGGTGCAATGGGAGGCTTTTAAGGCCTACATCAGGGGGTCTGTATTGCAAAACATGCCTGGGTGCCAAAGAACATGCTGGCTACACTGTCCTGTACGGATCAGCAGCTTGTAGAACTGGACAGGGAATGCTTAACTCACCCTAGTCCAGAAAAGACTAAACAACGGGTCTTGTTACTAACTGAATTCAGGGAGGCTGCAGAGCGAGAATCCCACTTCTTAAGCAAATATGCGACTGCCTGTCGCTATGGGGAGGGAGAGCGTCCGGGTCGCATGCTGGTGCACATGCTGCGGCCCCCATATAACAAAGCCTACATTACTGACCTGTGGTCTTCTTCAGGACAGATCCTCAACACCACCACCGAGATCTGAGATGAATGTTTAGACTATTACACTACTCTGTACACCTCCTGGGCTGCACCGGACCCTACCGCAGAGGAGAGCTATCTGTCCGAGATAGCTCTTGTGTATATGGAGAAGTATATGCAGAACTTCCTGGTGGAACGCTTCTCAAAAGAGAAGGTCATTAGCGCAATAGAGGCTCTGAATGGCTCTATGGCACCTGGTTTGGATGGCTTTACCGCGACTGTTATAAAACATATACACATTTACTGGCCCCCACGTTTATAGAAGTGTACACTGAATCTCTCGAGGGGAACATGCTACCCCCCATGCTAAGAGAAGCAGTCACTATTCTTCTTCATAAACCGGGCAAGGGTCCCCTACATTGTGCCTCATACAAGTAGCTGTCCCTACTAAATTTGGACTAGATTCTCGCTAAAATGATTGCCCTTTGCCTCGCCCTCTTGATGGACAAGGCATTCGACTTTTTGGAGTGGCCCTTTTTTGTATCCGTAATGTTCAGGATGGGTATGCCCAAGGGATTTGTGGCCAATACCGCGATGCTGTACAGATGCCCCACTGCGAGACGGCCTCTAAATGGTATCCTGTCCCGACCCTTCACGCTATCACGAGGCAGCATGCAGGACTGCCCCTTGTCGCCACTTTTATTTATACTCGCAACAGGGTCTGCAGTTTAACACTGGACCATTACTGGTTTCTCCATATGTGGACGATGTAATTCTCTACAAACGTAAACCTCAGGAGAATTCAGACCCCCTGATACGGGAAATCATCCGATTCAGACAATTCTCAGGTCTGGGTATAAAGTGGCGCAAACTGGTAATATTCCCCCTAACAGCTCAATGAGATTGTGAGTTCCCACTGGACTAATGACTCAACCACATTTTTGGGCATTCACATCCATTTAGCCACCGCCCAACTGCTTAGGCTCAACTATGGTCAAGCGATACATAACCTAGAGGCGCAGGTAGACATATGGATACACCTTCCCCTCACTCTCGTGGGACGGGTAGCCCTGATCAAAATGATTATGCTGCCGAAATTTTTACATCTCTTTAACAACATTCCAATCCCCTTACCGAATAGTATTTTTCTAACACTACGCGCTCATTTTATTAGACTGACATGGGGGGGTAGGTGGCCGAGAGTGCGGTGGCGGGCTCAAACATTGCCCTATGACAGGGGGGTTTCAGCATCCCAGATCTTCAGTTTTATTACTTGGATGTGCAGTGCAGCTATGCGTACGCCTGGTATCATCCCGATACTAGAATCCCTTACCTACGACCTGAAGCAGACTTGGTCCTGCCTGATGCCTTGCACACTGTACTGCCCAAAGTTTTGGCCAGAGACCCCAAAGACACCCAAATCGTTTCTACCACTAGTTGGACCTGGGACAAGCTGCGGCGCATCACTGGTGCCCCCTCATTATATTCTTCGGCTCTTCCCATTCCTAATAATCGCTGGATACCGATCATGGGAGAGAAATTAGTGCAATGCACATTAGTCAAATTTGACATTATAAAATGTGGAGCCCTGTTTCCGGGGGGGGGGGCATGTCTTCCTGCTGACCGAAGGGGAACGTTTTCACTCTGCCACTATTATGGACAGATTCATCATGTACCAGATACGCCCTGCTCGAAGGGTGAATTTGCCTAGTTTCTCACTGGAACCAGAGTCATATGCCCCACTCATGATGAGGATAGAGAATATCAAGGGTGCTCACCTCATTTCTAAACTATACCAAGAATGCTTGGCTACAATCCCTGTTGCAGATGATATAATCCATAGGGCCTGGGAGGAGGACCTCATCCTTGACGAACAGTGGGTTCAATGTTGTTCCCTGACAAAAACGTTTTCCCTAAACAGCTGCCACAAGCTCATTAATTTAAAATTTATATGCAGACTGTATGTGACCCCAGCGGAGACTCGCAGGATAGACAGACCAGACCACACAACTGCTTGAAATGCGGGGCACCACAGGCAGACTTTGTACACCTCACTTGGACTTGCACAAAGATACGAGCCTACTGGGAGGAAGTACACAAGGCACTCGGACATGGTAGAATTAGACTTGGCTCTCACACCAGAGGTGGCTCTATTGGGCTATGTGGCCAATTTTCCAAAACCAGAAAATGTGTTGCCCTCTGTTTATTGCTGGCGAAGAGGGAAATTGCCATACATTGGGGGCGTAAAGCTGCTCCTACATTTAAGAAATGGCTGAACAGCTTAACATACTACAATACAAATAGCGATCTATATGCAAGTGTAGTGTTTTATCTAGGAAACCTGAATCGATATTCCTATTTTATGCCCTTGTCCGGTTATAATCAATAATATCCATACAACGGCATAATAATCCTATCCATAATTCAGTCGTAGCATGTGCTGTCACATTAAGCAAGGCTACTTCTCCGGCCCCCTAGTAAGCACACCGAGTTCTCTAAACAAAACCAAGCCTCCAGCAACCTGGGAAATCCCCCTTGCTTTTTTTTGATTTCGTCCTAGAACTCCTGTAAAGCACTGTAAGAACGGCCAGTTCTTGGTGACATCTTTATTGACGTCTTATGTTCAACCTTACGTCAAACCCAGGCACCTTTCAGGTATAAATATACCAACGTTGCCTTAAGCAAACACACGGTGGTGATTCTGGAGCAGAGCAGCTATCTACTTGCCCGAGAGCCCAGCTGATGCGAGAGCCCACGGACGCTGCCCCTCCCCTTTGATGCACTGAGAGAGACGCTGTCTTTTCTCCTGCTGATAAATCCAGCTCCGGTGTTTCCAGATACCTTCGCGGGTTACTGGGATATCGAGTCCTGAGAAAGAGATACAAGACCTCCTGCTTTCTATTACCCAGGTACGGAACTGACTAAACCCTTACAGAGAATTCTTGAGTCAGATTCTTGGCAAAACAAACTTACCTTAAACTGCTACTTACTTACTCCTTCCCACGTATTAGGCTTAGGTCAGGTACACCGGGGTAGGCGTATTTAGAAGCACCAGTTGAGTACGATTAGTCAATGTATATATGTATGTATATATTTTATCTATTTTAAAGTATCATATGGCTAAGAAACCATATCAATGCTTTTACAGTAATATTTTATAATCCTCCTTTTACTGTACGCACTTTACTTTACCATGAGCATTACAATCGTGGCAATTCATTTCTCTTGTATGAGGAAGAAAACTGCTCAATAAATAACACCTTTTATTGAAAACGCCCGTCTCTCTTTTCTCTGCAATCTGGTGAAACTAAGTACGCACATTTGACTGAGTGAAATAGCTGTCTATTGTTTTCACACGACTCTAGAGATACACTCTTATTCAGGGAGAGCAAAGTTGTCATGATTTATGGTTGTCAGAAGCTAATTCCTTCTTGTCTATCCAGGGAGGTTAAACTCCTCCTCGTTTATTCGAGAAAGTTTCTAGTGATCTCTGAGCTAGCTGGCAAACCTTAAGTCTAATATAGTCAGTAGAGACCTAGATAACCTCAGTCCTACGTCTACACTGCTGAATATATTATTCCAATGCGCAGATCCTATTGGGAATATAGGAACTACACTACATGGCGCCCAACGTTTGGTAAGGCGATAAATCTAACGCAAGACGTTAGAGTAACTCAGTCGTGCTTTTTCACACAGACCCTTTTTCCCGTAAATACTCCAAAAGACGTCTGGAGTGGGTAAAAGGTTAAAAATCCCCCAGAACTTAGTAGGAAGAGATTTCTATGTATAGTTTTGGTTTAGTCAACGTTGAAGGATACAGTGTTCCAAAAATATTGTGCACCTAATCTTTGTTTCCTTGAAACCTGATCTGCAACAAAAACCTTTCTGTCAGTAAAAATGACAGAAAGTGAAGAAGAAAGGGAGACAGCTAGAATAGCAGCTCAACTCCTAGAGGATGACACTAGTCTCCTGCAGACCGACCTGAATGCTATACTCATTCCGGTCAACGATTTTTTTTCCCTGCAAAAACCGCTGAGCGTTGGGTGAGCTCATGTCTCTCCAAACATTTGGAGCAGCATCAATGTCTGGACGAAATTCAATTCGGTTTTCGCCCAGCCCACGGCACCCAAACAGCCCTACTCACTGCTATGGAGGACCTTCGACTGCGTGCAGACAGGGGTCAGGCAGTAGCTTTGATTCTGCTGGACCTGTCTGCCGCATTCGATATGGTTAATCATGGGATTCTATTGGAGAGACTGAGAGAAGCCGGGGTGGGTGGTATTGCCTTGCAATGGTTTTGTTGCTTCCTGCGGGAAAGGAAGCAGGCTGTATCCCTTCCTCCGTTCCAATCGGCCTTCTCCCCGGTATCTCATGGGGTGCCTCAAGGATCGTCCATCAGCCCGATTTTATTTAACGTGTATCTCAAACCACTGATCACACTGATAAAGTCCTACCGCCTGAAGGCTATCAATTACGCAGACGACACTCAACTCATCCTCTCCTGGGAGGGTGAGGAATCGATTCCTTTGGAATCCTTTCAGGACTGTCTGCGAGACACGGCTGGCTACTCAACAACTCACTGCAGTTTAATGCCTCCAAAACTGAGGTCCTGTTCTGTGCCGGCAGCCGGATTTCTCGCCCTTTTCCGATGGATTTTTGGCCCCCAGAATCCTCGAAAAAAAAACAGCCGGTCACCACTGTTCGCAACCTGGGTGTTATGATGAACAACAAACTCAGCATGGAAGCCCAGGTTGCGAAAACAGTGTCCACTTGTTCGGCCCTCACTCGCTCCCTTCGTAAGATCCTGCCACTACTTCCCTTACAGGGCCAGGCGCTAATAGTCAGGTGTACTATTTTTAGTCGCCTCGACTACTGTAATGCGTTGCTACTAGAGTCTCCAGCCTTCTTGTTAGACAGACTTCAAAGAGTACAATCTGCCGCTGCTAAACTGGCCCTTGGTTGGCCGAGGAGATCCTCTGCCACAGCAGCGATGGCCGAACTCCACTGGCTCCCGTTGAAACAGCGAGTGGCCTTTAAATCCCTCTGTCTCATTTTCAAGGCCCTGCATGGACTTGGGCCTAGCTCTTTGCAAGCCATGTTTGACTGGTATTCTCCAACCAGAGCACTTCGCTCTACAACGGCATGCCTTGTAAAAGTGCCAAGATTTTAAAAAGCTTGGACAGGAGGCAGATCTTTCAGAGTGGCGGCTGCTAAACTCTGGAACAGTATGCCCCTAGATATCCGTCAAACGAAAGAACTCCTTCCCTTTAGGAAACGTGTCAAAACTTGGCTGTTTCCTAAATGTTAACGTGCTGACCATTTTATTGCTGTTCCCCCGTGCTTCGTCCCCCTGGAGATATCTCAGCGCCAGGATGCCTGTAAGGTGACAGCCGCGCTATACAAATGTTTTAAATAAATTTTAAATAAATAACATAAGAAAAACTATAACTCTTAAACTTATAGAGAATGGACTAACATCGAGAGGTGGTATAGTCGTATTCGTAATTGAGGCACATGAATATCGGCAGACAGAGGTATTCTATTCATGGATAAACTTTCCAGCAGCAAATGCTGTCACACACGAGTTCCACTATTACAAAATAGAGGAACCACCGGATGAATACACTCCTTTCGAGGAGGTGGAAATCCCATTAAAATACCAAGAGCACCTGCTCTGGTTTAAAGGTGCCCTAAAACATAATAATCACATCACCAGGCTCGGTCCACTAGGTAGACCAGGAGCAACGTGGCCAGTTCTAGCCAGCTACACACCACATCCAGACATTGAAAAAATGTCAATATCAGAACTTTTAGCACAGCTAAAACACCTGATTAAAATTCATAGACAATTACTCCAATATGTAATGCGGACTTCAACAGTCCAACCAGCTATTAACAGTCCACAGCTGACTCCTCATCAGGGGAACACAAACAAAATTAAACCACAGAACATACAATCATGTCTGGGTAAAGTACCAATAAAACGGGAACAAATTCTATTCTGGTTAGCACAAAAAATCACTCAAATAGAGGCAGTATTTCCGGATACTACCCCTACTGAGAAACACAGAATTCTGACTATCTGCCTTCCAATGGGGATCGCACCACATGTGGAGGACTGTGACACTTGGGGCACAGTCTTTGCTTCCATTTACACAAAAACACATGGTGTTCCCTCCATGGTGGTAATACCCGATGTGCTAAGACAGATTCAAAATGAATACCTTCCAGAACCTGCTTTAACTCTGGGTATGAAATTACTAAAGACTTCAAGCAGGTCTCGGCTATATTATTAGCCAACATAAAAGGGGAAGCAGCATCTGTGGTGATCGGCCAGAAATTGAAAGAAACAGATATAGCAGAACAACCATTTGAACTTGCCAGAATCATAGAAAAATCATATGAAGAACTAGGAAGAGATAGTTTGGGTGGGAAACCAGTAAAACCCCAACTAACTGAAAATCCTGAAAAAATATTTATTAAAAATAATCTAAACACTCCAAAAAAGAGCTGGGATGGAAATAAACAATCCACTCCCAAAGAAAAAAGGTTCCAGTCCAGAGGAAGGTCTCCTCGGCCGAGAGAAAGATCTCCGGACCAAGGACACAAGTCTCCCCAGAGGGAGCCCTCTGTGAAAAAGATACAACCTTAGAAATAGGGATAATCTAAAGAAACCTGATAGATATCAAGATATTGATACACGTCCCTCTCGATCTTTTCAGACTTCCTCGCAGAAATCGGAAAGAAGAGGACGGTCAAAACAAAGGGAAGAGCACGTCAAGTCCAAAGACAAAGAACCTGCTCATCATAGTAAAAAATTACAATTTCCAAGAAAGAAGGTAGCCAGCATTAAAATAGTCAAACATGCCGAGGATACTGAGGACACAGCTGAAAAACGGAGAGTGGGCCCAGACAGTGCTAGACAGCGCAGCAGAAGTGACCATAGCTCGCAAGATCCTGATGAATCATCTGGAGACAGTGGATACGAATGAATACATTCAAGTGAAAACTGCAGACAGCAGAGTTAGCAAACCTCATAAAATATACAAGATAACATTACGTATAGAGGGAGATAAGACTAGGAAAATAAGGGGTCTATTTTGGGATAACCTTTCCAAAGGCTATGACATCCTTTTAGCTGAAAAGGACTTGCCACCAGAGTTTGTCAGGGAGTCCCCTTTGGCGAAGAAATGATTATGCCTGCCTTCTCAAATCAAATTCGAATTCAGAAAAAATATACACTTGCAAGAAAGTGGGCAGTAGCCCAAGCTCCTGCGTTATATAAAAATTATGTAGGATGGGATGAGGACTCTCCTCCTCACAAAATCCAATTAAAATGTCAACCAACTGCACAAAGGCAGTACCCAATTAAGCAAGAAGCTAAAAAACAGGTCAGGGAGATCTTAGATCAACTTGAATACCAGGGGGCGATTGAAACATGCACCTCACAAATGAACAATCCTTTGTTTCCTGTCTCAAGCCAGACGATTCATATCGTCTAGTTTTGGACTACAGACACCTTAACTCATGTTGCAAGACATTTGCAGTACAAAACTCACACAGTGCAGCACTAATGAATAACATTGTGCGCAAAAAATACAAAACAACATTAGACATCTCTAATGGATTCTTTTGTCAAAACATTTCACCTGAAAGCAGGTATTTGACCGCTTTCTCAATAATGGGCTCCCAAAAAAATTTCTGTCGACTCACAGAGGGGTTCAAGAATAGCCCAGGATTATTCTCAGCAATAGTAACAGAGTTACTACAAATGTATGATGATGAGGCATTATCTTATGTCGATGACATCTATCTAACAGATGATGATTTGGATACTCACTTGAAAAGAGTGAACACCATAATACTTGGGTTTGCAGCAGAGGGTTACAAATTCAACTTTAAAAAGTCGCGAATTGCCCATCAAACTGTCCTGTTTTTAGGATATGAATTATCAAGTGAAGGCAAAAGCCTAGCAGACAATTTCTTAGATAAGTGTGCTGTACTCCAAGCACCAAAAACGCTGAGGAACTTACAATCAATACTAGGTTTCCTGAATTTCGGAAGAACATACATTCTAAATTATGCAGGGAGGGTTAAACTTCTCTATGAATTAATAAAACCAGATTTTAAACCAATTAATTGGACTCAAAAACACAGAGAAATTTTGAGATCATTGCAAACAGACATGTTAGCAAAAACAAAATTGCAAACTCACGATAATACACGCAACCTTGTAATCCGAGTCATCCCAGGAAGATGCGGATTCAAGTACCTGACCTCTAATGAGGGAGAAAAGGTACCAATAGCATACAAATCACACTTGTACTCACAAGCTGAAAAAACATTCAGTCTTGCGAAAAATTTTGTAAATGCGGTTCAAACAGCTGTAGCAAAAGAAAGAGCCCAGGCCCAAGGCAGACGGATTACTGTTTTAACAGCAGAATCAGCCTTCGAGGCATTAACAAGCCCATGTAATTTAACTACCGTGGCATTAGATCCAAAATGGATACAATGGGAAAATTCTCTCGCTACAGAAAAAGTGAATTACTATTTTGACCCGGAAATGAAAAAATTGAACTATCTAACATATGAAAAAGAATATCCTCTGCCTAACGACATTCTGCTCCTACAACAGTACGCCTGCGTAATATACACAAACAGTTATGCAGAACCCTCAGTTTGGGGAAAACAAGCTTATAACGCTACGTGCGAGGTTGTCAAATGCCGGTGGCACGGAGGTAAATTGAGACCACTGGTAACAATGTCACAATCTGTAAAAGACAATTCAGGTCAACAAACTGAATTAATAGCTTTAAAAATGGCTCTCGACATTGCCGATCGCGAATTCCCGACACTAATAGTGTGCGATTCGCATTCCTGCGTCAAATCATACAATAATAACTTGCAGAAATGGGTTCAAAACGGTTACAAAGATGACACAGGTGCCACAATTAAGCAAAAATCACTTTGGGAACAAGTAGTTCTTGTAAAGAAAGAACTACAAAAGACTCACGTGATACATACACTGAGTCATCAGCGTGATGGCGTTCACGCTACAGGGAATTCATTGGCTGAAACAGCCACAGCGGTAGCAACTAATCTGGCTTCCGTAGCCACAAAAAAGCGTTCAGAAAAATACATAGACGGAGAAACCATGCTGGCGGTAAAAACGTCTTCAAAAGGCGACTGTGCAGCATTACCCGTGAACTATCCACTCAATTATACATACATAATCGATGCAAACTCCGTTCCTTTTGCTCGAATCCCTGGAGTGGGGGATAGAGTAATTCCAAACACGAACAGGAGAGTCTTGCTAATAGCAGACGCACACATGGGTGAAGGTCTAGGGCACCGAAGGATCAAAGAATCTCGGACAGAATTACAATCAGAATACTGGTGGCCGGGAATGAGCTTGGATAATCACAAATTTGCAAAAAATGGTGAAAACTGCAACAGAGATCGCAGTGGCGAACCGGCTGAAGTAGTGCCAGAACACCTAATAGAAAGCATAAGGCGATCTATACGCATGATTAAACAGGAAACATGCGTCCCTATGTATATATTATTTAAGACTAGATTCACTTAAAATGTAGACACCAGCGCTCGGCTGACGCCAGAACTGTTATAAAAGATTTGCGAGTCTATATCGGCATATACGCAATTGGCATGCTACATTCTGACCAGGGTCCTGCTTTTAGCATATAAGGAGGCCATGACCAGCATGGGCATTGCATTGCGGTACTCTTGTCCCTTCCATCCTGAGGGAAACGGGATTGTCGAAAGAAAAAACCGAGACATAAAGCAATCTATAACGGCGAGGGTATTAGGTACGGGTACTGGGTGGGTCCAACATTTAACAAGTGTCCAACGTAGTCTTAATAATCTGCCAAGAAATTCTCTAAAAGGTTTCAGTCCGTATGAACTATTGTTCGGGACTAGAATGCACATTCAGGACCTCGATAGTCAGACTTCAGTGGTAGAAGAAAAATGCTTTGATATCAAAGATCGTTTGGCTATTTTACAGGACTTAAATGAAACAAGAAAAGACCTGAGCAACGTAAATCAAAAACACCAGCCAACAGCCACTGAAGAGAAACCACCTGTCCCAGCAAGGCCTGTCTGGATTCCAAAGATTGAGGATCTGGTCAGAGAGAAGATGGCGGTGAAGAAGGAATTTGGGCCTTCTTACAATAAAGCAGTACCTGTCTTAGCTGTCAACGGAACAAGATCAGTTGTACTACCGCCCCTTGCTGGTAAAAAGGAGAACCGAGTTGTATCCATCGATCTGGTAAAACCACAATCATGTGGCCGATAATAAGTAGTAGGCCCAGTGCACTCCCAAGAAATAGCAGAACACCAAATCTTGCTACAATCCAAGAGGTTCAAACTGAGAGACTAATCACATTTGATAAACCTGCAGTGATAAAAAAGGGACTATGCAATAATGCCATGGAACTTGTGCCTCTTGAAGCCCAAATTGAAACAGTTCATCAAGAAACACCTGTCTACAACGATGTAGCCACAGACTATGCTAATGAAACAAAGAAGATTCCAAAAGCAAATAAAAATCCGGAAGCGATTCCAACAATTGACAGAACTGCATCTGGCTACTTCATCAATTTCGATGACTTTTCTGAGGATCCAAGCGAGCCTGAAGAACAGCCAACAACGAAATCTTTTAAAAACAAAGTAACAGAACTCTTTCATCAACTCAAAGAAACCTATCTGATTTCTCCATGGATTGAATTTTGGATTGTGTTAGGTGTACATTTCCTCCTGCTTTGGCTCATCATGGTTCTTTGTTTGGGAAAATTCATTGAGGGAAAATATAGTACAATGGACACAGCAAGTCAGAACATCAACTTGGTCCTAAAGCCACACAAGTCATCTCACATCGAGAAAAGAGAACTATCATCCGTGAATGTCACAGCCAATCCAATACCCGGTGGGGTAGCTTGGGACAAAACAGATTACGATATTTATGGCCCGGTCGAGCTCCTGAAGTATCCACACCAGTTTAAGATTTCATTGAGTGACTTTGTAAAACCGAGCACATTCTCTGATGATTGGGACTTTGAAAGTATTAATGATATGATGTCAGACTTAGTAATGTCAGCAAAATTTACAGAACATGATTACTTACAGGGTTCATCTAATTATGAAGACATGTACTGCTACAACCATTTTGCACATCACTATTTGCATAAATCTGCTCAACCTAGAAATGTTTTACAGTATAATCAATGGCAACATTGTGCAACTCCACCAAAAGGCAGTTCAAAAACATTTTATGAAAAATTCCCATACTTCTCAGGGTTGAACACAAGTGAAGCAGAAGCCTTTTATTTCAAAATGTTAAATAAGACAGGAATGAAAACAATGCTGACAAACACTAAATTAATCTATTCAGAAGCATTTTATGAACAAATGACTACGTTTGGTTTTGATTTTTGGAAAAACAATATTGAAACAAAAACCATCTGGGGTACCAAAGATTGGCAGGTCCAAGGTATAGAATCATTAGTTAGAGCCTGCATGATCCAAGAACAAATTATATTCTTGAATGATGCCATTCAACAGACAACCTGTCTTGGCCTAGCCAAAATTAAAGACTTAAACAAACCGTCTATTCCAAAGCCAACACCTGACAGTAATAGCACTACAGATGTTGTGATAGACGTATCCCATATTTTTGACCAAAACAGAACACATCCTGATTGGAAGAAATGGTTGATCTGGCCCACAGACACAAATAACTGTCAAGATAGATTCCTGAACAAAATACAGGGGTTCAAATTGACCAGGCCAGACCCTAGATACTCCCAAAGACAACATCCAGGGATAGTTACTACATACAAAGTAGGAAAACTCTGCCTCGAATGGCTACAGAAATCCACACTGGCAGAAATTAAGCAACTCTTGACTTTACTTAAAGACGGTGCTGACTTGCGTGATTTCATAATGGGACCACGCAAACAGCGTCAAAAACGTTTCATAGCGGCCGGTATATATGCAGCTTACAACGAAGCTTGGAAAGAAACGCAAATTAAAACAGCAGAAAAAATACGGGAAATTGACCGTATTAATTTGGAAAAATCACTTTCTGTTGTGGACAATGGGTTAATGACTCTGTCTTCCAGAATATATTCACTGGACAGCATTGTATCATCTGCTATAGATATAATAGAACAGGACTTGCTTATGTCACAACACGGTCAGTCCCAATTACGTTCTATTGTACAGCTTGGCTGGACGTTACAAAATCTGCGTTCAGGCTACGTGCCTTGGCGTTTAATCAACACAACGTCATTATTCTCTATCTTTAACCTTACTGATACACAAATCAGCTTGGCACAGATAGGAGCAGAATATACAATTCTGAGCATTGAAAAACTTGAGAGATTACCATTGACAATGTCAGAACGACCTGTCATTGAATGGATAATACACGGAATAATAACTATTCCGATAACAACTTTCAAATTTAAATTCTGTCAAGAATATATACCAGCAGGGAGAGCGCGCGACGCGGCAGCCAAGATGGCCGCCCCTCCGTGAGCTCCGCAACAGCTGCGGCGCTTCGCGCACGAAGGATCTCACAGAAGCGGCAAATCTGCAATTTGGACGCCGATTCCAGCGTCGGAAGTCTCCCTGATTATGAGGGTATGCTTGTTGACTTCCACGCTTCGTTTTTCAGTGGAAAAAATGCTTTTATGTGCCTAATCAAATTCCGGCCGCCATTTTGATTTTCTTCATATCGTTTTTTTTTTGGCCCCGAATTTCGTTTTAAGCTAATTAGCTTATTCTGGCACGTTTTTCTTATCTTTAACTGGTGGACTTGTCATGTGGAGCACCATACTTCCTCTGGACATGTTTGCCTCTTCAGTTTTTGGATATTAACCTCCGCTTTCCCTGTGAGGATCTGGCAGTCAGGATAATGGCCGCCATTTTGTCTATTAACTTTATTTTTGTCTGAAGCTGCATGTCATCGAAGATGTTCTTCTCTCA
The DNA here is from genome assembly GCF_964261635.1 of Lissotriton helveticus. NCBI lineage: Eukaryota > Metazoa > Chordata > Amphibia > Caudata > Salamandridae > Lissotriton > Lissotriton helveticus. The sequence goes on from NC_136069.1 coordinate 263,739,629, forward strand.
CTTATGTGGCCACGCTCTCATTTCCTCCACTTAGTATTGCTCCATGGTCTCAGCATGCCACATTTATCTGCTCCTTCGTCTGTTTTGGGTATTGCGTCTGCTGACTTTGCTGCTCTTGTTTATTGAGCTTATGGATTAGAGCAATCCCGTCACTGGCCCTCCTTTAGTTGTTACCTGCCTTCTTTGCCTACATGCCTAATTCTGTCTGCTTTCAATTTAATCTCTTTTCAGTGGCTCTCTTGTCGCTTTCAGCAAAAGCGCATTTCTGTGTGGTTTTAAAAAAAAAAAAATTCTGCCTTTTCACAATGGAGCACGCGCAGAGTTCTAAGGCCTCATCTGTGACTCTTGTGTCTCGCAAAGAGTCTGCTAACACCAGTACACGCGTCAAGAAAGATCCTCCTTCGCCTTCCAAGTCTCCTCTCCCCATAACGCTTGAGGATATTATGGAGGAACTTCGCCTTATTAGGCCTTTTATGGCGGACACTACTACCACATTACAGAGAATCGACGAAAAATGGTCTTCCTTAGACAAAAGAGTGACTGATGTTGAACAACAGATTAGTGATGTTCAAGATGTTGCTGCTAAGGTCAAAAGTCTCACTAAGGAAGTTGTGCTACTTAAAAAAGCCACAGAGGATTTGGAAAATAGAAATCGGCGCAACAACCTGCGTGTTTATGGTGTTCCAGAAAATTCAGAGGGGTCTGACATCATCGCCTTTCTGAAATCTCAAGTTTTGCCAATCACAGGTATCCCTAAACATCTGGACGTTAACATACAGAGAGCACACCGCCTTGGTCCTAAACACTCTTCTGCTTCCTCGAAGCCCAGGGGCATAATTGCGTACTTTCTTCTTTACTCTGACCTCATGGAAGTCCTCCATTCTGCTAAACAACATAAGCAGCTAGTGTGGTCTGGTTATAAACTTTTTTTCACCCAGGATGTATCAAAGCCGACAGCCGACCATCGCAAGGAATTTTTGGACTTAAGACCCACACTTCGTGCTATGAATGCCAGATATGGACTCATTCACCCATGCTTTTTCAAGGTTACATACAAGGAAAGGTCCTACAGCTTCGACGATCCTGCAGACCTTCGCAAGTTCATCGACACACATAGGGTGGACAACATGGACCACAGTGGCTCTTAATGTTTCTCTTGTTTTTGTTTTGTTTACTCTATTTTGTTGTGGCCCGTTTCCTTTTCTTCTCATAACGTGATGTTTTGCTCCCTTCTTGTTTTTTAGGTTGGGTGTTCCGGTCCTGGTTTGTTGGCCTCTCCCTTCCTCCGTTTTGTTGTGTCGTTATTTGATTGTCTCTGTTTTACCCCAGTATGCCGTCCTCCTTCATGGTTGTTTGGTAAGTCTCCTTCATTTGTATTAAATTGTCGGGCCTGGTCTCTCTCCCTATTTTCTGTTATTCTTTTACTTCTAGCTTTTCTTTGAGTCCAGATTCCCGCATTATACTTATTTTATGCGGCTGTCTCTCTTTGCTGCTCCTGCTCTCACTCTATTGTTCGTTCTGTTCTCGTTGTGCACAATCTATGGCTAAAGTTCTCCGACTTTTGGCCATCCTCTCTTTCCTATCTTTTTTCTCGGGAGGTTTCTCCTCCCTTTTCCTCCTTTCTTTTTCCCTCTCTTCTTTCCCTCCTCTCTCTATCTCTCTTTCCCTTGTTCTCTTCTTTTCTTTTTTCCACTGCTCTTCATTCTGGACTATTCCTTCTCTTTTAGGTTTTTTCTTGTCTTCTTCCCTCTTCTCACTCTGGCACTATGGCAATAAATTTTCCACTCTTTTCCTCTTTCGTATATATTTCCTCGTTTTGCACGTTTATCTGCTACTCCTGCTTTGTTTTCATTGGTTTTCCTATTTCCATTTTGCTTGCTCTCTTACCTATTTAGTCTTCCTTCCTACTTTGTATGCTACTCATTTCTTCCAATTATTCCTTTGTCTATTTTCTCCACTTACTTGTCTTGTTTCCTTTCCCTATTTCTCTTTTACTCTCTCCTCATGAAAGGTTTCCGATTCATTTCTTGGAATGTTAAGGGTCATCGGAACCCTATTAAGAAACAGCGTGTTTTATCCCACCTTGCCCGGTTGCAATGTCAAATTGCCTTTCTTCAGGAGACTCATCCCTCTACACAAGATTTGTCAATGTTACGTCGACAATGGGTTGGCGAAGTTTTCTGTTCTCCTGCTGTTAATCATACAAATGGTGTAGTTATACTCTTTCATAAGACTTTATCTGTTCAAATACAAAAAGAAACTGTTGATGCTGATGGTGGATGGTTGTTCCTAGACTGTACTGTAAATAATGTTCATCTCTCCCTCTGTAATGTTTATTGTCCGAATGGTATTGATCCCTCCTTTTGGCACGATTTTTCCTCCCTCCTCTCCTCCAATGCTAGTGAGGACATGATTGTTGGGGGGGACTGCAATCAATTGATGGACCCATTTTTGGATCGCAAATCACAAACGCGTTATGTTCCTAATAAAATGCAGAAATCCTTCCATAAATCCATCTCCTCCAGAGGTCTCATTGATTCTTGGAGAATCTCTCATCCTGACTCCCTGGAATTTTCTTTTTTTTCTCCTGTGCATACTTCCCTTTCCCGTATTGATTATATCTTTCTAACACATCACGCTTTTCAATTCATGACTAATTCCGAAATAGGCTCCATCCTCATTTCTGACCATGCCCCCGTTATTCTGGATATGGACTACCCTTCCCCTACACCTCAGTCTTCCCGATGGCGTTTTAATAATTCCCTTTTACTGGATCCTGCCTTTACAACACACTTCACTCAATTTATGGATGAGTTCTTTACTAATAATTCTCACACTTCCTCTGATTTTCACTTCCTTTGGGATGCTTTTAAAGCTACTTCTCGTGGCTGTATTATCGATTATGTGTCACGCAAAAAGAAGAAATCACTTTCCCAAGCTTCTTCCTTTCTTACACGCATTAAAGAGCTTGAACATCTCTATTATACCTCCAATTCCCCCGATTCTTTATCTTCTCTCATCTCCGCTAAAATGCAGTTTAATAAACACACCTGGGACTCTGCTTCTAATCAACTTCTCCAATGTAATGCAAAAATTTACGGTGGTCGTAATAAAGCCGGTAGAGCTCTTGCGAATTATCTTAAAATCAAAAAACAAAAATCTAAAATAGTCTCCATCAAAGACCCACAAGGTTCTATTCACTCCTCTGATGCTAAAATCCTCGATTGCTTTGTACAGTTCTATTCCTCTCTTTACACCCCTGAATCCACTCCCTCTACTGATCAATTAGATGCTTTTTTTCCGTCAATTCCCAAACCCTCCACTCCGCTGATTGACTTTTCTTCTCTTGATGCTCCACTTTCAGAAAAGGAAATTCTTGCTGCCCTCTCCCTCTTACCCAAAGATAAAACTCCTGGTCCCGATGGTTTTACAGTTCGCTTTTTTTTTCATTTCAAATCTGTTTTACTTCCCTATTTACTCCAGTTGCTCAATCACTTTTTCATCACCGGTGAGTCCAAAGGTTCTTTCACACAGGCTATGATTGTCCTTTTACCCAAAAAAGATAAAGATCCCTCCCTGTGCAAGAATTACAGGCCTATTTCATTAATCAATACTGATTGCAAGATCTTTGCGAAACTCTTGGCTCTTCGCATCAATTCCATTATTCCTGAACTGGTTAATATCCATCAATCCGGTTTTGTTAAAGGTAGATCCATCACCGATAATTCTAGAACTTTTCTCAATATTATTCACCTCTCCGCTAAAATGAATACTCCACTTGCTGCAATTACTCTTGATGCTGAGAAGGCTTTTGATTGGGTTAATTGGGACTTCATGTTTGGTGCTTTGCGTTGGCATGGCTTTAGCCCCACTTTCCTTAAATATGTCCAACTCCTCTATTCCGCTCTATCTACCTCTATCTGGATCAACGGTATGCAGTCCAAATACTTTCCCCTCTATAGAGGTACCAGACAGGGTTGTCCTCTTTCCCCTCTTCTTTTCATTTTGGCGTTGGAACCCTTCCTCGTGAAGATTCGTCAATCCTCTTCTTATTCTGGTTTAATTTTTAAGGATGTGGAAATTAAGTTCACCGCCTATGCGGATGATATTTTGCTTTACATTTCTAACCCTTCGGTCTCCCTTCCCGCTTTTTTTTCTTTGCTACACGACTATTCCTCTGTTTCTGGATATAAATTGAACATCGACAAAACAGAAGTTCTCCCTCTCAATACATTTTGTCTCCCACATATGTTTCATGGTTCTGGTTTCCAATGGACCTCTAGCCATATCAAGTGTCTTGGTGTTCTTTATGCTAACTCCACTAGAGAGACTGTTAGAATCAATCATTCTGATATTCTTAAAAAACTCTCTTCACTTATTGATCGCTGGTCTCCTCTTTTCCTCTCTTGGTGGGGTCGTCTCTCTACTATTAAAATGATGCTCCTTCCCATTGTGAATTTCTATCTCTCTATGCTTCCCATTCCCCTTCCTCATTTCTTCTTTAAGTCCATCAACAGTCTCTTCTCTAAATTTTTATGGAATAATCGTAATGCCAGAGTTGCTTTATCCCGTCTTCAACAGCCTAAACATCTCGGTGGTGTCAACTTTCCAAACATTTCACGCTTTCATTCTGCATTTTCCCTTAAGCAAATCTGGTCTTTTTTACTTGACTCTCCTCCGCCGCTTATTACGTCTTGGAGCTCTTTAGAAACAGCACAAATCTCCCCTTTCTCTCTTCTCACCGCTTCTAACCTTACTCAGCCACCTTCAAAATTTTCTTCGCCTATTTTCAAACATTCAAAAGTCCTTGTACTTGCTCTTTTCCGCTCCTTTTCCTCGTCCTCTACTCTTCACTTGAATACCCCATTGTGGTACAATAAATCTCTTAAATTTCGTAACTGTGCCCTTTTTTGGAAGGAATGGATTGATAAAGGAATCCTTACTTATAGTCATCTTCTTCTTAAAAATTCTCTAGCGACTTTTCAGGTACTTTGTGATTCTTTTGGTATCTCCAATAAATTCTCTTCACAGTTTCTCACACTTATTCCTTCTCTACACTCCACTATCATACAGGATGCACCCACTTCCTGCACTCCTCCTCTCTTATCCTCCCCTCCTAATTTTCACATTCCCTTCAAAGCCTCAGCCATTTATAAATCACTTTCTCCCCCACCTTTAGTGAGGCCCAAAACAAAACTTGAACTTTCTTGGGAATTAGACCTTGGCCAAACCTTCCTCGAGTCCACCTGGGATTCAATTTGGTCTAAACTCCATTCAACTTCCCGCTCCGCTAGTACCACGCAGACCCTATACTATTTTTACAATAGATTGTTTTACACTCCTTGTGATCTTTTTAAATTTAAACTAATAAATTCCAAAAAATGTTGGTCATGTTCCTGTATTACAAGTGATTTTAAACATATGTTCTTTTTATGCCCTAAGGTACAACTGTTATGGTCACGAATTTGGTCTTCCCTGAACAAAATTTTATCTAATAATATACCCTTTGATATTTCTCTGGTTTTTCTGGGTGGTTTAGCTCCAGTCTGGGATGTTCCACCTTTTACTCGCAAATTCATTGACTTATGTATTGCTATTGCTTTTCAAATCATTACTACCAATTGGAAAGATACCAAGAATGTCAAATATGCTGCATGGTGGAATTTAATTTGTCATCACCATAGATTAGATCGTGCATGTGCCTCTTCTACCTCCCTTCTGATTAAACGTGATTTATTATGGTCCCCTTTAACAGATTACCTATCCAGATGTGCCATTTAGCTTCACATTCATTTGTCTGCTATATGATGTTTTTTTTTACATACTATTAATATAATTATATTATGTATTAGCTTTAATATTGCTCTATTATTGATGTTTCTTTCCCCTCCCTTTCCTCCTTCCCCTCTCTCTCTTTTCCTTCTTCTTCTTTCTTTTCCCTCCCCAAAATTCTAAAAGTTATAAAAGCATTTTCCCTTGGTATATTCTTTACCTCTTTGAGGTTTTTATTTATACACGCAAGGTTTACTTTTGTTTCTTCTTATACTGTATTTTATCTTTTTGCAGTTGTACTGATGTTTTACATTGTCTTTATTTACTCAATAAAGCTTTTCAAACTTAAAAAAAAAGAATATATACCAGCAGGCCAGTATGAAAGGTTGGGCAAAGGGTACATTAAGTCATCATGGAAATTACCTTACACACACACATGTTATAGTGAAAAGGAACAGAATGTATTTCTTAGTGGTAATAATTGTAAAAGATCACTAAGTGGTATACTTCTGTGTCAAGGTATTAATTTGCAAGGGGCCTGTGAGGGGACTTCAAATAACCTTTCATGTCACCAGCATGGCACACCTGCAACTCGAATAGAGCCATTCTTTAGACGGCTTTCTAACGGGAGCTATATTCTAATAGTGGACCACAGATGTTGTGGCATGGTGCCAGGAATAGCTTATCTAGTTAGCGTTAGTTCCATGGTCACTTGCTGGGTCACTTGCTGTATGCAAGTATTGTTTCCAAACAGCACTCCAGACAGGGAGGAAAACATTTGGCCATTTTTGAATATCTCTTCTATTCGAATTGATACTTTAAGCAGAATGAAGTCTGTCCTTTTGCAGACAACTGTGCCCTTGACGTCATCAAAAGAAACGTATGATCTGCAAGTTGCAAGGACAACGGCAGAGATACATAGCCTTTTATCAGCAAATTGCCCCCTACATTTCGCGGAAATGTTAAGCCAAATCCTAAATATGTCCGATACTGGCGGTATCCCACATATATTTAAGACAATTTTTTCAGGACTGTTAACACCCTTCACAACAGTTCTGGGCATTTTTCCTAATTTTGTCCATTCTGTCTTTGGCGGCCTACCACTCCTGTTGGGACTGGTAGCAGGCATTTTATTTTTGATACTTCTGCTTCGTTATGGCAAGCCAAAACGCAGACAAGACTCCTGCAACAATGGAAGAAACGATCCTAGCTATACGCTATCGGGACCGCATAACTAAAGTCCTTGGATTAGCCCGGCTAAGAGATCTGAATATGACCTGGTTTCATTCATTCAGACCCATCTGGCAGAATTGTATCTTACCTGTGCTTCGATGTATGCTATGCGGACAAGAATGCGTGTTGGACGTCTGTCTTACACTACAATCAGCAGTACCATTGGATACAGATACTTTGCTAAGTCCTGTAACGGCTCATGCATCGTGTTGTCCCCAGCGGTTACCAATCCTGATGACGGCATTCGTTGAGACTTCACCACTGCGACTAAAGGGTAGTGAAGTACGAGATGAGAGCAACATCACCCAGGTACGACCTTCTGTGAGCACTGCTGATCCTGTCATCGATGATAGCAATCATGCTCACGACTGCACAGTTGTGGCATTTTCCAACTTGGTCGAACTTTCTAAGCATGGGCGGATTTTGCGGATTCGCAATCCGCGAATTTGCGGATTTGCGTATTCGCGGATTGCGAAAATCCGCAAAATCTACGAACTCTCGCGGATTTGCGGATTTTTTTGGGGGTGTGTGTTCGCACGGGTTTCTGCAAGTTCGCGAGGGTTTTGTACAATTTCGCAAATTGCAAACTTACTTGTCGGGTCGCCAGTTTTGCGAACTTGTTGTTTCTACGTGCCCAGCCTGTTTGCAAGGCTTTCTTAATCACTGCCACCCTCTGTCACCACTGGCACTCTCTTTGGTCACCCATGCCACCCTCTGGCTCACCCATGTCACCCTCTGTGTCATCACAGCACCCTCTGGTTCACCAGTGTACATTATTGGGGCAAAGCAAAGCACTGCCATCCTCTGTCAACACTGGCACTCTGGTTCACCCATGCCACCCTCTGGCTGGCACACCCATGCCACCCTCGGTGTCATCACAGCACCCTCTGATTGACTAGTGAGTGTACATTATTGTGGCAAAGCCAAGCACACCTGCACTAAGTTTTGCAAACAACAACACCTGCCCTGCCCCAACTGACATTAATGAAGACTGGCACCTGCTTGTCTGCTCCCTTTCCTTTTTGTTGCAATAACAGGATGCAATGGCATACTTGTAACTATTCTGTAACTGTCAGAGCAGGGTCACATAATAGTTGCAAGTAGGCAACCGGATTCTGGAGGGCCCCTTCAGGAAGCACTACAGGTAAATGGTTACAAATGATGAGCTCGAACTTTTGCACCTGCTCGTTGGTTTTGCTTTTGCAAAACTCGTTTTTCAGTAATTTTGCCCTATTCGCGAGGCGCGGCGTCGTGCGAACTCGACCGTGGAAGCCGCGAACTCGTGCGAGTTACCCCAAGGTGGAGTATGGGCGCCGCCATTTTGTTTGCGTGACGTATTTCCGTTTCCGCCCGCTATGTGTAATCTCGCGCAATGAGCGCATTGCGAATGCAAGTTCGCACGAGTTCGCGATAGAAATCGCGTGCGAACTTACTTACGCGCACGTGATCGGGCCGCCATCTTGTTTTTCATTCATTCCTATGTGTCTGGGTATGGTGTTTCTATCCTCTGTATATCTCTGCCATCCTTTGCTTGTTTTAATATTTTTTTGATCTATTTAACTTATTTTCTATCCCTCTATTTTTCGAGGTCTATATTTTTGTGTTTTAGGCTACTTTTGTTTACTTTTCAACTACTTTTTTAAACTTTTATTTCCTTCTTCCCTACTCTTATTCTTTTTCATTTTGTCTCCTTACTACTAACACCTGCCCAGAACATAGTGAAGACAGCTGTCAAGCTGCCCAAGACGGGCACCGCAGCCCGTGCCCGGCTCCTGTGTGGCCGCTTGAGGGCGGAAATGGTGGTGCCCCGGGAGATCTTCAGCCCTGAGGAGGTGGGCGCACTCGTTTTTTATGTGCAGCGCCGTCTCCCCAGGACCATCGCGGCAGGCGGCAGGATCGCTGCTGGTTATACCAACAGCCAGGAGCGACGGAAGCGGTGGGGGCAGGTGTGCCGGGCCCTTTTTAAGATCACGGGGGTCCAGCTCACCTACAATCGAGTAACCAACTGTTGGACCGATATCCTGGACCGGGAGCGCGACCTGCTCGACCTGCTGGGAGTGGAGGTCCCCGGGCTTGGTGAGTAGTAGTAGCAATTTTTTCATCACTCACTACTCTGTTTTTTCTCCTGCTCTGTGTGTTATATTGCAAATGTTTGTTTTAACTTTTTTACAAAGAGCAATAATGCTGCTGATTACATTGATAAGAGAGGTAAATTAATATTTCAAAATCTTCTGTGCATTTCAGGTGCACTGTTCTCCTTCTCTGTGGCGGTGCCACTGCTTATTTGTTTTCTATTTTGTGTTCATTTAATTGGGCTGAGTAATGTATGAGTGTATTTTACAGAACTGCGTAATGCTAGACACAAAGGGGCAGATTTACAAGCCCCTTGTGCCACGTTTACGCTGCCTTACCTGACGCACAGCGACGTAAACGTGGCGCATCCCTGCGAGTCATGTACAACGTGATGCATCTAAGGAGATGCGCCACGTTAAGGCCTGGGCCTGCGCCACAATGGGTGCGTTCCCACGCAGGGGGGGTGTGGGGGGTGGGGGGTGGCGGTCAGGCAGCTGTGCGCCTCGCAAAAGTGCCTGCGTGAAATCTACAAGATTTAACGCAGGCACTTCCGCGACGCTGCTACGTCAATTCTTTATGCCTGCTTGCTTGAAGCAGGCGTAAGGACTGATGCGGTATGTTGAGTATTGGGCAGCCCTGAGCATTGCTATAGTTGCATCGCGCCTGCGACGCGACTCTAGAGATGCGCCTCTCTTTCGTCACGAGATGCGTCACGCATCTGCCTACCCTTGCGCCAGGGTTTGCCGCATTGTAATTGCAGCGCATCTGCCGTGACGCAAGGTTAGTTTTGCGTTACGCATTTGTTCTGGTGCACATCTGGAGGTGTCCAGCTCAGAACTCGTAAGTATGCCCCTAAGTGTCAGATTAGCAATTACCTGCGCATCCCTGCAAAGTGTGCGGCACGCCAGCACCACCCATGGTGCGCCGTATTTACAATGCGGCACACCATGGTCCCAAAACGTCACCGAAGCGTTACGCATCGGTGCCGTAAAGGCGGCTCATTGATGGAGTTGCGTTGCAACGATGGCGCAGCTCCAGCAATGCTGCGTTATAGCCGTAAGTCTGCTTCATGCAGGCGCAGGGTTTGAGTGACGCATCATTGTCCTAAATGACTGATTGAAATTTTATATATTCCCCATAGCCACTTTTAGCATGCGTTCCTGCGCAGGAACGCCCTCCCTTGCGCTGGAACGCTCTCTTATGGCGCAGGGCTTTAGAATGGGATGCATCTCCCATATGCGTCACGTTGTTAATATACGCCACACCATGGCGCCTCTCTTGTTGTGGCGCTGCGTCACAAAAGTGACGCAAGAACGGAGCAAAAGAGCTGCAAGGGGCTTGTAAATCTGCCCCTAGAGTAGAGGCTCAGGTGCAGTCCTTCCTTTGTAGCCCTCTTTTTGGCTGAAATAGTTGGTTCTTGTTCTTTCTAAATGTTTGATTTGGTTGACAAGGACATCGGCAAGCAGCAATCATCAATGTTTTCTGTTCATTCTTTCATGTTGTACGTCAGGTCCGCCCAGGGGCAAGCGGACAGAAAAAACGGATGCAGTGGCTCCAAAGGAGGAGGATGCAGGCCAGGGCGGCGAGTGCTCCTTTGCTGGCCCCAGTAAGTTTTCATTTAAATATAGAGGACCTATTGTTGTCCAAGCGTTCCTAATTTAATTTTTTCGAAATAGTGTTTAGATAGGAGCAAAATCAATAATACTACTGTTGCAGGGACAATTCTCCACAAACCGAACTATGGACACCAAAGACCAGAGTAATAATATTTCAGAGTGGCGTGTTTGGCACACTGTATAAACCTGGTAGTGTCAGCGGCACGGACTCCTCCTTGCAAAAATTGCAAAACCTTTCGCTCAGTCACTCTAGTCTGGAGGACCAAAAACCACAGAGTCTATTCAAGTTTAAAAGCTTTATTAAAAGTTTAAGTAAACACATATATTAAAATAAAGTTAGTTGGAAATGGAAAAGTGCTTGGTGCTGAGTTGATGAGTAATGGAACACATTTCTTGTGGTCGAGCCGAGCTTTCACCTGGTTTGAAGTTGATGTTGCTCTTGTCCTTAGAAGTCCAGTTTCTGTCTGTTCAGAGAAAAATGGTGTGTGTTAAAATTAATCAAGCATTCATCAATTATGACAAAAAAATGCAGCAAGACAACAGCCTTCCCTGGAAGGAGGGACATTTTTACTTTAGACTAGAGTAGACAGTCAATTAATTTTTCTGTTTTCACATTTCTTCATTCCTAGACCAAATACTAGTGAGTGGTGTAATCTAACATTCTTAAATCTACTTTGTAGGTGGAACATCTGGTGGCGGGGCCAGCTCGGATGTGGTGGTGATCATTGACTCTGAGTCCGAGGATCACTCTGGGGAGGAGGCGGCGCAAGAGGAGTCGGACCAAGAAGTACAGACTGTGAGGAAGGAGACAGTGGCGGTGGCGAGTACAGGTAAGCTGGATCATGGTACTATCTGACTCTTAGATAGGATATGATGTGTATCCAGTGGTGGCCCAGTGACAAATTACAATATGGTAATTACAGCAGGCTGGGACCGACAGACAGATAGAGGCAGAGACAGAGAGAGAGGAAGACAGAAGGAGAGAGAGAGAGGGAGGGAGCCAGAGGGAGGGTGAGGGAGGGAGACAGAGAGAGAGAGACAGCGAGGTAGAGGGAGATATAAAGAGAGAGACAGAGAGAGAGAGAGAGAGGGAAACAGACATATCGCCTGGGCTTCTGCCAGATCTCTTTCATATGAAAGAGCATCAAACCAAGGATACAAGTGAGTTGTGGGAAGGGAAATGGTGATTCAAGCGCCCCCCATTGCCCCTCCTTGCGGACGCCCATGATACTGGCCTGAATAGTTTTGTACTGCGCTGGCTAGTTGCTAGTTGTACTGTGACACAACTTCCTGCTGAATTATTTTGTGTTAATCATATTCTTAAAGAGCATTGGTTACATATTATGTCTTTCTTTCTTCATATAGTTGGTAATACTAAAACCTCAAAACCGACGAGGAGTATGCTGGCTGTACTGGCCCGGCAACGGAGGCTGGAAGCAACTGTTGCCCAATATCGGCGGCTGGTGGAATTGGAGGGGGACGACACGCAGTCCAGTGCATCAACATCTGCATCCTCCTCTGTGACCCCACGTTCTGCCGGTAAGCGCAGTGCTCCAGCCAAACAGAGCCGTGCTGGCAGACGCCACCGCCAAGCAGCAAAAGCTGCACCTCACAGCAGTGTAAAGGCTTGCTTGCGCCGAGCACTCCGCAGAGTGTCCGACCTAGAGGCGGAGGTCCAGAAATGGAAAGACTATCAGAATGTGGTGGAGGGCCTCCGCTTAGATCACGCCACCCTCCAGGAGAAGTACGATGCCCTGGCCCTAAGGCATGATGCCCTGGAGGCCAAACTCAACACTGTGCATCCCTAGAGTGTCCCTTGCCCCTTTTTTTGAGACTTTTGGGGGGTGGGAATTGGGAGTTGGGTTTTTCGGGGACTTTTGAATGACTATTTATTTGTTGGGGTTAGGGAGGGTCTTGCGGGAGATTATTTTGTTAGGGATATAAAAATATACTTTTTCAAACTTTATCTGAGCATATCTGTTTTTTTACTACTTTTGAGCTTGGTGGGTGGTGGTTTTGCAGTAAGTTCATTTAACTGAACACTGTCATCGTGTTGGTTGACGTGTAATAGGCCAAATGTTTTCTAAAGTAAATGCCTGTCACAGAGTTTGTTAATTCAAGAGCCCTAGGACTTTACTACTAGTACCACTGTCACTCTCTCGCCTCTCCGAATACTCCATTATACTACCTCCCATCCAAACGCTTATCTTACCTGTAATTTGTGTTTGAGGGCTGGCTCCACCTGGAATTCACAGTGTCCTAAGGCGTTCTGCAGCAGGGCCCCAACTGGAGTTTCCCGGCGTGGATTTTCTGCAAAACAAAAGCAATCAACATTAGAAATATGGCAGCGGTGCTCACAGACCCCAAAATCCTAGAAACCCCACAGACAGCACCCCTAAGACAGGCAAGCGAGCAATAATAACGCCTAAACGTTCACGTGTAATTGGCCAAATGTTTTCCAAAGTAAATGCCTGTCACAGAGTTTGTTAATTCAAGAGCCCTAGGACTTTACTACTAGTACCACTGTCACTCTCTCGCCTCTCCGAATACTCCATTATACTACCTCCCTGTGGTAAATAAATAAATAATACCCTATTTTTGACTAGACATATATCATAACAGATAGCTCAATAAATAAGAGTCAAGATTCGAGGTAGTAGGAGTTTTGCAGGTTTAATACAGCATAAGGACAGGAACAGGACAACCTGCATAGGAATAGGCTGACAGGGCCCAGCAGCTGCTGGGGCTGGATCTGGGATGAGCGCGCCAACTTTTAATAACAATACATGAGCATATATACATAACGTGAACACATAGCATTACATTGCAGTAGGCGTAGCAGTGGGTGGAGCAGAAGGCGTGACGCGTAGCAGTCGCGAAAGATAAGGGCAAAAGTAGGTGTAACTGGGCGTATACATAGACATGTGGTGCAGACGTAACAGGATATGTCATGAATGGGGCGGAAACCATGGAGGGGGCTACCTAAGGAGCCGGGACCTCTAACCTGGTGGTGCGCGCAAACTAGCAATGACGTATTACTAGGAGAAGCTGGGGGCTATGAACTCTGTGCTAGGAGCAGAGACTGAAGTCTGGAGGGTCGGAGCGACATGTACCTAAACAGTATCTAGTATCTGATGTTTAGAGAACATGTTGATATAAACTATAAGTCAAGAGAGGAAAGGCTAACTTGATTCTAAGACTGGACCATGCATTATTCTACATGTAGTGCGTGATGAAGAATATTAAATGACCATTAGATGCAGTATTTCTCTAACGTGGAGACGTGAAGGCTAGACAATGACGGAAACTATTGATACAGTTCAGTAGCTTAGGAATGCAGAGAAGGAGGGCTGAACTGATAACTGGAATCATAACATATTCTTGGCAGACTCAGAGACTGAGCCAGGCTGGGCCGGGCACTGCGAGGCAGGAAGTAAGTGAAGGGTCGAGGATACAGGTGGGGGCTGTATCCCTCCTCAGCGAGGCTTCAGGAGACAGGAGCTGAATCTGGTGTCCGGGCCCTTTTGAGGCCTAGAAACGGGGACTTTATAATGGAATAACGTGCACACTGAGAAACGTGGCAACGTAGCTTTACATAGGCCTGATATTCGTAGTATTCACGAGGACTGGAAACTGGCATACTAGAGGTGGACACAACTGTAATTGCGTCATTAATCGGACATGGGGAGTACATATGCATATTTAATCATGCACACATAACATATGATGGATGACACGTAGGGACACAGAACATGGCAAAATTTACTTTTCCACATTCCCTCCTTGTCACTACGTTTCCATCAGGAAACATCAATATTCATGATACCGTCTATCATTTCATACAGTATCATTTGCTCGTCTCGAATTATCCTGGAACGGGATTTAGAACGGGGCTTGGGACTAGGAATACAAGAGGTAGCACAAATGCCGCAAATCGCAGGGCCACATTGTATACAGAGGCAGCAGCTGAATATGATCGCTACTGCAATACCTAGAAAGGACAATATTTTCCATCCCCATGCGGAAATTATATTCCAGAGCCAACCGGACCATGTCCAGGTGCCTGGATCTTGGTGTATCAGATGGGCAATTTTATGGAGTCTGGTTATAGCTGAATAAACAGATGGCGCGTTATTTGGAATGAAAATGCAGCAACTAGATCCGATGACTCTACAGGCCCCGCCCCTATCGGCCAGTATGACGTCAAGGACGAGACGATTTTGCAAAACGACAAATCTCATAGCAGATTGCTCTTCGGTTAAGTTACCTAGAGCAGAGGCAGTCTCATTTATTACAGCTTCAAGGGTTCTGGTTAATCTACGGATTAACTTACTATTCTGGATAGGTCCTATAAAGAAAAAGAAACCTCTGTTGAAATCTGTATACTGTTCTAGAGTAGTTTCAGTATAATCGACAATTGGGGACTCCCTTCTATGTCTAATGTGTACTAGATGTGTATTTCTATGATAATCAGGTGGGGCTAGGAAAACAGGTGGCAGTAGGAAGGCAATGTAACAGGTTCCCTCCCAATCGAGCGGCAGACGAACATATGCGGTTTGACCACAAATAAAATATGAATGACGTGAAGCTTTGAAAATAGATTTCCCACTGTCACTATACTTGACAACAGTAGTACAATCACTATGTCCTACATGTATGGAACCATTATTTCGGACGCATAATTCGCCTTTGACTGGTAGTACTGAAATAGCAGGTAAGTCTGGAGTAGTATCAGACTGAACATTCAGGACCATAAAATTCGACGAATAATTACCTAAATTATACACTTCATTTTCTAGATCTAAACCTGTTCTGTGGGGAAGACCTTGCTTGTCTGGAAAACATGTACTGTTAAGGAAAAACATATCTGTTGAGGATGACGTTAACGTGGACCATGCTCCACACGAACCATTATGTGAAAAAGGATAAGGAAAGAGTGGCAGAACTCCCTTCGGTGTCTGGAAAGGGGGGAGTCGACCACACACCCAACAATTAGTGGCATTGCTGGTCTGGTGTGAGTAATGTAACATGCGGATAAATGAGTTATTACGCATAGCGAGGCGGTAGGACAGCTCGTGAGGAGGCAGATCACTAAACGTGTGCTCTGCTGTAGCATTAGCAGACTTATTTACATGTGAAACTGGGAAACATAGGTAGAATGCATAACTGGTGCAGGAAATCATAAGGCTGGAAAACAATATGAAACATAGAAAAACGATACATCGAATTGAGTTTTGACTAACTCTCTCACTATGGGGGTCTATTTTATACATGTCAGAAACAGTCTAACCGTTTCACCTAGGGGAGGACTTAGACAATCAAACTGGCTGACTCATTTTACTAGACCTTAGTTTCTGTTTATACTCCTGCTGCGGAGTTTTCTCTAACAGGGGAGGGGTTGTAGCAATGTCTTTTGCGGGACAGTCCTTGAGAACAATATTCTGGCAATCCTTTGAATCCTGGGAAATGTTCTTTAAGGCAGGTTTCAGTCCTTTAAAAAGTTTAACATGAGAAAGGTGCACCCAGCCCTTGCGTCCTTCCAAATTCACGGCTGTACGGGTGGTGAGGAGGACCTGTCGGGGCTCTTTCCAACGAGGCTCCAGCGGACTTGATCTGTCAAAGTTGCGGACCATCACCATGGATCCTGGAACGATTTCATGCGGTGCCACCTCGGTATTGTCTGGAAATGCGGCAGCAACCTGTGAACGACATGAGTTGAGGGCAGACATCAAGGAAGCTAGGTAATCTGTCAGCATATTACTTGAAACATCGGTAATACTTCGGGGTCTAGGAGTACCCCACATATTAGGGGGGCGGCCGAAGACGACCTCGTACGAGGACAGACCTGATCTGGAATGTGCGACCATGCGCATGTAAAATAGAGCAACTGGCAGAGCTACTAGCCAGTCCACACCTTTTTCTTGACAAACTTTGGCGATGCGGATTTTCAGAGTCTGGTTATGTCTCTCAACGAGACCGGCTGCTTCAGGATGGCGTACACAATGGAACTTCCACTGGTACCCTAACAAAAGGGAAACGTGCTTCATTAATTCTGAGGAGAATGGCTGGCCGTTGTCAGAATATACGACTCTAGGGAGTCCATAACGAGGGAAGAATTCACGAACCAACTGCTTGGCAGTGGTCGCGGCTGTGTAATCTGGGACTGGATATGCTTCTGTCCACCTGGACAAAGCGCATACAACTACAAGGACATACTTGAAACCTCGACATCGCTCCATCTGAATGTAATCCATCTGGAGGACTTCAAAAGGGTGGTCAGGGGGCTGGAATCCACCTTGTTCCACCGGGACACTTTTACCTGGATTAAACTGACAACATATCATACAGGTACGGACTTTCTGCTTAGCTGCAGCTCGTAAATGCTTGTTGAACCAAATGTTCTGGATACTGTCTAACATGGCTTTTTCCCCTAAATGTGCTGGACTATGTGCGGTATTGATAATGACTTGAACCATAGAGTCGGGGAGAAACCATGTGGCTCTACCCTTTGTTAACCATCCTTGATCTGTCTGGACCCCTCCTTGTTCGGACCATTTCTTGATTTCATCGGGAGTAGCATGTAACTGGATATCTATGACATCTTGAGTAGGGTCCTTAACTGTCATGCATGTAGTCGGATCTGGAGTATGTGTCTGATTAACTTGAATGTCTGGAGTCTGTGCTGTAAGCTTGGCTGTGCGATCTGCTAGATCGTTACCCTGGGAAATGATGTCAGTGACCTTCGTATGTGCTTTGCACTTCATGATAGCGATAGATGTCGGTAAGTGTATGGCATCTAACAGAGCTTGAATAAGGAGACCATGCTGAATCTTGGTTCCATGAGAAGTCATGAAACCTCTCTCCTGCCAGAGCACTCCGAAGTCGTGTACGACTCCAAATGCGTAACGTGAATCTGTGTAAACATTAACTCTCTGGTTCTTGGCATGTATACAGGCTTGTGCCAGAGCAACTAGCTCTGCTGCTTGAGCGGACAGAGTATCAATACGGTGTGTCTCAATAACTTTAGTGTCAGTAGTCACTGCATACGTGGCTACTAGTTCTCCTGTACTAGTTCTCATACATGAACCATCCACATAAAGTGTCAGGTCGGGGTCTGGTAACGGAGTATCTGTCAGATCTTGCCTTGGTTTTGTCGTAATGTTAACTACTTCCACACAATCATGTGTGGCAGAATTTGAATTAACTGATGGTAACAGTGTAGCAGGATTTAAAATGTTGCAGCGTCTGATTTCTATGTGTGGCTGGAACAGTGTCAATTCATAACCTGTTAAACGTGCAATTGTCAAGTGCTGAGTTTGTGTTCGGTTCAGAAGAACTTCCACGGAGTGTGGGACTTGTACTGTCAAGGTATGTCCTAAGACTATGGAATCACTTTGTCTGATAGCTAGTGCTGTGGCTGCAACTGACTTGAGGCACGCAGGCAAAGCCTGGGCGACTGGATCTAGTGTGCTAGAGAAATAAGCACATGGCTTGTATTGTCCTGCTTGATCTTGTGTGAGAACAGATAATGCTGTACCTTCACGTTCTGTGACGAAAAGTGTAAAAGGCTTACTGTAGTTCGGTGTAGCTAGAACTGGAGCTTGACATAAAGCTTTCTTTAACTCGTTGAAACTAAGTGTATGTTCAGATGTCCAAGGGAGGACAGTCGATACGGCTGCCTCCTGTGTCGTTAACTGTATCAGTGGTTTGGCTAGAAATGCATACTGAGGAATCCATTGTCTACAATAAGAAGTAAGGCCGATAAAAGCACGTACCTCCTTCTGGGTCTTGGGCTGAGGAAGACTCGCTATTAACTGGATACGGTCTGGTGTCAACTGCCTACCCCTCTTGGACAGCAAGTGTCCTAAGTAGACCACTTGCTGGACACAGAATTGAAGCTTCGAAGGGGACACCTTGTGCCCCATCTCGGCTAGGAAATACAGAACTGTGAGGGATGCTCGTTCGCAAGCACGTTCAGAACGGGCTGTGATCAGTAGATCATCGACATACTGGAGCAGGGCAGTGTCAGTTGGCATGTGAATGTTGTCTAGTTGTCTCTTGAGTGCTTGACTGTAAATACTAGGACTTTCTGTGAAACCTTGAGGAGCGCGTGTGAACATATAGCTCCTTCCATTTAAACAGAATCCGAAAAGAAACTGGCTGTCTGGATGAATAGGAACACTGAAAAATGCGTTCTTGAGGTCTATGACAGTGAAGAACGTGGCTTCGGAATCAATGGCTGTCAATAGGGAAGAGATGTCTGGGACAACTGGGTACTGCGGAATAATACATTTATTAAGCTCTCGTAGGTCGATCACTAATCGATATACTGGGGGTGCATTTGGATCAGTACGTTTCATAACTGGAATGATCGGAGAATTGCATACGTTGGAGTCAGTTTCTACAACCACTCCTTGAGCGATGAGCTCGTCAATAATTTTGGATAAGGCTGCTACAGCCTCAGGTGGCAATCTGTACTGTCTGATTCGTGGTAACACTACACCTGGTTTGAGAGTCACACGATGGGGTGTGATTTGCATGTACCCTACATCAGTTGGACCTTGCGCCCATAAATGCTGCGGAACATTAAACAATCTTGAATCAAAATCTCGTAATACATAGTGACCCTTAAAGTCACGTAGGAACAATCGTATTCCCTCTGGGGAACAGCATATAACTGCACCTAACTCTTTCAGTGTTTTAATGCCCAATAGGTTTTCTGGACATGACTTAGTAAGTAACAGATCAGTAGTACGGGACAATGGACCTACTTCTAGAGTAACTGGCTTTGAAATCTCATTTACGATAGGTTTTCCTGAGAATCCAAGGGAAACATTTCTTGAGCCTGAGAGCGGAGCCCCTGGAACTTCGGCATGACTAATTGTGGTCCTACTTGCCCCTGTATCAATCAAAAACTTTCTGTCTTTCCCTAATACTTGACTGTGAACATAGGGACCTTCTTGATCTACAGGTATCTCGATGAGAGGCAAGCCTACCTCCCTCTCTAGGCTGTTTCATGAATATGGCTGATACTCTGGATACTCAGACTGTGCATACTGGTACATCTGCGATGTAACATGCTGTGTTGCAGCGATAGGCTGCGGTACTGTAACTGTCTGTTGTGCATTCTGTGGCTGAGGAGTCTGTGAAACTTGCTCTTGTCTAGGCGGACGTGGTCTTTCCTTAGTCTTACCATTAGCTATGTTGTGTTTCAGAACTGCACACTCATTTATAAAATGACCTGGCTGTTTACAATAATTGCAGTTCCCTTTAACGGGAGCTGCAGGATGACTGGCTTGATTCGGACCCCTCTTCTGACTGTCTTGGGGAACGGATTGTGCAACTAATACTTTCATTTTCGTGTCTTTCATACGTTTTCTCTCGTGTTCTTGCTCTTCCCTGATTCTATTCTGGTGATACTGAAGCATTTGCAACATTTGGGACGGGGTATTAGCTTGCCAGGTGCTTTCGACTTTCAAAACTCGATTTTTAACTTGTGGGCTTGAATTCTCGACTAATTTAGTAACAAAAAGGTGAGGGTATGACTCACTACTTGTCTTGAGGCCACTATTGATGCTAAAACATTTTTCGAATCTAGAATAAAAATCACTAATATCCTCATCTTGCTTCTGTTTACAGGCTGAGATTGCATCCCAGTCTTCTTTTCTAGTTGTCAATAATCTGGGTAAAACTTGAATCAATAATTCTGGTAATTCTTTACATTTCTCTCCTAGACCAGTACCTGGTACTCGTGCCTTGTCTTCAGCTTCTAGAACTGCCCAATCGATCTTTTTCTCTCCCACCTCCCATTCTTTTTCTTTTAGCTTTTCATACACCCCTGCGGGCAACAGGACCTTTAACATTTTAATGATATCTGGGTAAGTGTATTCTCCCATACGGAGCATGTCTTTTAATTCTCTATGGAACCCTGCTGGATCTTTGTCATGACAGGGAATTAATTTCTTCATCTCGAGGAGTTCCATCTTTGTAATCGGGGTGTAAACAAACACTCGTTGCATTTCACCGTCCTCTGTCTTAACTGGATGCACTTCTCGTAACGGGTTCTGTCTCTCCATGTAAAATGGTTTACTTTCTGGGGGTGAGACATGAACAAAATGCGGGTTCAGAAACGTTCTATATTTGTGGCGCTGTTCTAGAATGACACTAATTAGATCGGTACCTAGACCTCTCCATCTATACTGGAGTAACTCGTTCAGGATATCATGTGACGGACCTGGATCAGAGTGCTGACCCTCATACAGAGTAATGAGGTACTGGATCATATACATACCCACCAGTCGCTGTTCGGCTGGGGGCAATTTCAGAAACATTTGTGCCACTATTTCGTCTGGAAAAGTGGTAGAATCAGTAATCCATCGGACTGCTGATCGGGCTAGT
Organism: Lissotriton helveticus; assembly: GCF_964261635.1. Lineage (NCBI taxonomy): Eukaryota > Metazoa > Chordata > Amphibia > Caudata > Salamandridae > Lissotriton > Lissotriton helveticus. Next base: position 263,760,721 of record NC_136069.1, read on the forward strand.
TCTTGTTCATGCATGGTACTTTACTCACTGTAACCGATTCGTGATTTCAGAATGTGATCGGTAGCTTGAAATACTTGTTCTAGGGAACCTTGTTCTGATGCTGAATGATGGAAAATTGACTTGTGTTCTAGGCGTAAATGGCGATCTGGAAATCTAGATTTTCCTACATACGCTATTCTGGCGGTATTCTCGTCGTCTTCCTCTTCAGGATCAGAGTTACTTTCTTTCTCGCTTACTTGTGCTGCTTTACGTTGTTCGTGTATCTTTATTATTTCTCTACGGATTTTCTTGTACATACTCTCCATGGCACTAATGGTATTGTGCTTACCCTCGGCTATATTATCACTCCACTTTGTCAGGATTTTCATTTCGGCCGGATCTTTAGACGGGTAATCTTGTTCTCTTATTAGACAGTTAATTAAAAACTTTAATATCATACGCTGGATCTCAGCTTTCCTTTGAGACATGGCATCACTAATACTTTCTGGATCATCCCCTGTACGGATGAAACGATATATTCTGTCTAGATCTTCTTTCATATTGGGTAGGGTGACTAGATACTCGGTCACCCTCCTTACGCGTACTGAATATAAAACCATATTATTCTCGCCTGGGACTGGGTCATAGGCACATTCGCTAAGGGCTTGCCTGATTTCTGCAACAGACTTATTACTCTTGGGAGTACGCTGTGATGCTTGAGCATGTAATTCGAGTGCTGATAAACGCTTGCGTGGCGGCGGGGTTTGAGGAGGACCTCCTCCTGCGGCCCCTAGACTAGAATCGTCGACTGATATTCTTCGTGGCGGAGCGGGAAATTGAAATGCTGGCTGGACCGGGGGTACAGTAGCAGGTACTGCATGGGGTGCCCCGGTGTCTGGAGGAGCAGGATGTGCCTGATTTACAGGGACTGGCGGAGCGCGAACAGGATCTGCATATTCAGGGACTGTGTCGTCCAGATAGGACGAAATAAAAATATCAGCTGCGGTCGGTTTGTGACGTAGCTTGGTCGGAACTAATGGTGGCGGGAAATTACTGGATGCCTCCGGGGTCGCTTTTGGCAAGCCCTCGGCAAGAAGAGGATACATACCCTTAATAAGGGCATTCCTCTGTCTGTCTCTCTGTTCAGTTTTGACTTGTTCACCTATCTCGATTAATTCTTTTTCTTGGGCTCGCTCTTGGGATTCTCTACTTAATTCTGACTTTCTGATTTCTTTTTCGGTTCTTTTATGAGCTTCTTTGCGCCATAACTCGATGGCATCTTTCTGTGACTGTCTGGCTTTCTTTTTCCATAATGCTTCTTCTACTCGCATGATGCATTCGGCATCCCATGTACCCGATACGGGCCATCTATACTTTTCTTCTAACTGTTTGGTATACTCTACCCATAAGTCTAGATACAATATGGCACTTATGCCATGTTTCTGATACATAAAGTGACCTGGACTGTCCCTGGGCGGGACGGGAACTGCTGCTTCCAGCAGACCCTTTCTAGTTTTTAACTGACGTAATTTCGAAAAGAGCGGCATGACTGAACTGTAATCTAGACACAATACAATACACAATGAACACGATACTTATTCCCCATTCATACCACGACATTTAAAATACATGAAAAACATTTAAAAAATAACAGTTCGAACAGAATACTACCTGGAAATACTGAGAACAGAACACATACATTTTCTCGAGAACAGAAACTGACTAGAACAGGAACTAGATGCACTGCTGAAACAGTACGAAACTTACCGGTCTCATAAAGAGACACGTCAGGACCCGCATCCACCGAAGTGGACACTTCGTTTGTGGGACTGTGTACCACCAACCCACAGACCAGAGTCAATTAAATTGACCCTGTCTAGATACCACCCCAGTAACGGTACTCACCGGGCAGCAAGAACGGAGGGCCTCGGACTGGACTGGACTGCTACGACGACGGACGACGAACTTCGGACTTCGGACTTCAGTTACGGGTGGACCTCCGGATACCTCGGACCTTGGACTCTTGGCTTGGGCTCTGGTCGGGACTCGCCGCGTTCCTCCACCGTCTCGTCTGGATGCTGGACCGCCTCCTCCGTCTCCTCCGTGGGCCTGAGGGATACTTGAGCAGAAATATCTGCCACTGCGCAGAAGAGTTCCGTCACGACTGCAGAGGGTCAGGGGGTCGGCGTGGCTTCACCGACGCGTGGGGAAAGGGCAAGTCCCTGTTCGGGCGCCATTATGTGGTAAATAAATAAATAATACCCTATTTTTGACTAGACATATATCATAACAGATAGCTCAATAAATAAGAGTCAAGATTCGAGGTAGTAGGAGTTTTGCAGGTTTAATACAGCATAAGGACAGGAACAGGACAACCTGCATAGGAATAGGCTGACAGGGCCCAGCAGCTGCTGGGGCTGGATCTGGGATGAGCGCGCCAACTTTTAATAACAATACATGAGCATATATACATAACGTGAACACATAGCATTACATTGCAGTAGGCGTAGCAGTGGGTGGAGCAGAAGGCGTGACGCATAGCAGTCGCGAAAGATAAGGGCAAAAGTAGGTGTAACTGGGCGTATACATAGACATGTGGTGCAGACGTAACAGGATATGTCATGAATGGGGCGGAAACCATGGAGGGGGCTACCTAAGGAGCCGGGACCTCTAACCTGGTGGTGCGCGCAAACTAGCAATGACGTATTACTAGGAGAAGCTGGGGGCTATGAACTCTGTGCTAGGAGCAGAGACTGAAGTCTGGAGGGTCGGAGCGACATGTACCTAAACAGTATCTAGTATCTGATGTTTAGAGAACATGTTGATATAAACTATAAGTCAAGAGAGGAAAGGCTAACTTGATTCTAAGACTGGACCATGCATTATTCTACATGTAGTGCGTGATGAAGAATATTAAATGACCATTAGATGCAGTATTTCTCTAACGTGGAGACGTGAAGGCTAGACAATGACGGAAACTATTGATACAGTTCAGTAGCTTAGGAATGCAGAGAAGGAGGGCTGAACTGATAACTGGAATCATAACATATTCTTGGCAGACTCAGAGACTGAGCCAGGCTGGGCCGGGCACTGCGAGGCAGGAAGTAAGTGAAGGGTCGAGGATACAGGTGGGGGCTGTATCCCTCCTCAGCGAGGCTTCAGGAGACAGGAGCTGAATCTGGTGTCCGGGCCCTTTTGAGGCCTAGAAACGGGGACTTTATAATGGAATAACGTGCACACTGAGAAACGTGGCAACGTAGCTTTACATAGGCCTGATATTCGTAGTATTCACGAGGACTGGAAACTGGCATACTAGAGGTGGACACAACTGTAATTGCGTCATTAATCGGACATGGGGAGTACATATGCATATTTAATCATGCACACATAACATATGATGGATGACACGTAGGGACACAGAACATGGCAAAATTTACTTTTCCACATCCCATCCAAACGCTTATCTTACCTGTAATTTGTGTTTGAGGGCTGGCTCCACCTGGAATTCACAGTGTCCTAAGGCGTTCTGCAGCAGGGCCCCAACTGGAGTTTCCCGGCGTGGATTTTCTGCAAAACAAAAGCAATCAACATTAGAAATATGGCAGCGGTGCTCACAGACCCCAAAATCCTAGAAGCCCCACAGACAGCACCCCTAAGACAGGCAAGCGAGCAATAATAACGCCTAAACGTTCACGTGTAATTGGCCAAATGTTTTCCAAAGTAAATGCCTAACCAATTTCATCCCTTAATAGACCTTGCCAGCAATGGCCCAGCCAAGACCCGTAAACCCAAGCGCAAACAAGTTTGACACCCCCCAAACAGCCAAAAAGCAAATCGGGGAAAAAAAGTCACACTTAGCAAAATGTATTTAAATAAGGACTCACTACTTCCAGTCCCTCTTTAGGGGACTCGTCAACGTAAGTTTCTTCATTGTGCAGATTCCAGGCATCAGCATTACGGGAAATGGATAGGGTGAGTCTGGAGGAGGAGGATAGACGACCAGGACTGAGTTCTTGTCAACTAACTGTTGTGAACCTGAGGAATGCTGCGGCATCAAAATCAAGACAGTTCTGCTGATGGGCTTGTTGTTGCTTGTGATGGGGTGATTACAGTTTTGTTGTGAATGTGATCAAGCACTTGCTAAAAAAAGAAAGACAGACACACAGGAATAAAAGTGAATAAGGACTAATGTTAAAGTTAATTAATTATTGACTCATTTTCAGAACTCGCTGTCAGGGAAGCAGAACTCGTCCTCATACTCTGAAAATTCAGTCGGTAGTACTTCTGGTAACTGAGGAGAACTTTCCTCAGGTAGGTCAGTGTCCTCTTCTTCCTGCGTGCATTCTCGTACTTTGTAATCTGGTGGTATGAAGTGCTGGTTCATCTTTATCATGGTGAGCCGCTCCACATTTGCGGGCAAGAGGCGGGACCTTTTGCAAGTCACAATGCCACCAGCAGAACTAAAAACACGTTCTGAAGACACGCTTGCGAGTGGGCAAGACAAGTAATTGATAGCCAGGTTGGTGAGCTCTCGCCATATGTTTCTTTTCCCATGCCAATACGCCAATGGGTCCTCAGTAATATTGACCGCTGTGGAGTCATCCAGATAGGCCTGCACCATAGAAACAATGTTCTCCCGGATTCCTGTACTTTGCACTTCTGTGTCCTTTCTGGGACAAGGAAACCCTAGCTCACTTAGCCAATCCGCTTCAGACATATCGCCTGGGCCTGGTGCAGATGATACGGTTGCTGGTGTGGTTAACGGCTCAGAGGAAAAGTTACTCACTTCAGCCACAGGCACAGATGCAGAAGTGTTTTTTTGGGACGCCTGATGGCCTGCTGATTCACTAGTAGTACTGTCTTCAAGTTCTCCTACAGTTTCCTTCCGCTCTCTTTCAAAGCGAATGGCTGACTGAGCTAGCCAACCTTTGTACTCTGTAACATTTGATGTTTCAAAAGGAATTATTACTTTGCCAAACAATGGCTTTTTGTAACGTGGATCCAGAATAGTAGCACAAATGTAGTGCTGTTGTTTCTTGATATTTACAAGCCGTTTATTGCTAACTAGGCGATGTAATAATCTCTGCGCCAACTCATATGCTTCATTCTTTCCAGCATCTTTTAATTCTGAAGACACCACCTTGACTTGGTGCTCGAGCTTCAGCAACAATGGGATAGCTTTGCTCAAAGAACAGTCCTCCCTGCTGACGTCACGCGTGAAGACCTCAAAAGGACGAAGCATGTCTGTCAGGCTTTTAACTAGCTGCCATTGCTCCACCGCTAGCATCATTTCTGTCGTATCACCACCCAGGTTGTAGAAATACTCATTGACTACTGGAAACAGCTCATGCAGACGCTCAAGCATGTAGAAGGTTGAGTTCCAACGTGTTGCCACCTCCTGGATAAGTGCTTTCACTGGCATTCTACGTACATTTTGCTGGCGCCTCAGCTCCTTCCGGGCCTTAAAAGAATGGTTGAAGTGTGTGCATATTCTTCTGCAGATGGTCAGTATTTGGTCGACTGCAAGTTCTTTTTTCAAGAACTTTTGCACGACAAGGTTCATACAGTGCGCCAAACACGGCACTCTGAAATAGTAACCGTCCTCCATGGCCCTAACTACATTGCTGCCATTATTAGTTGAAACATAACCAACCTTGCAATTTCTTGGGGGCAGCCATTGCGAGACCTTTTTGTTAAAGTCATCCAAAATGTTGACTGCAGTATGACTTTTCTCCATGCCAAACATGGCTAATGTTGCATGTTTACGAGCACCCTTAAAAATCTCGACCAAGTCACCACCTGCATTTATCTGTTGTGCAACCCCTGAAAAAGAGACCCAGTGTGCAGTGATGCACATGTAATCAAGGGCTTGGCAACTGGTCCACATGTCTGTTGTCAGGTGTATAGTGTGAACAGCACTCTTCTGCAAAGCTGCCCCAACCAACTCAAGCACCTCTTTATGTAGTGCTGGAACAGCAACCCTGGCAAAATAGAACCGGCTAGGAACCTTCCATTTAGGGGCCAGTGTTGCCACGAGTTCAAGAAAACCCACATTTTCGACAAACGAAAAAGGGAGAAGGTCCACCGCTAGCATTTTAGCCAGCTTAGTGTTATACAGGCGTACAATTGGGTGGTTGCGTTGAAATTGCACATCTGAGGAGAACATGGCTGAAATGGTGCGCTGGACAAATTTACTGGATGATGCTGATGCCTTCTTCGACCCACTTCTGCTCAGTGTTGACATTTTCCGCATTGGTGTGTCTCCCAGACTCTCAGTGTGCCTCCTATGTGTTCCGGAGGGTGTGGTGCTGCCAGGGGTACTGGGTGCAACCGGACAAATGTCTGACGCTTCTTCTACCTCCCCGTCATCTTCAGATGAAACACCTAATATGGGTATATTTTGGCCACTTGCCCTTTGGGATTGCTTTCCCTTGATGTTTGCTAGGTGCCCAAACCATTCGATAGCGTGCCTTCTTTCAAGATGACCTATCTGGCCTCCGGTTCCATAGTTGGTACCAGTCTTACCACGGCTAACTCCAGTCTTACAAATGCAACAAATGGCTATGTTATCATACTTTGCATGGACACTAAAAAAGTTCCAAACTGGGGACTGGAAACTTCTGGTTTTGCCGCACGAGATGATACTGCCAATGCCAGATGAAGCAGTGGTGGATGAGCCTTGCAGACATCTACTGGGTTGTGCAATTATTGCAGCAACCCTACTTGAGGGAGTCGAGCTGGATGGAGTCCCCCTCTGGGGAGAAAATATGGGAGCTGTAGGTTTTGTTGAACTTGTACTACTTGACTGCGTTGGTGGTGCTACCAGTGCCACGTCGCCAGGGTCACGCTCAGCATGACGTCGGGATAGGGTATAAATGTCTGTCTGCTGCATGGCCCGTGTGGCTGGAATGACGTGTGTGATGACTAGGTCATTGCTGTCATCCTGTTCAACAACATCAGAATGCACCACTTCATCAAGTCCGATGTTCGGATCCATAAGTATGAGCTTTCCGGGGCCCTTCCTTTTAACATTTGATACCTTTCGCTGCTCATGGTGTGTCTCCCTCTCAGACGTCAGAGATGGTTGCCAATCTAGATCCAGATCATCATCTGATGGAGCGGGGCTTGAAGAGGAACTTCTACACACACTCCTTGATCTTTTCCTTGGTGGGGAGCTGGGAGAAAATGAATCATCAGGAGGAATGCCTTCGTCTTCCTGACATGATACCCCGGCTCCAAAGTCAATTTCCTCCTGTGCCCCTACTTCTGGAAGAACAACCATTGTGGGCACTTGCACCGCTCCATGCGCCGCTACATGGGCCTCTTCACTGACCTCTACTTGCAACTCTCCATGGACCTCTCCTTCTCGGCCTTCTCCTTCTCGGCCTTCTCCTTCTCGGCCTTCTCCTTCTCGGCCTTCTCCTTCACGGCCTTCTCCTTCTCGGCCTTCTCCTTTTCGGCCTTCTCCTTCTCGGACAGCTCCTTCTCGGACAGCTCCTTCTCGGACAGCTCCTTCTCCGACAGCTCCTTCTCGGACAGCTCCTTGCGCATGTACTTGTGCTTGTACTAGTAGCCCATGCAGTTGTTGTTGCGGCTTTGGTTGTTGAATAGTACTTGTGAGATGAGTTACAACCTGTGTTGATGGTGTGCTGCTACTTTCTTGCGATGAGCCAACATCACTGGTCGTTGGTGATTGAACTACTAAACTGGCTACCTGTGCAGCACTCATGGTGGGCCTTTTTTTTTCCCCCCAAAATGTAGTGGTCGAGCCACCAGTCTCCTTGGTAAGTGGTGCCACTTGCTTCTTCTTCTCCTTAGTAGAGACATTTTTCTTGCAAGAGGAGCTACGGGCACCTCTTTTTGGAGCCATCTTCTTCAGATGTCGGAACAACAGGCCGCAGCAGGACTTCTTCCTGGCACTGATGCTCAACGATGATGCGGAGTTATTGACTTTGTGCACCTAAAAGCAAACGAAGACAGAGGAACATCAGTAAAGATATGTTGCATATGTAGCGCTTCAATAAATAGTTTGCAAGTAGGCATTTATGAATACACACATGCACACCACACAATATGGAAATTTCAAAATTAGGATTTGCTAAATTTTTGGGAAACAGGAATGTAACATTGCTCCAAGAGAGCACACACAGAGAGGGTTATAGTTTCATGTACCACTGACTCCCCCTGGGCTAAATGGGTGAAAGCAAGGCAAAATGGGTGCAGGCCTATGGCACAAAGCTCACTGCCTGCCTTCAAAATGGCCACTTAACCCCCATCCACATGGCCAGGACCATGCCTCAAAATGGCCCCCACCAACATAGCCAGCCCCCAACCCCTACTCCAAAAAGTCAAAAAACACAACACCAATCAAATCAGCACAATCCAATGCCATCCATCAAGTTTCAGAAGGTTTATGCTGCCTGCTGGTGGTTTTCTGGTGCGAAATTGCAATTTCTGCAATTTCGCGAGTGCGAGATTGTTGCTTCACGACGCGAACGTGGCGAATAACCAGCAAAATCCGCGAACAGACGGATTCTGGGCCCCCTGGGCATGATAAAATCACAGCACACTGGGTGCAGGCCTATGGCACAAAGCACACAAACTGGCTTAAAAATGGCCCCTAAACCCCCACCCACACGGGACCAGGCAATAAACTGGCCCCCACCCACATAGCAAGCCCCCAACACCACCCCAAAAAGTCATAAAACACACAAAAATCACAACAATCCAATGCCATCCATGCCCTGGCCAGAATAATGTTAAAATTAAAGAAAACAGTTGTATCATGCATGCACCCATAACTAAGCCTGGTAGTTTTCAATTCATGTGCAGAATTGTAATTTTTACAATTTCGCGAGTGCGAGATTGTTGCTGCGCGGGGCGCGAGCAGTGCGAACACAGGCAAACATTTTTTTTTAAATCCGATTTTCGGGTAAGTTAGAGGCCCCCTGGGCATAATGAAAGGAATCAGAGCAGACTGGGTGGGCATAGAGCACAAAACACACTGCCTGACTTCAAAATGGCCGATTGACCCCATCCACATGGCCAGGACCTGTAGGCCCATGCCTCAAAATGGCCTCCCACACATAGCCAGCCCCCAAACCCACCCCAAAAAGTCAAAAAACACACACAAAAATCACCACAAACAAACAACATCAACTTATCAACTTACTTGTAAATCAAATTTCTAATCAAAAAGTAATCCAAAAGGCCTCAAAGCCAAATCTCCAGCAGCATCCACAAAAAGTAATCCTTCCCAGTCAAGATCGAATTCAAAGTGGCCAGGAAATGGACTAAGCAATGGGAGGAGCTTGCTGGACAGGAAGAGGAAGTTGGAGACTGGGTCACTTCCTTCACCCCTCCCCAATTGTAATTTTTGTAATTTCGCGAGTGCGAGATTGTTGCTGCCCGCGCCGCGGCCCGCGAGCAGTGCGAACACAAGCAAAAAATCCGCCGCGCGCGGATTTCCGTATTTTCGCCACATCCGCGAGGTTCGCGGATTGCGGATTTACCGAAAATCCGAAAAATCCGCGAGCGGAACGGATTTTGCGCCCATGCTTAGAACTTTCACCTGAAGCGGAAACCACTTTTTTGAAAGTCTGTCTGAAATGATATTTTCCCCCAACAAAAAGAATAACTTTTAAGCAAACTAGTGCACAGCGTTCCCTGAACTCTGAATTCGGTCTTCGGCTTTGATAAACAAAAGCTACTGAACATATTTGGAACTATATTTTTTCTCTCTCCCCTGAAAGCGAAATAATTTTTTTTCCTGAGTCAAAAATATTTACCTTTTTTTTTCGCACATGTACTCTGCTTGAAGTAGAACTATTCTTAGAGAACAGAGCTTCTATTTTAGGAACTCTAAAGACAATATATCTCGTCAGCCTCTAGCACATTTACAGCAACTGTATTTATATGTGATGGAATGGTCTTGACCCTTTTTTTTCTGTATTAAGAGCCATTTCATGTGTAAATTTCGCAAATCATTCATGCTGATATATATATGCATCCTTTTTAATGAATGATTATACTGCTTGAAAAGCGTACAGTACCTATAATCAATTTCATGTATTTCGCATACACCATTTTAAATGCAAAAATGTATTTTGGGGTGGGTTGGTATACACATGCACCTTTTATGTTTACTATTGCTTAAGTTTTAGTAATGATGGACATTAATTCGTGGAGTGGGTGTAGTGTTTTATCTAGGAAACCTGAATCGATATTCCTATATTATGCCCTTGTCCGGTTATAATCAATAATATCCATACAACGGCATAATAATCATATCCATAATTCAGTCGTAGCACGTGCTGTCCCATTAAGCAAGGCTACTTCTCTGACCCCCTAGTAAGCACACCGAGTTCTCTAAACAAAACCAAGCCTCCAGCAACCTGGGAAATCCCCCTTGCTTTTTTTTTTATTTCGTCCTAGAACTCCTGTAAAGCACTGTAAGAACGGTCAGTTCTTGGTGACATCTTTATTGACGTCTTATGTTCAACCTTACGTCAAACCCAGGCACCTTTCAGGTATAAATATACCAACATTGCCTTAAGCAAACACACAGTGGTGATTCTGGAGCAGAGCAGCTATCTACTTGCCCGAGAGCCCAGCTGATGCGAGAGCCCACAGACGCTGCCCCTCCCCTTTGACGCACTGAGAGAGACGCTGTCCTTTCTCCTGCCGAGAAATCCAGCTCCGGAGTTTCCAGATACCTTCGCGGGTTACTGGGATATCGAGTCCTGAGAAAGAGATACAAGACCTCCTGCTTTCTATTACCCAGGTACGGAACTGACTAAACCCTTACAGAGAATTCTTCAGTCAGATTCTTGGCAAAACAAACTTACCTTAAACTGCTACTTACTTACTCCTTCCCACGTATTAGGCTTAGGTCAGGTACACCGGGGTAGGCGTATTTAGAAGCACCAGTTGAGTATGATTAGTCAATGTATATATGTATGTATATATTTTATCTATTTTAAAGTATCATATTCCTAAGAAACCATATCAATGCTTTTACAGTATTATTTTATAATCCTCCTTTTACTGTACGCACTTTACTTTACCATGAGCATTACAATCGTGGCAATTCATTTCTCTTGTATGAGGAAGAAGACTGCTCAATAAATAACACCTTTTATTGAAAACGCCCGTCTCTCTTTTCTCTGCATTCTGGTGAAACTAAGGGGCAGATTTATGTTGGTAATGCGCCACGTTTGCGTCACGCAACTGCGGCGTAAACGTGGCGCATCCCTACGACCCATTTACAACGTGACGCATCTAGGCAGATGCGTCACGTTGTAAAGCCCTGCGCCACTTGTGGGCGTTCCGGCGCAGGGTGGGCGTTCCGGGGCAGGTGCGCCTCGCAAAAGTGGCTGAGTGAAATCTATAAGATTTCACTCAGTCACTTTCAGGCCAATGCTGCGTCAAAACCCTGCGCCTGCTTGAAGCAGGCGTAGGTCTTGACGCAACATTGGTCAGATAGGGCACCCCCGAGCCTTGCTGGAGCTGCGTCGCGCTTGCGACGCAACTCCAGCAATGCGCCACCTTTACGGCACAGATGCGTCACGCATCTGTGCCGTTTTTGCCCCATGATGTGCCGCATTGTAAATGCGGCGCACCATGGGTGGCGGAGCAGCGGCGCAAAATAACTGGCGCATCCCTGGGGATGCGCCAGTTATCATAAATACGCCCCAGAGTACGCACATTTGACTGAGTGAAATAGCTGTCTATTGTTTTCACACGACTCTAGAGATACACTCTTATTCAGGGAGAGCAAAGTTGTCATGTTTTATGGTTGTCAGAAGCTAATCCCTTCCTGTCTATCCAGGGAGGTTAAACTCCTCCTCGTTTATTCGAGAAAGTTTCTAGTGACCTCTGAGCTAGCTGGCAAACCTTAAGTCTAATATAGTCAGGAGAGACCTAGATAACCTCAGTCCTACGTCTACACTGCTGAATATATTATTCCAATGCGCAGAGTCTATTGGGAATATAGGAACTACACTACACAAGTACATTGCCACACTCCTCACGGCCTAAAGACATCTGGGGCCCGCTCAAGAACTATGGGGCGATGGAGTGATAGCCCCACTCCACACCGATTGAGCAGGGCAGTGCCCATACCGGGATGGGTTATCAACACTGCTGGGCTAGATCAGATATCTTATTGAGACCCCTAGAAATGGACCTGCAAATCTGTGCACTAGTAGCACAATGGTTATGCCGTATGACATCATAGCGATTGCGGAGATGTTAGGACGGCTATAAGCAACTTCTGAGATGGAGAATGGTATTTCTTTGTGATGAATGTAAATGCTTTGTAATGCCTTTGATTATGTGTTTTCCTTCTTTGAATTCTGTTTTTTTCCTTTCCTGAATTGGACTATTCACGCTGATAAAACTGTGACAGTGAGCCCTCATGTTTTTTGATATCGTATGGTGTAAAAATGGTAAATAAAGTTCTAAAAAAACGTAATTTAAAAAACAAGGGTTGTCAGCCATCTTGGGCCTCGGCTTCAACCAAGTCCCCATAAACATTATAAAAAGGAAAAGGAGACTTGGTAGGAATACCCTGACCTCTAAAGTTGGTCCTATGGTCCCAGAGGACCTAAAAAAAATACAGCAAAATCACAATATTAGCGACTCCACTTCAAAAATGAAACAAAAAGTACTGGCTCCCGCGCTTTTTAAATTAATCCCTGGGTCGGCCAGGTCCTGGGGACACGCCAGTGAAATAGGAGAGGGGTGCACGGGCCCCCATCCTAGAGCTTAGGAATTCCACAGGGACTACCACCTCCCAGGGGCATTGCCATTTATTTCTGCAGGGGTGCCCACACAGCACCCCGCACCCTAGGGCCGTCACCACCCATGGGTAAATGTTTATTAAGTAAGGCGGGAGGACCGTCGCTGCCCCTCAGCAGCCCCATGGACCAACACCTCCCCGGGAACTTAACAATATGTATGCAGGCAGGTCTGCTGGGTCTGCCTGCCCACACCACGGGGACCGCCACCTCCCCATGGCAAATGTTTGTTAAGAAATTGGGGGCCCTCATGCCCGCTGCAGCCCTGTGGACTGCCACCTGCAATATGTATATGGGTGAGCAAGCTGTGCCCGCCCATGCCCCATGGATCGCCACCTCCCTGGAGCTAAACATCACATTAATGCAGTGGGCCTGCTAAGCACTTCCACAGCCCTGGGGATGCCTATCCAGGGCAATTCTTTTAAATTAAGGGGTACTGCACTGCCCCCGCAGTCCCAGGGACCACCACCTCTCTGGGGATGTCTACTACAATGGAGCCGGAATCAAAGATGGCCACGGGGACCGCACTCTCCAGGCCAAGGTCCTGCTTTGTCTTGGAGGCTCACCCCAGTGCATAGCTGTTTGCTGTCACTTGGTAGGAGCTTTAACTGCTCCTGCAAGCCACAGCAGACACCCCACTTCCAGCAAGTGAGAGGAGAGTACATACTCTCACTTGCTGGAAGTGGAGCATTCTTCTGTTTCCCTGCCTGCTATTAAGCAAACAGGGAATCAGGCGAATGGCTTTCAGACACTGAGAACTGAATGTTTAGCAGTTCCCAGTGTCTGAAAGCAACACTGGGATGGGTCCCGGCGCCGATATTGGCTTTGAGCGGGGGCCAGAATCAGACTGGGGAGTGGGCTGTGGCCCCCACCCTATTAGAAATTATTAGAAATAAAGGCCTGGCCCTGAGGATGGGGTCCCTGGGTGAAATCAGCTCAGGGAGGGGTGCTGTGCTGCCCCCACCCTCTAATAAAAATTGTTTTTTAGAAAAAAGTAGGCCTTGAGGCAAGTCATCGGAGGTCCCTCTCCCTTTCTCAACCACTCTGGATAGGTGCTTCCTGGCACACAACTGGTTGGGGGATAAAATTCCCTTGGCTGCTGATGATCCTTGAGGAACAATACCATCTCCTATTCCAGTAAGTCCCACACAGTGGGATTCCTGAGAGTTCATCTGAGACCCGTTCCCTTTCTTCACCACTCTGCAAACCGAGCTCCTGGCACTCTACTGGTTGGGGTTATGAAGTCTCCTTAGATGCTGAGGACCTTAGGGCCAGGAACCCCTCCTGTTACCTCCAGTAAATCCTGCACAGTTGGATTGCTGAGAACTTGTCGGAGGCCCGCACCCTTTCTCCACCACTCTGAAAACGCAAAATCCTAGCACACTACGGGTTGGGGGATGAACTTCTCTTTGATGCTGAGGATAATGGGGACCAAGAATTCCTCCTATTACCTCCAGTAAGTCCCACACAGTAGGATTGCTAAGTGATTGTCAGAGGCTTGCTCCCTTTCTCTATCACTCTGCAACGGCTCCTCCTGCTCACTACTTGTTGAAGGATGAAATCTTCTTGGATTCTGAAGGTCTATGGGGGCCAAGAACCCTCCTGTTACCTCTAATAAGTCCCACACAGCAGGATTTCTTAGAGCTCGTAGGAGACCCCACTCCCTTTCTCATCTAGTTAGGAAATATAATTATGAAAACCTTTGAAATTCCCTGAAAAAAACAAAGATTACAGGGACGCTCTAGTTAGGAGTTAACTGTAAATAACCTTAGAAGTGCAAGGGCATTATAGTTAGGCTCAGATTTAACTCATGAAAAAATATACAACCACCTTGGCGAGTTCAAGGTAAGGGTTTTATTTTTTTTATTATATTTTCCCTATTCCATCATCCATCGCCTTACCCACACCCCCACCCCATCTGCCGTGCCAATGGAGGTCGCCAGTAGGTAGTTATAGTTAAGACGTAGTTTCCATAGGAAAAGCATTTTTTTGTTTTCTCAATATCTTTGGCGCCGGTTCACGAATGTTCGCAACATTTTTAAAACTAGTGGCCCGCTTTGGTCAGCTCTTGTCTTGAAAGTTTCGGGGTGATAGGACAAGCGGGGGCTGAGAACAAAGGGAGGTCCCAAAACATGTTTTCCCCATGTAATTTTTCATAGGAAACTTTAAACACAGCGTCAGCCTGAACTGCTGAATGAAATTACACTGAATTTGACAAAAAGGTAGAGCTTGGTTCAGAAAGAGACCCTTTTTTTAAAATGGTGTAAAACCATTCAGTAGTTCCTGAGAAATTTGAAAAAGAAAAGATTTTGATATATAGGGACGCGGTGGAGTCGCGACCCCTGCCGAGCATGAGCTTCGTTGTGATTGGCTGTCAACACTCCGAACCAGGAATTGTTGGCAGCCATCTTGTGACTCGGTAGTACTGAGTCAAAAGAAAACAGTAAAACAAAGATTAAGAAAACAAGGAAAAGGGGCAGGGTACAGACTGCCTGACCCCCTAGGCTGCGGAGGTGCCAAAGAAAGAATTTTTAATTTTTTTTAAATAGGCCGAATTCGAGCTGGGTGCGTGAATCCGGATGAAAACATTTTTAAAAATAAAGCGATGGCTCCCACACTTCGTTATTTTTAAGCCCCCGGGTGGGTCACATCCCAGGGGCAATGCCAAAATGTATAGCGGGTGCCTCGCAGCCCCTGGGTCTGCCACCTCCCCAGGTTTATTTTCATTATTATCGGGGCACTCAGCCCCCCCTGAGCCCCGAGGACCACCACCTCCCCGGGGGCTCTCCTGTTTTGAAGAAAAACCATATGAGTGGGGGGCTCCAGCCCCCCCACATGCCCCGGGGACCACCACCTCCCCGAGGCTCTCGCATTTTTATATTAAGGACCTGTGTGGGGGAGCTTGAGCCCTCCCACATGCCCCGGGGACCACCACCTCCCCGGAACTTTGCACTGGAAGGGAGGGGGCCCTACATGGTCTGGGGACTGCCACCCCCCAGAGCCGGCTTCTGCAATGTCCCTGGGTGCCCACACTGGGACATTGCCATTTGCTATGGCTTGGCTGGGTGGGAAAATGGCTCCCATCCTGCCATAGCAAACACTGCTTTGCTTCATTGAAGTAAGAGCAGAAAAACCTGATATCGCTTCAATGAAACAAAGCAGGATTGCTTTTGAGCAAGGGAAGCTGCATGTTACCAGCTCCCCTTGCCCAAAAGCAATGCCAGCTAGCTCCTGTAGGAGGCGGGGAGCCGGCAGGGACCGTGGGGGCATTGGGGCTCCCCTCACAGTCCCCACCGAAGAGGCCAGGTGGTGAGGGATGGGATCCCCGAGGCCAGAAGTGGCTCTGCAGGGGGGACACGCAGCCCCCTCCTCTGTAAAAAAAAAAGAATTTAAAAAACGACAGGCCGGCCCCAGGGGGGGGGGGTGTCCCCAGGGCCATAATTGGCCTGAGGAGGGGGGCCACACGGCCCCCATCCCCTGTAAATAAATAATAAAAAAAAACAGACTGGCTGGCCCCGGGGGATGGGGTCCCCAGGGCCATAATTGGCCAGAGGAGGAGCCCATGCGGCAGCCCTCCCAACAAAAAAAAAGAAAGAGGTTGGCCAGGCCCCTTGGGAAAGGGTGTCCAAGGGCCATAATTGTCCTCTGGAGGGAAAAAAAGGGGTCAGGCCCTGCGATATGGAGTCGCCAGGGCCCCAAAAAAAGAAAGAGATGGGGGGCCACACAGCCCCCTCCCAGCAACACTCTGCAAATGTGCCTGTGGTGCGTTTAAAATTTGGGAATTAAAAACCCTTCAATCCTCAGGGTACCTGGGGGCCAACTGGCCACCAGGTACCTCCAGTAAGCACCACAGGGCTGTGTTGCAGAGAGGAGGTCCGAGGCCATGCCCCTTTTTACACCTCTCTGCAACTCACCTCCGTGGCGCTTACTGGAGATACCTGGTGGGCTGGTTGGACCACAGGGACCCTTAGGATTCAAGGGTACTTAATCCACCAACTTAAAATGTGCCACAGGGCGCGTTTGCACAGTGGTGAATACCCCAATTTTAAGTTGGGGATTAATTCCCCTTGAATCCCGTGGGTCCCTGGGAGCCAACTAGCCGCCAGGTACCTCTAGTAAGCACCACAGGGCTGCATTGCAGAGAGGTGGTCCGAGGCCATGCCCCTTTTTACAGCTCCCTGCAACACAGCTCTGTGGCCTGTACTGGAGGTACCTGGTGGGCTAGTTGGAACCCAGGGACTCCCAGGATTCAAGGGAACTTAATTCCCAACTTAAAAGGAGCCACATGGCGCGTTTGCACAGTTGTGAAGGCAGGGGGCGAGACCTGATGTGGCAAGTGTGCAAACGCGCTCCGTGGCGCATTTTAAGTTGGGGGATTAAGTCAATTTTTTTTCCTGAGGTTCCCTGGGGGCCAACTAGCCCATCAGGTACCTCCATTAAGCGCTACAGAGCTGCGTTGCAGAGAGCTGTAAAAAGGGGCGTGGCCTCGGACCACCTCTCTGCAACGCAGCTCTGTGGCGCTTACTGGAGGTGCCTGGTGGGCTAGTTGGACCCAGGAGACCCTTAGGATAGAAGGGGAATTAATCCCCAACTTAAAACACGCCACAGGGCACATTTGCACAGTGGTGCAGAGAGTGGGTGGGGCCTGATGTGAAAAGTGTGCAAACGCGGGATGTGGCACATTTTAAGTTGGGGGATTAAGTATGCACAACAGTGTTGGGTTGCAGAGAGGTGAAAAAAGGAGTGTGGCTTTGGACCACCTTTCTGAAACACAGCTCTGTGGTGCTTATTGGATGTACCTGGTGGGCTAGTTGGGCCCCAGGAACCCTCAGGATTCAAGGGGACTTAATCCCCCAACTTAAAACACGCCACACATTTGCACACTTCTCACATCAGGCCCCACCCCCTCCCTTCACCACTGTGCAAAGGGCCCTCTGGCATGTTGTAAGTTGAGGGATTAAGTCTCCTTGAATCCTGAGGGTGACCCTGGGTCCAACTAGCTCACCAGGTACCTCCAGTATGTGCCAAAGAGCTGCGCTGCAGAGAGGTATAAAAAGGGACATGGCTTTGGACCACGTCTCTGAAACGCAGCTCTGTGGTGCTTACTGGAGGTACCTGGTGGGCTTGTTTGCCCCCAGGGACCCTCGGGATTCAAGGGGAATTAATCCCCCAACTTAAAACCTGCCAGGGGGCTCGTTTGCACAGTGGTGAAGGGAGGGGGCGGGACTAATGTGACATGTGTGTACTTATCCAATCACTCAGCCAAAACCCAAGCACTTATAAATTCACCATGCACTCTCCTTGCAGTACTCTAATCATCCAGTCAATACCCATGCACTCATGCAATGACCCATGCGCTAACTCATGCACTGCTACAATACACTGAGCACAACCCATGCAGTCCAGCCATCGCCCTGTCAGTACCCAGACACTCCGTCAATCACCCAGCCAGCACCATGTACTTATCCAATCACTCCACCAAAATTCAAGCACTTATAAATTCATCATGCACTCTCCTTGCAGTACTCTAATATTCCAGTCAGTACCAATGTACTCATGGAATGGCCCAGTCACTAACACATGCACTGCTGCAGTCCATTGAGGACTACCTATGCAGTCCAGTAATCTCCCTGGTACTATCTATGCAGTCCTCCAATCACCCAGCCAGTACTATGCCCTTATCCAATCACTGCACCAAAACCCAAGCACTTTTAAATTCACCATGTACTCTCTTTGCCGTACTCTAATCATCCAGTCACTACCCATGTAGATCCAGGCACTAACATTTGCAGTGCTACAATCCCTGTGTACTACCCATGCAGTCCTCTAACCACCTACACACTTCTCATTCTCTCCTTAAATTCTCCTGGTAGAACCCAGCAATCACCATGTCACTCCCCGTTCAGGCTACCAGTGACCCAGCAACTACCATATACAAATCCAAACACTCTGCCAATACCCAAGCACTTATAAATTCACTCGGGTACTCTCCTTACAGTATTCTAATCTTTTAGTCAGTAGCTATGTACTCATGCAATGATCCATGCACTAACTGATCACTGTTACAATCCCATATGCCCTACCATTGGACATTCCTGTACCCACTTAGACACTTCTCATTTGCTCCTTCAATTCCCCAGGTAGTACCCATGCAGTACCACAATCACACTGTCACTCCCTGTGCACTCCTCCAGTCACCCAGCCACTATCATGTACTAATCCAAACACTCCTCCAATACCCAAGCACTTATAAATTCACCATGCCCTCTACTTGCACTACTCTAATTATCCACTCAGTGTTGTAAAATGTATATGAACAGCCATACAAATTCATGTGTATGCACTTCAAAAGATATCATGCTTAGATAGATCACATTAACATGAGGCCTGGAGCTCAAAAGGGCTTCCTATATGATCTTGACTGAACAAGCCTATTTCTTAATCTGGTTGTGCAAGTTGCTTACACAGTGCTGAGCCGGCCTTTCTGGTCTGCCCATATCTGGCTGCTTATAATTTGCATGGTGCAGACATTGCACATCCATGTCAGCCATAGTTGGCTTGGTGCCTTATTCTAGTTCAGCTAACACAGGGAATCATTTTGAAATATGCATAGTTATGCCATGGATGAATCAATGCATTTGAATAGGGTATTGATCTTCAGTACTGGACCTCTATGTTTCCTTGATTTATATAGAAAATGGAGCGCATTAGTGCATGAGAGAAGGAAATTGGTTTTATATGTGATGTCTCTGGCTGGTCCCGTACTGTTGATTTCCCTCTTTTTAACAAATTTTATCCACAACCTAACAACTTTTCCCTTCTAGGAGACCTTTTGAATTTATCTTTCAGGGTGTAAGCGCACATTGTGCGCAAAAAAGCAAAAGTTCACAAGACAGGTTCTCAGATGAAAATAAAGGTAAGCTCACTAGAAAGCTGTTAAAAAAACTGTCAGGAGAGAAAAATTCAAATGAAGGTAAGGATATGGATAATAGAAAATATGTTAAGTGGCTGCACTCTACTATGGACTGTGAAGCAGTTACAAAGTATAGCATATAAAAGGAGACGGGATTTGCATACATTGTCCTGTATTTCATAGAAGATATGTTGTGTTTGTTCTGTACCTAATTGATGTATTAACAGGGGTGAGGAAGTTAATAAAATATCTACTTGTCCATGAGGCAGGTTGCTTCTTATATTTACTTGTCCTGTAACAAAATCCACCTGTCCCTTTTGTACCATGCAATGCTGCAACAAATTATGGCAGCAATCTCATTATATAAAAGTTTTGTTATAGCATCTCTGATTATACCAGGGCTCATACCATAGTAGGGTTTGAATACTAGCAATTCCCTTATGTTGCCATGTTTCTGCAGTTCTACATACTGGGGCTGAAGTTAGTGGTAAGCAATAGTTTCAGGGTTGGAATGCCCATTTGCGTCTGTGCAAACCTACTAACTTGCATGTTAAAGGGTTTTCACCAATTCTTCTCAATTCTTTTCTCATGATGAGGAAGGTTGGAAATTTACTTTTGACAGTGGTAGACGTAAAACTTCTTCCAGGGTTAGAAAAAAGTGGTTGGAGGAAAAGTGAACTTGGAAACATTCAGATTTTCACATGAGCAAATCTACACATGCAAATGTGCTCAGGGAAAAATGCATTTCATAAATATTTTCTAGGAGTACTATTTCTTGGCCTACAATTGTAAATTCGCGTGAACTCAAGGAAACCGTATATATGCAAGGCTATATACCATGCATGCACTTTTGAGACTTTCCTTAATAAGTGGGCCCCTAATTAGGTATGGTGTTAGCCATGACCTTTTGTGTATATTAAAATTATGCCTGTCACTCTCTCTCTCTATCAGCTGGCATCACTGTGAGTGACTATATTCTGCTGTTTCACAAGGAGCATATTGACACACAAAGTAGTTTTGTACAGTGTCCAGAACTCCTGTGGCAATGTGTACCTTTTGAGATCAAAAACACGTTTTGCCTTTGCCAATGCTTGTTAGAATGGTGAGGGCCCAGCAGCTCCAGCACTGATATGGTTTTACAAAAACCATGCCTAGAAAAAGGCATGCATTGAAGAAAAAAAAAGAATGACCCCCAATTTCAGACCTACTGGCTTTGGCAATGCTTGTTTATTTTTGTTTTCTATAAGTGTATTTAAACTGGTTAAACTGATTTTCCATTATGAATATTTTTGAGACATACTAGCACACATCATCATGTTACTAAATAATGCTGCAAAGATATAGTACCTAAAATATTACAGTAGTTTGGTGAAATGTTTTTCCTGCTTGCATTTTCTGTGAAAGTTTTATTTTGAAAGCAAAAAATAATCACACTTGCTTTCAAGCATCTCCAAATATTTGCATATATTAAGAGAGCATTCTGGGGATGACTAATATGCCAAAACATTGTAGGTTATTCATTTTTAACTGCTCCAAACACCAAAGTCGAAATTGAGCAAAATTCACTATTTAAAAGCAATTCTGCCATTCAGAGGAGCTTTTAAACTGCCTTAAGCTTCAGTAAATGCACACATTTAAGTATAACACAAATAGCTGACCTTTATACTGCTAGAAAAGTATACTGCACACTGCTTACAATTGAAAATACATATAGAAAACCAGCAGAAGTTATTCTCTTACCTCTAAACTGGCAAACAGGGGAATCTGTCTGCTTTCCAGCTCTCTGTCTCCAGAGTGACTCTGAATTAGGAGAACCGCATGGAAACCCTTGCACCCAAAATGGGACAGCTGCTAATGAGTTACAAGGTAGAGTTCTACATTTAGAAGCCTAGCAGGGCTCACATCAAGGTTTGCCTTTGACATTTTGACCTCTGAAACTTTTTGAAAGATGATATGGCAGCGCAGGGAGAGAAGGAGAAGTTTGCTTACTGTTTTTTCGGAAAAAGCAAGCACTTTATGCACTCATATGATCAAAAGGCTATATAATGGTATATGTGAGCTTTGATTGAGAGATAGATTACTGTGCAAAAGCTGAGATACAAAAAGGCAATGAGATTTAGTTTGAATTCATGCGCCCTCATGTTACACTTGTACATTTGCTAAAGGAATTGGTGGTTGGGTATTCATGTTTTTTTAGCACGCTTAAATGTGCTATTTGCCTCCTCAGAGTTTGTTTATACCCAGTTGCTACAAACAGGGTTTGATCGTGTTGACAGAAGTGAAACCTGTTTCAGGTTTCCTACTGTCAAAATGGGGGAGGAGGCTAGCTCCTCTACAAATTAAGGGTAGGCAAATTTACGTTTTCCCTCTCATTTTCTCAATCTCCTTTGAGCCTGTATAAACTGTCTATGAAATAGCCATGAGACATTTAATTGGCTGTTTAGTAATACTGTTTTAAAAATTGTTAGCATTAATAAAATGAATATATATATATATATATGCTATGGTACTGCTCATCCTGTCTGATGTTTTTATGAAAGGATGAGTAGTCTAGATTGCTGTTCCCTTATTTCACCTTTAAGGGGAACCTAGATGTGGGTAGCTCAGTGGGTCTTTAATACTAATTGTTACATGATAAATGTTAAAACTGACTTTTGCTAGAAAAAGGCACTAAATAGAAAAAAGTAGGCATCACAGAGAAAAAAATGACGAATTTGTGTGTTTTTACAAAACTAGGACATAACAAATATTAAAAATAGATGCAAAATTTTGCAACACTCTTATGGCATATGCACTTTATAATGACACTTCAAGAAAACTCAAAATGTCAGTAGTGTAAGCTGAATTTATTATTGATGTGGAATAGATTTGACTCTCCTTAGATACATGATATTAAATATTAAAAGGCGTTTACATTATATGAGTAAAATAGAAAAAAACATAAATATAATACCTGCTTGTAATGTTGAAAAGTAGTTTAAACAACTTAAAATCATTTGTGTTAATTACATTTCCTGATTCTAACATTATAGGATTAAACACTAAAGGTAATTTACAAATAAGATCATAGCATTTTTTTAAATTGCTCAATTATGAGATGGTTATAATAAACTTGACTCTGATGATGTCTGAGGCTATAATGTGCCTAGGGAAATTAGGGACAAAATTAATTCTCAATTCATCGTAATAATATTAGGGATATCGCCTTTAGTAATTTAACTACATTTAATTAATTTAAAAAGTTACCTAGTTGTTACAATGAATTTTTGGCCTTCATTAAGCCTTCCTGGAACTAGATTGGACGCCATAGATCTGTTTAGGATATCACTGTTTTCTTGAGAAATAATACCTTTGTAGGAGATAAGCAGGGTGGGTTTATTCCACTGAATAACATTATCAAGGGGTGCAGCGTAAATACCAGAGAGTAGATAAGAGTATGGTATCCGTTTTATTGTTGCACAGTGTTTCAGGATGAAGATATCAGACAAGCCCAAGGAGAATATCATGTTTCCACTAAGGCGGGCGATAAAGGGATACATTTTAAAATTTTAATATAAATAAATATAATTTTTGCAGCAGTATATATATATATATATATTTTTAATAAATGGAATTTACTCACAAATACCTAACAATAGGTTAGAACAGGGCACTTAC
This sequence comes from Lissotriton helveticus, assembly GCF_964261635.1. Lineage (NCBI taxonomy): Eukaryota > Metazoa > Chordata > Amphibia > Caudata > Salamandridae > Lissotriton > Lissotriton helveticus. The sequence continues at coordinate 263,784,070 of NC_136069.1, forward strand.
TGCTTGCAGATTCAGTAAGTATTCTCTGTTGTACGCACCCCCTGTAGAGCACATGTGGATATGTTGAGAGATGATGAATGATGCTGTTAGACTCCAGTTTGTTATATATGAAAAGGAAATGGATAGATGTACACATAACTAACAATAAGGTTATAGATCTAGGGAATGAAGATGTTTTGTAAAATGCCCTCATCATGAAGTGACATTTAAAATAAATACAATTTTAAAAATAGAGAGGGTGGTGAAAACATGCTGTCCCCATAAAGTGATTACCTTATGAACTTGCGGTTCCCTTAGAGCCTGTCGTGCCTGACACCAGTACTATATTATTATTTATATGTGTAGAGGCAGAGTATTTTTCTCTCCTCAGTGGGTTTATCATTAAAGTCCATCTACAGAGTGAAAGCCCCTTTGCCATCATGCTGGGATACCCATTACACTTCGTTTACTGTGAGTCCCAATGTCAATGCACAGGCAGAAAAGAGAGACTTAGACCACCTATGCCTGGAAGGTGGTAGCATCGTCTTGCAGAGGGCTGATGACCTCCTTATGACATCTCCATCACTTGAGGTCTGTGAAAGCCTGTGACAAAAGACACTGTAGCTCTGTTGAACTACCTCCAGGAGAGAAGATAAAAAGCCTCATTGTCAAAATGCCAGTGCTGTCAAAAAGAGGTGACTTACCTGGGTTTTGTGATATTCCAAGGTACACACCGCATATCACCTGACAGAATTTAATTGTTTCAGGGCATTCAGCCCCTGCCCACCAAGAAAGGAATGATGTTCTTCCTGGGGATAATGAACTGCTGCCATCAATGGGTCCATGAATGCAGCTGCTATGACTAATGAACTTTCAAACTGTTTAAAGAAATTGAAAGAGACATTGTGTACTGCACCATTATGGGGACTGCCTGACTACAAACCGCATTTCCATCTCTGTTTCAGAGCAAAATAACATTGCAAATGAAGTGATGCTGCAAATGGTGTGCTGACACAGCTGGAAAAGAAAGGCCTGTGGGACACAACTATGTGACTTTGCTTTTTGCAGTGGTTAGGGGTTAGCAGCTGTGATGGTGGAGAGGACATCTCTCATTGTGTTGGACTATACCTGTATTGTCCAGGTGCCATATTTGGTGTGGTTGTTGTTGTTGACTGGATCAAACACAACATTTTCTGCTGGAAGGCACACATGTTATCAATGGCACCACTGTGTTGTCTAATTGTAATGTCATAATAAGATGCCCACCTGTTAATTTGGCAAAAGTAGTACTTGCAATAAATTATTCTGATGAGATCCATTCTCTTAGAAATAAATGAGACCCTAAGTAAGTTGGTGCTGAGATTGTAGAAAACGGCACCACACCAAGATTAGACACCATTAAAAAAGGCAGACTATAGGAGTGGTACAATGATGGTTACTCTAGCAGAATGATATTCACTGATTACAGAGCAGGGTATGCTATAGCAATAGCTGAAGTGCAGCTCTGCCATTTGGAACATCTACCCAATAAGATGAGCTGTATGCTGTAACAAAGCATGAATACTAGTCAAGGGTAAAACTATTAACATTTAAACTTACTTACATTATGCTTTGCAGTTCTTATTTGTGGCCAGCTGTGGAAGTATCACGGATTCATAGGAGAAACATGGCGCCTTATTAAAAGTGGTTCTTTAGTAAGGATCTTATTTACAGCAATACTAATATACACTACGATAGCGGTAATAAAATGTGAAGCATACACAGGAGCCAAATCTAAGTTAGCCAAAGGTGATGCCATTGCTGACACAGCATTAAATGAAAGCATGTTACAGCCAGTGCAGATGGGACCAATGAACAAAGCATTCCAAAAATACAGCTCATTCAGAGACAATTGTTGTAAGCTAATGTAAAGGAAGCACAATGGTCTCCAACAAAAGATGAACATAGATGGAGGATTGATGATGGATGTGAGCCGAATAATGAAGAGAGTATGGGCCTACCAGGATGAGATGCCTGTGTACCCACGCAGTATGTTCCTTTCCCTTACAAGACTGGAGCAGTGACCCTCTGATATTGCACAAGGGAGGATGAATGTGCAGATGCATGTTGCTTCCCAGTGAATGAATTTAAATATTTGCTGGTGTGGGTGGATATGCTTTCAAAATGAATGAAGATTTATACAATAGGGAAGAAAAATGCAGCAACTGGGGCGCATTACATCAGTAAAACCATCTCTCCAAGGTTAGGACCCACCAGGGCATAAATAGCGATAAAAGGAGATCACTTAGTGACTACATTTATGTTGAAGAGGTTGTTTTTGGGAATAAAGTATAACATGCATATCCCATACCACCCTCCAACTTGAGGCCAGGAGGAGTAAATGAGCGCCAAAATAAAAATAAAAAAATAGATTATTAGTAGAAGCAACTGATGAAACAGGCCTGAAATGGCCTGATGCTCTGACTTTAGTACTGCCTGCAATGTGGCAAAGACTTCTAAAGCGATTATGGATACATGGTCATTGCAAGTGACCCTCTGATATTACACAAGGGAGGATGAATGGGCAGATGCATGTTGCTTCCCAGTAAATGAATTTAAATATTTGCTGGTGTGGGTGGATATGCTTTCAAAATGAATGGAGATTTATCCAATAGGGAAGAATAATGCAGCAACTAGGGTGCAGTACATCAGTAAAACCATCTCTCCAAGGTTAGGACCCACCAGGGCATAAATAGCGATAAAAGGAGATCACTTAGTGACTACATTTATTTTGAAGAGGTTGTTTTTGGGAATAAAGTATAACATGCATATCCCATACCACCCTCCAACTTGAGGCCAGGAGGAGTAAATGAGCGCCAAAATAAAAATAAAAAAATAGATTATTAGTAAAAGCAACTGATGAAACAGGCCTGAAATGGCCTGATGCTCTGACTTTAGTACTGCCTGCAATGTGGCGAAGACTTCTAAAGCGATAATGGATACATGGTCATTGCAAGAAAAATAAAAGCTGTTTCTTTTAGTTCTAGGTGGACTGGACCACAGACGGTGAACCAACGCCATGAATGGATTGAGGGGAGAAGCTGCAAGGCAGCGCCCCAACGCCTGAGAGGATGGTACCAGAAAGTGATGCCCATCTGTCACCAGAGGATCTGAGCAACACAGCAGTCAAGAAGAGGACAGACCAGACCATTTCCATGATCCATGAGGGCCCATCATAAAGAGTCAGAGGGACATGACATCTACATCTACTGATGCGGTTGAGTGAAGTACACATGATGATCTGCACCTGCACCTGCACCTACAGAAAAATAGACTGAAGTGGACAATGCAGGGCAGGTCCGTGACACCGCCCCTGAACAAGATGACTGCGGCCCAGGAGGAGAAGCAGATGACCGCTCACTGCGTGCCTTTAAATTACTGACACTTGAAGAAAGTGTCCGGGAACTGAGTGACTGAAGTGACACTGTAGCACTATGCATTGCACAGAGAAAAATATTTGTTGGACACTTACTGCCGGTATCACAACAGCCTACTGATATAATATGGATCTCATCAAGATATATCCATGTGACAATATATGCATTTTATGCAAACACTGTATAATGCCATGCAAAGATATGTAACTAATGTTTCCTTCATATATCTTATCTTATCTTATCTTAATAGGGTTTTGTATAGCGCTCTGTCACCATACGTTTCCTGGCGCTGATTGGGTGCTGAGAGATGTAAATATATATATATGCATATATATATATTTTAGATTTACACTAATGTTGGATAGGTCTATCCAAAAGGGGGAATCGTTGTAAAATATATATGAATAGCCATACAGATTCATTTGTATGCACTTCAAAATATATCATGCTTAGATAGATCACATTAACATGAGACCTGGAGCTCAAAAGGGCTTCCTGTCTGACCTTGACTGGACAAGCTTCCACAAGCTATTCTGTAACCCCTTAGAGGTCACTTTGCTTGTCCTGACTACATGATATTTCTTAATCTGGTTGTGCAAGTTACTTACACAGTGCTGAGCCAGCCTTTCTGCTCTGCCCATATCTGGCTGCTTATAATTTGCATGGTGCAGACATTGCACATCCATGTCAGCCATATTTGGCTTGGTGCCTTATTCTAGTTCCGTTGACATGGCATTACTCAAGGTATTTGGCACCTAGAAATCTGTCACTCTAGGAAGAAGCGGTCTGAGAGCCCCGAATGTGGCAGATCTGACTTCTTCCTTGCTGATTAGCAATGATGCATGCTTTTGGTACCAATTAATACATTTCACTCTGTTTCTAAACAAACCTGCTATGTCTGGTAAGTTTCATTCATTTGCTCCTGGGAGGGGGCCAGTATTTCCCCATCACTCAGTACCCATGAACTCATGCAATGACCCAGTCACTAACACATGCACTGCTGCAATACCTTGAGGAATATCTATGCAGTCTAGTAATCTCCCTGGTACTATCTATGCAGTCCTCCAATCACCCAGCCAATCCTATCTACTTATCCAATCACTGCGTCAAAACCGAAGCACTTATAAAATCACAATGCATTCTCCTTGTAACACTCTAATCATCCAGTCACTACTCATGTACTCAAGCAATGACCCTGGCATTAACTCAAGGCAAATACAGAGGAGGTCATGCTAATCACAGGGGTAGCCCAACACATAGTGTTCCCTAGTGTATGTAGGTGTTTCACTGTATTCTAAGTGTCTTTTAGCATAGCACTGGCTCTAGGCCTGGTTAGTCAGAGTCAATTACCACAAGTACCCATCAGCAAAATATTGGGGGCACAGGAGGACTTTCTGCTCCTCTGTTGGTTCTTTCTGCACATCTCTTCTTCTTCATACACTTTTCTTCATCTTTCTGGACTTATGTTGCCTCTTTCTGTATTTCTTTTGCTTCTTTCTGTGCTTTTCTTAATCTTTCTTCACATGTCCTACCTTCGTAGGCATAGTTAGAAAATAGCAATTAAAAACCTTAGAAATTCACTGAAAGAAACGTAGGTTTCATGGACGTTAGAGTTAGAAATTAACATTTAAAAAACCTTTCAAATTCACTGAAAACACCATAGGTTTCAGGGATATTATAGTTAGAAATTTTCATTTAAAAAACTTTTGAAATTCACTGAAAAAACCATAGGTGTCAGGGACGTCATAGTTAGTTGGAGATTTTACTCATACAAAACCATAGAAATGCAGCCGTTATAGATAGTACAACTAACTATAACTCGTGCCCCTGCAATGCACTGCTGAAGATGGGACATATTACATCACTCATGACATGTTCAGTGGCATCACTGATGACATCACTGATGACATCTCAAATGACATCACTGATGATATCACTGATTACATCATCCATGTGATCATCTGATGCACCTCCTCATACCCTAATAAAACCTTGCATACATCCACTCTAAAATAGAGGCCATCAATATCGAAACCATAGAACTAACTATAACTCGGGTCTCTGCAATGCACTGCTGGTAACGTCACATATTACATCACTCATGACATGTTCAGTGACATCACTGATTGGATCACGGATGACATCTCAAATGTCATCACTGATGATATCACTGATTACATCATCCACATGATCATCTGATGTACCTCCTCATACCCTAATAAAACCTTTCATACACCCACTCTAAAATAGAGACCACCAATATCGAAACCATAGACAGACCAATAGCAGTTAGTACATACCTGCTCAGTGATTCCTACGTCTACACACACATCCACCCACTAACCCATACAGTCACTCATACACACAGTCATTCATCTATTCAGCCACTGATATATCCACTCATATACCCATATAGACACTCACACACTACCATTCACCCAAAGAGTTACTCATACACCTTTTCAGTCATGCAAAGAAACTATCACACACCTATTTCCTTGCTTATACAGTCATACACACACTACCACACGTATTTATGCAGGTACTAACACATACTTACTCTCTAAAACAATCACTCATAGAAACACACACTCATATATATATACTTGAGGATGAAGGATCACAAGAAAACAACAGCCAGCCAGGGCAAAAATAAGAATACAATGAGTCACAAAGAAATAAAATATCCAAGAAAGAAGTGACTCAAACACATAGATTCACCAAGGAACAAAAATATATTTCCACTACAACGTTTAAGCTTCCGCCTTCCTCAGGTAGTTTCAAGATGGTAAGCTCAGTGGCTGCACAGATGACACAGCTGAATTTTCAAAAAGCATCATGAGTGAAGATTCCATTTGGAATGTGGAATCAATGCAGTCCTGAGAGTTCTATATATATATATAAAACATATTTTTATACTTTACAAAAACACACATTCACTGGATGATGTCATCAGTGATGTCATTTGAGATATCATCAGTGATGTCGCGGAGCATGTCATGAGTGATGTAATTTGTGACTTCATCAGCAGTGCATTGCGGGGGCGCGAGTTATAGTTAGGTCTACTAACTATAACGGCTGAATTTCTATGGTTTTGTATGAGTGAAATCTCCATCTAACTATAACGTCCCTGAAACCTATGGTTTGTTCGGTGAATTTCTAAGGTATTTTAAATGCTAATTTCTAACTATAACATCCCTGAAACCTATGTTGGGAGATCTTAGATCAACTTGAATACCAGGGGGCGATTGAAACATGCACCTCACAAATGAACAATCCTTTGTTTCCTGTCTCCAAGCCAGACGATTCATATCGTCTAGTTTTGGACTACAGACACCTTAACTCATGTTGCAAGACATTTGCAGTACAAAACTCACACAGTGCAGCACTAATGAATAACATTGTGCGCAAAAAATACAAAACAACATTAGACATCTCTAATGGATTCTTTTGTCAAAACATTTCACCTGAAAGCAGGTATTTGACCGCTTTCTCAATAATGGGCTCCCAAAAAAATGTCTGTCGACTCCCACAGGGGTTCAAGAATAGCCCAGGATTATTCTCAGCAATAGTAACAGAGTTACTACAAATGTATGATGATGAGGCATTATCTGTCGATGACATCTATCTAACAGATGATGATTTGGATACTCACTTGAAAAGAGTGAACACCATAATACTTGGGTTCGCAGCAGAGGGTTACAAATTCAACTTTAAAAAGTCGCGAATTGCCCATCTAACTGTCCTGTTTTTAGGATATGAATTATCAAGTGAAGGCAAAAGCCTAGCAGACAATTTCTTTGAGAAGTGTGCTGTACTCCAAGCACCAAAAACACTGAGGAACTTACAATCAATACTAGGTTTCCTGAATTTCTGAAGAACATACATTCTAAATTATGCAGAGAGGGTTAAACCTCTCTATGAATTAATAAAACCAGATTTTAAACCAATTAATTGGACTCAAAAACACCGAGAAATTTTGAGATCATTGCAAACAGACATGTTAGCAAAAACAAAATTGCAAACTCGCGATAATACACACAACCTTGTAATCCGAGTCATCCCAGGAAGATGCGGATTCACGTACCTGACCTCTAATGAGGGAGAAAAGGTACCAATAGCATACAAATCACACTTGTACTCACAAGCTGAAAAAACATTCAGTCTTGCGAAAAATGTTGTAAATGCGGTTCAAACAGCTGTAGCAAAAGAAAGAGCCCAGGCCCAAGGCAGACAGATTACTGTTTTAACAGCAGAATCAGCCTTCGAGGCATTAACAAGCCCAAGTAATTTAACTACCGTGGCATTAGATCCAAAATGGATACAATGGGAAAATTCTCTCGCTACAGAAAAAGTGAAATACTATTTTGACCCGGAAATGAAAAAATTGAACTATCTAACATATGAAAAAGAATATCCTCTGCCTAACGACATTCTGCTCCTACAACAGTACGCCTGCGTAATATACACAAACAGTTATGCAGAACCCTCAGTTTGGGGAAAACAAGCTTATAACGCTACGTGCGAGGTTGTCAAATGCCGGTGGCGCGGAGGTAAATTGAGACCACTGGTAACAATGTCACAATCTGTAAAAGACAATTCAGGTCAACAAACTGAATTAATAGCTTTAAAAATGGCTCTCGACATTGCCGATCGCGAATTCCCGACACTAATAGTGTGCGATTCGCATTCCTGCGTCAAATCATACAATAATAACTTGCAGAAATGGGTTCAAAACGGTTACAAAGATGACACAGGTGCCACAATTAAGCAAAAATCGCTTTGGGAACAAGTAGTTCTTGTAAAGAAAGAATTACAAAAGACTCACATGATACATACACTGAGTCATCAGCGTGATGGCGTTCACGCTACAGGGAATTCATTGGCTGAAATAGCCACAGCGGTAGCAACTAATCCGGCTTCCGTAGCCACAAAAAAGCGTTCAGAAAAATACATAGACGGGGAAACCATGCTGGCGGTAAAAACGTCTTCAAAAGGCGACTGTGCAGCATTACCCGTGAACTATCCACTCAATTATACATACATAATCGATGCAAACTCCGTTCCTTTTGCTCGAATCCCTGGAGTGGGGGATAGAGTAATTCCAAACACGAACAGGAGAGTCTTGCTAATAGCAGACGCACACATGGGTGAAGGTCTAGGGCACCGAAGGATCAAAGAATCTCGGACAGAATTACAATCAGAATACTGGTGGCCGGGAATGAGCTTGGATAATCACAAATTTGCAAAAAATTGTGAAAACTGCAACAGAGATCGCAGTGGCGAACCGGCTGAAGTAGTACCAGAACACCTAATAGAAAGCATAAGGCGATCTATACGCATGATTAAACAGGAAACATGCGTCCCTATGTATATATTATTTAAGACTAGATTCACTTAAAAAGTAGACACCAGCGCTCGGCTGACGCCAGAACTGTTATAAAAGATTTGCGAGTCTATATCGGCATATACGCAATTGGCATGCTCCATTCTGACCAGGGTCCTGCTTTTAGCTCTCGAGCATATAAGGAGGCCATGACCAGCATGGGCATTGCATTGCGGTACTCTTGTCCCTTCCATCCTGAGGGAAACGGGATTGTCGAAAGAAAAAACCGAGACATAAAGCAATCTATAACGGCGAGGGTATTAGGTACGGGTACTGGGTGGGTCCAACATTTAAAAAGTGTCCAACGTAGTCTTAATAATCTGCCAAGAAATTCTCTAAAAGGTTTCAGTCCGTATGAACTATTGTTCGGGACTAGAATGCACATTCAGGACCTCGATAGTCAGACTTCAGTGGTAGAAGAAAAATGCTTTGATATCAAAGATCGTTTGGCTATTTTACAGGACTTAAATGAAACAAGAAAAGACCTGAGCAACGTAAAGCAAAAACACCAGCCAACAGCCACTGAAGAGAAACCACCTGTCCCAGCAAGGCCTGTCTGGATTCCAAAGATTGGGGATCTGGTCAGAGAGAAGATGGCGGTGAAGAAGGAATTTGGGCCTTCTTACAGAAAAGCAGTACCTGTCCTAGCTGTCAACGGAACAAGATCAGTTGTACTACCGCCCCTTCCTGGTAAAAAGGAGAACCGAGTTGTATCCATCGACCTGGTAAAACCACAATCATGTGGCCGATAATAAGTAGTAGGCCCAGTGGACTCCCAAGAAATAGCAGAACACCAAATCTTGCTACAATCCAAGACGTTCAAACTGAGAGACTAATCACATTTGATAAACCTGCAGTGATTAAAAAGGGACTATGCAATAATGCCATGGAACTTGTGCCTCTTGAAGCCCAAATTGAAACAGTTCATCAAGAAACACCTGTCTACAACGATGTAGCCACAGACTATGCTAATGAAACAAAGAAAATTCCAAAAGCAAATAAAAATCCGGAAGCGAATCCAACAATTGACAGAACTGCATCTGGCTACTTCATCAATTTCGATGACTTTTCTGAGGATCCAAGCGAGCCTGAAGAACAGCCAACAACAAAATCTTTTAAAAACAAAGTAACAGAACTCTTTCATCAACTCAAAGAAACCTATCTGATTTCTCCATGGATTGAATTTTGGATTGTGTTAGGTGTACTTTTCCTCCTGCTTAGGCTCATCATGGTTCTTTGTTTGGGAAAATTCATTGAGGGAAAATATAGTACAATGGACACAGCAAGTCAGAACATCAACTTGGTCCTAAAGCCACACAAGTCATCTCACATCGAGAAAAGAGAACTATCATCCGTGAATGTCACAGCCAATCCAATACCCGGTGGGGTAGCTTGGGACAAAACAGATTACGATATTTATGGCCCGGTCGAGCTCCTGAAGTATCCACACCAGTTTAAGATTTCATTGAGTGACTTTGTAAAACCGAGCACATTCTCTGATGATTGGGACTTTGAAAGTATTAATGATATGATGTCAGACTTAGTAATGTCAGCAAAATTTACAGAACATGATTACTTACAGGGTTCATCTAATTATGAAGACATGTACTGCTACAACCATTTTGCACATCACTATTTGCATAAATCTGCTCAACCTAGAAATGTTTTAAAGTATAATCAATGGGAACATTGTGCAACTCCACCAAAAGGCAGTTCAAAAACATTTTATGAAAAATTCCCATACTTCTCAGGGTTGAACACAAGTGAAGCAGAAGCCTTTTATTTCATAATGTTAAATAAGACAGGAATGAAAACAATGCTGACAAACACTAAATTAATCTATTCAGAAGCATTTTATGAACAAATGACTACGTTTGGTTTTGATTTTTGGAAAAACAATATTGATACAAAAACCATCTGGGGTACCAAAGATTGGCAGGTCCAAGGTATAGAATCATTATTTAGAGCCTGCATGATCCCAGAACAAATTATATTCTTGAATGATACCATTCAACAGACAACCTGTCTTGGCCTAGCCAAAATTAAAGACTTAAACAAACCGTCTATTCCAAAGCCAACACCTGACAGTAATAGCACTACAGATGTTGTGATAGACGTATCCCATATTTTTGACCAAAACAGAACACATCCTGATTGGAAGAAATGGTTGATCTGGCCCACAGACACAAATAACTGTCAAGATAGATTCCTGAACACAATACAGGGGTTCAAATTGACCAGGCCAGACCCTAGATACTCCCAGAGACAACATCCAGGGATAGTTACTACATACAAAGTAGGAAAACTCTGCCTCGAATGGCTACAGAAATCCACACTGGCAGAAATTAAGCAACACTTGACTTTACTTAAAGACGGTGCTGACTTGCGTGATTTCATAATGGGACCACGCAAACAGCGTCCAAAACGTTTCATAGCGGCCGGTATATACGCAGCTTACAACGAAGCTTGGAAAGAAACGCAAATTAAAACAGCAGAAAAAATACGGGAAATTGACCGTATTAATTTGGAAAAATCACTTTCTGTTGTGGACAATGGGTTAATGACTCTGTCTTCCAGAATATATTCACTGGACAGCATTGTATTATCTGCTATAGATATAATAGAACAGGACTTGCTTATGTCACAACACGGTCAGTCCCAATTACGTTCTATTGTACAGCTTGGCTGGACGTTACAAAATTTGCGTTCAGGCTACGTGCCTTGGTGTTTAATCAACAAAATGTCATTATTCTCTATCTTTAACCTTACTGATACACAAATCAGCTTGGCACAGATAGGAGCAGAATATACAATTCTGAGCATTGAAAAACTTGAGAGATTACCATTGACAATGTCAGAACGACCTGTCATTGAATGGATAATACACAGAATAATAACTATTCCGATAACAACTTTCAAATTAAAATTCTGTCAAGAATATATACCAGCAGGCCAGTGTGAATGGTTGGGCAAAGGGTACATTAAGTCATCATGGAAATTACCTTACACACACACATGTTATAGTGAAAAGGAACAGAATGTATTTCTTAGTGGTAATAATTGTAAAAGATCACTAAGTGGTATACTTCTGTGTCAAGGTATTAATTTGAAAGGGGCATGTGAGGGGACTTCAAATAACCTTTCATGTCACCAGCATGGCACACCTGCAACTCGAATAGAGCCATTCTTTAGACGGCTTTCTAACGGGAGCTATATTCTAATAGTGGACCACAGATGTTGTGGCATGGTGCCAGGAATAGCTTATCTAGTTAGCGTTAGTTCCATGGTCACTTGCTGGGTCACTTGCTGTATGCAAGTATTGTTTCCAAACAGCACTCCAGACAGGGAGGAAAACATTTGGCCATTTTTGAATATCTCTTCTATTCGAATTGATACTTTAAGCAGAATGAAGTCTGTCCTTTTGCAGACAACTGTGCCCTTGACGTCATCAAAAGAAACGTATGATCTGCAAGTCGCAAGGACAACGGCAGAGATACATAGCCTTTTATCAGCAAATTGCCCCCTACATTTCGCGGAAATGTTAAGCCAAATCCTAAATATGTCCGATACTGGCGGTATCCCACATATATTTAAGACAATTTTTTCGAGACTGTTAACACCCTTCACAACAGTTCTGGGCATTTTTCCTAATTGTGTCCATTCTGTCTTTGGCGGCCTACCACTCCTGTTGGGACTCGTAGCAGGCATTTTATTTTTGATACTTCTGCTTCGTTATGGCAAGCCAAAACGCAGACAAGACTCCTGCAACAATGGAAGAAACGATCCTAGCTATACGCTATCGGGACCGCATAACTAAAGTCCTTGGAATAGCCCGGCTAAGAGATCTGAATATGACCTGGTTTCTTTCTTTCAGACCCATCTGGCAGAATTGTATCTTACCTGTGCTTCGATGTATGCTATGCGGAGAAGAATGCGTTTTGGACGTCTGTCTTACACTACAATCAGCAGTACCATTGGATACAGATACTTTGCTAAGTCCTGTAACGGCTCATGCATCGTGTTGTCCCCAGCGGTTACCGATCCTGATGATGGCATTCGTTGAGACTTCACCACTGCGACTAAAGGGTAGTGAAGTACGAGATGAGAGCAACATCACCCAGGTACGACCTTCTGTGAGCACTGCTGATCCTGTCATCGATGATAGCAATCATGCTCACGACTGCACAGTTGTGGCATTTTCCAACTTGGTCGAACTTTCACCTGAAGCGGAAACCACTTTTTTGAAAGTCTGTCTGAAATGATGCTTTCCCCCAACAAAAAGAATAACTTTTAAGCAAACTAGTACACAGCGTTCCCTGAACTCTGAATTCGGCCTTCGGCTTTGATAAACCAAAGCTCCTGAACATATTTGGAACTATATTTTTTCTCTCTCCCCTGAAAGCGAAATAATTTTTTTTCCCGAGTCAAAAATATTTACCTTTTTTTTTCGCACATGTACTCTGCTTGAAGTAGAACTATTCTTAGAGAACAGAGCTTCTATTTTAGGAACTCTAAAGACAATATATCTCGTCAGCCTCTAGCACATTTACAGCAACTGTATTTATATGTGATGGAATGGTCTTGACCCTTTTTTTTCTGAATTAAGAGCCATTTCATGTGTAAATTTCGCAAATCATTCATGCTGATATATATATGCATCCTTTTTAATGAATGATTATACTGCTTGAAAAGCGTACAGTACCTATAATCAATTTCATGTATTTCGCATACACCATTTTAAATGCAAAAATGTATTTTGGGGTGGGTTGGTATACACATGCACCTTTTATGTTTACTATTGCTTAAGTTTTAGTAATGATGGACATTAATTTGTGGAGTGGGTGTAGTGTTTTATCTAGGAAACCTGAATCGATATTCCTATTTTATGCCCTTGTCCGGTTATAATCAATAATATCCATACAACGGCATAATAATCATATCCATAATTCAGTCGTAGCACGTGCTGTCCCATTAAGCAAGGCTACTTCTCCAACCCCCTAGTAAGCACACCGAGTTCTCTAAACAAAACCAAGCCTCCAGCAACCTGGGAAATCCCCCTTGCTTTTGTTTTGATTTCGTCCTAGAACTCCTGTAAAGCACTGTAAGAACGGCCAGTTCTTAGTGACATCTTTATTGACGTCTTATGTCCAACCTTACGTCAAACCCAGGCACCTTTCAGGTATAAATATAGCAACGTTGCCTTAAGCAAACACACGGTGGTGATTCTGGAGCAGAGCAGCTATCTACTTGCCCGAGAGCCCAGCTGAAGCGGGATCCCACGGACGCTGCCGCTCCCCTTTGACGCACTGAGAGAGACGCTGTCTTTTCTCCTGCCGAGAAATCCAGCTCCGGAGTTTCCAGATACCTTCGCGGGTTACTGGGATATCGAGTCCTGAGAAAGAGATACAAGACCTCCTGCTTTCTATTACCCAGGTACGGAACTGACTAAACCCTTACAGAGAATTCTTCAGGCAGATTCTTGGCAAAACAAACTTACCTTAAACTGCTACTTACTTACTCCTTCCCACGTATTAGGCTTAGGTCAGGTACACCGGGGTAGGCGTATTTAGAAGCACCAGTTGAGTACGATTAGTCAATGTATATATGTATGTATACATTTTATCTATTTTAAAGTATCATATGGCTAAGAAACCATATCAATGCTTTTACAGTATTATTTTATAATTCTCCTTTTACTGTACGCACTTTACTTTACCATGAGCATTACAATCGTGGCAATTCATTTCTCTTGTATGAGGAAGAAGACTGCTCAATAAATAACACCTTTTATTGAAAACGCCCGTCTCTCTTTTCTCTGCATTCTGGTGAAACTAAGGGGCAGATTTATGTTGGTAATGCGCCACGTTTGGGTCACGCAACTGCGGCGTAAACGTGGCGCATCCCTACGACCCATTTACAACGTGACGCATCTAGGCAGATGCGTCACGTTGTAAAGCCCTGCGCCACTTGTGGGCGTTCCTGTGCAGGGTGGGCGTTCCGGGGCAGGTGCGCCTCGCAAAAGTGGCTGAGTGAAATCTATAAGATTTCACTCAGTCACTTTCAGGCCAATGCTGCGTCAAAACCCTGTGCCTGCTTGAAGCAGGCGTAGGTCTTGATGCAGCATTGGCCAGATAGGGCATCCCCGAGCCTTGCTGGAGCTGCGTCGCGCTTGCGACGCAACTCCAGCTATGCGCCACCTTTACGGCACAGATGCGTCATGCATCTGTGCCGTTTTTGCCCCATGATGTGCCGCATTGTAAATGCGGCGCACCATGGGTGGAGGAGCAGCGGCGCAAAATAACTGCCGCATCCCTGGGGATGCGCCAGTTATCATAAATCTGCCCCAGAGTACGCACATTTGACTGAGTGAAATAGCTGTCTATTGTTTTCACACGACTCTAGAGATAAACTCTTATTCAGGGAGAGCAAAGTTGTCATGTTTTATGGTTGTCAGAAGCTAATCCCTTCCTGTCTATCCAGGGAGGTTAAACTCCTCCTCGTTTATTCGAGAAAGTTTCTAGTGACCTCTGAGCTAGCTGGCAAACCTTAAGTCTAATATAGTCAGTAGAGACCTAGATAACCTCAGTCCTACGTCTACACTGCTGAATATATTATTCCAATGCGCAGAGTCTATTGGGAATATAGGAACTACACTACACAAGTACATTGCCACACTCCTCAAGGCCTAAAGACATCTGGGGCCCGCTCAAGAACTATGGGGCGATGGAGTGATAGCCCCACTCCACACCGATTGAGCAGGGCAGTGCCCTTATCGGGGTGGGTTAACAACACTGCTGGGCTAGATCAGATATCTTATTCAGACCCCTAGAAATGGACCTGCAAATCTGTGCACTAGTAGCACAATGGTTATGCCGTATGACATCATAGCGATTGCGGAGATGTTAGGACGGCTATAAGCAACTTCTGAGATGGAGAATGGTATTTCTTTGTGATGAATGTAAATGCTTTGTAATGCCTTTGATTATGTGTTTTCCTTCTTTGAATTCTTTTTTTTCCTTTCCTGAATTGGACTATTCACGCTGATAAAACTGTGACAGTGAGCCCTCATGTTTTTTGATATTGTATGGTGTAAAAATGGTAAATAAAGTTCTAAAAAACCGTAATTTAAAAAACAAGGGTTGTCAGCCATCTTGGGCCTCAGCTTCAACCAAGTCCCCATAAACATTATAAAAAGGAAAAGGAGACTTGGTAGGAATACCCTGACCTCTAAAGTTGGTCCTATGGTCCTAGAGGACCTAAAACAAATACAGCAAAATCACAATATTAGCGACTCCACTTCAAAAATGAAACAAAAAGTACTGGCTACCGCGCTTTTTGAATTAATCCCTAGATCGGCCAGGTCCTGGGGACACGCCAGTGAAATAGGAGAGGGGTGCACGGGCCCCCATCCTAGAGCTTAGGAATTCCACAGGGACTACCACCTCCCAGGGGCATTGCCATTTATTTCTGCAGGGGTGCCCACACAGCACCTCGCAACCTAGGGCCGTCACCACCCATGGGTAAATGTTTATTAAGTAAGGCAGGAGGACCGTCGCTGCCCCTCAGCAGCCCCATGGACCAACACCTCCCCGGGCACTTAACAACTTTACAATATGTATGCAGGCAGGTCTGCTGGGTCTGCCTGCCCACACCACGGGGACCACCACCTCCCCATGGCAAATGTTTGTTAAGAAATTGGGGGCCCTCATGCCCTCTGCAGCCCTGTGGATCGCCACCTCCAATATGTATATGGGTGAGCAAGCTGTGCCCGCCCATGCCCCATGGATCGCCACCTCCCTGGAGCTAAACATCACATTAATGCAGTGGGCCTGCTAAGTACTTCCACAACCCTGGGGATGCCTATCCAGGGCAATTCTTTTAAATTAAGGGGTACTGCACTGCCCCCGCAGTCCCAGGGACCACCACCTCTCTGGGGATGTCTACTACAATGGAGCCGGAATCAAAGATGGCCCTGGGGACCGCACTTTCCAGGCCAAGCTCCTGCTTTGTCTTGGAGGCTCACCCCAGTACATAGCTGTTTGCTGTCACTTGGTAGGAGCTTTAACTGCTCCTGCAAGCCACAGCAGACACCCCACTTCCAGCAAGTGAGAGGAGAGTACATACTCTCACTTGCTGGAAGTGGAGCATTCTTCTGTTTCCCTGCCCGCTATTAAGCAAACAGGGAATCAGGCGAATGGCTTTCAGACACTGAGAACTGAATGTTTAGCAGTTCCCAGTGTCTGATATTGGCTTTGAGCGGGGGCCAGAATCAGACTGGGGAGTGGGCTGTGGCCCCCACCCTATTAGAAATTATTAGAAATAAAGGCCTGGCCCTGAGGATGGGGTCCCTGGGTGAAATCAGCTCAGGGAGGGGTGCTGTGCTGCCCCCACCCTCTAATACAAATTGTTTTTTAGAAAAAAGTAGGCCTTGGGGCAAGTCATCGGAGGTCCCTCTCCCTTTCTCCACCACTCTGGATAGGTGCCTCCTGGCACACAACTGGTTGGGGGAAATTCCCTCCTATTCCAGTAAGTCCCACACAGTGGGATTTCTGAGAGTTCATCTGAGACCCGTTCCCTTTCTTCACCACTCTGCAAACCGACCTCCTGGCACTCTACTGGTTGGGGTTATGAAGTCTCCTTAGATGCTGAGGACCTTAGGGCCAGGAACCCCTCCTGTTACCTCCAGTAAATCCTGCACAGTTGGATTGCTGAGAACTTGTCGGAGGCCCGCACCCTTTCTCCACCATTCTGAAAACGCAAAATCCTAGCACACTACGGGTTGGGGGATGAACTTTTCTTTGATGCTGAGGATAATGGGGACCAAGAATTCCTCCTATTACCTCCAGTAAGTCCCACACATTAGGATTGCTAAGTGATTGTCAGAGGCTTGCTCCCTTTCTCTATCACTCTGCAACGGCTCCTCCTGCTCACTACTTGTTGAAGGATGAAATCTTCTTGGATTCTGAAGGTCTATGGGGGCCAAGAACCCTCCTGTTACCTCTAATAAGTCCCACACAGCAGGATTTCTTAGAGCTCGTAGGAGACCCCACTCCCTTTCTCATCTAGTTAGGAAATATAATTATGAAAACCTTTGAAATTCCCTGAAAAAAACAAAGATTACAGGGACGCTCTAGTTAGGAGTTAACTGTAAATAACCTTAGAAGTGCAAGGGCATTATAGTTAGGCTCAGATTTAACTCATGAAAAAATATACAACCACCTTGGCGAGTTCAAGGTAAGGTTTTTTTATTTTTTATTATATTTTCCCTATTCCATCATCCATCGCCTTACCCACACCCCCACCCCATCTGCCGTGCCAATGGAGGTCGCCAGTAGGTAGTTATAGTTAAGACGTAGTTTCCATAGGAAAAGCATATTTTTGATTTCTCAATATCTTTGGCGCGGTTCACGAATGTTCGCAACATTTTTAAAACTAGTGGCCCGCTTTGGTCAGCTCTTGTCTTGAAAGTTTCGGGGTGATAGGACAAGCGGGGGCTGAGAACAAAGGGAGGTCCCAAAACATGTTTTCCCCATGTCATTTTTCATAGGAAACTTTAAACACAGCTTCAGCCTGAACTGCTGAATGAAATTACGCTGAATTTGACAAAAAGGTAGAGCTTGGTTCAGAAAGAGACACTTTTTTTAAAATGGTGTAAAACCATTCAGTAGTTCCTGAGAAATTTGAAAAAGAAAAGGTTTTGATATATAGGGACGCGGTGGAGTCGCGACCCCTGCCGAGCATGAGCTTCGTTGTGATTGGCTGTCAACACTCTGAACCAGGAATTGTTGGCAGCCATCTTGTGACTCGGTGGTACTGAGTCAAAAGAAAACAGTAAAACAAAGATTAAGAAAACAAGGAAAAGGGGCAGGGTACAGACTGCCTGACCCCCTAGGCCTGCTGAGGTGCCAAAGAAAGCATTTTTAATTTTTTTTAAATAATAGGCCGAATTCGAGCTGGGTGCGTGAATCCGGATGAAAACATTTTTAAAAATAAAGCGATGGCTCCCACACTTCGTTATTTTTAAGCCCCAGGGTGGGTCACATCCCAGGGGCAATGCCAAAATGTATAGCGGGTGCCTCGCAGCCCCTGGGTCTGCCACCTCCCCAGGTTTATTTTCATTATTATCGGGGCACTCAGCCCCCCCTGAGCCCCGAGGACCACCACCTCCCCGGGGGCTCTCCTGTTTTGAAGAAAAAACATATGAGTGGGGGGCTCCAGCCCCCCCACATGCCCCGGGGACCACCACCTCCCCGAGGCTGTCGTATTTTTATATTAAGGACCTGTGTGGGGGAGCTTGAGCCCTCCCACATGCCCCGGGGACCACCACCTCCCCGGAACTTTGCACTGGAAGGGATGGGGCCCTACATGGTCTGGGGACTGCCACCCCCCAGGGCCGGCTTCTGCAATGTCCCTGGTGCCCACACTGGGACATTGCCATTTGCTATGGCTTGGCTGGGTGGGAAAATGGCTCCCATCCTGCCATAGCAAACACTGCTTTGCTTCATTGAAGTAAGATCAGAAAAACCTGATATCGCTTCAATGAAACAAAGCAGGATTGCTTTTGGGCAAGGGAAGCTGCATGTTACCAGCTCCCCTTGCCCAAAAGCAATGCCAGCTAGCTCCTGTAGGAGGCGGGGAGCCGGCAGGGACCGTGGGGGCATTGGGGCTCCCCTCACAGTCCCCACCGAAGAGGCCAGGTGGTGAGGGATGGGATCCCCGAGGCCAGAAGTGGCTCTGCAGGGGGGACACGCAGCCCCCTCCTCTGTAAAAAAAAAAAGAATTTAAAAAAGGACAGGCCGGCCCGGGGGGGGGGGGGTCCCCAGGGCCATAATTGGCCTGAGGAGGGGGGCCACACGGCCCCCATCCCCTGTAAATAAATAATTAAAAAAACAGACTGGCTGGCCCCGGGGGATGGGGTCCCCAGGGCCATAATTGGCCAGAGGAGGAGCCCATGCGGCAGCCCTCCCAACAAAAAAAAAGAAAGAGGTTGGCCAGGCCCCTTGGGAAAGGGTGTCCAAGGGCCATAATTGTCCTCTGGAGGGAAAAAAAGGGGTCAGGCCCTGTGATATGGGGTCGCCAGGGCCCCAAAAAAAGAAAGAGATGGGGGGCCACACAGCCCCCTCCCAGCAACACTCTGCAAATGTGCCTGTGGTGCGTTTAAAATTTGGGAATTAAAAACCCTTCAATCCTCAGGGTACCTGGGGGCCAACTAGCCACCAGGTACCTCCAGTAAGCACCACAGGGCTGTGTTGCAGAGAGGAGGTCCGAGGCCATGCCCCTTTTTACACCTCTCTGCAACGCACCTCCGTGGCGCTTACTGGAGATACCTGGTGGGCTGGTTGGACCACAGGGATCCTTAGGATTCAAGGGTACTTAATCCACCAACTTAAAATGTGCCACAGGGCGCGTTTGCACAGTGGTGAATACCCCAATTTTAAGTTGGGGATTAATTCCCCTTGAATCCCGTGGGTCCCTGGGAGCCAACTAGCCGCCAGGTACCTCTAGTAAGCACCACAGGGCTGCATTGCAGAGAGGTGGTCCGAGGCCATGCCCCTTTTTACAGCTCCCTGCAACACAGCTCTGTGGCCTGTACTGGAGGTACCTGGTGGGCTAGTTGGAACCCAGGGACTCCCAGGATTCAAGGGAACTTAATTCCCAACTTAAAAGGAGCCAAGTGGCGCGTTTGCACAGTTGTGAAGGCAGGGGGCGAGACCTGATGTGGCAAGTGTGCAAACGCGCTCCGTGGCGCATTTTAAGTTGGGGGATTAAGTCAATTTTTTCCTGAGGTTCCCTGGGGGCCAACTAGCCCATCAGGTACCTCCATTAAGCGCTACAGAGCTGCGTTGCAGAGAGCTGTAAAAAGGGGCGTGGCCTCGGACCACCTCTCTGCAACGCAGCTCTGTGGCGCTTACTGGAGGTACCTGGTGGGCTAGTTGGACCCAGGAGACCCTTAGGATAGAAGAGGAATTAATCCCCAACTTAAAACTATCCACAGGGCACATTTGCACAGTGGTGCAGAGAGTGGGTGGGGCCTGATGTGAAAAATGTGCAAACGCGGGATGTGGCACATTTTAAGTTGGGGGATTAAGTATGCACAACAGTGTTGGGTTGCAGAGAGGTGAAAAAGGAGTGTGACTTTGGACCACCTCTCTGAAACACAGCTCTGTGGTGCTTATTGGATGTACCTGGTGGGCTAGTTGGGCCCCAGGGACCCTCAGGATTCAAGGGGACTTAATCCCCCAACTTAAAACACGCCACACATTTGCACACTTCTCACATCAGGCCCCAACCCCTCCCTTCACCACTGTGCAAAGGGCCCTCTGGCATGTTGTAAGTTGAGGGATTAAGTCTCCTTGAATCCTGAGGGTGACCCTGGGTCCAACTAGCTCACCAGGTACCTCCAGTATGTGCCACAGAGCTGCGCTGCAGAGAGGTATAAAAAGGGACATGGCTTTGGACCACCTCTCTGAAACGCAGCTCTGTGGTGCTTACTGGAGGTACCTGGTGGGCTTGTTTGCCCCCAGGGACCCTCGGGATTCAAGGGGAATTAATCCCCCAACTTAAAACCTGCCAGGGGGCTCGTTTGCACAGTGGTGAAGGGAGGGGGCGGGACTAATGTGACATGTGTGTACTTATCCAATCACTCAGCCAAAACCCAAGCACTTATAAATTCACCATGCACTCTCCTTGCAGTACTCTAATCATCCAGTCAATACCCATGCACTCATGCAATGACCCATGCGCTAACTCATGCACTGCTACAATACACTGAGCACAACCCATGCAGTCCAGCCATCGCCCTGTCAGTACCCAGACACTCCTTCAATCACCCAGCCAGCACCATGTACTTATCCAATCACTCCACCAAAATTCAAGCACTTATAAATTCATCATGCACTCTCCTTGCAGTACTCTAATATTCCAGTTTGTACCAATGTACTCATGGAATGGCCCAGTCACTAACACATGCACTGCTGCAGTCCATTGAGGACTACCTATGCAGTCCAGTAATCTCCCTGGTACTACCTATGCAGTCCTCCAATCACCCAGCCAGTACTATGCCCTTATCCAATCACTGCACCAAAACCCAAGCACTTTTAAATTCACCATGTACTCTCTTCGCCGTACTCTAATCATCCAGTCACTACCCATGTAGATCCAGGCACTAACATTTGCAGTGCTACAATCCCTGTGTACTACCCATGCAGTCCTCTAACCACCTACACACTTCTCATTCTCTCCTTAAATTCTCCTGGTAGAACCCATTTAGTCCAGCAATCACCATGTCACTCCCCGTTCAGGCTTCCAGTGACCCAGCAACTACCATATACAAATCCAAACACTCTGCCAATACCCAAGCACTTATAAATTCACTCGGGTACTCTCCTTACAGTATTCTAATCTTTTAGCCAGTAGCTATGTACTCATGCAATGATCCATGCACTAACTGATCACTGTTACAATCCCATATGCCCTACCATTGGACATTCCTGTACCCACTTAGACACTTCTCATTTGCTCCTTCAATTCCCCAGGTAGTACCCATGCAGTACCACAATCACACTGTCACTCCCTGTGCACTCCTCCAGTCACCCAGCCACTATCATGTACTAATCCAAACACTCCTCCAATACCCAAGCACTTATAAATTCACCATGCACTCTACTTGCACTACTCTAATTATCCACTCAGTGTTGTAAAATGTATATGAACAGCCATACAAATTCATGTGTATGCACTTCAAAAGATATCATGCTTAGATAGATCACATTAACATGAGGCCTGGAGCTCAAAAGGGCTTCCTATATGATCTTGACTGAACAAGCCTATTTCTTAATCTGGTTGTGCAAGTTGCTTACACAGTGCTGAGCCGGCCTTTCTGGTCTGCCCATATCTGGCTGCTTATAATTTGCATGGTGCAGACATTGCACATCCATGTCAGCCATATTTGGCTTAGTGCCTTATTCTAGTTCAGCTGACACAGGGAATCATTTTGAAATATGCATAGTTATGCCATGGATGAATCAATGCATTTGAATAGGGTATTGATCTTCAGTACTGGACCTCTATGTTTCCTTGATTTATATAGAAAATGGAGCGCATTAGTGCATGAGAGAAGGAAATTGGTTTTATATGTGATATCTCTGGCTGGTCCCGTACTGTTGATTTCCCTCTTTGTAACAAATTTTATCCACAACCTAACAACTTTTCCCTTCTAGGAGACCTTTTGAATTCATCTTTCAGGGTGTAAGCACACATTGTGCGTAAAAAAGCAAAAGTTCACAAGACAGGTTCTCAGATGAAAATAAAGGTAAGCTCACTAGAAAGCTGTAAAAAAAACTGTCAGGAGAGAAAAATTCAAATGAAGGTAAGGATATGGATAATAGAAAATATGTTAAGTGGCTGCACTCTACTATGGACTGTGAAGCAGTTACAAAGTATAGCATATAAAAGGAGACGGGATTTGCATACATTGTCCTGTATTTCATAGAAGATATGTTGTGTTTGTTCTGTACCTAATTGATGTATTAACAGGGGTGAGGAAGTTAATAAAATATCTACTTGTCCATGAGGCAGGTTGCTTCTTATATTTACTTGTCCTGTAACAAAATCCACCTGTCCCTTTTGTACCATGCAATGCTGCAACAAATTATGGCAGCAATCTCATTATATAAAAGTTTTGTTATAGCATCTCTGATTATGCCAGGGCTCATACCATAGTAGGGTTTGAATACTAGCAATTCCCTTATGTTGCCATGTTTCTGCAGTTCTACATACTGGGGCTGAAGTTAGTGGTAAGCAATAGTTTCAGGGTTGGAATGCCCATTTGCGTCTGTGCAAAACCTACTAACTTGCATGTTTAAGGGTTTTCACCAATTCTTCTCAATTCTTTTCTCATGATGAGGAAGGTTGGAAATATACTTTTGACAGTGGTAGACGTAAAACTTCTTCTAGGGTTAGAAAAAAGTGGTTGGAGGAAAAGTGAACAAGGAAACATTCAGATTTTCACATGAGCAAATCTACACATGCAAATGTGCTCAGGGAAAAATGCATTTCATAAATATTTTCTAGGAGTACTATTTCTTGGCCTACAATTGTAAATTCGTGTGAACTCAAGGAAACCGTATATATGCCAGGCTATATACCATGCATGCACTTTTGAGACTTTCCTTAATAAGTGGGCCCCTAATTAGGTATGGTGTTAGCCATGACCTTTTGTGTATATTAAAATTATGCCTGTCACTCTCTCTCTCTATCAGCTGGCATCACTGTGAGTGACTATATTCTGCTCTTTCACAAGGAGCATATTGACACACAAAGTAGTTTTGTACAGTGTCCAGAACTCCTGTGGCAATGTGTACCTTTTGAGATCAAAAACACTTTTTGCCTTTGCCAATGCTTGTTAGAATGGTGAGGGCCCAGCAGCTCCAGCACTGATATGATTTTACAAAAACCATGCCTAGAAAAAGGCATGCATTGAAGAAAAAAAAAGACTGACCCCCAATTTCAGACCTACTGGCTTTGGCAATGCTTGTTTATTTTTGTTTTCTATAAGTGTATTTAAACTGGTTAAACTGATTTTCCATTATGAATATTTTTGAGACATACTAGCACACATTATCATGTTACTAAATAATGCTGCAAAGATATAGTACCTAAAATATTACAGTAGTTTGGTGAAATGTTTTTCCTGCTTGCATTTTCTGTGAAAGTTTTATTTTGAAAGCAAAAAATAATCACACTTGCTTTCAAGCATCTGCAAATATTTGCATATATTAAGAGAGCATTCTGGGGATGACTAATATGCCAAAACATTGTAGGTTATTCATTTTTAACTGCTCCAAACACCAAAGTCGAAATTGAGCAAAATTCACTATTTAAAAGCAATTCTGCCATTCAGAGCAGCTTTTAAACTGCCTTAAGCTTCAGTAAATGCACACATTTAAGTATAACACAAATAGCTGACCTTTATACTGCTAGAAAAGTATACTGCACACTGCTTACAATTGAAAATACATATAGAAAACCAGCAGAAGTTATTCTCTTACCTCTAAACTGGCAAACAGGGGAATCTGTCTGCTTTCCAGCTCTCTGTCTCCAGAGTGACTTTGAATTAGGAGAACCGCATGGAAACCCTTGCACCCAAAATGGGACAGCTGCTAATGAGTTACAAGGTAGAGTTCTACATTTAGAAGCCTAGCAGGGCTCACATCAAGGTTTGCCTTTGACATTTTGACCTCTGAAACTTTTTGAAAGATGATATGGCAGCGCAGGGAGAGAAGGAGAAGTTTGCTTACTGTTTTTTCGGAAAAAGCAAGCACTTTATGCACTCATATGATCAAAAGGCTATATAATGGTATATGTGAGCTTTGATTGAGAGATAGATTACTGTGCAAAAGCTGAGATACAAAAAGGCAATGAGATTTAGTTTGAATTCATGCGCCCTCATGTTACACTTGTACATTTGCTAAAGGAATTGGTGGTTGGGTCTTCATGTTTTTTTTTAGCACGCTTAAATGTGCTATTTGCCTCCTCAGAGTTTGTTTATACCCAGTTGCTACAAACAGGGTTTGATCGTGTTGACAGAAGTGAAACCTGTTTCAGGTTTCCTACTGTCAAAATGGGGGGAGGAGGCTATCTCCTCTACAAATTAAGGGTAGGCAAATTTGCGTTTTCCCTCTCTTTTTCTCAATCTCCTTTGAGCCTGTATAAACTGTCTATGAAATAGCCATGAGACATTTAATTGGCTGTTTAGTAATACTGTTTTAAAAATTGTTAGCATTAATAAAATGAATATATATATATATATGCTATGGTACTGCTCATCCTGTCTGATGTTTTTATGAAAGGATGAGTAGTCTAGATTGCTGTTCCCTTATTTCACCTTTAAGGGGAACTAGATGTGGGTAGCTCAGTGGGTCTTTAATACTAATTGTTACATGATAAATGTTAAAACTGACTTTTGCTAGAAAAAGGCAATAAATAGAAAAAAGTAGGCATCACAGTGAAAAAAATGACGAATTTGTGTGTTTTTACAAAACTAGGACATAACAAATATTAAAAATAGATGCAAAATTTTGCAACACTCTTATGGCATATGCACTTTATAATGACATTTCAAGAAAACTCAAAATGTCAGTAGTGTAAGCTGAATTTATTATTGATGTGGAGTAGATTTGACTCTCCTTAGATACATGATATTAAATATTAAAAGGCGTTTACATTATATGAGTAAAATAGAAAAAAACATAGATATAATACCTGCTTGTAATGTTGAAAAGTAGTTTAAACAACTTAAAATCATTTGTGTTAATTACATTTCCTGATTCTAACATTATAGGATTAAAAACTAAAGGTAATTTACAAATAAGATCATAGCATTTTTTTAAATTGCTCATTTATGAGATGGTTATAATAAGCTTGACTCTGATGATGTCTGAGGCTATAATGTGCCTAGGGAAATTAGGGACAAAATTAATTCTCAATTCATCGTAATAATATTAGGGATATTGCCTTTAGTAATTTAACTACATTTAATTAATTAAAAAAGTTACCTAGTTGTTACAATGAATTTTTGGCCTTCATTAAGCCTTCCTGGAACTAGATTGGATGCCACAGATCTGTTTAGGATATCACTGTTTTCTTGAGAAATAATACCTTTGTAGGAGATATGCAGGGTGGGTTTATTCCACTGAATAACATTATCAAGGGGTGCAGCGTAAATACCAGATAGTAGATAAGAGTATGGTATCTGTTTTATTGTTGCACAGTGTTTCAGGATGAAGATATCAGACAAGCCCAAGGAGAATATCATGTTTCCACTAAGGCGGAAGATTATTCCACTAATGTGGGCGATAAAGGGATACATTTCAAAATTTTAATATAAATAAATATAATTTTTGCAGCAGTATATATATATATATATATATATATATATATTTTAATAAATGGAATTTACTCACAAATACCTAACGATAGGTTAGAACAGGGCACTTACTGCTTGCAGCTTCAGTAAGTATTCTCTGTTGTACGCACCCCCTGTAGAGCACATGTGGATATGTTGAGAGATGATGAATGATGCTGTTAGACTCCAGTTTGTTATATATGAAAAGGAAATGGATAGATGTACACATAACTAACAATAAGGTTATAGATCTAGGGAATGAAGATGTTTTGTAAAATGCCCTCATCATGAAGTGATATTTAAAATAAATTCAATTTTAAAAATAGAGAGGGTGTTGAAAACATGCTGTCCCCATAAAGTGATTACCTTATGAACTTGCGGTTCCCTTAGAGCCTGTCGTGCCTGACACCAGTACTATATTATTATTTATATGTGTAGAGGCAGAGTATTTTTCTCTCCTCAGTGGGTTTTATCATTAAAGTCCATCTACAGAGTGAAAGCCTCTTTGCCATCATGCTGGGATACCCATTACACTTCGTTCACTGTGAGTCCCAATGTCAATGCACAGGCAGAAAAGAGAGACTTAGACCACCTATGCCTGGAAGGTGGTAGCATCGTCTTGCAGAGGGCTGATGACCTCCTTATGACATCTCCATCACTTGAGGCCTGTGAAAGCCTGTGACAAAAGACACTGTAGCTCTGTTGAACTACCTCCAGGAGAGAAGATAAAAAGCCTCATTGTCAAAATGCCAGTGCTGCCAAAAAGAGGTGACTTACCTGGGTTTTGTGATATTCCAAGGTACACGCCGCATATCACCTGACAGAATTTAATTGTTTCAGGGCATTCAGCTCCTGCCCACCAAGAAAGGAATGATGTTCTTCCTGGGGATAATGAAATGCTGCCATCAATGGGTTCATGAATGCAGCTGCTATGACTAATGAACTTTCAAACTGTTTCAAGAAATTGAAAGAGACATTGTGTACTGCACCATTATGGGGACTGCCTGACTACAAACCGCATTTCCATCTCTGTTTCAGAGCAAAATAACATTGCAAATGAAGTGATGCTGCCAATGGTGTGCTGACACAGCTGGAAAAGAAAGGCCTGTGGGACACAACTATGTGACTTTGCTTTTTGCAGTGATTAGGGGTTAGCAGCTGTGATGGTGGAGAGGACATCTCTCATTGTGTTGGACTATACCTGTATTGTCCAGGTGCCACATTTGGTATGGTTGTTGTTGTTGTCTGGATCAAACACAACATTTTCTGCTGGAAGGCACACATGTTATCAATGGCACCACTGTGTTGTCTAATTGTAATGTCATAATAAGATGCCCACCTGTTAATTTGGCAAAAGTAGTACTTGCAATAAATTATT
Source organism: Lissotriton helveticus (assembly GCF_964261635.1). NCBI lineage: Eukaryota > Metazoa > Chordata > Amphibia > Caudata > Salamandridae > Lissotriton > Lissotriton helveticus. The sequence continues at coordinate 263,812,134 of NC_136069.1, forward strand.
CTGATGAGATCCATTCTCTTAGAAATAAATGAGACCCTAAGTAAGTTGGTGCTGAGATTGTAGAAAACGGCACCACACCAAGATTAGACACCATTAAAAAAGGCAGACTATAGGAGTGGTACAATGATGGTTACTCTAGCAGAATGATATTCACTGATTACAGAGCAGGGTATGCTATAGCAATAGCTGAAGTGCAGCTCTGCCATTTGGAACATCTACCCAATAAGATGAGCTGTATGCTGTAACAAAGCATGAATACTAGTCAAGGGTAAAACTATTAACATTTAAACTTACTTACATTATGCTGCAGTTCTTATTTGTGGCCAGCTGTGGAAGTATCACGGATTCATAGGAGAAACAGGGCGCCTTATTAAAAGTGGTCCTTTAGTAAGGATCTTATTTACAGCAATACTAATATACACTACGATAGCGGTAATAAAATGTGAAGCATACACAGGAGCTAAATCTAAGTTAGCCAAAGGTGATGCCATTGCTGACACAGCATTAAATGAAAGCATGTTACAGCCAGTGCAGATGGGACCAATGAACAAAGCATTCCAAAAATACAGCTCATTCAGAGACAATTGTTGTAAGCTAATGTAAAGGAAGCACAATGGTCTCCAACAAAAGATGAACATAGATGGAGGATTGATGATGGATGTGAGCCGAATAATGAAGAGAGTATGGGCCAACCAGGATGAGATGCCTGTGTACCCACGCCGTATGTTCCTTTCCCTTACAAGACTGGAGCAGTGACCCTCTGATATTGCACAAGGGAGGATGAATGTGCAGATGCATGTTGCTTCCCAGTGAATGAATTTAAATATTTGCTGGTGTGGGTGGATATGCTTTCAAAATGAATGGAGATTTAGCCAATAGGGAAGAATAATGCAGCAACTGGGGCGCAGTACATCAGTAAAACCATCTCTCCAAGGTTAGGACCCACCAGGGCATAAATAGCGATAAAAGGAGATCACTTAGTGACTACATTTATGTTAAAGAGGTTGTTTTTGGGAATAAAGTATAACATGCATATCCCATACCACCCTCCAACTTGAGGCCATGAGGAGTAAATGAGCGCCAAAATAAAAATAAAAAAATAGATTATTAGTAAAAGCAACTGATGAAACAGGCCTGAAATGGCCTGATGCTCTGACTTTAGTACTGCCTGCAATGTGGCAAATACTTCTAAAGCGATAATGGATACATGGTCATTGCAAGAAAAATAAAAGCTGTTTCTTTTAGTTCTAGGTGGACTGGACCACAGACAGTGAACCAACGCCATGAATGGATTGAGGGGAGAAGCTGCAAGGCAGCGCCCCAATGCCTGAGAGGATGGTACCAGAAAGTGATGCCCATCTGTCACCAGAGGATCTGAGCAACACAGCAGTCAAGAAGAGGACAGACCAGACCATTTCCATGATCCATGAGGGCCCATCATAAAGAGTCAGAGGGACACGACATCTACATCTACTGATGCGGTTGAGTGAAGTACACATGATGATCTGCACCTGCACCTGCACCTACTGAAAAATAGACTGAAGAGGACAATGCAGGGCAGGTCCGTGACACCGCCCCTGAACAAGATGACTGCGGCCCAGGAGGAGAAGCAGATGACCGCTCACTGCGTGCCTTTAAATTACTGACACTTGAAGAAAGTGTCCGGGAACTGAGTGACTGAAGTGACACTGTAGCACTATGCATTGCACAGAGAAAAATATTTGTTGGACACTTACTGCCGGTATCACAACAGCCTACTGATATAATATGGATCTCATCAAGATATATCCATGTGACAATATATGCATTTTATGCAAACACTGTATAATGCCATGCAAAGATATGTAACTAATGTTTCCTTCATATATCTTATCTTATCTTATCTTAATAGGGTTTTGTATAGCGCTCTGTCACAATAAGTTTCCTGGCCCTGATTGGGTGCTGAGAGATGTAAATATATATATATGCATATATATATATTTTAGATTTACACTAATGTTGGATAGGTCTATCCAAAAGGGGGAATTGTTGTAAAATATATATGAATAGCCATACAACTTCATTTGTATGCACTTCAAAATATATCATGCTTAGATAGATCACATTAACATGAGACCTGGAGCTCAAAAGGGCTTCCTGTCTGACCTTGACTGGACAAGCTTCCACAAGCTATTCTGTACCCCCTTAGAGGTCACTTTGCTTGTCCTGACTACATGATATTTCTTAATCTGGTTGTGCAAGTTACTTACACAGTGCTGAGCCAGCCTTTCTGCTCTGCCCATATCTGGCTGCTTATAATTTGCATGGTGCAGACATTGCACATCCATGTCAGCCATATTTGGCTTGGTGCCTTATTCTAGTTCCGTTGACATGGCATTACTCAAGGTATTTGGCACCTAGAAATCTGTCACTCTAGGAAGAAGCGGTCTGAGAGCCCCGAATGTGGCAGATCTGACTTCTTCCTTGCTGATTAGCAATGATGCATGCTTTTGGTACCAATTAATACATTTCACTCTGTTTCTGAACAAACTGAAGATGGGACATATTACATCACTCATGACATGTTCAGTGGCATCACTGATGACATCACTGATGACATCTCAAATGACATCACTGATGATATCACTGATTACATCATCCATGTGATCATCTGATGCACCTCCTCATACCCTAATAAAACATTGCATACATCCACTCTAAAATAGAGGCCATCAATATCGAAACCATAGAACTAACTATAACTCGGGTTTCTGCAATGCACTGCTGGTAACGTCACATATTACATCACTCATGACATGTTCAGTGACATCACTGATGGCATCACGGATTACATCTCAAATGTCATCACTGATGATATCACTGATTACATCATCCACATGATCATCTGATGTACCTCCTCATACCCTAATAAAACCTTTCATACACCCACTCTAAAATAGAGACCACCAATATCGAAACCATAGACAGACCAATAGCAGTTAGTACATACCTGCTCAGTGATTCCTACGTCTACACACACACATCCACCCACTAACCCATACAGTCACTCATACACACAGTCATTCATCTATTCAGCCACTGATATATCCACTCATACACCCATATAGACGCTCACACACTACCATTCACCCAAAGAGTTACTCATACACCTTTTCAGTCCTGCAAAGAAACTATCACACACCTATTTCCTTGCTTATAGAGTCATACACACACTACCACACGTATTTATGCAGGTACTAACACATACTTACTCTCTAAAACAATCACTCATAGAAACACACACTCATATATATATACTTGAGGATGAAGGATCACAAGAAAACAACAGCCAGCCAGGGCAAACATAAGAATACAATGAGTCACAAAGAAATAAAATATCCAAGAAAGAAGTGACTCAAACACATAGATTCACCAAAGAACAAAAATATATTTCCACTACAACGTTTCAGCTTCCGCCTTCCTCAGGTAGTTTCAAGATGGTAAGCTCAGTGGCTGCACAGATGACACAGCTGAATTTTCAAAAAGCATCATGAGTGAAGATTCCATTTGGAATGTAGAATCAATGCAGTCCTGAGAGTTCTATATATATATATATAAAACATATTTTTATACTTTACAGAAACACACATTCACTGGATGATGTCATCAGTGATGTCATTTGAGATATCATCAGTGATGTCGCGGAGCACGTCATGAGTGATGTAATTTGTGACTTCATCAGCAGTGCATTGCGGGGGCGCGAGTTATAGTTAGGTCTACTAACTATAACGGCTGAATTTCTATGGTTTTGTATGAGTGAAATCTCCATCTAACTATAACGTCCCTGAAAGCTATGGTTGGTTCAGTGAATTTCTAAGGTTTTTTAAATGCTAATTTCTAACTATAACATCCCTGAAACCTATGTTTTTTTCCAGTGAATATATATATATATATATATATATATATATATATATCCTACACCACACCTCAACCGAAGCAAAAGTGAAGAGGCCACAGCAGGGGAACAGTATGGAAACGGCTTTATTCTTTCGCATGGGTAAGTCTCAGTCCTCCATCACCCACGTTCGGCGAATGCATTTCGGCGTATTTTCTGCCTTCCTCAGCACCAGGGGTGTAAATGGTTCAGGAGGGTTCGTGTGTTACAGGTATATTTTCTAGCCCTTCCTGATAGGTTGCACAGTGTCCCGCTCCTTAAAGGTGTATTCCTAAACGCTAGCAGCTCTGGTAGTACTTTATATGACTCTACGCCTACCAGTCCCAGGATGCATTGTTCATGTTTGTGTCTGGAGGCTGTTGCGTGTGGCGGGTCCACAGGGTTGCTGAGGGGAACCTTCCTTGTTCCCAAGCTAACGGAACACGCCGTCTCCTCGTGTCCCCAACCGCTTCACCCTGCCGTCACCGGGAGAACTTTGGACGGGGGCAAGGCTGAAATCAAACCTCGCCCAGCGTGAGGCTGAATGACCCCAACACCGTCATATCATGTCCCAAACAGGCAGGGGGGCTCTGGTAATTCCGGTAACCCGGATAGAATCCAAATGTCCAGCTGTCCAGAGCCTACTTATCAAAGCGGGGGCCTCTTTAGCGCGTAACTGGAACCCGCGCTGAAATATCCTACTCCACACCTCAACCGAAGCAAAAGTGAAGAGGCCACAGCAGGGGAACAGTATGGAAACACCTTTATTCACACACCTCACACACCCACACTCCCACCTACACTCAAACACCCCACACACTCACAACCACACACACACCTTACATACCCATATCCCCACCCACATCCGTATACCCCACACACCTATACACCTCATCCCCCCTAGACACACACACACACACATACACACCTCGCAGACACCCCCCGCACATCCCCCACACACACCTCCCCCACGTCTACACATGGGGAAAACTAAGTGAAACACTAAAATAATAATTTAAAGTGCTTAGAGGTAGGGTATCTCTGAATAGAGTTGTTGTGTTGTTTGGGTGTTTTAAGTACCAACATGTAGGTACCAATGCTGAGTCTTAAAGTCAATGTACACCGTCTCCTCTGTAGATAATTTGCATGTTGTTACAGAAGTTATTGTGGTATATGGAATCTATACCATAGTCTGTCAGGGAAGCAGAAACAACATGGAGGCAGGAGATGAAAAAGAGATGTCAAATACACATTGGAGATAATATAGTGAGAGAAAGGAAGTAACTATGAGCAAAATTACTATGTAACACAAATACGTTGCACAGTATACTATAAGTCTGACTTTATATTATAATCAATTTTGTACTAGTTTATGAATTATATATAATAATGAATAATGTCTCGAACAATTTTTGATTATTAAATATACATTTATTTTTCTGATTCTTTTTCAAAATTTAATAGAACGTCTAACATTTGACTGTCCGAAATGTTCTCTTGTTGAGTGAACATAACTTCCAACATTTTACTGTCAGAAACGTCCTCATATTGAATGAACAAATCCACAGATTCTACACATTGTAGAAGTTCATGGTCCCGTGATTCATCCATGAATTCCAAGTCAATGGGTTCAATGATTTCCTCATTGTTCATCTCTAGGACAATTTCAAAGAAAATGTTCTGTTCTCCTTCCATTTTTGTGCTGAAATTTACATTAAAAAAAAAATCAGTAGAAATATGGCACTGTTGGGTTTAAGTTCAGACAGGTAGTTTTGATTTTTTAATAGTGAAGTTAACTTTGGGCAATGTATGGTAACAGGCAGGAAGTAGAAATATTAAAAAGTGCCTGTGAAGAAGCGTAAGTAAATTCATAATTATAGCAGAGAAGCCTAGGTCAATTTATAAATATAACAGAGGAGTCTATCTCTATCTCTAACTATAGCGGAGGGACAGTAAATAACTATCAGAAAACGTTTTTAAAAAATAACTTAAAGTGCCCCTTACAAATTATCAACTTACTTTAAAGAGAGGTGAAGAAGACAAAATGCGAAAATCCTTTCAAGATGTACCTCAGGTAGTTGTAGTCAAAATGGCCGTGTTTCCCTCTCATTTTTCATTTATTTTCATGTACATAACCAATCAAATGTCAGGAAAAAAAAATAGAAAATGAAAGTAACATTTTAATTGGTTGTTAATTCTAACGCTTCAGATGTGTTTTTGTTATGTAATTTACCTCAGGATATTTAGACAGGGCTACAGGCGAAATGGCTGAATGGAATTCCACCAAATTTGGGAAAATTGTAGGGACTGGTATGTAGTATTGCCTATTCTATATTTGGTGAACTTTTCTACAGAGGTTTTTATGTAAATTAACTTTTAAAAAATGTTGGGAGCGTTCACCGGTGCGCGCCCCGGTACGCGTACCGGTAGCGCTACGGGAGTCCTCCATTTTGTGTTTCGGTAGATTTCAGACAGAAAATGGAGGACAAACAATGTTGGGAATGCGTATAAGGGGGCATCGTAGGCACTGCTTGACCCTCTAGGTTTTCTGAGGGGGTCTTAGGAGGCTGAAATAGGCAAACAAGAAAAAAATAAGTTTTTATTTTTCGCGGGGGGGGAGCGCCCGGTACGCGCACCGGGAAGCGTACCGGGGAGCGTACTATAGTGAAAAATAGTGAAAAAAGTTAGAAAAAGATAATCATTTGGAGTGATCAGAGATAGGGTAGCCCTGAAAAGGGCTTTTGGGTTCTGTGGCTGATTTAGGTACCTACATGTAGGTACCAATGCACAGTCTTAAATTCAGGAGGAATATTCTATTCCCTTCATCTGAGAAGTGCACACCATCTTCTCTGTAAATATCTTGCATGTTGTAACGCAAGTTGTTGTTGTATATTGAACCCATTCCATAGTCTCTCATGTAAGCAGAAACAGATTTATTCACATGTTTCCGTGCTTTTTCAAATTGTGGACAAAATTGGTGGACCACTTCCATTTCTGCCTTTGGCATATATTGGAATATACCAAGGCAGTTTGTGGAAAAAGTGCAATCAATTGCTCAAAGGTGTCCTTTAAAAGCATTTCCAGACCTACCCCAGTCTAAGTGCCCAAGTCATTTCCTCCACAGCGCACAATTAACAGGTCAGGGTGTGGCAAATGCAAAAAGGTTTTCACCAATGGAATCAATTGGTGACATTTTAATCCTCTGTGGCCAATCCATTTTATGTTCACATTTGATAAATCAAGGTTGTGTAAATTTCTGGTACTAGCATACCTTTGAGCCCAGTGGATATAGCTATGTCCAATAATCCAGACAGAATACATGGTAAGAGGAGATTCTGGTGCAGTTAGATGAAGTGTGGAAAAGAAATGGCAGTTGGAATAATAGGAGTTTGCAAAAAAAAACCTGTGGAGTTTCAGTGCTGACTGAGGCAAACGCTTTCTCATGGAGCTTCACAATTTTACAAAATACAATTCCTCTATGTAAACAAACTCAATATGCTTCCTACACTGATTTAAAACACAGGTAACATCATTGTAAAGAGTCAAATTGACACCTGTCTCTAAGAATGCAGACAGGGATATGCTTCATGAAGCCTAGTCCACTGCACACTTAGATACAATCCTCACCATCTAGGCTCCCCAGGAAAGCCCAAACATGTACCTTTTTCCCCCATATTTAAAAAGTGACGCATGTATGCGTCATTTTTTAAACCTTTGCGCCACATTATACTCAAAAATGTAAAATACATTTATTTTCCCCAAAATCGTTTTTGATATCAAATTTAGGAAACACAGCACAGATCATATTTACAATCATCTGCCTCACAACATGAATAAGACTGAGGCAAAATCTTGCACCTGCCTCACAACAGGAATAAGACTGAGGCAAACGCTTTCACATGGAGCTTCACAATTTTACAAAATACAATTCCTCTATGGAAACAAACTCAATATGATTTCTACACTGATTTAAAACACAGCTAACATCACTGTAAAGAGTCAAATTGACAACTGCGTCTAAGAATGCAGACAGGTATATGCTTCATGAAGCCTAGTCCACTGCGCTCTTAGACACAAGCTTCACCAACTACGCTCCACAGGAAAACCCAAACAAGTACCTTTTTGCTCCATATTTAAAAATTGATGCATGTAGGTAGATGCGTCACTTTTTAAACCTCTGCGCCACATTATAATCAAAAATGTAAAAACCAATCATTTTCTCCAAAATCGTTTTTGACATCACATTTAGGAAACACAGCACAGATCCTATTTACAATCATCTGCCTCATAGCAGGGATAAGACTGAGGCAAAATCTTGCACCTGCCTCACAACAGGAATAAGACTGAGGCAAACGCTTTCTCATGGAGCTTCACAATTTTATAAAATACAATTCTATATAACTATATAACTCAATATTTTCTTGGGAAGCATAGGTGGTGAAGCCTGTGTATAAGAGTGCAGTGGAGTTAGACATAGGTCTGATCTTCTTTGTAGTTGTGGACAGAGCTGTCTTCCACTATATTTTTCAATACAGTCCTCACCTTTTGTGCACCACTGGAGAATCCTCACCTGATCTGAAACCCTGTATTGATCGTTTGCTTTTTGTCATTGCTTTGTTGTTTGGTAATAGTGGTCTATAATGTGCTACTGTTTTTCTTTAACACAGATTGAAATCGTTATTTGAAGAAAAAGCAAAGATGCCCACAAAGGAAAGGACAAAGAAACAACGTAACCGGGAAAAATCAAAAACAGCAACGGAATTACAGCATTCTTCCACAACAGATACTTGAAAAAACAGGAACAAAGCTCCTGGTAAGACAACTAAGTCTTTTTTACGCAACATATGTACATCCAGAAAAAATCATGGACAGCATGTAGAAAAAGAAAATGAGAGAGTAAAATTGAAAAGGAAGGAGAGAACTTCAAAGAATCCTAAAACTGGAGCAGGAGAGAATAATATGTATAGGAATAGAAGGCAGAATCAGTTTAGAGACATTCGTAGACGAATGTTTCGCAATAGGGTGGTTTTAAATTTGTTAAAAAACATTAGGAAAGGTAAACAGAGAGCTGCTTTTTATAAGAAAAAGAAAAGTGTAGAGAAGATTGTTGATCAGGCTTTTGAAGTTAAGAAAAAATGATTTATTTTAATAATCAATAGAATTAGGACACTTAACAAGACAATTGATGTTTTCAAATCAAACAGTAGATGGAAAAGAGTAATTAATCGGACTAATTTTTGTAAATTTTTTTCTGGAGAATGGATGCACAGTTCAAGTTGTGAGCCATTTTTTAATGAGGAGAGTTACTTCCAGGAGAATGATTTAGTGCATGCAGTTGACACCAGTGGTCGAGCGTATGAAGTGAAAGACGGTTGTCCGATTGAAAAAGAGAAACTTGTGCCTAGAGAACCAGAAGAGGTGTTATCTGATGGAGTTTTAGGGAGACGTACTAAGGGTCCAGTGTACACTTGGAAGTGTAGTAGTATTTGTAGTGTGCAACAGGAATCAATTGATTTGTTTTGTAATTTCTTACGAACATATAGTAAGAAAAGTCTAAAGCAGAAAATGAAGTTGTTGCAAGACTTAGATCCTTGCAGAGTGAGAGGAATCACAGGTTTGAAAGGCCATTCACTGGCTTGTCTTTCTAGAAAAGTCTGTCAGAGTGTTTTTCATCATTTTAGGATGTTAGCAGTGCATCATACCAAAATGAGGAAATTAGTGAGAATGGTGTATTATGCAAAAAGTCCAGCACTTAAGCTTAAACAATTAAACAGTGCTCTTTTGCATGGAACAGAATTAGATGTGAAGAAGATTTGTGAAGAAATTGAGGTTTGTTATTTTCTTGAGCAAGAGGACAGTGTAGAAATTGAGACAGCAATTCAAGGTAATGTGGAAGACAATGTACAGATTTTAAATACAGAAAAGTTTGAGAAGGAAATTACCAGGTTTAAGGTGAAATCAAGTGAAAGGCCGAATTGTACTTGTGTGTGTTGTCGACGGACTCATTATAAGATTCAGACTAGGTTACTTGATTTATATGCAAAAAGTGAAAAGATGGATAATTATGAGTGGATCGATTTAGCAACTTATTTGTGGGTGGAGAATTCTTTTGATTTGAGTTCTGATCAGCGTATTTGTAATATTGTTATGACAAATTAAATCAAAACAGAATGCCTGATAGAGCTGTTCATAATAATCTAGAGTTGATAGACATTCCCCGTGAATTGATGGATTTAAATACATATGAGTCTATTTTGATTCAATGTGTCCATCCTTTTCAGGCAATTGTTCGCATGGAGCCTAAGATAGGGAAATTGCCTCCTACAGATTTGCAGAGAGGATTAAAGGGAAGAGTTGTTTATTTGTCCCTTGTTTTGAAAAAAAATATTGATACAATTGGTATAGAAAAAGTAGAAGAGGAACCTTTAGTTATTCTAGTTAATGGGGTTCCAACAAAGAGTAAAAAAATCTGGCAAGATTTAGTGGATGTTAGGAAAGTCAAAAAGGCAACGTTGTATTTAGTCAAAAACAATGAGTACTACAAAGATGTATGTGTTGCAGCAGAGGAAACAGCTACAGATGAAGACAGTGATTGTTCAGTCGGCCAAGTTGATGTCTCTAGAAGTGAAGAAATATATGAACATTATACTGTTCATCCTTTGCATTCCAAAGAAGTAATGGGGAATGCAATTGAATTGTTTCAAATGAAAACAGCAAAAGGAAGTCCCATTAGTGTATGGGAAGAAAGTTTGGAAGCTCGTTGTTTTCCACAGCTATTTCCAACAGGTCGAGGTGGACGATATGACGATCGACCACTTCAAATTCCTGCATCTGAATATCGAACTGTAAGATTATATGCTGAAGATGCAAGGTTTCGTCAATGCATTCCCTATTTGTTTCATCTACTGTATGAAAGTGACTTGTCTGGGCTTTCTTATGCAGTAAACCATATTCTGAAAAGTGGAGCACATCTACAAAATGTTTCGGCGAGGGACTTTATGGAGAAAGTGAATCTGCAAGATAATATTTTAGAATCTCATCTAATCAATCTCATGGCATGTCAGCGTGGTACAAATGAGTATTGGTACCGTCGCCATGGGGAATTGAAATGTATGCTAAGAAACTTAGGAACTCCTACATGGTTCCTCACTCTTAGCTGTGCCGAGTATGCATGGGAGGACTTACTTCAATTTCTACGAGAGGCCAATGCTAATATACAAAATATAGAATTCAAAACACCTGGAGAACTGTGTTCTTTGGATCCAGTGAATGTATGCAGATATTTTAATCATAGATTTGAAGCTATGATGTCTTTTATTACCAACAAAAAAATCCTCCCCTTGGAGAGGTTTTGGATTTCTTTTGGAGAAAGGAGTATCAAGCGAGAGGTGCTCCTCACATACATATGTTGTTGTGGATTAAAGATGCACCCAAATTTGGAACAGATTCGGATGAGACAGTGATAAGTTTCATTGAAGAGTATTCAACATGTGCTGTTCCGAAAACTACGGAAGAAAACAGTTTAAGGCAACAAGTTTAACGCTTTCAATCCCATCGTTGTGGAAAGTACTGTCGTCGAAAATTCAGAAACAAGGACAAGTTCTACACAAAATGTCGTTTCAGCTTTCCACGACCAGTGATTTCTAAAGGAAGAGTAAATAATTTGATGTCTTCTCTGCGACATACTGTGACGAGGAAATCACCAAAAAATACATACAATTTAAAAAGAGACGAAGAGTCCAAGTACATCAACGACTACAACCCAGTGATTTTGTCCATGTGGAATGCTAACATGGATATTCAATTCGTTGCTGACAACTCTATTGCTGTGGCTCGATATGTGACGTCTTACATCACAAAAAAAGAAAAGACAGAACTAAAGGAAATGTGGGAGGACATTTCACAGGAAAAGAGTCTAAGCAAGAAATTATACAGTTACAGTCTGAAGATGTTGTCGCATCGAGAAATTGGAGCGTATGAATGTTCTGATCGATTGTCGTCAGCAAGTCTCTATGCCAAATGTAGAACCATCATTTGGGTGAGTCTAGGTCTTGCTGCAACACGAAATCGAGTTTTGAAATCTGTACAAGAGATAGAGTATTTGGCGGAGAAAGAACCAGAAAGTACAGATATTTTGAAGACAAACATGTTGGATACATACTATCCAAATAGAAGTCTTCACCTTGAGAACGCTTGTCTCTATGAAGTTCTGCAGAGATATATTTATAAGAGGAACATCAGAGAAGATATCAATAATGGAATATATGGAGTCATTGGAAGTGAAGGATGTCTAGTGAAACTGAAAAAAGGTAATTTGATTAATCATCGCAAATTGAGTTGTGATAATCCAGATAAAAGAGAATTTTATTATTTGGCTCTTTTGCAACTGTTTAAACATTGGCGTGAAGAAGAGGAACTTCTTGGAGATTTTCTCTGTTATGAAGACTCCTTTAATGCAACGAAGGATACCATAGAATGTCCTGTTTTTCCAAATTATCTGCAAATGTTGAATGAAGAAATAGAGCAAGAAGCCACAATTGCTGCAGAGATTGCGAGAGACAGTTCTCAAGGCAGTCAGAGTTCTGCTTCATTGAGTCAGGATCCACTAGGAGGACCAATTATCCAAAATGAAGCGGCTACTGCCATGGATGAGGTGGAAAGAGCTATGGAACAAGGTCAAGATGATGAAGTTAACTTAGAAGATTTGGTGAAACAACTAAACCTTGAGCAGAAACAGATATATGACGAAGTCACAGAACAGATTGAACATGGATTCAGTCATGAGAAAAAAGAGTGCTCATGTACATCATTTAAGCCTGTCCAACTGTACGTGAGTGGAGAAGCGGGAACTGGAAAAAGTTTTCTGATTAAAGCCATTGCAACTTATCTGCAGAAAAGGACTGAATCACCGCTGTCTTGTGTTGTTACTGCTCCAACTGGGCTGGCAGCACATAACATTAAAGGGATTACTTTACATCGTTTACTGATGCTGCCCGTGGAGCATAATAACAAATTGGAGTGTCACAAGCTATCAGGAGATGCGTGTTCTGAAGTTTCGAGAGTCCTGAAGATAATGAAACTTCTTATCTTTGATGAAGTAAGCATGGTGTCAAATATCATGCTTGCTTTTGTGCATTTGAGGATGCATGAAATTCTTAGAACAGACTATGATGTCTTATTTGGAGGAAAACATATTATTGTTTTTGGAGATCTTCTGCAGTTGACTCCAGTAAAAGGACAACCTGTGTTCAAAATACTCACTCATGAAGATACCAGGAAGTGCTTATGGAGCATCGGAAACGTTAATATATGGTTAAACTTTAAATATGCATAACTGCTTCAAAATATGCGGCAGGCAAAGGATGAAGATTATAAAAATATTCTACAAGATGTAAGGATCGGAAAAGTAAGTCAGCAAGGGAAAGAAGCTTTACATGCACGATTAATTTCAAATTTGTACCCAAATGAAAACATTCTTCCAGAGAACATATTTAAGAAAATTAATGAGAAGAAATCTGGCATATGTGTGTTGCCAACTCTGAAAGAATGTTCCATGTTCAACAACAAAATGTTACAGTTAGAAAATGAAGAGATAGTGAAACTGGAAGCTATTGATAAAATAGAGCATATGGGAGCAACAATTATTTTGTCTGAAAATTTGAAATCAAAATTGGATTCATTAGAGAAGACTATATCTAAAACTGCTGGTTTTGAAAAGACTCTGAATGTGTGTTTGAATTGTCGTGTCATTTTAAGAAGGAATTTAAATGTTGAAAGAGGTCTGGTAAATGGAGCAATGGGTTATGTTGTTGGTTTTGTGAATTACAAAAATAGAGATGGAATTGAAATTTTAAAAATTAAATTTGATGACATTGATGAAATAGAACAAATTTGTCGTTGTTCAGCTAGATTTTTGCTCGTGAAAGACTTATATGTTTGCCGAACACAGTTTCCTATTTGTTTGGCATATGCGGCGACAATTCATAAGTCTCAAGGTTTAAGTGTAGATAGCGCTTTGGTGAACATTGGAAGTTCTGTGTTTTAAGAGGGTATGGCATATGTGGCATTATCACGAGTCAGAACTTTATCAGGATTGTACTTGATTGAGTGTGATGAAACAAAGATTTGTGCAGATATAGATTGTGTAAAAGAATACAATAGGTTAAGAAGAGAGTATGCTCCACATTTGCCTCAATATCCTCTGATTGAAAAACGTGTGGTAGGCCGAAAAAGAAGAAATTAGTGTTATTGCAGTGAGGTATCAGCAAAAAGGCATAAAGTAGATAAAAGTGTAATTGTAAAGAGAAACAAAAAGGATTCTGTTGAAGATGTTGTTGGATTTCAGTTTGAAAACAGTTCTGGTGTCAACTGTAAATGTAAATGTGTTGGACTTGTAAAGCGCACAGCTGCCCGTAAGCGTCCCGGCGCTGGAGACGGCTGGGGAACCCGTCCTGGCTTTCCCTGTGAGATGGTCCCTTCTGGGTATCTCCAAGGTGAAACCAGGCATCCCCGGCGTCTCTGGGGGGCCGTTGTAGAGATGAGGCAAGCTTAATGCCCAGAGTCGCCGAGTGTGATCCCTGGTTAGAGTAGGCACCGAGGCGAGAATTGTCGAGTCCGCTGACCCTGTTCCACGACCCTGCCACGTCGGGAATTGAACCCTGGTCCCGGGCCGTTCTCTGCTTCCGGGTCTGCCGCCTCTAACCAGTGAGCCACACCACTCCACAAATGCTATGCTAATGTAGTAGTTAATGTTGTTTTTTTTCTTCAAAATTTACAAAGACAGATTGTTGAAAATCGGGAACAAACATTGTGCTGTTTATTGAATTCTGTGTTAGACAAATGTAGTAGTGATAGAGCTAAAATAGAAAGTGTTCCAGAAATTAGAAATCTTCTAGATGTATGTTCAGGTCAAAATCAATTTTCACAGAATATTCAGCAGGATTGTCAGGAATTTTTAATGTATATGTTTGATGTATTACAAGATGAAGGAGTAGATATAAAAAATCTATTTGGCCTTTCTTATCAATGGCAACATGACTGTGATAACTGTGCTTCATCAAGTACTACTAGAATAGACTCTGAAAGATTTATATATTTAACTTTACCAGACTGCAAATCAGTGTCTTTCAATAATCTAGTTAAAGCAGCGGATCACAATATGGTGTGTACCCAATGTAAGTCTGCAATGCTGTCCACATTATTTCTACAAAATTATGGTCACTATGTTATTTTAATGTTCCAACGATGTAGACCTGATGGAACTAAATTGACAACTTCTATTAAAAATGTTGTGGCTTCTCAGTTATCGATATCAGGAAGAACCTTTGCAGCTGTAGCTATTATTTTTCATGACGGTCCTTCTACAACATCAGGGCATTACACATGCTATTTAAAAACTTCTAAAGGTTGGACGCAATGTAACGACAATCATTTGACTTTCAAACAACGTTTGCCTTTTGGCTTTATAAATTCATATCTAGTGTTTTTACAGCCAAAATTTAGGTAAAGGTAATTGGCCTATGAAGAAGGGAGGAGTACTCATATATACTCATACATCTGACACTATTTGGCCAAATGGAAAGGTGCAAGAATGAGTAAAGAGTCATGACTAAAAAAAAGGAGTATATTAAAATTTTGAAAATATTTCAGATGTTCTTGGAGCTTTTCTTGTAGAAAGTCGATGAAATGGATTTCTAAGTGAACAGCAAAATACTATGTAACGAGAAAAGGACCTCCATGATATACTATTTGGCCTCAAGGAAAAGTAAGTCAATCAAAGATTAGCGTACATTTGTCATTTGTCAGTATGTAAGTTTTTTTTTAAAACACAATCTTTTAGATTGTGTTTTTTTCCCGCTGTCATATGATGAGTAATTTGAACTCACTGCTTTAAGTGAAATTCAATATATTCTGAGAACAGCAAAAATAAACTATGTAACATGTTGTGAAAATTATTCTATACTTTGGATTGTGTAAATTAAATTGTATTCCCATTCTCTGACACTTACTTTCCTTTTTTCATCTTCTTTCAGCTCTTTTTACTCACTTATAATGTCTTTCTCTCACTCTCTGTAACCCCCGTTCCCTTACTCCACTTCTTTGACAACCCCTCATTTTCATTTCAACTGTGTGTATCCCGTCTCTCCCTTGCATAACTTTTCAGTTTCAGTCTTTCTGCTTTTCTTCTCTTTTCCGTATTTTCCTCCTTTGCTCTTTTAGTAATTCCTGTTTACTCACTCAGCAGTATTATTGCACTCTATCACTATAAATCAACCACTCTACTTAGCTTATCTTTGTTTGCTCTTTACTTTCGAACTCTTCTCTCTGTTTTTCGTTCACTACTTCTATGTCCTCCGTGCCTCACTCTACTTGTGTTATTTTCACTTGTGTTTATCTACCTTCTATCACTTCTTTTACAACAACTTCACTGCTCCTCTCTCATTGTTCTTCATCCCATTTCTTTTACTCTGGTTCCGTTACTATCCATCATTTCCTTTCTTTCAATGTCCTTCTCTTTACTTTCATCACCAAATTATTTTCTCTCAGTACCACTGTTTTAGTCGTCTTTTCCTCTCTTTCCTTTTTTTTGCAGACTTACTATTTTTCTTTTCTCACTCATTGTACTCCACCTCACTCAGTTTTTCTCTTAGTGTGTCTACGTTATAACTTCAGAGTAGGTGCTGTCTAGGTTGACAGATAGGCCAGTCGCACTCTTTTGGGAGAGTCACCTCCTTACCGGTCCAAGTTAATTTAATCAAGATTTTTGCAAAACAGATAATCGCACAGTACTCCAAGGTAGTTCAATTAATGCATTGATTTTATTTGCTGTAATTCAGTTTATGCAAAGTAAAGTTGTTACGTCACAACTTTGTGAAAGTTCATCAATTGTCCTTTAGCAAATGTACATGAATTATTGGTTCATCCACATGCCCAATGCATTTCGTGCTATGAAGCACTTCATCAGGGGAAATACATTTCTGTAAGTCAAATGAAACAGGAGGAAATTGGTAAGAGGGAAGCAGGTCACAGTCTGCGTTTAAAAAGACAATATGATTCTCGTGAGATAACTAAAGAAACATATAAACAGTTTGCAAAACAAGACAATATCGAAAATGTTTAAATCAAGTTGAAAAATGAAACCACGTCGGATAATACACCCGTTAACCCAGGTGAAAGTATGTGAGTTAAACGCGAAGCGGAAGCCCCGTGAGTTTGTGCGTTACTGGGGATAACGTGCAACTCTTCGAATGTCATATCTTTAAATACGAGTGGTGGTTATTCAGTCCGAGTAAACTAAGTTCATTACATCGTGAGCATTTTAAGAGTTAAAGTTTGTATGCTGCGTGCTCACTCTTAAGAAAAAATCACCATATAACACTCACCGGTCACCGGGTGGTGGGAACGCTTAAAATGAAACGCCGCTCTCAGTCTCAGACGGGTTAGGGAAAATTAGCGCATGCGCATGACTCGCATAATATGTGCTTGTCTACGTAAAACGACACTGATCAAGAAGTGAACCAATTCCGCCAAAAATAAACAACGGGTGAAGTGAACTGTGTTCAACGTAGTTAATCATGCAATTGGGTGCAAAATGTAAAGTAATACGTGTAACGGTAATATAGGTACACTATGTGTAAATGAACACTCACGGCCATCTTGGAATGGTTAACTGCGCTTCTATAACCAATGATATAAAACCAGAAAAACTGGATACTGTCAAGGATTATCGCCAAATGCTGTGAATTTAGCGTCTGAATGAAACAAATTACAAAAAGTACAGTAACAAAAAAAATCCAAAACACTTGAATGAAAAAGTGAAACACTTAATGAAAAAGTAAACAACAGTGAAAAACAGGTACTGCAAAGTCAGTGTTCACATTGTCTCTTCAGGGTTAAAGGAAACAACTGTATTCAAGACGTTCATTGAGCCCAGTCGGGTTGCAGGAATTTAACTTTTTTATCCAGAATATTTCGCGTTGAAGCAATCTTTTCTTGTTATCACAGCCTTGTTTAACAGGAACACACTCCAAAACCATGAAACGTATCTGACTGATATTGTGACTGTTGGTAATGTAATGTGCAGCTACAGGTGCTTTCATGGATTTGTTTCTTATGGTGCTCTTGTGTTCTGTCATTCGAATTTTGATCTTTCTCTCCATTTAGCCCACATAGGCAAGGCCACATGGGCATTTTAGCAAATATACCACATTTTTTGAGTCACACGTTGCGTTGGTAAACAGGTTTATGGTCTTGCCTGTGGTTGGATGGTTAACTGTGTTGCCACGGATAATGTTGTTGCAATGTCCACAATTGGCACATGGGATTGTGCCAGAATATTTCTCATTTTTATTGGGTCTGTCTGTTTCAATAAGATCCTTAAGGTTCCTTGATCTCTGGTAGGCAAATAGTGGTTTACTGAAAACTCCCTTAAAATCAGGTTCCTTCTCAATCATCTCCCAATTTTTCAAAATGGTTTTCTTAATTTGGTTACTTGAGCTTGAGAATTTTGATACAAATACGGGTCTGTTTAGGTTTGTTTCTTTAGGCTTGATTTTCAACAGCTCCTCTCTCGGGATGGCTTGTGTTCTGGCTTTTGCTTCATCAAGGATGGTCACAGGGTATTTTCTCGCTCGAAATTTTGTAATAATTGATTCTAAATTTCTTTCAAAGGTTAAATTGGTTGATGATATTCGTTTCATTCTCAAGAGTTGAGAATAGGGTAAGTGACGTTTAAGTGACATCGGGTGGCAGCTGTCAAAAATCAACAAATTGTTTCTGTCAGTCTTTTTCGAATAAACATCGGTTTGAAAACAATTGTCTTGTACAGAGACAAGAACATCCAAGTATGGGATAGAACCAGTGCTGATGGTATGGGTGAATTGTATATGGTTGTCAATACCATTGATTTCGTCCATAAATTCTGCCATATCCGTTGACGGACCTTTCCATATAAGAAAAATGTCGTCGATGTATCTCCAATATTTATGGATCTTCTGTTGCCATCTGGGATTCCCAAGAATGTAATCCAATTCTAGTCGATGCATGAAGAGGTTTGCGTAGCTAGGCGCTGCGCAATTCCCCATTGAGGTTCCGGCAAGCTGTTGAAAATGGTGGTCATCCCATGAGAAATAACTGTAGTACAGTGTAAAGTGAAGTAGTTCCAACAAAAATATTTAAGATCTTGTTTGATGTTGTGGTTGAGTAAAAATGACTCAAGAGCTTCAATGCCTCTATTGTGGGGGATAGAGGTGTATAGTGAACATACATCTATAGTGCATAGAGTTATTTCCATAGTGTCATCCAATTCTGTCTCTTTAAGTTTATTGAGAAAATCAGTGGTATCACGCAAATAGGTAGTCATTTTTTGAACTAGTGGCTGGAAATGTTGGTCTAGATATTTCCCTATTGGTTCGTGGATTGAACCCCTTGTCGACACAATGGGTCTAAAGGGGGGTTTCATTAGGTCTTTATGTATCTTCGGAAGCATATGGATGCTAGGACATTTAGGATACTCTTGGATCAGAAATCGTCTGTCCTTTTCAGTTATAGTGCCCATCTCAACATTTCGCTCGGATTTCATGTGCAGACAGGTTTGAGCGATTAGTGCTGGATTTTTTGAAAAGTTCTTTGATTTCATTCAACGTTATTGTTTCGTAAGAATCCAAAATTTTGTGGCTCACTGGTGCCTGAAACGTACTTTTGCTCCTTAGGCCTAGTAAAGTGTCTTCAGTTTGTGTGGAAGGTGTTTTTTCAATAATCACGTGTGTGAAAAAATGTCTCAACCGAAGGGTCCTCATGAATTTAAAGAAGCTTACTTCAACTTCAAGTTCATTTGCTTGGAGGAGCAAGAACACAAAGAGATCCAGGTCCGTCAATCGCCCAATCGACACGCAGCAAAACAACTTAGTGATTAACATTTCAAAAGAAAAGTTATCTAAGAATCAAGTTTCAGTTTTACAACGTGGTTTAACTTTTGTACCTACATACAAAGCAAATAAACTTGAAGTTGAAGTAGGCTTCTTTAAAACTTTTCAAAAAATCCAGCACTAATCGCTCAAACCTGTCTGCACATGAAATCCGAGCGATAAACCAAATCTCTGAGAACTGCAAAATTAAATGCTGCAAAGCAGATAAAGGAGGTGCAATTGTTGTAATGGACATGGAGTACTACACTAACAGTGTCAAAGAACATGTGTACGACGAAAATCTTTACATGGCACTTCCCAATGACCCTACGAATGTCTTCAAAGAAACATTGACACGCATTATCGATCAAGCTGTTGAGATGGGCACTATAACTGAAAAGGACAGACGTTTTCTGATCCAAGAGTATCCTAAATGTCCTAGCATCCATATGCTTCCTGAAGATACATAAAGACCTAATGAAACCCCCCTTTAGACCCATTGTGTCGACAAGGGGTTCAATCCACGAACCAATAGGGAAATATCTAGACCAACATTTCCAGCCACTAGTTCAAAAAATGACTACCTATTTGCGTGATACCACTGATTTTCTCAATAAACTTAAAGAGACAGAATTGGATGACACTATGGAAATAACTCTATGCACTATAGATGTATGTTCACTATACACCTCTATCCCCCACAATAGAGGCATTGAAGCTCTTGAGTCATTTTTACTCAACCACAACATCAAACAAGATCTAAAAATATTTTTGTTGGAACTACTTCACTTTACACTGTACTACAGTTATTTCTCATGGGATGACCACCATTTTCAACAGCTTGCCGGAACCTCAATGGGGAATTGCGCAGCGCCTAGCTACGCAAACCTCTTCATGCATCGACTAGAATTGGATTACATTCTTGGGAATCCCAGATGGCAACACAAGATCCATAAATATTGGAGATACATCGACGACATTTTTCTTATATGGAAAGGTCCGTCAACGGATATGGCAGAATTTATGGACGAAATCAATGGTATTGACGACCATATACAATTCACCCATACCATCAGCACTGGTTCTATCCCATACTTGGATGTTCTTGTCTCTGTACAAGACAATTGTTTTCAAACCGATGTTTATTCGAAAAAGACTGACAGAAACAATTTGTTGATTTTTGACAGCTGCCACCCGATGTCACTTAAACGTCACTTACCCTATTCTCAACTCTTGAGAATGAAACGAATATCATCAACCAATTTAACCTTTGAAAGAAATTTAGAATCAATGATTACAAAATTTCTAGCGAGAAAATACCCTGTGACCATCCTTGATGAAGCAAAAGCCAGAACACAAGCCATCCCGAGAGAGGAGCTGTTGAAAATCAAGCCTAAAGAAACAAACCTAAACAGACCCGTATTTGTATCAAAATTCTGAAGCTCAAGTTACCAAATTAAGAAAACCATTTTGAAAAATTGGGAGATGATTGAGAAGGAACCTGATTTTAAGGGAGTTTTCAGTAAACCACTATTTGCCTACCAGAGATCAAGGAACCTTAAGGATCTTATTGAAACAGACAGACCCAATAAAAATGAGAAATATTCTGGCACAATCCCATGTGCCAATTGTGGACATTGCAACAACATTATCCGTGGCAACACAGTTAACCATCCAACCACAGGCAAGACCATAAACCTGTTTACCAACGCAACGTGTGACTCAAAAAATGTGGTATATTTGCTAAAATGCCCATGTGGCCTTGCCTATGTGGGCAAAACGGAGAGAAAGATCAAAATTCGAATGACAGAACACAAGAGCACCATAAGAAACAAATCCATGAAAGCACCTGTAGCTGCACATTACATTACCAACAGTCACAATATCAGTCAGATATGTTTCATGGTTTTGGAGTGTGTTCCTGTTAAACAAGGCTGTGATAACAAGAAAAGATTGCTTCAACGCGAAATATTCTGGATAAAAAAGTTAAATTCCTGCAACCCGACTGGGCTCAATGAACGTCTTGAATACAGTTGTTTCCTTTAACCCTGAAGAGACAATGTGAACACTGACTTTGCAGTACCTGTTTTTCACGGTTGTTTACTTTTTCATTAAGTGTTTCACTTTTTCATTCAAGTGTTTTGGATTTTTTTTGTTACTGTACTTTTTGTAATTTGTTTCATTCAGACGCTAAATTCACAGCATTTGGCGATAATCCTTGACAGTATCCAGTTTTTCTGGTTTTATATCATTGGTTATAGAAGCGCAGTTAACCATTCCAAGATGGCCGTGAGTGTTCATTTACACATAGTGTACCTATATTACGGTTACACGTATTACTTTACATTTTGCACCCAATTGCATGATTAACTACGTTGAACACAGTTCACTTCACCCGTTGTTTATTTTTGGCGGAATTGGTTCACTTCTTGATCAGTGTCGTTTTACGTAGACAAGCACATATTATGCGAGTCATGCGCATGCGCTAATTTTCCCTAACCCGTCTGAGACTGAGAGCGGCGTTTCGTTTTAAGCGTTCCCACCACCCGGTGACCGGTGAGTGTTATATGGTGATTTTTTCTTAAGAGTGAGCACGCAGCATACAAACTTTAACTCTTAAAATGCTCACGATGTAATGAACTTAGTTTATTCGGACTGAATAACCACCACTCGTATTTAAAGATATGACATTCGAAGAGTTGCACGTTATCCCCAGTAACGCACA
The DNA here is from genome assembly GCF_964261635.1 of Lissotriton helveticus. Lineage (NCBI taxonomy): Eukaryota > Metazoa > Chordata > Amphibia > Caudata > Salamandridae > Lissotriton > Lissotriton helveticus. The sequence goes on from NC_136069.1 coordinate 263,834,677, forward strand.
AACTCACGGGGCTTCCGCTTCGCGTTTAACTCACATACTTTCACCTGGGTTAACGGGTGTATTATCCGACGTGGTTTCATTTTTCAACTTGATTTAAACATTTTCGATATTGTCTTGTTTTGCAAACTGTTTATATGTTTCTTTAGTTATCTCACGAGAATCATATTGTCTTTTTAAACGCAGACTGTGACCTGCTTCCCTCTTACCAATTTCCTCCTGTTTCATTTGACTTACAGAAATGTATTTCCCCTGATGAAGTGCTTCATAGCACGAAATGCATTGGGCATGTGGATGAACCAATAATTCATGTACATTTGCTAAAGGACAATTGATGAACTTTCACAAAGTTGTGACGTAACAACTTTACTTTGCATAAACTGAATTACAGCAAATAAAATCAATGCATTAATTGAACTACCTTGGAGTACTGTGCGATTATCTGTTTTGCAAAAATCTTGATTAAATTAACTTGGACCGGTAAGGAGGTGACTCTCCCAAAAGAGTGCGACTGGCCTATCTGTCAACCTAGACAGCACCTACTTTGCATTTTACCGAACTCCCCATAGGGCAGAGGGAGCAGACCGGTCAGCACCTAAAAACCAAACATTCTGAACTTTTGAATATAATAAGAGTGCCACGCCACCACTTATTTAATACGTTATAACTTCCTCAGTCCATTTCCTTCAATTGTTGTATATTATTCTGTCTCCCTTCATCCTTTCACTGTATGACTGTTCTTCTCTTACTCTCAGTTATCTTCTATTCCTCATTCTTCTAAATGCATCCTTAATTAGACTGTTTTTGTCTCAGTCATTATCTTTTTACTTACTTCTGTTTCCTGATTTAGTTTTGCTAATTCACATTGTTTTAGTATCTTTCTTACCTTCAGTTCATTTCTCTGTACTTCTCTCTCTTTTTCTTAGTGAATCTATATGCCTTACTCTTTGTAATTTGTTCTCCTTCTATTTCTTTTTCCCTCTTTTTGTCCTTCTACCTTAGTTTATTTCCCTTTCTGTGTTCTTCACTCTAACTTTATTTCTAAATAGAGTGTTATGATGTTTTTAGCTCTTCATTTGTATCTTTTAATTTAAAATACATATTTTACTAATTATAACTTATTTTTTTTCTCTCTTTCACAGATACCAACTGTAGTAAAAAAAGTTATAGTTACATTTATTATATGGTAAGTATGACTAAAAAATTTTTGTTTGTTATCACCCTTTGCTTTAAGGTCACTAACATTTTCTCAATCTACCTCACTCCTGTGTTTTTACTCTGCTTCTCTCACGTATTCTTATTCTACATGTTTACTCCCCTTTCATTATTTACCCTCTCATATTCAACTTCTTTTGATCCCTATTCTTTACTTCACTTACCCTCTGTTCCCTTCCTTTGCTTCTTTACTCATTCTCTTTTTCTTAATTATTTACCTTACTCCTACACATATACCTCATCCCCCTCCCAACACATACACACACCTGTAACATACACCCCACACACACACCACACCTACACCTCATACACACAAAAAAGCCTCCCACACACACTCCTCAAAAACACACACACATTCCATACACACACATACATCGAACACATATACACCCCACACTCATACACTTCTCACACATATTTCACACACCCTCATCTCTACCCACACCAAAACACTCCACACAATCACACCCACAGACACACCTTACACACCCACACTCCGACCTACACCCACTAACTCCCTGTAAGTCACACACACTGCATTACTTATCTTTTTTTGCTGTTGTACTCAAGCCCATTCAGGTACTGTTTCCTTTACTCTCTTTGTCCTCTCTCTTTGTCACTCACCATGTGTTATCCTAATTCAATATTTCTCCCTCTGTCACCCCTCTTTATTTTTACTATGGGTAGCGCACCGGGGAGCGTAACAAGGGGAAAACAAAGAGAAACAGTAAAATAATATTTTAGAGTGCTTTGAGGTAGGGTAGCTGTTGTGTTGTGTGGGTGATTTACTTACTGCACTCCTTTCACTCCTTTTCTCAGTACCTCTGTTCCCACAGTTCTTCATTCCCGTTCACTCAGTCCATCTATCTTACTGTAATTGTCTCTGTCTCTTCACTCTTTCACTACTTGTTCATTAAGCTTTCTCCCTGAAGTTCAAGCACACTACGTTATTTACATTTCTTTGCTGCTTCAATTATTCCCTTTCTGTTACTTCTTCTTTTCTTCTTTTATTTTTTTCTCTCTCTGTCAATCCACATGTTTTAACTTTATTCGATGTTATCCATCTTATTTCATCCCTCTTTAGTTATGCACACTACTTTTTTCTCTCTCTCCCTTACCAGTGTTATTTAAATCTGGTTCCGTTATTACCTTTTATTTGTACATCATTTTTTCTCTTTCCTTTTACTCTTTACAGCCACTCACATTCTTCATGTGCCTCTGCTTTAGTATTCTTCTTCTCTCTTTCTTTGTTTCACAGACTTATATTTTTTTCATTTTCTCTCTTACACTTTGTTATATCTTTTACACTGTTTTACTATGTATTACACAGTACATCTGTGTTGCTCTCTCTTGCTGTCTGTCTCTTAACATTACTCTCTCTTTCTCTTTCTCTTATGCTCTCCTTCTCTTGTATTATTTTTTTCTTTTTTTTTGTGTTGCGCTAACGGGGCGCTCACTGGTGCGCGTACCGGGAAGCGCACCCATGAGAAAAATGAAGTCAAGAGTGCTAAAAATTGTAATAATTTTTTTTAAATGGGAGGTAGTTCTGAAAATAACTTTTTTTTTATGTTTTTGTTGTTTTATATTTTTCTGAACATTTTTTTTTTTGTATTTTTTGAACAATTGTATGTTTTTTTTGGTTTTTTGGGGGGGGACAACAAAAAACTGGCATTAGAAAGGGCTCAACAGGAGCAAAAAAAAAAATCTTTCTTGGGGCGTTTTGAGCACTTGTGGTTCTCAAATGCTCTATTAATCAAATTGATACTCATATTCGCACATGAAAGTAGGTCACCACAATCAAGGCACACTATCTTCATGTGCACAAAATTCTGTTGGATATTTGGGACCGTCTCCCTCGCCTCTGGTCCCGATAGAGTTACCTGTGCCGATGTACTGGCCACAGGAGTTTGTGGGTTATCTTGGAGGTGACGCATCTCTGCAACGCTCTAATTGAGTGGATGCCACCTCTGCATATGACGGTGCATAGTATAGTTACCATAACTATACTTTTTGTCTGTACCTCTAGACAAAACATCTTTACAAATGAGGCATGTCACATGTCGGGCATTGACCTTTTTTTGGCCTTGAGGGTATGAATAAAATTGCCAAATAAAACTGTCTTTGTGGTGGGATTTCCGGGGCTCTTCACGTAAGAATTGCCTCGGCTGTACGTCTTCTTCCTCTTCTTCTTCCTCTTCCTCTGGGTTGGGAAGGAACTGTGGAGGTGGTCCTTCCTTCCTAGGTGGTTGTGGTGGTGGTGGGGGTCCACCAGCTGCAGCTACTACAGATGCCATAACTAAGGTCTTCCTCTCACAAAGATGAAAGTCAGAGTGAGGAAAGAAGGAGGGTTTTCATCATTTGGGAAAAAAAAAGTTCTAAACCAATGAAAAGTGTTATTTACAGGTCACATGACCTGTTACGCTTACGTTACGCGTCCCGCTCCGCGCCCGGAGCGCTTTCGGTGTGCTGCGCTTCGCGCCTCGTTCGCGCACCGCAGCACTTCCGAGTGCGCGAATGCGGCGCGTCATAAGACGCATTACGCGGCAACGCGATGTTGTTCTCGAACGCGGCAGTTGTGCAAACGGTACGTTTCCCGGTATGCAGACCGGGTCGCGGCATAAAAATGAGCTAACGGGAAGCTACCCAGTGCGCGGACCGGTAGCGAAACTAAAAAAAAAAAAATATATATATATATATACACATAAAAAAATTATATTAAATACATATAAAATATATTTTTCCTTTAAAAGAAGAATACATTTAACAGCTTTTAATATTTGCTATTAAAAAACCATTGAAATTCACCGAAAAAAACATAGGTTATAGACCATATATAGTTAGGAATTAGCATTTACAAAACGTTGAAAATTCACTGAAAAAACCATAGGTTATAGACCATATATAGTTAGGAATTAGCATTTATAAAACCTTATTTTACTCACACAAAACCATTGAAATTCGCATATATAGTTAGTTGCACTAACTATATATTTCGCGCACCCGCAATCCACTGCTGATGACGTCACATATTACATCATTCATGACATGGTCAGTGACATCACTGATGACATCACTGATGACATCTCAAATGACATCACTGATGACATCACTGATGACATCTCAAATGACATCACTGATCACATCACTGATGACATCATTCATGTGATAATACGATGAACTTCTTCAGACTCTAATATAACCTTATATACACTCAGTGTAAACAGACACTCACAGACTGTCACTCATCCATGGACTTACTCACACACCTAGTCAGTCATGCAAAGAATCAATCACACCTCCATTTCCTCAACTATACAGTTATACACACCTTACTTATTCAAACAGATACTAACACATATTTACTCTCTTATACAATCCCTGATACAATTTCATAATGATCCATACAGCCACTCACACATTCACTGGCTCTTATGCACAGTTATTTATATATGTCAACTCTCACAAATACTGTGTTTTACATATGTCTTTACTTTGACATGTAGCACTGAGATATCCATTCACTCACCAATACACTCATGCACACAGTCAACCACCCATACAGCTGTTTCCAGATGCACTTTTGAACCCATACATCTAGTGAATCAACTGCTCACACATCTATGCACAGAGTCATACACCTCTCAACCACCAACACACACACTCAGTCTCCCATACAAATACTTGGGCAACCAATCAATAACCCATATAGTTACTCATATAGCTACTGATCAACACATGCAGCAGTTTACAGAACAACAGACATAATGATGCACAAATTAAGACAGTTTAGTCACTAACCCATGCACTCAGTGAGACATATTTAATCGCTCACTCATACAGTCAGTCATGCACCTACTAAATCCTTCATCCAGACACTTCTACATCCACTCATTCTTCAATATGTCAGACATATTTAAACTTTACAGAAACATAAAATCACTGGATGTTGTTTTCAGAGATGTCATCAGTGATGTCATTTGAGATGTCATCAGTGATGTCATCAGTGATGTCATTTGAGATGTCATCAGTGTGGATTGCGGGTGCGCGAAATTTATAGTTAGTGCATATATAACTATATATGCGAATTTCAATGGTTTTGTGTGAGTAAAATAAGGTTTTATAAATGCTAATTCCTAACTATATATGGTCTATAACCTATGGTTTTTTCAGTGAATATATATATATATATATATATATATATATATATTCACTGAAAAAACCATAGGTTATAGACCATATATAGTTAGGAATTAGCATTTAAAAAACCTTATTTTACTCACACAAAACCATTGAAATTCCATATATAGTTAGTTGCACTAACTATATATCGCGCACCCGTAATCCACTGCTGATGATGTCACATATTACATCATTCATGACATGGTCAGTGACATCACTGATGACATCACTGATGACATCTCAAATGACATCACTGATGACAACATCCAGTGATTATGTGTTTCTGTAAAGTTTAAATATGTTTTACATATTGAAGAATGAGTGGATGTATAAGTGTCTCAATGAAGGTTTTAGTAGGTGCGTGATTGACTGTATGAGTGAGTGATTAAATGCGTCTTACTAAATGCACGGGTTAGTGACTAAACTGTCTGAAAGTGTGCATCAGCATGTCTGTTGTTGTGCAAGCTGCTGCATGTGTTGATCAGTAGCTATATAAGTAGCTATATGGGTTATTGATTGGTTGCACAAGTATTTGTATGGGAGACTGAGTGTGTGTATGACTGGCTGGGAGGTGTGTGACTCTGTGCAGATCAATGTGTACTTGTATCAGTGATTCTATAAGAGAGTAAGTATGTGTTAGTATATGTTTTAAAATGTAAGGTACTCTATGTTTAACTGTGTAGATTAGAAAATGGAACTGTGATTGATTCTTTACAGGACTGACTAGGTGTGTGAGTAACTCCATGGATGAGTGGCAGAGTGTGAGTGTCTGTATAGGTGTATGAGTGCATATGATAGTGTTGTAAAGATGAGTGATTGTATGTATGAATGATTGTATGGGTGAATGAGTGAATGTGTGTGTAGACGTAGGAATCAGTGAGTGGGTATGTAGTAACTAGTATTGGTGTGTCAATGGTTTCAAAAATTATACTCTGTATTTAACACTGGGTGTAACAGAGGTTATATTAAAGTGTGAGGAGATGCATTGTATTGTCACATTAATGATATCATCATTGATGTGACCATTGATGTCAAATGAGATATCATCAGTGATGTCATTTGAGATGTCATCAGTGATGTCATCAGTGATGTCACTGACCATGTCATGAATGATGTAATATGTGACATCATCAGCAGTGGATTACGGGTGCGCGATATATAGTTAGTGCAACTAACTATATATGGAATTTCAATGGTTTTGTGTGAGTAAAATAAGGTTTTTTAAATGCTAATTCCTAACTATATATGGTCTATAACCTATGGTTTTTTCAGTGAATTTTCAAGGTTTTGTAAATGCTAATTCCTAACTATATATGGTCTATAACCTATGTTTTTTTCTGTGAATTTCATTGGTTTTTTAACAGCTAATATCTGTAGCTGTAAAATGTATTCTTCTTTAAATCCAAAAATATATTTTATATGTTTATGAATAATTTTTTTTTTAAAATATTTTTTTTTCTTCGTTCCCGCTTCGCGAATCGGGAAGCTTCCCGTTAGCTGACCTTGATGCCGCGAAATAGACCGCGAGCCGGTAAACGTTTCTTTACCGCAACTGCCGCGTTAGAAAACAACATCGTGACGCCTCCCGTCCGCATGACGTTTCGCGTTGTCGCGTGATACGTCATATGACGTGCTACGTTAGCGAACTCGTACGCTTACCGAGTCGCAAAGCACAGGTTTCTGGAAGCAAACCGGGAGGCCCTGCAAAGCGCGTAACGTAAACACAGCAGGTCATGTGACTTGGTAATAACACTTTTCATTGGTTCATTTCACTTTCGGTTTCCTAATGATGTAAGACTAGGTCATATGATCTAAAATGAACACTTTTCATTGGTTGAGAACTATTTTTTTTCCCAAATGGTGAAAATCCCTCCTTCTTTCCTCACTCTGACTTTCATCATTGTGAGAGAAAGACCCTTTGTTACCAGTGAGCAATGGCTTCTTTACTAGCTTCAGCTGGTGCTTCCCCACCACCTCCACCACATCCAAGGAAGAGTGGACCACCTGCTAAAGTTATAATTCAGCAAGAAGAGGAAGAAGAGGAACAGGACGACCTAGATAATCTCCCTATTATGGCCAGAAGATCTGTTGTACCGGAAGTAACGGGACCAGAGGGCAGGGAGATGGTGCCAAATATACAAACGAGATTTCGTGAAGTAAAACAAGTCTGCGTACATTGCAGTGGAATCATTTGCTACGCAGAAAGTAGCATCACTCTGATCAACAGAGCTATTAACAATCATGCTCATGTTTGTCCGAAACTCCCCAAACAATAAATTCTTTTTTTTGTTTTCTTCCTCCTGTTGAGCCCTTTACAATGAATCGTTTTCATTGCCCCCTCCGAAAAAAAAACAAAAAAAATATAAAACTGTTCAGAAAAATTCAAAAAAAGTAAAAAAAATGTTCAGAAAAATAATAAAAAAAATATAAAACAACAAAAACAATTTAAAAAAAAGTTCTTTTCAGAACTACCTCCCCGTTATAAAAAAATTGGTACAATATTTGCAACTGTGCCAACCTCTATTTCTCTTAGTTCGCTTCCCAGTTCGCTCCCCGGTACGCGAACCGGAAGCGAACCAAAAAATTTTTTTTATAAAAAAGAACAGTAAGTATAAGGGAAGGAAACAGACAGTTATGTTAAAAGAAAGACAGCTATAGGGGAGTAAACTAGAGATACTATTACCCGTAATCCACTGCTGATGATGTCACATATTACATCATTCATGACATGCTCAGTGACATCATCAGCAGAGGATTGCGGGTAACAGTATCCCTAGTTTATTCCCTATAGCTGTGTTTCTTTTAACATAACTGTCTGTTTCCTTCCCTTATACTTACTGTTCTTTTAAAAAAAAAATTTTTAGATCTGTCAGAAACAGTGAAAGTAATGAAATATAAAAGACTACGTAGAATATGAGCACTGTATGCAACAACTTTGACACTGACAGAAGCCTCACCTTCTCCATGCCTCCTACACAGTTCTACATGTACATCATAAATGCAAACAGAACAGAATTAATTATACATGTTAAATGGTTTATTTTTGCTGTTCTCAGAATGTATCAAATTTCACTAAAACAGTGACTTGAAGGTATTCATCATATAACAGCGGGGAAAAAAAACACAATCAAAATGATTGTGTTTAAAAAACCCATACATTACAAATCAGAATTCAGAACTCCTTAAAGTTAACTTACTTTCCATGACGGCCAAGGATGTCCTATGAACAGCTTACACTCTGTTGTGCTGTTATTACTTTCAACCCGCCACTTTCTGAAAGAAAACCTCCATCGTTTTCAAAAACATGTTACATACAATAAATGACTTCTCGCTCTCTACCACACGATTCCACAAGGCCAAATCGTGTCAGAGCCATGTATAACTCTTGGATTTCTTGTAAGCCAATCCCGTCTTTTCGCATTTCCGCAACTTTCAGAATTAAAATGTTGAAGATCATTTACACAATCCTGGACTAGTAATATCTTCCCCTTCTTGCTCAATCATGTTCTACATTTCCTATCACACTGATACTGCTTACTATGAAGCAGACTTACACTACCTTTATGACTAGTACAATTATTTAATTCTCTACATCACTTTTAATCACAAAGCAATGTAAAACAGTAGACAGCATTGCAGACTTACATTCCCTCTACTCCATGTTTTGATTCGCTGCTTCAATTAGCTTATAAAAAGAAATAGTTTTTCTGAACTCATTCAAAGTGCACGTATTTCTCAATAACGTCCAGTGTTATGGTAAAAAGTTATGTCTCTGTACTACACTTATCCTCAAGGCCAAATAGTGTAGGAGCCATAAGAACTTCTTGAAATTCCTCAGAGCACATCCCGAGATTCTTTCCCTAAAATTTTGGTTTTAAAAACACCAGGTAAGAGTTTTTAAGGTCATATGGCAATTTTTTTTTGAAAATTAAAACAGAATCATTGCAGAATGACCAGCCATTTCTACACTTTAAATAAGCTGTATAATGTCCTGATGTTATTGAAGGACCATCATGATATATAATTGCTACAGTTACAAAAGTCCTTCCTGATATTGACAACTGTGAAGCCACAAAATTTTTAATTAAAGTTGTCAATTTTGTTCCATCAGGCCTACATCGTTGGAACATTAAAATGACATACTGGCCATATGTTCGTATAAATAAAGTGGACATCATTTCAGATTTACATTGGCTACACTCCATGTTGTGATCAGCTGCTTTTACTAGCTTATTAAAAGAGACTGATTTACTGTCTGGCAAAGTTAAATATATAAATCTTTCTGAGTCTACACTAGTAGTAGCTGATACCCTACAGTTCTCGCAGTCATGCTGCCATTGATAAGAAAGCCCAAACAGGTGATCTACATCTACACCTTCATCATGCAATACATCAAGCATATACATTAAAAACTCCTGACAATCTTGCTGACTATTTTGAGAGAATTGTGTTTGGCCTGAACATCTGTCTAACAGATTTCGAATTTCAGACACACTTTCTATGTTTGTTCTATCAGTGCTACATTTCTCTAACACAGAATTTAACAAACTGCAAAATCTTTGATCCGAATTGACCACAATCTGTTCTTTTAAAGTTTCTAGAGAAAAGACAACATTAACCACTACATTAGCATAGCAGTTGACACCAGAACTGTTTTCAAATTGAAAACCAACAACATCTTCAACAGAATCCTTTTTGTTTCTGCTTATAATTTCAGGTTCATCAACTTTTCGTCTTTTTGCTACAACCTCCCCAGTATTGGTCACATTTCTTCGTTTCCGGCCTACCACACGTTTCTCAAACAAAGGATACTGAGGCAAATGTGGCGCATACTCTCTTCTCAACCTATTGTATTCCTTAACACAATCTAGATCCGCACAAATGTTTGTGACATCACACTCAATCAAGTACAATCCCGATAAAGTCCTAACTCGTGACAATGCCACATATGCCATACCCTCCTTGAACACAGAACTGCCAATATTCACCAATGCACAGTCTACACTTAAACCTTGCGATTTATGGATTGTCACCGCATATGCCAAGCAAACAGGAAACTGCTTACGACGAACATATAAGTCTTTTACAAGCAAAAATCTAGCAGAACAACGAGCAATTAGCTGTACTTCCTCAATGCCATCAAATTTAATTTTTAAAAATTCAATTCCATCTCTATTTCTGTATTTCACAAAATCAACAACATTACCCATTGATCCATTTACCAGACCTCTTTCAACATGTAAATTCCTTCTTAAAATTATACGGCAGTTCAAGCACACATTCAGAGTCTTTTCAAAACCCGCAGTTTTAGATATACTCTTCTCTAATGAATCCAATTTTGTTTTCAGATTCTCAGACAAAATAATTGTTGATCCCATATGCTCTACTCTGTCAATAGCTTCCAATTTCACAATCTCTTGCTTTTCTAAATGCAACATTTTGTTGTTGAATTTGGCACATTCTGCAAGAGTTGGCATCAAACATATTCCAGATTTTTTCTCAGTAACTTTCTGAAAAATATTCTCAGGCACAACATCTTCGTCTGGATATAAATTTGTCAGTAATCGTGCATGTAAAGCTTCTTTCCCATGCTCGGTCACTTTTCCAATTCTAACATCTTGTAGAATAGTCTTGTAAACTTCATCCTTTGCCTGACGCATATTTTCATGCAGTTCAGCATAATTGAAGTTTAACCATATATTGACGTTGCCAATACTCCCTAAGCACTTCCTGGTATCTTCATGCGTGAGCATTTTGAACACAGGTTGCCCTTTCACTGGTGTCAGCTGCAGAAGATCTCCAAAAACAATGATGTGTTTGCCACCAAATAACACATCATACTCTGTTTTGAGAACTTCTTGCATTCTCAAATGCACAAAGGCAAGCATAACATTGGAAACCATGCTTACTTCGTCAATGATAAGAAGTTTCATTTTCCTCAAGACTCTTGAAACTTCAAAACAAGCATCTCCAGATAGCTTGTGATATTCTAATTTGTTGTCATGCTCCACTGGCAGCATCAGTAAACGATGTAAAGTAATCCCTTTAATGTTATGTGCTGCCAGTCCAGTTGGAGCGGTGACAACACAAGACAGCGATGACTCTGTCCTTTCCTGCAAATAACATGAAATTGCTTTAATAAGGAAACTTTTTCCAGTTCCCGCTTCTCCACTCACGTACAGTCGGACAGGCTTCAACGACGTACATGAGCACTCTTTCTTATCATGACTTAATCCATGATCAATTTGCATGGTAAGTTCGTCATATATTTTCCTCTGCTCAACGTTGAGTTGTCTTTCCAACTCTTCTAAGTTAACCGCATCCTCCTGAGCATGTGCCATGGCTCTTTCCACTTCATTCATAGCAGTGGCAGCTTCATTTTCGATAAGAGGTCCTCCTAGTGGATCCTGACTCAATGAAGCAGAACTCTGACTGTCCTGAGAACTGTCTCTGGCAATCTCGGCTGCAATCGTTGCTTCCTGCTCAATTTCCACATTCAACATTTCTACATATTTGGGAAAAGCAGGACATTCTATGGTCTCCTTGGCAGCATTGAAAGAGTCTTCGTAACAGAGGAAATCTCCAAGCAGTTCCTCTTCTGCACGCCAAGGCTTAAAAAGTTGCAAAAGTGCTAAATAGAAAAACTCCTTTTTTTCAGGAGATTCGCCACTCAATTTTCGATGGTTTATCAAGTGGCATTTTCTTTGCTTGACCAGACATCCCTCACTTCCTATTACAGCATACACTCCTTTCTCAGTATCTTCTTTGATGTTCCTCTTGAATATGTAATTTTGCAGAACCTCATACAGACAAACATTCTCGAGGTGACTGCTTCGATTTGGATAATATGTATCCAACATGTTGCTCTTCAAAATGTCGGTACTGTTTGGCTCCTTTTCCGCCAAATACTCAATTTCCCGCACAGGTTTCAGAACTCGATTACGCGTTGCAGCAAGACCAACACTCGCCCAAACGATACTCCTGGACTTGGCATAGAGACTTGCTGAAGACAACCGGTCAGAACATTCGTAAGCTCCGATTTCTCGATGCGACAACATCTTCAGACTGAAACTGTACAACTTCTTGCTGAGGCTCTTTTCATGGGAAATGTCCTCCCACATATCCTTCAATTCTGTCTTCTCTTTTTTGGTGATGTAAGATGTCACATACCTAGCCACAGCCATACAGTTATCAGCCACAAACTGTATATCCATGTTAGCATTCCACATGGACAAAATCACCGGGTTGTAGTCGTTGATGTACTTAGACTCTTCGTTCCTCTTCAAATTGTATGTGTTTTTAGGTGATTTCTTCATCACATTATGTCGCAGCGAAGACATCAAACTGTTCACTCTTCCTTTAGAAATCACCGATCGTGGAAAGCCGAAACGACATTTGGTGTAGAACTTGTCTTTGTTCCGGAATTTACGACGACAGTACTTTCCACATCGATGGCTTTGGAAACGTAGAACTTTTTCTCTTAGGCTTTTTTTCTCCTTTGCGTTTGGAACAGCACACGTAGAATACTGTTCTATGAAACTCATCACTGAGTCGTCTGCATCCGTTCCAAATTTAGGTGCATCCTTGATCCACAGCAACATATGTATATGAGGAGCACCTCTTGCTTGGTACTCCTTCCTCCAGAAGAAATCCAACACCTCTCCAAGAGGTGGATTCTTCTTATTCATGATGAAAGACATCATACCTTCAAATCTATGATTGAAGTACCTACATACATTGACTGGATCCAAAGAGCACAGTTCTCCGGGTGTCTTGAATTCGATGTTTTCTACGTTAGCATTTGCCTCTCGTAGAAATTCAAGTAAGTCTTCCCAGCCATACTCAGCACAGCTCAAAGTGAGGAACCATGTGGGAGTTCCTAAGTTCCTCAGCATACATTTTAAATCACCATGACGACGGTACCAGTACTCATTAGTACCACGCTGACACGCCATGAGATTAATCAGGTGAGAATCCAAAATACTGTCTTGGACATTGACTTTATCCATAAAGTCACTTGCCGAGATGTTTTGCATGTGTATACCACTTTTCAAGATGTGGTTCACTGCATATGACAGTCCAGACAGATCGCTTTCAAACAGGAGATGAAACAAATAAGGAATGCATTGTCAAAACCTAGGATCTCCTGCATACAATCGCAAAGTCCGGTATTCAGAAGCAGGAATTTGATGAGGTCGCTCATCATATCTTCCTCCCTGACCTGTTGGAAAAAGCTGTGGGAAACACCGAGCTTCCAAACTTTCCTCCCAAACACTAATGGGACTCCCTTTCGCTTGTTTCATTTGAAACAACTCAATAGCATTCCCCATGACTTCCTTGGAATGCAAAGGATGAACACTATAATGTTCATATATTTCTTCACTAGTACAGGGTTCTACTTTCTCAATTTGACCAGCACACAAATCGCTATCCTCTTCCTCACTTACTTCCTCTTCTGCAACATATACATTTTTATAGTATTTATTATATTTTTTCAAATACAATGTTGCCCTTTTGACTTTCCTAACATCTACTAAATCTTGCCATATTTTCTTATTCTTTGTCGGAACCCCATTAACTAAGATAACCAGAGGTTCCTCTTCCACTTTTTCTACTCCAATTGTGTTAATGTTTTTCTTCAAATCTAGAGGCAAATAAACAACTCTTCCCTTTAATCCTCTCTGTAAATCTGATGGAGGCAATTTCCCTGTCTTTGGCTCCATTCTTACAATAGCCTGAAAGGGATGGATACTTTGAATCAAAATAGATTCATAAGTATTTAAATCCTTCAATTCAGAAGGAATTTCAACCAATTCCAGATTATTATGAACTGCTCTAGCAGGCATCTGGTTTTGATTTAATTTGTTACAACAATAAGTACACACACGTTGATCCAATCCCAAATCAAAACAATTTTCTACCATCAAGTATGTTGTAAAATCCTTCCATTCACTATTATTTTCCCTTTCACTTTTTCCATATAAATCCACTAACTTAGTCTGATTCTTATAATAAGTGCGTCGACAACACACACAAGTGAAATTTGGCCTCTCACTTGATTTCACCTCAAACGTCGCAATTTCCCTCTGGAAATTATCTGTACTGGAAACCTGTACACTATCTTCCACATTACTCTCTTCTTCTTGGTCAATTTCAACATTCTCCTCTTTACTTCCAAAGTAACAAAACTCAATTTCTTCACATATATTTTTCACATCTATTTCAGAACCATGCAAAAGAGCAGCGCATAATTGTTTTAGCATAATTGCTGGACTCTTAGCATAATACAACATTCTAACTAATTTCCTCACTTTATTATGATGCACTGCTAGCATCCTGAAATGATGAAAAACACTCTGGCATACTCTCCTGGAAAGACAAGCCAGTGAATGACCATGCAAACCTATCACTTCTCTCACTCTGCAAGGATCTAATTCTTGCAACAACTTCATTTTCTGCTTCAAACTTTTCTTACTAAATGACCGTATAAAATCACAAAGCAAATTGATGGAATCCTGTCGTACACTGCAAATACTACTACACTTCCAGGTGTACACAGGACCCTTAGGACGTCTCCCTAAAACCTCATTACCTAACACCTCTTCTATCTCTGTTCTCACAAGTTTTTCTTTTTCAACTGGACAACCATCTTTCACTTCATAAGCTCGACCACTGGTGTCAACTGCATGCACCAAATCATTATCCTGGAAATAACTCTCCTCATTAAAAAATGCCTCAGAGCTTGAACTATGCATCCATTCTCCAGAAAAAACTTCACAAAAATTACTACGATTAACTATTCTCTTCCATCTACTATTTCTTTTGAAATCATAAATTACCTTGTTTAGCTTCCTAATTCTATTGATTGTCAAAATAAATAACTTACGTTTAATTTCAAAGGCCTGATCAATAACTTTCTCAACTATTTTTTTTCTCTTATAAAAAACCACTTTCTGCTGACCTTTCTTAATATTTTTTAACAAATTCCCAATTATCCTGTTGCGGAACATTCGTTTACGAATATCCCTAAACTGTTGTTTCCTTCTACTTTCATGCATAGAGTTATCTCTTACTCTAGCAGTAACATTTCTCATTGGCCTTTCCTTACCATTTGAATTCGGTCTCCTTTTCTGGAGTGAAACATTTTCTGTAGTAATATTTTTTTTACTACACATATTTCTTATGACTGTTTTTCGACTCTTACCCGGTGCTTTCTTGGTGACTTGACAAATCTTTTTGTTAGAGGACTGCTGCAATATTCCATGCTCCTGCTGTCTTTGACGTTTTCCAGCCTTTCTTACTCTTTCTTTGCTAGGCATCCTAAAATCTTGAAATAATGTGCAGTTGAATCTGTGGTAAAATATAATAAAAAATGTTATTAACCACTATTACCCAACAGTAAATTAATAACAGTCATCAAAAACTTAACACACTACTTAAGTATATAATATACTGAAGCCTATCTTCAATTTTTCACTGAACAGGACTCATCTCTTCTTAACCTTGGATAAACCTCACCTACACTGTGTCCCCTGCACATAATTAAATGTAAAGGGGCAGATTTATATTAACTAGCACATCCCCAGGGATGCACCAGTTAACGTGCACCGCTGCTCTGCCACCCACGGTGTGCCGCATTTACAATCAGATAGGACAAAGCTACATCAAAACCCTGCGCCTGCTTGAAGCAGGCATAGATCTTGACGCAGGTAGGCTGAAAGCTAAAGCAACAACTAAGTGTCGTGTGCAGAAGTTACAAAAAAGGAAAAATGGCGTTTAAACCAGTAATGAGACCATGCTAACGTAATACAGAGTAAAAATATCCAGGATCTACATCAGTTTGGCGTTCACGAACCTGGCAGGTACAAGGCACTGAGGCTTTCCACCGTGCATGTCTCATCCCAAAACATATGTTGTTTGTGAATGAAACAATTTCCCAGACCAAATGCTTTGGATTGGCTACTTCTAAAAAATTAAACACCCCTACTATCCCGGAGTTAGAGGAATACGAGGGTTGGAGTAATTTTACTCGTTGTCTATTAAAGATTTACAGGCCCTACTCCGTAATTCTTCCTTTAACATTTCCAGTATAAATCCAAAAGGTTGACTGCTTTGGCAACGTGCCTTATCCACGGTTTAATAACGCTGCCTTTTGCTTTATATAAGTTTTCAAATTGTATGAAATATATACCAATAGGTCGTTATTAACCTTTAGGTAGTGGTTTTCTTCATCAAGTCTGGTCGCTTCCATACACATACAGATTTTCAAAGATGATCAAGAACTTTATCTGAATGGAGAGGAATGCACTGAGACGCCAGATCATTCACTAATGTGTACGCACAGACAGTTACACGGTTCATGCAACAAACACCGACCAAATATGGCTTGCGTGTTGCAAGGCACGCCAGTTCCTGCTATCATCCCCACGTTCAAGTTCTTGGAAAATGGTAGTTATTTGATGCTCAATAATGAAGATTGTTCTGGGTTAATTAAAAGTATTCATTTTATCGTAACAGTAAATGAACGGGTTATTTGCTGCAGAAATGTTCTATTTCCTCCCACACATGAACATAGGGAGTTTTCAATCTGGCCACAAATACCAACCTTGGGAGCACATTTCAACAGCATGGCAAGAATAAGAGCTCTTTTGTCTCAGAGAGAGGTGGCCTTGAGTTCGGCCCGTGAAACTTTCGTGCTTCACATAGCGAACACCCGTACAGAGGTGCAGACCCTTTTAAATACAGATTCGACTTTGCATTTCAGCAAGATTACCCATTCATTTCCATGCAGCAGGAGGCCCATAGGAATGAAGGTGCAATTTGCGATTAGCAATTACCTCATCGCAAATTACGAATTTTTCCGACGGTGCAGGGGTATCTCAAGAACACCCTGCTGCACCCCTGAAAAAAAAATTTGGGGTCATATGGCGCACATAAATTTTGAAAACATTCCTTTACCTCAAAAACGATTTTCAACTCATAATTTGAAAACACTGCACATGGGGAAATGACTTAAAATGTCCTTAAGACAC
Organism: Lissotriton helveticus; assembly: GCF_964261635.1. Taxonomy (NCBI): domain Eukaryota; kingdom Metazoa; phylum Chordata; class Amphibia; order Caudata; family Salamandridae; genus Lissotriton; species Lissotriton helveticus. Next base: position 263,852,100 of record NC_136069.1, read on the forward strand.
ATAAAAGCATTTTTTGATTGCCTTTGCAGCATGTTTCAGTCACCTTTAACATGCCTATGTAACGGAAACATTCAAAATCTAAATTTGCCATGCACAGGTGGGAGCATATTTACAAGCAATTTGCTCCACAGACAAACTTCTTACATTGAAATGGGAAAGACTCTCAATTACCTTATAAAGAAGCAGACACCATTATTTCCTTCTCATCAATATTAAAACCATTGCTTTTTCTCAAAAACGATTTACAAGTCATAATTTGAAAACACTCCACAGCTCCTATGCACATAAAAGCCCTGTCAGTACTAATACTTCACATTTTCTCCAATTACAATTTCTCAAACAAACAAAATCTATTTGTGAAACACTTGAGACAAAGCAACATTTGAAAAACACAACTTTCTTCATAATTTTCTCCTTAAAGCACACTATTTTCTATCTAAATTAAAGAAATTTTTTCTCACCTTAGCAAGTACTTTGAGTTTCAAAACAGTCTCAGAAACACACCAATTTGTCTTCAGCAGAGCAAAAGGTATGCACTCCAGAGTCTGCAGCTATCAAAAGCACAGAAATGCTGTAATTCCTCACACAGATCTCTCATGTCACCCAATCAAAACTCTTCCCTCACTTTTTTTCAAAGCAAAACCCTTCCCCCCTCTGCCCCCTCTCTGCTTTTTCTGCATAGCAACCACCTCTTGCAAGACCTCTCACACAACAATGTTGCAATTGAACTCTGAACTCTCAGTGCACCTGCATATCCAAAGCATTCTTTCATTTAATGATTTTTTCTTCGCCACTCAAAATACATCTTTCAACGAACTCATCCATGCACACTAACTTTCTGTTTTCAGCAATCAAAATCCACCAATCACTCTTACTGCTTCATTAACACAGAAACTCCTCAGTTTTTTTCATTTTACACTCTCATTTTTTCAACTGCCATTTCATTGCCACACTTCATCTGACTGCAGGAGAACCTTCTCTCGCCATGTTTTCTGTCTGGATTGTTGGACATAGCTACATCTATTGGGCTCAAAGGTACGCTGAAAACAGGAATTTACCTAACCTCAATTTACAAGATGTGGAAATTAAGTGGTTTGGCCACAGAGGATTAAAATGTCACCAATTGATACCATTGGTGAAAACCTTTATGCATTTGCCAAAACCTGACCTGTTAATTGTGCACTGTGGAGGTAATGATTTGGGCACTTTGACTGGGGTAGGTCTGGAAATGCTTTTAAAGGACACCTTTGAGCAATTGATGGCACTTTTTCCTCAGACTGCCTTGGTATATTCAAATATATGCCAAAGACAGAAATGGAGGTGGTCGAACCAATTTTGTCCACAAATTGAGAAATCGAGGAAGCATGTAAACAAATCTGTTTCAGCTTACATGAGAGACCATGGAATGGGCTCCCTGTACAACAATAACTTGCGTTACTACATGCAAGATATCTACAGAGGAGATGGAGTTCACTTCTCAGATGAGGGCAACAGAGTTTTCACTCTGAATTTAAGAATGTGCATTGGTACCTACTTATAAGTACCTAAATGTACCATAAACCCAAAAGCTCTTCTCAGAGCTACCCTACATCTGATCACTCACAATTATTATTGTACTCTAACTTTTTTCACTAATTTTCAAGAAAGTACGCTCCCCAGAACGCTTCCCGGTTCGCGAACCGAGCGCACTCCACGCAAAAAAACTAAAAAAACGGTATATATTTTTTTGCCCTGCGAGAACCTTTCAAAGCCTCCACATCAAACCTAGGGGGTCAGGGACGATCTACTATGCCCCCTTATGGTCATTTGCCCCTTCGCTTTGGCCTCCTCTTGTCTCTCGATCCTACCGAGAGACAAGATGGCGGCCGCTACGGACTGTTTGGAATGTTTACAGACGCCGAAAAACCAATCAGCTTCGCAAACCTCCGTAACGCGAAAAGTACGCGAAGCGGAGCGCTGTTACAGATATATATCTTTTTTTGAACGTTAATTTCTCAAAATCCACTGGAGCACATATATTGAGACCTAGCAAAGGCACATCGGGCTACCAGTCCCTACAATTTTGCCAAGTTTCGTGCAAATCCATTCAGCCGTTCGATTATTATTATTATTTTTTTTTTTGCCCCGCGGGGCCCTTTTAAAACCTCCACATCAAACCTAGGGGGTCAGCGAGGATCTACTATTCCCCCTTATGGTCATTTGCCCCTTCGCTTTCGCCTCCTCTTGTCTCTCGATCCTACCGAGAGACAAGATGGCGGCCGCTACGGACTGTTTGGAATGTTGACAGACGCCGGAGAACCAATCAGCTTCGCTTCACAAAGCTCCGTTGCGCGAAAAGTCCGCGAACCAGACCGCTGCCTGGTCCGCGCTTACAGATATATATCTTTTTTTAAACGTTAATTTCTCAAAATCCACTGGAGCACATATATTGAGACCTACAAAAGGCACATCGGGCTACCAGTCCCTACAATTTTGCCAAGTTTCGTGCAAATCCATTCAGCCGTTCGGGCTAAAAGTGAGGCCAACCGCCCTATGGAAATTAACATGGGAAAAACGCGTTTTGGGACCCCCCTTTTTTCTCGGCCCCCCCTTGACGAACCCCCCCCAAATTTTCAAAGGCTGCTCAGAAACAAAATGTGCCATTTTCCTGAAAATTTCAGCCAATTCCGTCCACAAACGGCAAAGTTATTAGACATAGAATTTTCAAAAAACCCATAGAGAAAAAATCCTAACTATATATACCTACTGGCGACCGCCAGTAGGTAATATATATTTATGTTAAATCGCACTATTGCACTTTATATGTATATATGGATTTATTCAGGAATTCTAATTTGCCAATTGGACTCTTTTTTTTAAAAATTAGATTGTGGTTTCGATCAAATGTTTTCATGACGCTAGTTTAATAACCAATTAATTTTCCGCTCTATTCAAATATATAGTCGGAAATGTTATAGTAGGTCATGATAATTTGTCCTGATGGCATAATGAACTATATACATCAGCAATAATTCAGCAACTGTTTTTTTCAATCACGCAGTCTGTTTGCTATGTTTATCATTAACTTGCGGAACATGTGACCTGAGTGGGAAGGGCATATTATTTAAAAATGGCTTCAATCGTTTACAGCCTTTATGTGATCAAGGGCGCCTGAGCCCAAAACGCGTCATCTGTTGAATGCTGCTGAAAAGGTTGAAATAAAACATCCTGCCTGACAAAGAAGTGGTTCGCTTCTCCTTCTTCGCCGCCGAGGTTTTGGTGGAAGTGGACGGAGTTACATACTTGCGATTTGAAATTTACGGAAGTCTGGCTTTCTTCCGTTCTGCGAACCCTCTCACCCGGAAGCGGCTGCCGCCATTAAGTCAAGGATTTGGATGTTCGTGGCGAAACATTGGTAGCAGCCCCCTCTTGCCGCCACACGTCACACGAGATCAAGGGTTACTGGCTGGCGAGTAGAACCGGACAGGTTCGAAGCTGAAGCAGAGACAGCACCCGGTGAGTGACGACGGCATTGTGGCAGAGGTGGGGAGATAACAGGCACTTACGAAGTTAGCTCGAGAAACGATTCGGGTTACATTAGTATCCTAAATACCTATCAGCCAGCATGACAGACGAGGCTGTACGCCAGCGTCAGCGTGAGGCAGCAGCGGAAGAGTTGTTCTGCAAAAGACCAGCGGCAAATTCAAACATTGCACCTACCACTAGTAAAACGGCAGGGGCGGATGAGAATGAAAAAACGCTACTGAGAAATTTAGAAAAGTACATGCGCCTAGAAATGACCAAATGGTGGGAGCACTGCTCATTATCCAAGTATGCAGAGGTAGGCCGGGTTCCGAGAGGTCTTCGTTTTCTTTTGGCTCCGACCTATGATAACCCTAACCCTGCAATGTTGAAAGAATGGGCACAGAACAACTTGGAGGCTTCCATGACCTCAGTCCGCACCTTAATTAAATATGCAGCAATCGACAGGGAGGAAATCTTGAAAAAAATCGAAAACATTGAGGAAGAACTTAAAAAGTCCACCAAAGTCGATTATATCAAAACTGCCAGAATCGCTATTGAGGAAAGACTTCGCAAACATGAGGAAAAGATCAAACATCGTAAAGCCCATAAGTTTGCCAGAGATGAATCAGACTATAACAACGGGCAAATCTTCACATTCGCCCGAAAATATAACAATGAAAACCGAAAAAAATTCGGGGAACGGAAGGGAAAGAGCAATGTGGAGTTGAATGCACAGCAGCCTGCCGCAATGGAAGGAGCAGCGGCAGAAAGCTCCAGTTTTGATTCTATCTCTATATCAAGCGAATCTAGCATAGGAAGCGGAGAAAGGCCTACACCAGCAATTGTACTAGACATGGGTGAGGAATTGGATTTTTTAGCATCAGAGAGACTGCGCACATTAAGACCGAGAAAGGACAGCAAACAGCAACAAAAAAGTCAAGAAAAAATAGACGAAGAAAAGAAAGACGAAAAAAGCTCAAACAAAGGAGGAAAAAACAAAAAGAAGAGCAATTGGACACGGAGAAAGTAAATGGAGATAGAACCATCATCAATCTGTCCAATGTGCCCCTGACTGAAACGGAGAAATCTTTGCTGTCATTAGGTCTCAATTTCTGTCCCAGCCAAACATTCAACTATAGCTCTACGAGAATAGATGTTTTCAGATTTGTGAGAAAACTCAAGCTGAAAAAGTATTTTTCTTTGAAGAATACCAAAGACAAAGACGCAGAGCTACAGCGAGATCCCAACAATCATGTAGATAGTTTGGGTATTGAAGCGGCGGACATTCCAACATACCTAGACCTACATGATTTGAATACTGGCGAGGCAGGAACAGATGAAACTGAGTGTGACTCATCTACTCAAACTAGGATGAGAAACATCAACCTGCTGCAAAAGGGCGCTGGGATCAGCCCCTTTAAGAAGAAATCCAAATACATCCCCATGATGCCGAGGGATGCGTTAGATACGTTTCATGATTGCGTGGTTGAGGACATTAAAAAATTTAATAAACAAATACAATCCAAAAAATTCAAACAAAAAAAGCAAATCGAACAAAGGAAGAAAGACTATGCTAAGTTGATGAAAAAACTAAGTGAGAACAATGAAATCATCATTAAAAAATCGGACAAGGGCGGCAACTTGGTAATTTGGCCCCGAGCAGATTACATCAAGGAGGCAAAGCGCCAATTGAATGATATGAACTGCTATGAGCCGTCTAACACCAAAAAGTACATTATGGCTACAAATTCACTTAAAAAGTTGTTGATACAATCACGGAGTGATGGCCTGATTTCAAATGATGAATTCAAATTTATGCACAATGAAAACCCTATTGTACCAGTACTGTACTTAATACCCAAAGTGCATAAAGGTGTGTCTCCCATTCCTGGCAGGCCTATCATTTCCGCTATAGGGGGTGCAGCGGAACAGGTGGGCCAGTATGTAGACTTTTTTCTACAGAGTCATGTAAAAACCCTGCCTAGTTACATCAAGGATACAGGTGATTTCCTGGGAAAAATAAGGAATATCCAATGGTCAGATGGTATGTATTTAGTCTCACTAGACATAGAGTCTTTATACACCAGTGTAGACCACCAGGCAGGGTTAAATGCTGTAAAATTCTTTTTGGACCAAAGATCGTGCGAATACTATCAGCACAACAAAGCTTTAATCAATCTGATAAGTTGGTGTCTCAACAACAACTTCTTCCTTTTTGGAAAGGAGTTGTTCAAACAACTAAGGGGCGTGGCCATGGGAGCCTGCTTCTCCCCCAGTTACGCATGCTTGCATGTCGGCTGGTGGGAGGAGCAGGTTCTCAAGAGGGACTATTCTTCCATATTTAAAGAAAACATCAAACACTACTACAGGTACATTGATGACATCTTCATCGTGTGGCAAGGTAGTAAAGAGAAAGCATTGGAATTCATTCAGAACATCAATCGAAATAGTTTGAATCTCCACTTTACCCACCACATAGACAGTTCCAGTTTAGAATTCCTGGATGTCAAGCTGTATGTAGCTGATGGAAGAGTAGAAAGTACCCTGTTTAGAAAATCCACTGCGGGCAATGTCACGCTCCATGCCTCGAGTGCCCATCCCAGGCATCTGATTGTGAGCATGCCCTATGGGGAGCTATTATGCTTGAAAAGAATTTGTAGCACGGAGGTTGAATTCAATACCTGTGCTGCAGAATCCATGCGACCCATGAAGGAAATAGGCTATTCTGATAAGATCTTGACATCAGCCCTGTCCAAAACCTCTCTAAGATCAAGAGCAAGCTTACTACCAGCCCCCACAGAGGAAGGACCTGCCCCGCATGATTTACCTGATTCACCAACTATTTCTGGGTCATCTGGAATTGACCAATGTCCGAGACTAATCACAGCCTATAGTGAGAATGAACGTAAGATAAGATCTATCATCAATAAGAATTGGGCAATAGTTCTTACTGACCCCGTTCTTAGAATGAACTTGCCATCCAACCCTACTATCACCTTCAGCAGAGCAAGAAACATGGGAGCAATATTAGATCCTACGAGTCCTGAAGTAAAAAGTAAACCTAACTGGTTGAAACCTAAAGATGGATTCTATAAATGCTCCACATGTCGTGCATGCAAGTTTGGAATAAACACCACAGAATACCATACTCCATTCAGTCCTACACCATATAAGATATTGGGGAATTTCAATTGTAAAACTGAATTCGCAGTTTACGTTCTCACTTGTACCTGTGGGCTTAACTACATCGGTAGTACTAAGCTGCAGGTTCATGAGAGAATCCTTCAACATCTAAGTGCCATCTTACATAGTGATCCCAATTATCCAGTGGCACGCCACTTTAAACAGGTACATGGAAACAATTTATCTTGTTTAAAGTATTATGTGGTATCTTCCGTCCCTAAACCACGCAGAGGAGGGAATAGAGAGGCTTTGCTTAGGAGATTAGAAACCAAATTTATTCTTAATTTCGATAGCAAATGCCCAAATGGACTGAACAACACCGAAGACATGTACACGTGCCTGTAATTTATGTATTCTGATTGTTCTGTGTGGGATATATCTTAGATCCCAGAATTAGTTACTGGTCTTGATGCAGATAACTCTATTTGTTTTTTTTTACCATGTACTTATTGTTATTTCGAGATATAGTTGGGAATATTCGGTAGTTTCCGATATATGATGTATGAGGACTGCCGATTCCTAATCTCACTTCTTTCACACTTTGGCTGAGACAATTTGATCAGATGTAGGGCATCATTTGTATGAGAGAAGTAATCTCCTCAACTGTAGTTGAAGATTATTAGATCTGACTCCACTCAAAAAAATAAGTTGCTGTCATCTTGTTACACATTGTATCTTTGTGTTATGTCCTAGCCTTGGTTTGGGTTGCAAGATGCATTTTTGTCTTGCAATCATTTTATCCATGCACGGAATCACACACTTGTTGTACATGGTATATTGCACATCTGTTAGAAAAAATTAGATTTAAAAAAAGTTATAGATACTGGTGCTATGCTCTGCAATTGTTTTGCATATTCTTTTTTAACCAGAGTCACGAATCAGCAAGTAATTACATGCATTCATGCAGTTATGTTAAATCGCACTATTGCACTTTATATGTATATATGGATTTATCCAGGAATTCTAATTTGCCAATTGGACTCTTTTTTTTAAAATTAGATTGTGGTTTCGATCAAATGTTTTCATGACGCTAGTTTAATAACCAATTAATTTTCCGCTCTATTTAAATATATAGTCGGAAATGTTATAGTAGGTCATGATAATTTGTCCTGATGGCATAATGAACTATATACATCAGCAATAATTCAGCAACTGTTTTTTTCAATCACGCAGTCTGTTTGCTATGTTTATCATTAACTTGCGGAACATGTGACCTGAGTGGGAAGGGCATATTATTTAAAAATGGCTTCAATCGTTTACAGCCTTTATGTGATCAAGGGCGCCTGAGCCCGAAACGCGTCATCTGTTGAATGCTGCTGAAAAGGTTGAAATAAAACATCTTGCCTGACAAAGAAGTGGTTCGCTTCTCCTTCTTCGCCGCCGAGGTTTTGGTGGAAGTGGACGGAGTTACATACTTGCGATATATATATATTACCTACTGGCGGTCGCCAGTAGGTATATATAGTTAGGATTTTTTCTCTATGGGATTTTTGAAAATTCTATGTCTAATAACTTTGGCGTTTGTGGACGGAATTGGCTGAAATTTTCAGGAAAATGGCACATTTTGTTTCTGAGCAGCCCTTGAAAATTTGGGGGGGGGTTCGTCAAGGGGGGGCTGAGAAAAAAGGGGGGTCCCAAAAAGTGTTTTTAACATTGAGTTTTCCATAGGGCGGTTGGCCTCACTTTTAGCCCGAACGGCTGAATGGATTTGCACGAAACTTGGCAAAATTGTAGGGACTGGTAGCCCGATGTGCCTTTTGTAGGTCTCAATATATGTGCTACAGTGGATTTTGAGAAATTAACGTTTAAAAAAAGATATATATCTGTAACAGCGGACCGGGCAGCGCTCCAGGACGCGTACTTTTCGCACAACGGAGCTTTGTGAAGCGAAGCTGATTGGTTCTCCGGCGTCTGTCAACATTCCAAACAGTCCGTAGCGGCCGCCATCTTGTCTCTCGGTAGGATCGAGAGACAAGAGGAGGCCAAAGCGAAGGGGCAAATGACCATAAGGGGGAATAGTAGATCCTCGCTGACCCCCTAGGTTTGATGTGGAGGTTTTAAAAGGGCCCCGCGGGGCAAAAAAAAATAATAATAATAATAATCGAACGGCTGAATGGATTTGCACGAAACTTGGCAAAATTGTAGGGACTGGTAGCCCGATGTGCCTTTGCTAGGTCTCAATATATGTGCTTCAGTGGATTTTGAGAAATTAACGTTCAAAAAAAGATATATATCTGTAACAGCGCACCGCTTCGCGTACTTTTCGCGTTACGGAGCTTTGCGAAGCGAAGCTGATTGGCTCTCTGGTGTCTGTAAACATTCCAAACAGTCCGTAGCGGCCGCCATCTTGTCTCTCGGTAGGATCGAGAGACAAGAGGAGGCCAAAGCGAAGGGGCAAATGACCATAAGGGGGCATAGTAGATCCTCGCTGACCCCCTAGGTTTGATGTGGAGGTTTTAAAAGGGCCCCGCGGGGCAAAAAAAAATAATAATCGAACGGCTGAATGGATTTGCACGAAACTTGGTAAAATATTAGGGACTGGTAGCCCGATGTGCCTTTGCTAGGTCTCAATATATGTGCTTCAGTGCATTTTGAGAAATTAACGTTCAAAAACAAGATATATATCTGTAACAGCGCTCCGCTTCGCGGAGATAAAATTATATCTGTATTACCTAGCTGCTGCTAACACCAGTTAGCGACGGCTAGTAGGAGATAGCGACCATCTTGGGCCCCACTTTGCATGTGAGTGATATTTATCACTAATGACATGCAAAGTGGGCATGCCAAGATGTTAGCGACTGGAAACAGTCGCTAACATCGCTATCTCCTATTATCAACTTTTGGAAATATTCGAGATAAGCGCGAATATCTCCAAAAAGTAACAGCTGCCCTGAGCAGTTCTTAGCCATGTTATCCAATGGGAGGTGGATAACATGGCTAAGAGCATTAGCTCGGTAATGCATGAATATCGCTGAGTTTTCAGCGATATTAATGCATTGCGGTAGTTTTTTATCGTATTTGCGATAAACCTTGATAATAGCAAGGTTTATCTGCGATAATTTCTGACGGTAAAAAAATCTTTGCAATGCATCGTTAGGGATAAATATCGCTTAACTTTGGTAATATGCCCCAACGTCTGTTAACATTCGATTCGAAGGAAATCAGGAAGTGTTGAAAAACATTGTCTGCGCCATCTTGTCTTTTTTCAAATGCCACACTTTTGTCGTGCACGGCAGCCATTTTAGATGCCTTGACCAGACCCACTCTGTGCACGCTGTCGATCCTTAGCATGGCTCCCCACCCTCGCAAGCATCTCACCCAGGCAGTGGTCACCCCCGCTCTCTGTCTTATCCATGGGTAATAAACCTCCCCCCATCTGCGCTGTTCTTCCCTGAGAATCACACCCTGTGCCCGCCCGACACCTCCCTTTCGCCCTATTCACTACCGCACCCTCTGACACTCCTTTTCCTCTGTGTCCGATTGTCCAGGCTGGTCCTAGGGTATCAGCTAGCCCTGCAGATGTAGTTTATGGCCACAGCTGTAAAGAATCACCCCTCTTCAAAGGAGTTATAGTAGATCAAGGCCCACACTCGATGAGATCCGTCACAGCAGAAGCGTTGCTATTATCTGAAAACCATCCTGTATTGTGATTGGGGAGGGGACCGAGCGTGAAGCGGAAGATTCTAGGGATGACTCTTTGTACATCAAAGTTTTTACAATTATGTGTCACATTAAAAATATATAGCACTCCGACAAAGTAGTAAGATTATAAAACTTTAATAATTTATAAATATATACAAGAAAACAAAAATAGTAATAACATATAAACATTTTTAGGGAAAAACAACGAAGTAGCGGTCGGCTGTGCGAATAGTCCCAACGCAGCACAACGTCCAGATTTCCGGCGTGGGGCGTCGCGGGGGTGGGTCATCCGTAGCAAACTGTTGTGCGAATAGTTCCAAGGCAGCAGAACGCGCCGAAATCTAGATGACACGAAAGTGATGTCTAGTAAGTTGCCACCCAGCAAATAACGGCGTGGGGCGTCGCGGGGGGTGGGTCATCAGTAGCAAACTGTTGTGCGAATAGTACCAAGGCAGCAGAACGATGGCACCAAGGTGATGTCCAGTAAGTTGCCGCACTGGTTTTGGTATCCTACAATGCTGCTCCGAATAACGGCGTGGGGCGCCCCGGGGGAGGCGGCGTGAACGGGCCTCTCCAGGTGGAGTGTCATCTGTTGTAGTGGGGCGCCCCTTTACCGTTTCAGTTGCCATTCCGTCCGTTTTTGGTCCACTGTGTCAAAAGCCGCAATTCAGCTGAGTTGCGCCCACTCTTGCGGTGCAGCGATAGGCGGCTGTCACAGGACTCTCAAAATGGCGGCAGGCTCTTTCCTTTTTGGGCCTGGTCCACTGAAATGGCCCTGGGACACCTTGGAAATCGGACGCTTGTCTGCTAGGTCTTGGACCCCATTCTCGAAAGCGTCCCCTCCGCCTTGAGAATTCATCAAAAGTTTTGGGGGCCCCGACTTCTGCAGGCTTCTGGTGGGGAGCGGCTGCCATGATTGCTCGCGGAATGACCACGACGGAGCTACGAGATGGTGGTGCTCTCATGCTGACGCCAGCTTCAGTCTGAAACATCCAGAAACAAAGTGGGGCTTTCATCGTTTGGGAAAAAAAAAAAGTTTTCATCCAATGAAAAGTGTTGTTTTTAGGTCATATGATCAAGCCTTCCATCATTAGGAAACCAAAAGTAAAATGAACCAATGAAAAGTTTTATAAACAAGTCACATGACCTGTTATGCGGCATAGGGTATAAAATGCGGAGAAAATACGTTGGCACGTGAGGCGGCGTCAGTAGCGGACCGATGTGCGAATAGGCCGAAGGCAGCACAACGCGCCAAGATCCGGATGGCACCGAGGTGGTGTCTAGTAAGTTGCCGCACTGGTGTGGCCATCCAACAATGCTGAAAGTCGGCGTGGGGCGCCCCGTTGGCCTGTGAGTTTGCGTCAGTAGCGGACCGATGTGCGAATAGGCCGAAGGCAGCACAACGCGCCAAGATCCGGATGGCACCGAGGTGGTGTCTAGTAAGTTGCCGCACTGGTGTGGCCATCCTACAATGCTGAAAGTCGGCGTGGGGCGCCCCGTTGGCCTGTGAGATGGCGTCAGTAGCGGACCGATGTGTGAATGGGGCCGAAGGCAGTGCAACAATATTTTCGGAATAGAAGACACCACTAGGCGCTGAGATGCCAAGATCCGGATGGCACCGAGGTGGTGTGTAGCAAGTTGCCGCACTGGTGTGGCCATCCTACAATGCTGAAAGTCGGCGTGGGGCGCCCCGTTGGCCTGTGAGTTTGCGTCAGTAGTGGACCGATGTGCGAATGGGGCCAAAGGCAGCGCAACAATAGTTTCTGACTGACACCACAAGGCGCTGAGATGCCAAGATCCGGATGGCACCGAGGTGGTGTCATAGTTGAGAGTTCTGAGCAGCGGTTGTAACACTGTCTGAAGCTTATTTGCAGCTGCTGCAGCTTCACTACGCGTCAAGATCCGGATGGCACCGAGGTGGTGTCTAGTAAGGTGTACTGGTGTGGCCATCCTACAATGCTGAAAGTCGGCGTGGGGCGCCCCGTTGGCCTGTGAGTTTGCGTCAGTAGCGGACCGATGTGCGAATAGGCCGAAGGCAGCACAACGCTCCAAGATCCGGATGGCACCGAGGTGGTGTCTAGTAAGTTGTCGCACTTCTGTGGCCATCCTACAATGTTGAAAGTCGGCGTGGGGCGCCCCGTTGGCCTGTGAGATGGCGTCAGTAGCGGACCGATGTGCGAATGGGGCCAAAGGCAGCGCAACAATATTTTCTGATTTGAAGACACCACAAGGCGCTGAGATGCCAAGATCCGGATGGCACCGAGGTGGTGTCTAGCAAGTTGTGGCACTGGTGTGGCCATCGTACAATGGTAAAAGTCGGCGTGGGGCGCCCTGTTGGCCTGTGAGATGGTGTCAGTAGCGGACTGATGTGTGAATGGGGCCAAAGGCAGCGCAACAATATTTTCTGACTGACACCACAAGGCGCTGAGATGCCAAGATCCGGATGGCACCGAGGTGATGTCTAGCAAGTTGCTGTACTGGTGTGGTCATCCTACAATGCTGAAACTCGGCGTGGGTCGCCCCATTAGCCTGTGAGATGGCGTCAGTAGCGGACCGATGTGCGAATAGGCCGAAGGCAGCACAACGCGCCAAGATCCGGATGTCACCGTGGTGGTTTCATAGTTGAGAGGCACTTCATCTGCAGTGGGGCGTCGAGATCCGGATGGCACCGAGGTGATGTCTAGCAAGTTGCTGTACTGGTGTGGTCATTCTACAATGCTGAAAGTCGGCGTGGGGCGCCCCATTAGCCTGTGAGATGGCGTCAGTAGCGGACTGATGTGCGAATGGGGCCAAAGGCAGCGCAACAATATTTTCTGAAGAGAAGACACCAAAAGGCGCTGACATTCCAAGATCCGGATGGCACCGAGGTGGTGTCTAGCAAGCTATGCAGTTGAGTTGTGTGCGCACTTGCGGCGAATAGGTCGAAGGCAGCATAACAATGTTTTCTGAATAGAAGACACCACAAGGCGTTGAGATTCGGTTACCACCGAGGTGATGTCTAGCAAGTTGCCGCACTGGTGTGGCCATCCTACAATACTGCTCCGAATAACGGCGTGGGGTGCCCGAAGGGGGGGGGAGCCGGCGTGAATGGGCCTTCCTAGGTGGAGGCTCGTCTGCTGTAGTGGGGCGCCCCTTTACCGTTTCAGTTGCCATTCAGCTGAGTTTCGGCTGCTCTTGATGCTACAGCGACAGGCGGCTGCAAGAGGACTCTCAAAATGGCGGCCTGTTCTTTGGATTTGGGCCTGGTCCACTAAAATGGCCCTGGGACACCTTAGAACTCGGACGCTCGATTTTTTTTTCCTTTCCTGTACATGCAAAAAAAGGTAAATGCCCGGTACGTTACACGCTTCATCTGCCACGATGAACTCTCCAGAGGAACCGAAAAAAAATATAGTTGTGGTAACTATACCATGCATCGTCATATGGAGAGGTGGCACCAATTAATTATAGTGCTGCATAAAAGAGAGATTTGGAGGAGAACCCCTGACCTGCTAGTACATTCATCAAAGAAGTGGCACTGAGAGCTTCAGAGGCAAGGGAAACGGTCCCAAATATTTAGAAGAACTTTGGAAAGATTAAAATGACATGTTTAGATTGTGGCAAATTAATTTCATGTGGACAGATGAGTGTTACTCTAATAAATACAGCATATGAACATGATCATAGTCGATGGTTGGTAGAGACATTTTGACTATATCCTGGACCTGCCCGTCCTCGCCCAAAATGGCGCCGGAATAAATGGGACTCGTAACTCCTTGTTGTGTACTGGTTGCAGAACCTTGAAATCACGAGATACATATGCAGTTTTGAAGCACATGGCGGGCGGGGACGAGAATTGATTGAATATTTCGACATCCCTATTGATATTAAGTTCTGATGTGTTATTGATTACTGTACTATTGAAAGTTCGAATTAACGTCACCCATGGTACTTGCCCGCAAATGTATATCTAGATAATTTTATTGTAACTGGCCCTGTCGTATTTTAATTATAAAATGTACGTCCACCGATTCCGTAACTGTTAGACACCTTAGTTCTTGCAACCTAATGGCCCGCCCGTTACGTTCCTCTACAGTGTAAATGTCTATTCATCATATACGATTACAGTTTGCTCCGTGGCAGGCCCACGTGGTTATAGGCTCGTATTTGTATAATGAAATTTTCACAATAAAGGTTTTTAAAAGAAAACATGGTAGTAGTATATACATTGGTAAAGTTTTTAATAATAGTGACTGTTTTAGAATCATTAAAAGGCAAGTGAAATAAAGCAGACCAATTACATGAAGGGTAAAAGGTATAATACGAAGGAACGCAGTAAAGATAAATGGTCAAGGGCTGTTGTGTTTTCTATTCCTGCAACATAAAGTGATCGATAAGAATCTCATATTCAGGCGTATCGGCGACTAAGACAGCAGGTCGACCCTCTTTTGCTCAACGGCTCCGTCATGGGACGAAGAAACGCTCTTTTTCTCGAAAAAAGAATATATTTTACTTGCAGGACAGTTGTAAAATTTCCGGGAAAGTACATTAGCCTGGAACATTATAACATATATTTAAGAAAAAATAATGTTCGGAAGTAACGAAAAGCGTAATTTTTAGGTCATATGACCAAGCCTTTCATCATTACAATAAGAAAAGTAAAATGAACCAATGAAAAGTTTTATTAACAAGTCACATGACTTGTTATGCTTACGTTACGCGCTGCGCGCCCCGGATGACTTCCGGATGCGCTAACGCGGCGCGTCATATGACGCATTACGCGACAACGCAGGTCCAGAATATAGTCAAAATGTCTCCACCAACCAGCGGTCGGAACACAACCCCTTTCAGCAGGCTAAATAGTTCTGTTAAATGACAACAGAAGGGACAGGCAACAAGAACCATCAGTCAAAGAGGGGAGGGCTAGTTCTTCTCTACCGGGTTACATTGGGGCGCTACCGGAACTGATCGAATTGGTAGTCTACAGTGTTTCTGGATGTTTCAGACTGAAGCTGGGGTTAGCATGAGAGCAGCACCATTTCGTAGCTCCGTCGTGGCCATTCCGCAACCAATCATGGCAGCCGCTCTTTATCGTTATTTTGGGCGGGGTGGGTGGCGGAGCCGAGCTGTTTTGCAGCCATCATTGTGTGGAGTTCAGTTCATCTCACTAGTTTTGTATTTGTCATGAGGGGTTGTTCCTAATGTTTCTATTTTAGCGAGGTCAAAAAGAGATCCCGTTAGTGGCCTACTGATTTTGCTCGATTCCTTTTCTTTTTTTTTACACGATTTTTCGTTATCTGCAAAGACTAAACAGAGTATTGCGACTTGTTTGTAAATAGAGAATGACCCAAAGAGAACTAATTCTAAAACAGTAAATACTTGGATAACAATCAATCAAATGGAGAGAGAAGCAGGCACGATGGATTACAACGGGGGCAAAGGCCTGCGTTAACTACCTTTCACTATCTGCAAAGAGAGAGTACTCCTAATAGAAATGAGGGGGGGGGGCACCATTCAAAGCAGATCAGTGTGCATAAACACGAAAATGTTTTCACTTACCACGTACTTGACATTCGACAGCTTATGATATTTGCTATTAAAAAACCATTGAAATTCACTGAAAAAACCATAGGTTATAGACCATATATAGTTAGGAATTAGCATTTACAAAACCTTGAAAATTCACTGAAAAAACCATAGGTTATAGACCATATATAGTTAGGAATTAGCATTTAAAAAACCTTATTTTACTCACACAAAACCATTGAAATTCCATATATAGTTTGTTGCACTAACTATATATCGCGCACCCGCAATCCACTGCTGATGATGTCACATATTACATCATTCATGACATGGTCAGTGACATCACTGATGACATCACTGATGACATCTCAAATGACATCACTGATGACATCATCCAGTGACTGTGTGTTTCTGAAAAGTTTAAATATGTTTTACATATTGAAGAATGAGTAGATGTAGAAGTGTCTGGATGAAGGATTTAGTAGGTGCGTGACTGACTGTATGAGTGAGTGATTAAATGTGTCTCACTGAGTGCATGGGTTAGTGACTAAACTGTCTTAATTTGTGCATCATTATGTCTGTTGTTCTGTAAACTGCTGCATGTGTTGGTCAGTAGCTATATGAGTAACTATATGGGTTATTGATTGATTGCCCAAGTATTTGTATGGGAGACTGAGTGTGTGTGTGGCTGGCTGGGAGGTGTGTGACTCTGTGCAGATCAATGTGTACTTGTATCAATGATTGTATAAGAGAGTAAGTATGTGTTAGTATATGTTTCAAAATGTAAGGTGCTCTATGTTTAACTGTATAGATTAGAAAATGGAAGTGTGATTGATTATTTACAGGACTGACTAGGTGTGTGAGTAACTCCATGGATGAGTGACAGAGTGTGAGAGTCTGTATAGGTGTATGAGTGCATATGATAGTGTTGTAAAGATGAGTGATTGTATGTATGAATGATTGTATGGGTAAATGAGTGAATGTGTGTGTAAACATAGGAATCACTGAGTGCGTATGTAGTAACTAGTATTGGTGTGTCAATGGTTTCAAAAATTATACTCTGTATTTAACACTGTATTTAACACTGGGTGTAACAGAGGTTATATTAAAGTGTGAGGAGATGCATTGTATTGTCACATGAATGATATCATCAGTGATGTGGTCATTGATGTCAAATGAGATGTCATCAGTGATGTCATCAGTGATGTCATTTGAGATGTCATCAGTGATGTCATCAGTGATGTCACTGACCATGTCATGAATGATGTAATATGTGACATCATCAGCAGTGGATTGCGGGTGCGCGATATATAGTTAGTGCAACTAACTATATATGGAATTTCAATGGTTTTGTGTGAGTAAAATAAGGTTTTTTAAATGCTAATTCCTAACTATATATGGTCTATAACCTATGGTTTTTTCAGTGAATTTTCAAGGTTTTGTAAATGCTAATTCCTAACTATATATGGTCTATAACCTATGGTTTTTTCAGTGAATATATGTATATATATATATATATATACATCACTCTGTGGTACATAGCGACTGCAAATCGCCGGTTCCACTGTTTCAGGGATCGGCATCCAAACCTCCTCCCTGTATAGAGAAATGGACTCTTCAATTGCAGGAATACTTATTTAAGGTGGAATATAAGGCTTCCCAGAATCAGCCAAAATACTTGTCTCAACACCCCAGGACAACCATCACACAAGAAGAACGGGACAAGCAGGATACAGAAGATAACATCTAGTAAGTGACAGAGCTCACAGCCACTTCCTTTGACCCTAAGTGCCATTGCAAAGGACCCCCAACATGACAGCTGCCTCAGATGGCCATTTCCAGGATCACAACAAGGCAGTGGGAGAAGCTGAAGGCCCATTGGGCAGATGTGAGTCCCTTGATCACTGCACCATCAGGATTCAAGCAAGCCGGGCCGAAGACGGCTGTAATGCCAGAAACCGGTCCCCGGAAGCTTGTTTCCTTTCCAGTAAAGAATTGGCTTGGTAGTTTGGTCTGCCCTGTTCCCATGATGCACTGGGCCAGGGACAGACTGATTTGCATGTAGCCAGGTTCTGAACTGGGATGGTGCAGTGAGCTAAAAAACGGTGATGGATCAAGCCCTGATCTTTTGACTGGGTAGGAGTGTTCTGCTTAATTCAGATACTCTGTCCATCACCATCCCCCCTTTTTGAATCGTTTTGGCCACCACAAGCGTGGAAGGGTATGCTCAGATGTGAGTCGCTTGCTCACTGCACCATCAGGATTCAAGCAAGCCGGGCCGAAGACGGCTGTAATGCCAGAAACCGGTCCCCGGAAGCTTGTTTCCTTTCCAGTAAAGAATTGGCTTGGTAGTTTGGTCTGCCCTGTTCCCATGATGCACTGGGCCAGGGACAGACTAATTTGCATGTAGCCAGGTTCTGAACTGGGATGGTGCAGTGAGCTAAAAAACGGTGATGGATCAAGCCCTGATCTTTTGACTGGGTAGGAGTGTTTTGCTTAATTCAGATACTCCGTCCATCACCACCCCCCCTTTTTGAATCGTTTTGGCCACCACAAGCGTGGAAGGGTATGCTCAGATGTGAGTCCCTTGCTCACTGCACCATCAGGATTCAAGCAAGCCGGGCCAAAGACGGCTGTAATGCCAGAAACCGGTCCCCGGAAGCTTGTTTCCTTTCCAGTAAAGCATTGGCTTGGTAGTTTGGTCTGCCCTGTTCCCATGATACACTGGGCCAGGGACAGACTAATTTGCATGTAGCCAGGTTCTGAACTGGGATGGTGCAGTGAGCTAAAAAACGGTGATGGATCAAGCCCTGATCTTTTGACTGGGTAGGAGTGTTCTGCTTAATTCAGATACTCTGTCCATCACCACCCCCCTTTTTGAATCAAACCTATATGTGGCACTCATAGGAGACCAAGTGCGCCGGATTTGAGGTTTCTGTTAGGTATGTGTTTAATACATTTCTTTTGAAGACAGTAGGGGCCTCTGTCATGTAGCGCATTGTAGGTGAGACAGCAGATCTTAAAGAAAGATCTCTTTCTCACCGGAAGACAATGCAGCTCTTTCAGCAGGGGAGCCAAGGGGGAGCCTGCTGGGTGGTTCAGTATCATTCTGGCTGCCATGTTCTGTACCACTTGCAGTTTGCTTAGCAGGGTCCCTCCCACTTCTGCCAACAGAGCATTGCCGTAGTCCAAGCAGCTGATGACCATGGCTCGGACTAGGGTTCTGCGATGATTCGTGGGCATGTAAGGAAGAATTCCCGTGGAGTAGGAGCAAACTACAGTAGCAGGAGCTGGTAGTGGCAGCAATGTGGTCTTTCAAGGTTAGTGACTGATCTAATTTTAGGCCTAGATTTTTAATATACTGTTTTGGAACAGGAGCTGCTACCAATTGTAAGGGCCACCATTCATCCGAACAACTGGCTGTGACTTTTCCCATTAGCATTACCAAGATTTTCCCGGGATTCAACTGGAGACAATTCTGCATCATCCAGCTAGAGATTACAAGCATTCCTCTGGAAAAACACAATTTCTCTGCTTCTATATCAGGGCCAATAGTAAACATAAGCTGAATATCATCAGCATACAAGATGATCTCAAAGCCTAGCTGTTCAACTATTTTTGCCAACGGAGCCATATAAATGTTAAACACATTCGGACTTAGGCGGGAGCCCTGGGGTACACCTTTGACTAAACTAATTGCTTCTGACAAATAAGGCCCTAGCATGATAGTTTGCGTTCTGCCTGACATAAAGTTCTGCAGCCATTTCAAAGCAGTCCCTTGAATGCCACAGGAAGCTAGTCTTTCCGCGAGCACTGCATGTGAGATGGTATCAAATGCCGCAGAGAGATCTAGCAGGATCAGTATTACTGATCCACCTTTGTCTATTTCCTGTCTAAGCGAGTCAGTTGCTGCTAAAATAGTAGTCTCGGTACTGAAGCCAGGTCGAAAACCGGATAGTGATGCATCAAGAATTTCAATTGACTCCAGGTATTAAGTTAGTTTCCTGTTAATTATACTTTCCAGCAACTTGCCCAATAGCGGTAGTAATGAAATTGGGCAGTTGTTGCCGAGTTCTGAGGGTCTGCAGTCAGTTTCTTCAAAATTTGGTGCAAAAATGTCTCCTTCCATGTTCTTGGGATGATGCCAGCTTGTATTGAATAATTATACATTTTGAGAATAGCTAGCGCGAACTAGTGGCTAGGAGAGCCGTTGTCTTTGGAGGGCAAAGGCATTAGAGACTTCATCAAGCATAGTTAATTCGAAGCAGTCTAAGGTACTTCCTGCCATTTTTTCTAGGTCCTCTGGTCTAATAGTGACTTCAGGATCTTGCAAGATTATCGATGAAAAGTTAGCATACACTTTAATTATGTTTTCTTGAAAATAGCTTGCTAACAAGTTGCAAAAATCGTGGGTTTCCATACGCGATTGTCTACAGACTTGAGGAGATACAAAGTCTCTTACTATATTGAAGAGGGCTTTTGGGTAATTACTGGCATGTTCAATTTGGTTAATAATAAATTGACGTCTAGCTGATTTTAAAGGCAAATGATAAGTAGACAGGGATTGCTTATACCGTAGTCTGTCTTGTGGATCTTTACTAACTCGCCAAAGTCTCACCAATCTTTTGCATTTAGATTTTTCAATCTTTAGCTCCGAGTTGTACCAGGGGGCTGATGGTCGACGTTGGATAGAGGCATAGTTTTTATTGGGGATCACAGAATCCAAGGCTGTGACAAAGGCAGTATTAAATTCTTCCAGCGTCATGTGGTCTTCCGTATCCTTCTTTGAGATTTTCAGTTGAAAGGCCTCATTAAAGGCTTCAACAGAAAGATTATGCCAAGGTCTATGCCCAACTTGTTTTTTTGCCACATTTATGTCCAAACTGTTTGGGCAGGGCTGTTGAATAGAAAACCTAATCATTGAGTGGTCAGACCAAGTGAGAGGCTCTGGGAGGTTGCATGTTAAATGATCAATATTAGAAAGAATTAGGTCCAGCGAGTGACCTGCTAGATGAGTTTTCCCTGTCACTCTTTGGGTGGGTCCAATAAAGTCAAGGGTGGAAAAGAGTTTATCAGCCTCAGGGTTCATAAGATTTTCACCAAGAAAATTAAAATCCCCCAACAAAAGATATTTATTTGAGGAGAGCACATGCATAGCAATCAATTCTGTCAGTTGGTCCGTAAAATTAGTCTTTGTTCCTGGGGGACGGTATATTAGTGCTCCATTCCAAATACCTATGGCTGATACCTGTGGACCCTAGGAGGGCAATCAAACCCCAGAACGGCCTGCAGCAGTCCGTCCAACAAAGAGGTGAATTTGGAACAATGAGTCACGTAAATGGGTCAAGCAACCCATTCCTACAATACTCAAGACTTGCCTGACTACCTGCACTGTAGGCGTAACATGTGCTAGGGACAGCGACACTCATTGTGTTGGTCAGACTGTGTGACAAACTTTCATCCTGCAGTTAAAGTTGTGAATAAACACAGATCTGCTACAAAATGTATGTTGCCTTATGTCATCATTACTCACCTAAAAGTAGTTCTGTGTAAGCGTGGGCGTAAAATCAGTTTTGCGGGTGAATTTGCGGATTTTTGGCAATTTCGCGGTCCGCGAATCGCTCGAATTTGCCAAAAAATCCGCAAATTCGCAAGCTGCGAATTATTTTGCGTGGTCGTGCATGAAAAATACAATATCGCGCGCGCGGCGATGACTTTCTGTGATTCTGAGTCCGCCGAGTTGTTTTTCTCCCGGTTTGCGTGTGCTGCGCTATTTTGGATTTTGCTGCGTGATCGCGCGTGAGTTTTTCGACCGCAATTACGTCATCGCGGTTTGCCATCTTGCACAGCGAGAGTTTGAGAACGCGAGTACGTCATAAGGGCCCGCGATCACGCATCGCGGGAGTAAACAATGCCGAACACGTAGATGCGGCGTGCAGCAGACATCCGGCGGGAGATTTGAACAGCTCGCTTTCCCGAAATTGCAAAAATTGCAATTCTGCACAAGAAATCCACCGCAGGCAGCATAAACCTTCTGAAAATCATGATTTTGATCAGAATAATTCCTCAGATTGAGATTTGGATGAACTTTTTTGTGGAAGGAGTCCATTTTTGGGGGGGGGTGGGAGGAAGGAAGTGCCCCAGAGACTCCAACTTCCTGTTCCTGTCCAGCAGGCTCCTCCCAGTGCTTTGTCCATCTCCTGGTCACTTTTCATTTAGATCTGGAGATGGAAGGATTACTTTTTGTGGCTGCTGCTGGATATTAGTATTTGAGGACTTTTTGGACTTCACATTTGGATTTGAGATTTTACAAGTAAGTTGGCGTTGTTTGTTTGGGGCATTGCAGTTGCTGCAACTACAATTTTAAAACTTTTTCACAACTTTAAAAAAAATATATTGTGGGTAGCCACAGTATCCAGTAGGCCCAGGGTTAGTCATGGGTGCATGATACAACTGTTTCTGTGAGTTTTGTTGAACTTAAATCTCATTTATGTCATTGAATTTTAGCTCACTATATGTGGATTTTTTTATTTTATTTTGGGGTGCCTGTAAAGCCACACTAGCCAGAAGGCCCAAGGGTAGTGAGTGGTGCATGGACCAAGTCTTTCAGTGGGGTTGTCTTGAATTTAAACATCATTGAGGGCATGGATGGCATTGGATTGTGGTGATTTGTGTGTGTTTTTCGACTTTTCGGGGTGGTGTTGGGGCATGGCCATGTGTGTGGGGGCCATTTTGAGGTCTGGTCCAGGCAGGGCCTGGCCATGTGGTGGGGGTCAAGGGGCCATTTTGAAGCCAGGCAGTGTGCTCAGGCCAGCACCCAGGTTGCCTTGCTTTCATCCATTAGGCCCAGGGGTACTCAGTGGTGCATGGACCAAGTCTTTCAGTGGGGTGTCTTGAATTTAAACATCATTGAGGGCATGGATGGCATTGGATTGTGGTGATTTGTGTGTGTTTTTCGACTTTTTGGGGTGGTGTTGGGGCATGGCCATGTGTGTGGGGGCCATTTTGAGGCCTGGTCCAGGCAGGGCCTGGCCATGTGGTGGGGGTCAAGGGGCCATTTTGAAGCCAGGCAGTGTGCTCAGGCCAGCACCCAGGTTGCCTTGCTTTCATCCATTAGGCCCAGGGGTACCTAGTGGTGCATGGACCAAGTCTTTCTGTGGGGTGTCTTGAATTTAAACATCATTGAGGGCATGGATGGCATTGGATTGTGGTGATTAGTGTGTGTTTTTTGACTTTGTGGGGTGGTGTTGGGGCCTGGCCATGTGTGTAGGGGCCATTTTGAGGCCTGGTCCAGGCAGGGCCTGGCCATGTGGTGGGGGTCAAGGGACCCTTTTGAAGCCAGGCAGTGGGCTCAGGCCTGCACCCAGGTTGCCTTGCTTTCATCCATTAGGCCCTGGGGTACTCAGTGGTGCATGGACCAAGTCTTTCTGTGGGGTGTCTTGAATTTAAAACTCATTGAGGGCATGGATGGCATTGGATTGTGGTGATTTGTGTGTGTTTTTTGACTTTTTGGGGTGGTGTTGGGGCTTGGCCATGTGTGTGGGGGCCATTTTGAGGACTGGTCCAGGCAGGGCCTGCCATGTGGTGGGGGTCAAGGGGCCATTTTGAAGCCAGGCAGTGTGTCCAGGCCTGCACCCAGGTTGCCTTGCTTTCATCCATTAGGCCTAGGGGTACTCAGTGGTGCATGGACCAAGTCTTTCTGTGGGGTGTCTTGAATTTAAACATCATTGAGGGCATGGATGGCATTGGATTGTGGTGATTTGTGTGTGTTTCTCGACTTTTTGGGGTGGTGTTGGCGCCTGGCCATGTGGGTGGGGGCCATTTTGAGGCCTGGTCCAGGCAAGGCCTGGCCATGTAGCTGGCGGTCAAGGGCCCATTTTGAAGCCAGGCAGTGTGCTCAGGCCTGTACCCAGTTTGCCTTGCTTTCTTCCATTAGGCCCAGGGGTACTGAGTGGTGCATGGACCAAGTCTTTCTGTTGGGTGTCATGAATTTAAACATCATTGAGGGCATGGATGGCATTGGATTGTGGTGATTTGTGTGTGTTTTTTGACTTTTTGGGGTGGTGTTGGGGCTTGGCCATGTGTGTGGGGGCCATTTTGAGGACTGGTCCAGGCAGGGCCTGCCATGTGGTGGGGGTCAAGGGGCCATTTTGAAGCCAGGCAGTGTGTCCAGGCCTGCACCCAGGTTGCCTTGCTTTCATCCATTAGGCCTAGGGGTACTCAGTGGTGCATGGACCAAGTCTTTCTGTGGGGTGTCTTGAATTTAAACATCATTGAGGGCATGGATGGCATTGGATTGTGGTGATTTGTGTGTGTTTCTCGACTTTTTGGGGTGGTGTTGGCGCCTGGCCATGTGGGTGGGGGCCATTTTGAGGCCTGGTCCAGGCAAGGCCTGGCCATGTAGCTGGCGGTCAAGGGCCCATTTTGAAGCCAGGCAGTGTGCTCAGGCCTGTACCCAGTTTGTCTTGCTTTCTTCCATTAGGCCCAGGGGTACTGAGTGGTGCATGGACCAAGTCTTTCTGTTGGGTGTCATGAATTTAAACATCATTGAGGGCATGGATGGCATTAGATTGTGGTGATTTGTGTGTGTTTTTTGACTTTTTGGGGTGGTGTTGGGGCCTGGCCATGTGTGTGGGGGCCATTTTGAGGCTTGGTCCAGGCAGGGCCTGGCCATGTAGCTGGGGGTCAAGGGCCCATTTTGAAGCCAGGCAGTGTGCTCAGGCCTGCACCCAGTTTGCCTTGCTTTCTTCCATTAGGCCCAGGGGTACTCAGTGGTGCGTGGACCAAGTCTTTCAGTGGGGTGTCTTGAATTTAAACATCATTGAGGGCATGGATGGCATTGGATTGTGGTGATTTGTGTTTGTTTTTCGACTTTTTGGGGTGGTGTTGGGGCCTGGCTATGTGGGTGGGGGCCATTTTGAGGCCTGGTCCAGGCAGGGCCTGGCCATGTAGCTGGGACTCCAACTTCCTGTTCCTGTCCAGCAGGCTCCTCCCAGTGCTTTGTCCATCTCCTGGTCACTTTTCATTTAGATCTGGAGATGGAAGGATTACTTTTTGTGGCTGCTGCTGGATATTTGTATTTGAGGACTTTTTGGACTTCACATTTGGATTTGAGATTTTACAAGTAAGTTGGCGTTGTTTGTTTGGGGCATTGCAGTTGCTGCAACTACAATTTTAAAACTTTTTCACAACTTTAAAAAAAATATATTGTGGGTAGCCACAGTATCCAGTAGGCCCAGGGTTAGTCATGGGTGCATGATACAACTGTTTCTGTGAGTTTTGTTGAACTTAAATCTAATTTATGTCATTGAATTTTAGCTCACTATATGTGGATTTTTTTTATTTTATTTTGGGGTGCCTGTAAAGCCACACTAGCCAGAAGGCCCAAGGGTAGTGAGTGGTGCATGGACCAAGTCTTTCAGTGGGGTTGTCTTGAATTTAAACATCATTGAGGGCATGGATGGCATTGGATTGTGGTGATTTGTGTGTGTTTTTCGACTTTTTGGGGTGGTGTTGGGGCATGGCCATGTGTGTGGGGGCCATTTTGAGGTCTGGTCCAGGCAGGGCCTGGCCATGTGGTGGGGGTCAAGGGGCCATTTTGAAGCCAGGCAGTGTGCTCAGGCCAGCACCCAGGTTGCCTTGCTTTCATCCATTAGGCCCAGGGGTACTCAGTGGTGCATGGACCAAGTCTTTCAGTGGGGTGTCTTGAATTTAAACATCATTGAGGGCATGGATGGCATTGGATTGTGGTGATTTGTGTGTGTTTTTCGACTTTTTGGGGTGGTGTTGGGGCATGGCCATGTGTGTGGGGGCCATTTTGAGGCCTGGTCCAGGCAGGGCCTGGCCATGTGGTGGGGGTCAAGGGGCCATTTTGAAGCCAGGCAGTGTGCTCAGGCCAGCACCCAGGTTGCCTTGCTTTCATCCATTAGGCCCAGGGGTACCTAGTGGTGCATGGACCAAGTCTTTCTGTGGGGTGTCTTGAATTTAAACATCATTGAGGGCATGGATGGCATTGGATTGTGGTGATTAGTGTGTGTTTTTTGACTTTGTGGGGTGGTGTTGGGGCCTGGCCATGTGTGTAGGGGCCATTTTGAGGCCTGGTCCAGGCAGGGCCTGGCCATGTGGTGGGGGTCAAGGGACCCTTTTGAAGCCAGGCAGTGGGCTCAGGCCTGCACCCAGGTTGCCTTGCTTTCATCCATTAGGCCCTGGGGTACTCAGTGGTGCATGGACCAAGTCTTTCTGTGGGGTGTCTTGAATTTAAAACTCATTGAGGGCATGGATGGCATTGGATTGTGGTGATTTGTGTGTGTTTTTTGACTTTTTGGGGTGGTGTTGGGGCTTGGCCATGTGTGTGGGGGCCATTTTGAGGACTGGTCCAGGCAGGGCCTGCCATGTGGTGGGGGTCAAGGGGCCATTTTGAAGCCAGGCAGTGTGTCCAGGCCTGCACCCAGGTTGCCTTGCTTTCATCCATTAGGCCTAGGGGTACTCAGTGGTGCATGGACCAAGTCTTTCTGTGGGGTGTCTTGAATTTAAACATCATTGAGGGCATGGATGGCATTGGATTGTGGTGATTTGTGTGTGTTTCTCGACTTTTTGGGGTGGTGTTGGCGCCTGGCCATGTGGGTGGGGGCCATTTTGAGGCCTGGTCCAGGCAAGGCCTGGCCATGTAGCTGGCGGTCAAGGGCCCATTTTGAAGCCAGGCAGTGTGCTCAGGCCTGTACCCAGTTTGCCTTGCTTTCTTCCATTAGGCCCAGGGGTACTGAGTGGTGCATGGACCAAGTCTTTCTGTTGGGTGTCATGAATTTAAACATCATTGAGGGCATGGATGGCATTGGATTGTGGTGATTTGTGTGTGTTTTTTGACTTTTTGGGGTGGTGTTGGGGCTTGGCCATGTGTGTGGGGGCCATTTTGAGGACTGGTCCAGGCAGGGCCTGCCATGTGATGGGGGTCAAGGGGCCATTTTGAAGCCAGGCAGTGTGTCCAGGCCTGCACCCAGGTTGCCTTGCTTTCATCCATTAGGCCTAGGGGTACTCAGTGGTGCATGGACCAAGTCTTTCTGTGGGGTGTCTTGAATTTAAACATCATTGAGGGCATGGATGGCATTGGATTGTGGTGATTTGTGTGTGTTTCTCGACTTTTTGGGGTGGTGTTGGCGCCTGGCCATGTGGGTGGGGGCCATTTTGAGGCCTGGTCCAGGCAAGGCCTGGCCATGTAGCTGGCGGTCAAGGGCCCATTTTGAAGCCAGGCAGTGTGCTCAGGCCTGTACCCAGTTTGCCTTGCTTTCTTCCATTAGGCCCAGGGGTACTGAGTGGTGCATGGACCAAGTCTTTCTGTTGGGTGTCATGAATTTAAACATCATTGAGGGCATGGATGGCATTAGATTGTGGTGATTTGTGTGTGTTTTTTGACTTTTTGGGGTGGTGTTGGGGCCTGGCCATGTGTGTGGGGGCCATTTTGAGGCTTGGTCCAGGCAGGGCCTGGCCATGTAGCTGGGGGTCAAGGGCCCATTTTGAAGCCAGGCAGTGTGCTCAGGCCTGCACCCAGTTTGCCTTGCTTTCTTCCATTAGGCCCAGGGGTACTCAGTGGTGCGTGGACCAAGTCTTTCAGTGGGGTGTCTTGAATTTAAACATCATTGAGGGCATGGATGGCATTTGATTGTGGTGATTTGTGTTTGTTTTTCGACTTTTTGGGGTGGTGTTGGGGCCTGGCTATGTGGGTGGGGGCCATTTTGAGGCCTGGTCCAGGCAGGGCCTGGCCATGTAGCTGGGACTCCAACTTCCTGTTCCTGTCCAGCAGGCTCCTCCCAGTGCTTTGTCCATCTCCTGGTCACTTTTCATTTAGATCTGGAGATGGAAGGATTACTTTTTGTGGCTGCTGCTGGATATTTGTATTTGAGGACTTTTTGGACTTCACATTTGGATTTGAGATTTTACAAGTAAGTTGGCGTTGTTTGTTTGGGGCATTGCAGTTGCTGCAACTACAATTTTAAAACTTTTTCACAACTTTAAAAAAAATATATTGTGGGTAGCCACAGTATCCAGTAGGCCCAGGGTTAGTCATGGGTGCATGATACAACTGTTTCTGTGAGTTTTGTTGAACTTAAATCTCATTTATGTCATTGAATTTTAGCTCACTATATGTGGATTTTTTTATTTTATTTTGGGGTGCCTGTAAAGCCACACTAGCCAGAAGGCCCAAGGGTAGTGAGTGGTGCATGGACCAAGTCTTTCAGTGGGGTGTCTTGAATTTAAACATCATTGAGGGCATGCATGGCATTGGATTGTGGTGATTTGTGTGTGTTTTTCGACTTTTTGGGGTGGTGTTGGGGCATGGCCATGTGTGTGGGGGCCATTTTGAGGCCTGGTCCAGGCAGGGCCTGGCCATGTGGTGGGGGTCAAGGGGCCATTTTGAAGCCAGGCAGTGTGCTCAGGCCAGCACCCAGGTTGCCTTGCTTTCATCCATTAGGCCCAGGGGTACTCAGTGGTGCATGGACCAAGTCTTTCTGTGGGGTGTCTTGAATTTAAACATCATTGAGGGCATGGATGGCATTGGATTGTGGTGATTAGTGTGTGTTTTTTGACTTTGTGGGGTGGTGTTGGGGCCTGGCCATGTGTGTAGGGGCCATTTTGAGGCCTGGTCCAGGCAGGGCCTGGCCATGTGGTGGGGGCCCTTTTGAAGCCAGGCAGTGGGCTCAGGCCTGCACCCAGGTTGCCTTGCTTTCATCCATTAGGCCCTGGGGTACTCAGTGGTGCATGGACCAAGTCTTTCTGTGGGGTGTCTTGAATTTAAAACTCATTGAGGGCATGGATGGCATTGGATTGTGGTGATTTGTGTGTGTTTTTTGACTTTTTGGGGTGGTGTTGGGGCTTGGCCATGTGTGTGGGGGCCATTTTGAGGACTGGTCCACGCAGAGCCTGCCATGTGGTGGGGGTCAAGGGGCCATTTTGAAGCCAGGCAGTGTGTCCAGGCCTGCACCCAGGTTGCCTTGCTTTCATCCATTAGGCCTAGGGGTACTCAGTGGTGCATGGACCAAGTCTTTCTGTGGGGTGTCTTGAATTTAAACATCATTGAGGGCATGGATGGCATTGGATTGTGGTGATTTGTGTGTGTTTCTCGACTTTTTGGGGTGGTGTTGGTGCCTGGCCATGTGGGTGGGGGCCATTTTGAGGCCTGGTCCAGGCAAGGCCTGGCCATGTAGCTGGCGGTCAAGGGCCCATTTTGAAGCCAGGCAGTGTGCTCAGGCCTGTACCCAGTTTGCCTTGCTTTCTTCCATTAGGCCCAGGGGTACTGAGTGGTGCATGGACCAAGTCTTTCTGTTGGGTGTCATGAATTTAAACATCATTGAGGGCATGGATGGCATTAGATTGTGGTGATTTGTGTGTGTTTTTTGACTTTTTGGGGTGGTGTTGGGGCCTGGCCATGTGTGTGGGGGCCATTTTGAGGCTTGGTCCAGGCAGGGCCTGGCCATGTGGTGGGGGTCAAGGGGCCATTTTGATGCCAGGCAGTGTGCTCAGGCCTGCACCCGGGTTGCCTTGCTTTCATCCATTAGGCCCAGGTGTACTCAGTGGAGCATGGACCAAGTCTTTCTGCGGGGTGTCTTGAATTTAAACATCATTGAGGGCATGGATGGCATTGGATTGTGGTGATTTTTGTTTGTTTTTCGACTTTTTGGGGTGGTGTTGGGGCCTGGCCATGTGGGTGGGGGTCATTTTGAGGCCTGGTCCAGGCAGGGCCTGGCCATGTAGCTGGGGGTCAAGGGCCCATTTTGAAGCCAGGCAGTGTGCTCAGGCCTGCACCCAGTTTGCCTTGCTTTCTTCCATTAGGCCCAGGGGGACTCAGTGGTGCGTGGACCAAGTCTTTCAGTGGGGTGTCTTGAATTTAAACATCATTGAGGGCATGGATGGCATTGGATTGTGGTGATTTGTGTTTGTTTTTCGACTTTTTGGGGTGGTGTTGGGGCCTGGCTATGTGGGTGGGGGCCATTTTGAGGCCTGGTCCAGGCAGGGCCTGGCCATGTAGCTGGGGGTCAAGGGCCTATTTTGAAGCCAGGCAGTGTGCTCATGCCTGCACCAAGTTTGCCTTGCTTTCTTCCATTAGGCCCAGGGGTACTCATTGGTGCCTGGACCAAGTCTTTCTGTGGGGTGCCTTGAAATTAAACATCATTGAGGGCATGGATGGCAATGGATTGTTGTGATCTTTGTGTGTTTTTCGACTTTTTGGGGTGTTTAACTGATGTTCCTCTGGCTTCCATTGTTTTTAGGTGCACAAGAGAACCGCCAGTGCCAGGAAGAAGTCCTGCAGCGGTGTGTGCAGCACACCGTCACATGACATCACGTGTGGCCACAGACAAGACAACTCTGCAACTCGTGCAACTGCGGCCAGCTGTTCTGACATCTGAAGAAGATGAGCCCAAAGAAAGGTGGCCGTAGCGCCTCAGCACAAAAAGTTGCCAGTGCCACTGCCCGTAAGAAGGAGCAGAAGGGCACCACCTACCAAGGAGACTGGTGTGCCCACCGACACCTTTTTTGGGAGAAAAAAAACTACGCCTGCAGCAGCAGCGGTGTCTGCCGGGGACCAAGCTGGAAGCAGCAGCTCCGCCTCATTGGGCTCAGTGTCACCACGCCAAGTTAGGTCCAAGACCATGAGTGCTGCTGAGGCAGCCACTTTACTTTCTCAATCACCATCGACCAGTGATGTTGGCTCATCACAAGAAAGTACCATCCAATCAACGCCGGGTGTAACTCAGATGGTGAGTGTTCAACAATCACAGCTGCAACGACAACCACAAGTGCAACTAGTACAAGCGCAAGTACATGGGCAAGGAGAGGCGCAAGTACATAGGCACGGAGAGGCGCAAGTACATGGGCAAGGAGTGGCGCAAGTACATGGGCAAGGAGAGGTGCAAGTACATGGGCAAGGAGAGGCGCAAGTACATGGGCAAGGAGAGGCGCAAATACATGGGCAAGGAGAGGCGCAAGTACATGCACAAGGAGAGGCGCAAGGAGAGGTGCATGGAGAGGTGCAACTAGAGGTTCATGGAGTGGCACAACTGCCTACAACGCTTGTTCCTCCAGAAGTAGGGGCAAATCAGGAAATTGATATTCAAGTGGAGGTATCATCCGAGGACGCCACTCCTCCTGAGGATGATCCATTGTCTTCCAGATCCCCAGCAAGAAAAAGGTCAAGGAGGGCTGCTACTGCTACTACTACAAGTTCTTCTTCAAGCCCCCTTCATTCTGATGACCTTGATCTTGATTGGAACCCAGCAATGCAGTCTGACAGTAAGGCACGCCATGAGCCGACAAAGGTAGCTAAGCCTAAAAGGAAGGTTCCCGTAAGGCTTCGACTTATGTGTGATGACGACGAACAAGAAGTGGTGTCTTCTGCGTCTGTCGACGACCCAGTCATCACAGACGTCACTCCAGCCCCAGCGGGCATGCAGCATACTGACATTTTCACCCTATCGCGAATGGCTGCTGAGCGGGATGTGGGCGGCGTGGCACTGGTACCACCACCAACGTAGTTAACTACAACACCAACACGACCTAGAGCTTCCATCTTTTTTAGTCAGAAGGGCCGGCAGGGACCTCCATCCAGCTCGACCTCCATTACCTCAAGTAGTGGTGCTGTAAGTGAACAACAGAAACGAATTCAGCCACGCCCATCCTCCACTTCATCTGGCATTGAAAGTCAAAGTAGCACCTCCACCACCAGCAGACATCACCAGTCCCCAGTTTAGGACTTCTTTACTGTTAGCCAAAAGGCGGAAAACATGGAGTTACATTATCGCCGCTTTTATCGGCAGGAAACTACCGATAAAGCGGTGATAATGTGCTTGATAATATGCTCTATGATAGCCAATCGAAGCCCATGTTAGAGCATATTATCAAGCACATTATCGCCGCTTTATCGGCAGTTTCCTGCCGATAAAAGCGGCGATAATGTAACGCCCTTTCTTGATAATATGCCCCATGGTCGTTTGTTCGATTTGTAAAGTATCAGCTAGTCGGGGTAAGCTTGGTACCAACTATGGTACCCGAGGCCAGAGAGGTCATCTAAAAAAACACCACCCTATCCAGTGGTATGCGCACCTAAGTAAGATCCAGGAAGTCCAAAGTAGAACTGATCCAAACGTATCTCTTCACATTGCATCTGATGCTGATGACGAGGGGCTGATTGTGCAGGGGGGAAGACAAGAACCGACCGACATTTTTTCAGGTACACCCAGTACCCCTCGGAGCAGCACTGCAGTGGTAGCGCCCACACCCTCTACCACTGCAACATGTATGAGGCACACTAAGAGTGTGGGACAGACACCAATGCAAAAAACTACATCAATGAGCCTAACTGGTGTGAAGTCTGCATCATCATCGTCATCATCACGTAAAACGGTCCAGCCCACCATTAGCAGCATGTTTTTGTCTGAGGCGCCATTTGAACACAACCACCCAACGGTACGTCTGTATAATGCAAATCTGGCTAAAATGCTAGCTCTGGACCTTCTCCCTTTTTCTTTTGTGGAAGGGGTGGGTTTTATAGAATTTGTGGCAACAGTCTGCCCTAAATGGAAGGTTCCTAGCCGGTCCTATTTTGCCAGATTTGCGGTTCCAGCACTACATCAAGATGTGCTGGAGGTGATTGGGGCAGCTTTGCAGAAGAGTGCTGTTCACACTATTCACTTGACAATAGACATGTGGACCAGTTGCCAAGCCCTTGATTACATGTGCATCACTGCACACTGGGTCTCTTTTGCAGGGGTCAACGAACAGTTAAAACAAGCAGGTGTTGACATGGACAATGTTTTTCAAGCTACTCGCAAACATGCAATAGTAGGCATGTTTGCCATGGAGAAATCTCACACTGCACCTAACCTTTTGGAGGAGTTTAACATGAAGGTCAATGAATGGCTGCATCCAAGACATCGCATAGTTGGTTATGTTTCCACGGATAATGGCAGTAATATAGTTATGATGTCTGATGGTGGATATTCCAGAGTGCCGTGTTTGGCGCACAGTATTAACATCGTGGTGCAAGAATTCTTGAAAAAAGAAGTCCCAGTCATCAAATTACTGACCAACTGCCGAATAATCTGCACACATCTCAGCCATTCTTTTAAGGCCCGGAAGCAGCTGAGGAGCATTCAACATGAATGTAAACTGCCAGTCAAAGGACTAATCCAGGAGGTGGCAACACGTTAGAACTCAAACTTTTACATGCTTGAGCGTCTGTCTGAGCAGTGGGAGGTAATAAATGAGTATGTCTATAAACTGGGTTCTACTCAGAAAGAGATGAGGCTAGAGTTGGAGGAATGGAAGCTAATTGCAAGCCTGACAGACATGATTTGTCCTTTTGAGATCTTCACGCGTGAAGTCAGCAGGGAGGACTGTTCTTTGGGCAAAGCTATCCCATTGTTGCGCATGCTGAAGCACCAACTGAAGGACGTGTCTTCAACGTTCAGAGATGATGCTGAAAAGCGAGAAGCATATGATTTGGCGGAGAAGTTATTAAAGCGCCTACTTCACAATAAAAGGCTTTAAAAAAAAAATACACAACAGCATTACATTTGTGCCACTATTCTGGATCCACAGTACAAAAAGGCAGTGGCTAGCAAAGCATTCATTCCTTTTGATGAAGCAGATGTTTCAAAGTACAAACATTGGCTAGCTGTGTCGGCCACTCGGTTCGAAAAAGAGCGGCAGAACCTTCAAGGAGGCAGCACAAGTACAACTGAATCAGCAGGCCATCTGGCGTCAAGTTCCACTTCTGAATCCATGGCCGAAGGGAGTCACTTTCCCTCCGTTAACGACACCAGCAACCTTATCATCATTCTCACCTGCACCAGGCCCCAAATAAATATTGTCGGAAGTGGATTGGCTAACTCAGCAAGGGTTTGCTCGGTCCACTGCTGCAAAGGCCACAGATGGTACGCAAAGTGGAGCAACCCTGGAGAACCTTGAGTCGATGTTGCAGGCCTATCTGGATGACCCAACAGACGTCTGTCTTAATGAGAACCCATTGCTGTACTGGGATCGGAAAAGGCCTCATTGGCGACTGATCACCAACCTGGCTCTAAATTATTTGTCTTGCCCACTCGCAAGCGTGTCTTCTGAACGTTTTTTCAGTGCTGCTGGTGCCATTGTAACTTCAAAAAGGACCCGCCTCTTGCCCAAAAATCTGTAGAGGTAAACAATAATCAAGATGAATCAGCACTTCATACCACTCGATTACAAAATACGTGAATGCATGCAGGAAGAAGAGGACACCGACGTAGGTGACACCGACGGAAGTTCTTCTCTGTTACCTGACCTACTCCCGTCTCAATTCATAGACTTTGAAGACGAGCTCTACTTCCCTGACACAGAGGCATGAAAATGACTTCCTTTTTTTTGTCCTTATTCACTTTTATTCCTGTGTGTCAACTTTTACCACAACAAAATCACCTAATTACAACAAGTCCATCAGCAGCACTGTCTTCATTTTATTTCCTTATTGATTTGAAGGTGCCGAGGTCTGCATTCCCGAGGTTCACAAGTTCACAACTCAATCATGCTCCTCTATCCTCCTCCTCCAGACTCCCCCTATCCATTTCCCTCAAGGCAGATGGAGGGATTATGAAGAATAAATAAACTTTGTCTTCGTAGACGAGTCCCCTCAAGTGGGACTGAAATTACTGACTGACTACATGCTTGCTGATTGTTGACAGACTTACTTCTGAAATTGACAGGAGAGGCTGCCCTGTGGGCCCTCACTTTCTGAAGAAGATGCGGACAAAAAGTAGAACAGGTAATGAATTATGAGAAGATGGCATGCAGTGGACAGCAATGGCTGTCTGTCTCTGTTGAAACCAATTGCTGTTTGTTTTTTGTGTTTTTTGTGAACAGCACAATTTGCCATGTTTTGAATATACCAGTATTGCAGGTTTTTAGGGGTTTCTTTGGGGTTGTTCTAGATTTGCGGTGCTGGGTCGGGAGGTCTTGGAGCACTGCTGGGAAGGTCTAATTTTGATTGCAAGTGGTTTGAAGAAAATCCATGGTGGAAAAGGGGGGTTATGGCCTAGCTGCAGAGCGCGTTTGGACAGAATTGAAGGAAGGTCGAAAATGTTCTAAGTGTGAGATTATGCATTTTTGCTTTTTGCTTGTTTGGGGGTCTTCTACTTTTTTGCGGGTGGGTTGGAGGCTCTTGGGGCATTGCTGGGAAGGTCTAATATCGGAATCAAGTGGTTTGGGCAAAATCCATGGTGAAAAAGTGTTTCCGTTTTTGCTCACTTCCCTGTTTTTGGGGGGGCTGTTTGGGGGGGTTCCTGGTGTTTGGGGGTGGGTTTTAGGGTCTGGGAGCACTGCTGGCACAGTCTAATTTTGATTGCATTTGTTTTTAAGGAAATCCATGGTGGAAAAGGGGAGTTGTGGCCTAGCTGCAGAGCGCGTTTGGGCAGAATTGAAGGAAGGCCGAAAATATTCTTAGTATGAGATTTTCCATTTTTGCCTTTTGCCTGTTTGGGGGGTTCTGCTTTTTTGCGGGTGGGTTGGCTGGTCTTGGGGCATTGCTGGGAAGGTCTAATATCGGAATCAAGTGGTTTGGACTAAATCCATGGTGAATTATTTTTTCCATTTTTGCTCACTTGCCTGTTTTTGGGGGGCTGTTTGGGGGGTTCTAGGTTTTTGGGGGGGAGTTGGGGGGGTCTTTAGGCAATGCTGGGCATGCCTAATTTTGGTTGCAAGTGGTTTGAATAAAATCCATGGTTGGAAAGGGGAGTTAGGGCCTAGCTGCAGAGCGCGCATGGAGGGATTTGGGAACTAGGCCGAAAATGTTCTAAGTGTGAGATTTTCCATTTTTGCTTTTTGCCTGTCTGGGGGGGTTCTGCTTTTTTGCGGGTGGGTTGGCGGGTCTTGGGGCATTGCTGGGAAGGTCTAATATCGGAATCAAGTGGTTTGGACTAAATCCATGGTGAATTTTGTTTTTCCGTTTTTACTCACTTGCCTGTTTTTGGGGGGCTGTTTGGGGGGGTCTTTGGGCAATGCTGGGCATACCTAATTTTGGTTGCAAGTGGTTTGAATAAAATCCATGGTTTGAAAGGGGAGTTAGGGCCTAGCTGCAGAGCGCGCATGGAGGGATTTGGGAACTAGGCCGAAAATGTTCTAAGTGTGAGATTTTCCATTTTTGCTTTTTGCCTGTTTGGGGGGGGGGGTCTGCTTTTTTGCAGGTGGGTTGGCGGGTCTTGGCGCATTGCTGGAAAGGTCTAATATCCGAATCAAGTGTTTTTGACTAAATCCATGGTGAAATTTTGTTTCCGTTTTTGCTCAATTGCCTGTTTTTCGGGGGCTGTTTGGGGGGGTTCCTGGTGTTTGGGGGGGTTGGGGGGTCTTTGAGCAATGCTGGGCATGCCTAATTTTGGTTGCAAGTGGTTTGAAGAAAATCCATGGTTGGAAAGGGGAGTTAGGGCCTAGCTGCAGAGCGCGCATGGAGGGATTTGGGAACTAGGCGGAAAATGTTCTGAGTAAGATTTTCCATTTTTGCTTTTTGCCTATTTGGGGGGGTTCTGCTTTTTTGCGGGTGGGTTGGCGGGTCTTGGGGCATTGCTGGGAAGGTCTAATATCGGATTCCAGTGGTTTGGACTAAATCCATGGTGAATTTTTTTTCCAGTTTTTGCTCACTCGCCTGTTTTTGGGCGGCTGTTTGGGGGGGTTCCTGGTGTTTGGGGGGTTTGGGGGTCTTTGAGCAATGCTGGGCATGCCTAATTTTGGTTGCAAGTGGTTTGAAGAAAATACGTGGTTGGAAAGGGGAGTTAGGGCCTAGCTGCAGAGCGTGCATGGAGGGATTTGGGAACTAGGCCGAAAATGTTCTGAGTGAGATTTTCCATTTTTGCTTTTTGCCTCTTTGGGGGGGGGGGTTCTGCTTTTTTGCGGGTGAGTTGGCGGGTCTTGGGGCATTGCTGGGAAGGTCTAATATCGGAATCAAGTGGTTTGGACTAAATCCATGGTGAATTTTTTTCCTCCATTTTTGCTCACTTGCCTGTTTTTGGGGGGCTGTTTGGGGGGGTTCTAGCTTTTTGGGGGGGAGTTGGGGGGGTCTTTGGGCAATGCTGGGCATGCCTAATTTTGGTTGCAAGTTGTTTGAATAAAATCCATGGTTGGAAAGGGGCGTTAGGGCCTAGCTGCAGAGCGCGCATGGAGGGATTTGGGAACTAGGCGGAAAATGTTCTGAGTAAGATTTTCCATTTTTGCTTTTTGCCTGTATGGGGGGGTTCTGCTTTTTTGCGGGTGGGTTGGCGGGTCTTGGGGCATTGCTGGGAAGGTCTAATATCGGAATCAAGTGGTTTGGACTAAATTCATGGTGATTTTTTTTTCCGTTTTTGCTCACTTGCCTGTTTTTGGGGGCCTATTTTGGGGGGGTTCCTGGTGTTTGGGGGTGTGTTGGGGGGTCTTTGAGCAATGCTGGGCATGCCTAATTTTGGTTGCAAGTGGTTTGAAGAAAATCCATGGTTGGAAAGGGGAGTTAGGGCCTAGCTGCAGAGCGCGCATGGAGGGTTTTGGGAACTAGGCCAAAAATATTCTAAGTGTGAGATTTTCCATTTTTGCTTTTTGCCTGTTTGGGGGGTTCTGCTTTTTTGTGGGTGGGTTGGCAGGTCTTGGGTCATTGCTGGAAAGGTCTAATATCGGATTCAAGTGGTTTGGACTAAATCCATGGTGAATTTTTTTTCCAGTTTTTGCTCACTCGCCTGTTTTTGGGGGGCTGTTTGGGAGGGTTCCTGGTGTTTGGGAGGGTTGGGGGGTCTTTGAGCAATGCTGGGCATGCCTAATTTTGGTTGCAAGTGGTTTGAAGAAAATACATGGTTGGAAAGGGGAGTTAGGGCCTAGCTGCAGAGCGTGCATGGAGGGATTTGGGAACTAGGCCGAAAATGTTCTGAGTGAGATTTTCCATTTTTGCTTTTTGCCTCTTTGGGGGGGGGGGGTCTGCTTTTTTGAGGGTGAGTTGGCGGGTCTTGGGGCATTGCTGGGAAGGTCTAATATCGGAATCAAGTGGTTTGGACTAAATCCATGGTGATTTTTTTTTCCGTTTTTGCTCACTTGCCTGTTTTGGGGGCTGTTTGGGGGGTTCCTGGTGTTTGGGGGGTCTTTGAGCAATGCTGGGCCTGCCTAATTTTGGTTGCTAGGCCGAAAATGTTCTAAGTGTGAGATTTTCCATTTTTGCTTTTTGCCTGTTTGGGGGGGGTTCTGCTTTTTTGCGGGTTGGGTGGCGGGTCTTGGGGCATTGCTGGGAAGGTCTAATATCGGGCGTAAGGGGTTTGGACAAAATCCATGGTGAAAAAGGGGGGTTAGGGATTAGGGTTAGTGTTAGGGTTAGGGTTAGAGTTAGGGTTCTGAAATCGCTGTTTACACTTTACACATAGCTTGAGGAGAAAGATCCGCAAATTTCGCCCACACTTATTTATCCTTGAAAAGGAGACTCAGAGTACGCACTTTCGAAATGATGCTTGTATGTTTTGTAATACTGTGGACTCTGAAACTGAAAGTGTTATTTTTGCACTACACAGCGTACCTTATACTTTTTTTCTCCGTTGTGTTTTCTTATCACTTCCTGTTTTTCCATCAACAATTACAGGCCGGCTTTTGCCCTGTGCAATTACAAAAAGGATGACCCCAGGCTTAGCGACCCGCAATTCAGCATCCACTAGGCAGGCAGTGGACAAGGTGCCTTCTGGTCCCCAACATTGATCGGCGGAAAGTCAGATGGAATGGAGGAGTAACGCAAAAGAGGAATGCCTGGATGCATGCAACTTCCCAATTTCAACAGGACAACTACAACAACATACAGTTACAGTATCCATTTTCATTTCGACTTATGTTTTAAGTAATGTTATTGATGTGAACCTCTGTGAGTGTGACACTGTGCATTTGTTTGCTCTCTGCTTCAATTCATCCCTCCAGCCATTGCATACTTTTTTCTTTGCTATTTTTTAAACTAATTTAATGTACTAAGTGGTTCTTCTCTCTGAGGGCAGATAGGCAAGTGAAATAGCGTAATTACTGCAGCCCTGTACTGTCTCATTGTTGTTTCTTCATAGTACATTGTAGAAAGTACAACTTACTTTACAGTAACCTATCCATTTAGCAAACAGCTTCATGCATGCAGTAGTGCATGCACTTCCTTTATGTCCCTTAAAAGATTTATGAATAGCTTCGTATCCAAAGATTTGTTTATCTTCATTTGTTGTTTGTCCATGCTGTGTTTTTTTTTCCTCTCTCCACAAAACTTTACCCACAAACCCCATTCCCATCCAAGTTTCAAACCCTAACCCTCTTCCCCCGGGCTGTGTGGTTTTCATTGAGGTGTGAGTAAATTACAACAATAATTCCACACACTTACTGGGGAGGATAAGGTCAAAGCAACAGAAAATCTGGTTGAAGGAATCCTAGGAGATATTCTTACTCAGCTTTACACAGACCCAGGCCTATTTGAAAATTAAATCTGATTTTCATGGCCGCCATCAACTGTATTGATCATCAAGAACATCCTCCTCCTACACGTGGCGAATGATTACGCTGCTGTGTCTTTCATCTTCAGTACTATTTCTTGTAGTAGCCAAAGCCAAACTCCACGCAACTAGTATACTTAGGAAACTAGCATTTGTTAGACTAAATTATGGCACTGTTCTTGTGCATTATGCTATCTATCGTACTGTTGTAATGACCTGCTCAGGCCACTCAAGGTTTCATTTTCTTTTTTTCATATGCTGCTAAGTACTGCCACTGTGTACCACCACTACTACCACTACAACAATACCATTTCATCCGCCCAGGATTGCCAACCTTCATCGCCAGTTGCCATGCAGCCAGCCCTGTGCCTATCCCTATTCTCAAACACGAATCACAGGTAAGATAAGCATTTGGGGGGGAGGAAGAATAGTGGAGTAGTAGGAGAGAGGAGAGAATGACGGTAGTACTACTAAAGTAGTAGGACAATTGAATTCACTAACTCTGTGAGTGGCACCTACTTTTGTAAACATTTAGTCGATTAATTAGACTATTTGTATCAAGCAGCCAGTTAAGTTTCAGGAAAACAAACGAACAGGTAACCCCCCCCTGCCTCCCCCGCAAAACAGTAAAAACGTGTATGCAATGTTTAAGTTGCAAGTAAATAATTATTTCAATCCATAACAAAAATAAACTATCCCGCAAGACCCGACCCACCCCCCACCCTAACCCCAAAGAATGTCCGTGAAAAAGTCCCCATAGTCCAAGAAAAAACCCAACTCCCAATTCCCACCCCCCCAAAAGTCTTTAAAAAAGGGGCAAGGGACAGACTCTCCTCCTCTACTGCCGCCGGCGGTGTACTTTGGCCAGGTTTACCCATTGCTCCCTGCGGAGGTTCTTGAGCAGGCTCTTCATTCTCTCCATCTCCTGCTCAAGGTTGGACACCCTGTGGGTTAGGCGGTGGATGCGGGCCTTGCACCTGCTGTGGGGGGCAGCTGATTTTTTGGCTGCTTGACGGTGGCGGGTGGCTGCGATACCACGGCTCCGTACCACTGGAGGCTTGCGCTGACTGGCTGCCCAGGGAGCACAGAGGAGGATGTAGCTGTTGTGGTGGATGTTGTTGTGGACTGCGACTGCGTGTCCTCCTCCTCCTGGGCCACCAGCCGCCGATATCCGGCGACAATCGCCTCCAGCTTCCTTTGCCGGGCCCGTCTAGCGAGCTCCTTCCGAGTCAGTTTGGAAGGAGCCTCTATATGAAGAAAGAAAAACATACTGTAACCAATGCTCTTTAAGATTAACACAAAATAATTCAGCAGAAAGTTGTGTCACAGTAGAACTAGCAACTTGCAAGCACAGTACATAACATTTGTGGCCTGTATCTATCTAACCTCCCACTTCGTCAGCCTCTGCTCTAACATTAGTGGGAGTTTCAGGAATCAATTCTACGAGCACTATATGGACTCACTACATTCGACTATGACAGTACACCAGTCTTATTCTTCTTCTTCTCTCTTGTTTCGCGAAATTGGTACGTAAACTTCTGGAAGCCGGCATAATGCCAGCGCAGTCAACTTGCACCCGAAAAAACACAGACGCAAGCCATGA
The DNA here is from genome assembly GCF_964261635.1 of Lissotriton helveticus. Classification (NCBI taxonomy): domain Eukaryota; kingdom Metazoa; phylum Chordata; class Amphibia; order Caudata; family Salamandridae; genus Lissotriton; species Lissotriton helveticus. Next base: position 263,893,011 of record NC_136069.1, read on the forward strand.
TGACACAGACCTGCGTCACTGTACCAGTCCAGTACATGCAGGTGGTGAAGCTCTTACTTTTCTTTTACGGGTGGCACTGAGAATACTCTGTTACAAGGGCTACTGCTTAATTAATTTTACTTTCACCCTACAGTGTCAATGATTACTAGAAAAGGAAAATGACGAAGATAAATATTATGATTATCTATCCCTTCACAGGATATTGGCTTACATATGGGAGACCTTTAGGTGCTTTGTTTTTTATTGAGTGAACACTGATAGGCCACACATGAATGACAGAGTAGTACTAAAATTATTAACAGAGGTAGTGAGTGGCCCCCATAATCGCCGGATATATGCTGTGCTTGCAATACAAACTACTGCTACTATTCATGGTAGGATTCAGAAAAATTACAACTTCTTTTCCTCGCCCTTGCTACACTGGAACGGACGTGCGGGTGCGGTGTTACATGCTCTTCAAAGTAACACTTCAACCAGTGACCGTCTACTCTGTTTACATCCACATATGCTATCTATGAGTCAGATAGTACCATGATCCAGGCATCCATCCACTCAAAGAAAATGTCAATCATTCTTCTTAATGTCTCAACTGGACAAACCTTAGTTTTTCTCACGGAAAAACAACATTTTAATTTGATTTTGGAAACCGCAAGCCATGCATCTGTGCTTGACTTGCATTTGAATTTGAACCAAAGGATATAGTGCGCACACATACAGTTTCTGTTTCAGCCACCCAGGCAGTCCTCCTCCCTTTCTCCTTCCACCCATCCTTGCTTCATCCTTCAACCGGCCATGCATCATATTCCCAGCCACCTCCGGCAGCATTCAAAAACACGTATCATTCTTTGGCAGTCATCATTACTTGTAACTCGCTCGTCCTTCCACACTTACTTACACCCTTCTTTCCCTTTTAGTTGATCCCATCCATCAAGTCTATCTCTGATCTGACTTGGCTTCTTCGATAAAACTTTCACAGCTGAGTTGAAGTCAATTTAGAGGAGGCTACTACCTGGTTGATAAAAACTAAGTTCTAAATTTGTAAGTGTTCTTAACAGTAAAGTATACTTGTACTGTACAACATATACACCCGTGCAGAGAGCACACTCTGCAGTCTGAAATCTCAATAAGTAAGGAATATAATAGCTTACCACTTCCCGCCACTACCATGGCATCCCCCACAGCAGTTCCGGATGGCTGTTTCACCGCCTCCGCCCCAGGAGTGCCCACCTCCACGCTGGCCCCGGCACCGGTGGATGGCTGTGCCGATGTTCCGCCTAGAAAATAAATTTCAGATTCTTAGATGCCATATACACAACTCCCTAGTATTTGTCTAGGAATGAAAAAATGTTAATACGTCTACACAAACAAATTTAATAATTTGTGACTCTCTAGTCTAAACTACAAATTGCCCTTTTTTCAGGGAAGGGTGTTTTTTAGTTATGCTTAGCCGTAACATGTCTTGCGACACTTTTTGGCACAACTGATGAATGCTTGCTTTTTAACACGCACCATTTTTCTCATAACAGACAGAAGCTTCCCTTCTAAGAACAAGAGCAAGATCAGATCCTCATCACTTGGACGGAGTCAGCAATGATTCAGCACCACAAAGAAGACTTGAAGTTCCAACCTGGTGAGGGCTCGCCCACAATTAATGTGTGAAATCACTAAGCACTTTTCATTTTTCAATCCACCGTTTATGTTGTATGATGAACTTGATTTTAATAAATGTTTTTACTATTAATAAAGCTTTAAAACTTACATAGACTCTGTGGTTTTTGGTCATGAGTGAGTGAGCGAAAGGGTTTGCAATTTGCAAGCATGAGGCCGTGGCTCTGAGAGGTCGGGACTCTGACTCCGTACTCTTATGTCCTAGGTTGTATAATCATTGGGGATCAATCATCGATGAATTCGGGAGCTAAATGACTCTGACACACTAGCTAGTCAGTAAGGACATTGGGGGTTTAAATTCTGTTATGACTGAGGTATGTGGAAAGTCTAACTGCGCCTATTATAATTGATAACCAATGCACTATTTCGTGTCCATAGTTCTGTTTGTGCAGAATAGTCCCTGCAACAGTAGTAGTATGGATTGTCCTCCTATCCAATCAAAAAGTAAACTAGTATCTTATTCTTTCTTGGTGGCCATTGACATTTTATTGTTGGGAATTATCAAAGAATAAACATTTAGAAGACTTCCAAATACATTATGGACAACCCAGAGGACTGCACTCAGTGCATAGAACTATTGCTGAATAGAATGGGAGTTTTGGTTAACACCTTTTGCCAACTGTGCAAGCTTAGTTAGCTACACAGACAGACTAATATTAATCTAGTAGTACCACAGGGAGTCATAGTAGAGGCAGGATAAGAATTTAGAAACAGTCTACAAGAAGATCAAAGACGATTTAGAAACAATCGAATGAGGAACGTTAGGAAAAAATAGGTGCTGTAAAAGATAGGGAAGTATAATTATTAATATTAACAGGAAAACTTTCTGGGGCCAGCAGAGGAGCCATCGCCGGACCGATCGTGGCCTTCCTGTTCTTCTCCCTTCTCCGCCGGCGCCGCTTCCTCCTCCTGTGTCACCTTGCCCCTGGGGGGTGCTGATGTACAACATGAAAGAAAGATACAAACATGGATGATTGTTGTCAACCAAATCAAACATTTCAAAAAACAATAACAAAAATATTTTGGGGAAATAGACAACAATTGCACTAAATTTATTCACCTATCTGATGTGGTCCACTAGGATATTAGTATTGCTGGATTCGCGGACCGTCTACTTGGAAAGTTATGTAACTCACTAAACCAACTACAAAAAGGTTTGACTAGGACTGGCAGGCAGCACTCCACAGCACGCGAAGGGAAAGACACAGTCCATCGTGATTGCAGACCAGTGAGAACACTTAAAGGTTTCCTACTAAATAACCAGTCATAATATACTCAAACTTTCAATCCACCGCCTATCTCTTCTTAGTGGCAGGAGTACAAAGGAAGGAATGGACTTGAGTCTCTAGGGGCAGATTTACAAGCCCCTTGCGTGACTTTTGTGACGCAGTGGCAGCGCAAAAGAGGCGCCATGGTTCTGGGTATATTAACAACGTGACGCATCTGGGAGATGCATCACGTTGTAAAGCCCTGCGCCATCAGGGGGCGTTCTGGCGCAAGGGAGGGCGCCTCCTAATAGTGGCTGAGTGAAATCTACAAGATTTTACTCAGTCACTTTTAGGCCAATGCTGCGTCAAAACCCTGCGCCTGCTTGAAGCAGACGTACGGCATAACACAGCATTGGGGAGATAGGGCACCCCAGAGCATTGCTGGAGCTGCGTCGTGCTTGCGACGCAACTCCAGCAATGCGCCGCCTTTACGGCACAGATGCGTGACGCATCTGTGTTGTTTTTATCCCATGGTGCGCCGCATTGTAAATGCGGCGCACCATGGGTGGTGGAGGTGTGGCGCACAATTACTGGCACATCCCTGGTAATATGCAGGGATGCGCCAGTAATTGTAAATCTGCCCCTTAGTGTCTAGCATTACGCAGTTCTGTAAAGTACACTCATACATAATCACTCAGGCCAATGAAATGAGCACAAAATCAAAAACAAGTAAGCATCATAGCACCGCCACTGAGCAGGCGAGCAGTGCACCTGCAATGCAATCACAGAAGATTTTGAAACAAATTTACCTACAATGTAATTGGCAGCATTATTGCTCTTCGGAAAAAACAAACATTTGCAATATGATAACATAGAGCAGGAGAAAACAGAGTAGGGATTAAGTAGCTACTACTACTCACCAAGCTCAGGGTTCTCGACGCCTAGCAGGTTGAGCAGGTCATGTTCACGGTCCAGGATATCGGACCACCGGTGCGTGGCCCGGCTGTAGGTGCGCTGGACCCGAGACTGCCGATACATGGCCCGGCACACCTTCCCCCACAGCTGCTGACGCTCCCGGAGCCCGTACCCGCCAGCGATCCTGCCGCCTGCCGCGATGGTCTTGGGGAGGAGGCGCTGGACATAAAAAATCAGTGCGGCCCCCTCCTCCACGCTAAAGATCTCCCGGGCCACGACTTGCTCCCCCCTCAATCACCCGCATGGGAGCCGGGTGAGGAGTGCGGGACCCTTCCCCTTGCTATTCCCGGCTCCCTTTGGCATGGTCTGGACAGCTGAAGAAAAAAAAATAGAAAAGAATAGGGAAAAAGTAAAGAAAAGAAAAGAGTTTAAAAAAGTAGCTTTAAAAGTAACGAAAAGTTGAAAAAAACACAAAATATAGATGTAGAAAAATAGAGGGATAGATAATGAGTAAAAATGATCAAAAACAAGTTCAAAGAAGCAAAGGATTGGGGAGATTAGGAGAGGATAGGAAAAGCATGCCCAGAACAATACCAATGAATGAAAAACAAGATGGCCGCGCCCATTGAGGACCACGTGGGTAAGTTTGCACGATATTTCCCCCGCGAGCACGCACAAACACACGCGAACTCGTAATAGCGCGCCGCACACCACGCGAAATTGCCAATAGCGCCCGGAAACGGAAATACGCAACGCGCACAAGATGGCCGTGCCCATGTACGCCCGCATGGGTAACTTCGCGGTCGGTGCGCTGCAAGCGGCCCATGAATACGCAAAAAAACCCCGCAAACTCGCAAAAATAAAAAAATCCGCAAATTCACATGAATTTGCGAATTTCGCGGATCGCGAATTCGATTTTGCGTGAATTCGCAGACCGCAAATTCGCAAATTTCGCCCATACTTACTTTCTGTGTGATCTCAGCCCGTCTCTGCCGTCCGGCAGCTGCCCCAACTCCAACTGCTGGTCTGCCAGGGGGACCTGGGCCATCATCGTCGGACGTATCTGTATGACTCAGTTCAATTGGGATGCCTTTTCTCATTGCTATGTTGTGGAGCATTGCACAGGTAGCCACAATCTTGCAGCAGGTCTCAGGGCTGTATTGGATTGCTCCTCCGCTTTTATGCAGGCAGCGGAAACGGATCTTCAGGATCCCAAACGTCCGCTCTATTACACAGCGCGTAGATTTGTGTGCACGGTTGTATCTCCTCTCCCTTGCATTGGCTGAATTTAGGTACGGGGTCAGGATGAAGTCCTGCACTGCATATGCACTGTCACCTGCAGGGATGAAAACAAGAGGTGAGTCAATGTCCCCCCCAAAGATGTACTGTATGTAGGGATGTGTGCCATGCATTTACCTAGCATGTAGCCCTCACCAAACTCGCCAGCATTCAGACGTCTGTGTATCCCACTATGTTTAAAGATGAAGGAGTCGTGAGTACTGCCAGGGTATTTGGCTACAATGTCATTGATGATATGTTTGGCATTGCAGATGACCTGTATGTTCAGGGAATGGTATGATTTACGGTTTCTGAATATATATTCATTGGTTGAGGGGAGTGTGAGGGCAACATGGGTCCCATCTCTGCAGCCAATTACGTGGGGGAATCGTGCAAGCTGGTAAAAGTCCAGTTTTGTTTGCTGTAATGCCTGTTGTGTGCTGGGGAATTGTATGGGATGTTGTAGCCGCTGTAGCATTGCATCTAAGAATGCATGGAAGAAGCGTGACAAGCAACTCTGTCAGACCCCACCTGCCACTGCTATCACCCCTTGAAAACCCCCTGAGACAGGTAGATGCAGTGAGCAGAGTACCTGCACATGGGTGGGAATGGTTTGGGTCCTGCGTGTTGGGTGTTCCAGATAGGGTTTCAGCTCCTCTATCAGCTCTAAAATGGTCTATGTGTTTACTTCTCGTGGAACTCCTCCTCAGTCTGCTGGAACAGAGTGAGACGCACACTGAAGATCCGTTCCTGTTGCATCCTCCTCTGTGCTGCTGCCGCCCGAATTCTCAGCCTCCTGGCTATCGCATATAGCGCTGCCATTGTGGTAGTCCCTGTTGCATTGTGGGCCTGTTTATATAGCTTGCACCTGGTTACCACCTGCATTCACTTGGTGGTAATTTTGCAGAGCAAAATTGCGATTTTATTAAATTCGCATTTTGCAATTTTTTCATACATTCCTTAGCGACTTCTTAAATTGCGGTTTCTCAATTTGCCATTTTTGCAGCCTGCGTATCGCAGACTGAAAATTCGCAAGGATATTTGCAGATTTCAGTCCTTGTAAATTAAGAAATTGCAATAAATTGCGTTTTCTTAATTTGCGATGTGAAAATGTGTGATACATCATGTTTCTCTACATCACCTTCACAAACGCTGTTTTTTTGCGATTCGCTGCGTTTGCGAACGCAAAATAGTTTCACACATATGCCCCATCATCTCCCCGTGCCTACCAAAAAAAAAAAAAATGAATGTGTCCTTGTGTAAGGTAACTGGTCCTCATATAAAGTGCTCCAATACCTTCGGGTCGAGTTCGCGCTATATAAATCTGCAAAAAAAAAAATAAGTGGCAAGCCATGTGGCATATGGGATGCTGCTTTTGACTTTCCGCCAGCAAAGCCGGCAGTGTCTCCATCAATGGTTAATCAGCTCTATCCCTGTACAGAATGGGATAGGTGATCCCTGAATTTGGAAAGGGGAGAAAATACTGATTTTCTCTCATCCTGCTAAACTATAAATAACCCCTTTTGTCTCATGCACCCACTAAGCATGAAAATACACTACCGATGTAATCAAGTCATGAACATATGAAACTCGATATGTACCTCATCTGCTCCTTTTCTACCATCTGACTTTGATGCAATTAAGATATAATATGTGGACATCCAAAGAATCAAACATAAACAAGTACATGAATTAGCATATATATATATATATATATAAAGCTTTCCTTGCAGTGTATAGTAACTATATTTCATTAATGAGGCAAGTTTTAGATATGTCATCAAATGTGTAAAAGTACATGTTCTCATTTGTGTTGAAATGTACCTAGGAGAGGAAGGTAGCATGAATGTTCAGTTTCTGAACTATTATGCTTTACAAACCAATAATTTGTTGTCCTTCGGGAGCAGCAAATATCATATGGTTTTTCGCGTTTATTTTTCGTGGGACCAATTATTAATCCTTCGCTGGTTACTGTCTTATTTCTTCATAAATGCCTGGCAGAATCAGGCACGCTATTACTGCGAGTAATGATGCTAAAGCTTCATCTGTTATCTTGCAAATTGCCCTTCCTTTCAGAGCTAGAATCTGCCTGAGATATATAGCAATAGCTTTTGAGCAAATCCTTTTGGTAAGTCGATGCATATGCTGAACGTCTTTTCATATTAATATTTATTCCACTACTCTGATGTGCGAACGCCTTTACACAGCTGACAACCCAAAAAAAGCAGTCAGGAAACTGCACAATGAAAAGCAAAACAGTATTACGCACTTAAAGGAAGTATTGTACTGGAACATTGCCTTAGCTCTCACAGCTGATGTGTGACGGTGCAATAAATCCTGGCACGTCTGGGAAGAAGTCAACACTCTAAGGCATACTTAGTTCAAATAACATTCATTTTATTGTAAGGAAGGCGAACCCTAACACTTGCAGGCATAACTTGACAGATCTCTTGCACAATTCAAAGCTTATGGAAGACAAGGAGCCACTCGCATCTTTGAAGACAGTTTTGGCTTCAGAATATGCCAGTAGGCAGGCAACACTTATGTGTATCTGAAAGTAACTACAGCACAGAATTCATATTACCTAGTGTGAGGTATAGCAACAATTGAATATCGCATATAGATGCGCTACCTAAAACGGAACCTACCGTGCTCGTGGCTTCTACCACCTGGCACCTACAAGTGCAGAGCAAGTCACCAGCAAATAGCATCAAAAACAAAATGGCGCATTGTTGATAGCAAAATTCACCTCAATCAGGGCATCACCAAAACTAGTAAGTTAATAGCAAAGGTTTTCCTTGTCTCACGTTCAAGATAACACATTCTCTTAAAGGATATTATTTAAATTAGACTACGAAATTATTCTCGAAGGGGTGTCCTTAAAAGGCGAGACTTTCTTCAAAATTATCCAAGATTAATCTGCACACATTATCCCCAAGTATGCTCTCTGGCCACCAAGTCATCATCCTGATCTTAGAATGCCACCAATAGCTTCCAATGTTCAAAGCAACCTGCTTGGATGGTTGCCTATATATGCTCAAGTTAAGCCTGACCAAAATGGTATGTAACCCTTGCAGCACAGTCTGTACTACGTAGTACCGTTCCACGTTCCGCTTTTTAACTCTTAGTTTGTTGTACTGCTCACTGCTTCTATTTATTTTCTCTGATGTCTTCTGTTTTTAGCTGTGTTGTGTTATTTTACTCTGATCTTGGTGGAAAGCGTCGGGACACTCTAACCGAGTAGCCGTACGCTATATAAAAGCTTTATAACATAACATAACATAACATAACATAACATATTTTTAGCAACGTAAATGCAGTTGTATAGCAGGTTATTCTGTTTTTAGGGCTATAGGTAAGGTGTAGGATGAATAGGAGTATGTGTCGTATATAACGAATGAAAAAGGAGGTTGGGGTGTTTACCTTCCAAAAAAGATTGGAAAAAGGAAGTGAAACTAAAGGTACTGTTTTTATGGTGGGGTAAGGGGGAGGATATATAGGTGTAACTATGGTTTAAAAAGGGCGAAAAAGGTGAGTTTGAAAAAGTTTGTTCCTCCTTCCACCTCCCCAAATGATTGGTTAAATGGTTTAAAAAGAGTTAAAAATCAGGTTTAGTGTGGGGATGAGGGCTAACCACCCCAAATAAAATAGGTTAGAGGAGTTAAAAAGTGGGTATGTGAGCGATACCCACAAAAAAAATGGCATCGAGGGCTAAAAGGCAGGGCTTAGAGAGTGATGGTTTTGTAGGTGTGGATATTTATTTTTAAAGAGTTTCTATTTGTAATTTAGAATTTCTAAAATATGTTAATGATAGGATTATAGGGGATAAGGGTGTGGAGCATGTTCATTTTTGGGTATTTTATTAATATTTTTAGATAGGCAATTATTTTGTATGGGGTTGGGTATTTATTTCTTAGGATTTTACATTTCTTAATAACCTTCTCTTTTAAAACTGTGTAATGCCTAGTGTTAGGAACAGGCTATTAGAGCTTCTAGGGGCTAAGGATGGGTAGTGTATTAATTCCGATGTATTTAGTAATTTTTGGGTTGTTGGTTTTTAGGTAAGGGTTTATTTACTTGGATTTCAAACTTTGTAAGCTCAGTGTTAGGAATGGGATGATAAGGTTACAAGGAATAAGAATAATTCTTTTTTTTAGGGCCTGAATATTTATTTTTCAGGATTTCATTTATTTTTGTAATTAACATCTCTTTCTGTTCACAAAATGTGTAGGCACAGGGTTGGGATACAGGTTGGGTGTGTATTATTTTTCATGTGTGTAATATTTTTGGGGTGTTGGTATTAATTTTTTAAGGATACAAAATGTATAAATTTTTTTATTTCAAAGCACACGCAGGTCTCTATCAATAAAATCAGCCCCCACCGCAGTAAAATCAGCCCCAGCTCGGCAGTATTCCAAAACGCCCAGTAGTCAGTCTGGCCCTGGTGAGTAGTAGTAACCTCATTCGGCTCGACCTGTTTAGATAGTCAGTGCAGGTTAGTTCAAAATAGTTTAGCAACTTGGCCATATTTTCTTTATTTTGTGCTCAATATCCTGAATGTATTGTCACTTATTAGAAGTAATTGAATTGATCAAGATCATGGGAGGGAAAGAGCATGCTATGGGGAGGGAGCTGACCCTCTCCTCCAAGCTCCTGGGGATCCTCCTCTTTCGGGCCTAGATGGGTCTCCTCGCCTCTGAGTGCCTCCCAGTGCTGCAGACACAAGTCTGGTAGTCCACAACGTCCCCCTCCAAGATGACTGTAAGTATGTGACTTGGTGAAAAGAACCCTGCGTACTAGATTGATCTGGTTGTCTCTTTTGTAGTGTAAAGTATCTTCATTCCTATAGGGTTCCAATAGTACATATAACACATAAAAACTTTAGTCCTTCTTGTCTGCTTAGTCTTTGCTATTGACAGTCTCTTCTCTTACCCTCTAAGCTCTCCCCTTAGGCAGACCGGATACCTCAGACAGAACAGAATGTGACAGGGAAGAGTTTGTGCTCTTGTTCTTTTCCTTTAAATTTTTGTCTTGTTGTTTTTCTTCTTTCCTTTCCTTCCATTTTTCACTATCTCCCTCCAAAGAGTTCCCAACCTACCTTTCACTTCATTCATTCTTTTCTGGCTACTTCCTAAGGTTTTCTTATCTCCTTTTCTCTCTGTTTGCTGTTGCTCTTGGAATACACCCTTTTGATTGGTAAGTTCATTTATACCTTTTCTATTCTATGGGTATACCAAAAAAATAGAAAATCATAATTTGGTGGGAAGCATCAAACAAAAAAAAACTCCTCTTTTGCTAACCTGGAATACTCAATACTGTTATGTTTCCCTTAAGTTAAATAAAGAGTGAAATAAACATTACACAATTAAGTACCTCGATACATCACTCTAATTTATGTGGGTTTCCCCTCCTTGTCTGATATAACCCCTTCTCATGTCCAATTCCCTCCTTCCTAGTTCCACATGAGACCCCTCCACTCCTGCATACGGGAACTAACCTGGTCAAGTCAAGCTCCCCTGAGAGCATGGCTGGGACCGGGTGCCTCTTCTGTTGTCTCGGTGTTTGGGAAGCATGGCAGAGAAAGCCACAGACTCCCTTCTTTCTCCTGGAGTTTCTCAACTCATCCCGTTTTTCCTTCTCCTCTGGCGGTCTGCCACCATTTACTTGACATCTTTCCTACTTCTTCTTGGTTCATTGTCCGCTCTCCCACCTCCTTCTCTCCTTCCTCTCTATCTCCTTCTAAAGCTCCTCGTGTGCCCGATTTCCATCCCTGTACTTCCTGTTGCACATTCTGGAAAAGAAAAGAGAGTTCTTTGTCTTTTTCTGTGTTTTTTTTCCATCTGTAGTTTGCCCTTTGTTATTTAATGTCCCTCCTTTCTCCTTTCTGATTTCAAATGGTGGTGTGTGGGATGCCGCATGAGCCCGCAATGGACTGACATGTGTGTGTGGTTCCTTCAGGCTCCATTCCTTTTTCCTCTTCCTCAGAGTGGCTTCAAGTCTAATGTGAAGCTCTTCAGTCAGTGTCTTCATTGACCCTCCTTTTTTCCTGTGTTCTCCAGGTTCCAGGCAGGCATATGGCGGAGGTAACACAAATGCATGTCATATATTCCATTTCATATTTTCAAGCCATATAAAGGTTATGTGATTTGCCCAGAAATACACAATGTTGAGCTGAACGCCAAGGACAGTCAGAGGACTTCTTGGAAATGCCACTGACTTCATGGCATTTAGGAAAGGACTAAAAACCTGGCTTTTTAATGTGTAGCATCTCCACAACATTCTGTGCTCAGAAGATAGTAGCTAGCGCCAGGACACCTTCAGTTCACTGCTGTGCTTTAGAAATGCATATAACATAACAAGATGGCATCCAAATCTTAGTCCCCAGTTTCCAAAGTTGGCAACTCTAGGCACTATGCCACATCTTTTCCCTGTCCATTCCGATTATCCTTTCTCTGTTTTTCCTCTTCCTTTAAACTGGCTCTTTTCATAATTTCCTTTTACTGTTTCCCCTTTCCTCATTGAATCACTCTTCCTTTCTTTTCTTAACCAGTGAATGTTGGTTCGAGGAGGGGAATAAGGTGGCTACATGAACTGTTGAGCTCTGCTAAGTATTGTGCCACTAAGACACAGCTCGAATAATGAAAAGATTAGAAGAGAGATGGAACTTTTACTACTGAAAGCATAGATTCAAAAGGCAAAGGGATTTTAATGAGCTTGAACAGTTTTCACAATCACCTTAGACTAAAAGGAAAGGGGAGAAGTAAATCTAGGCATTACGTTGAGTCCAGTGCCCTCTACATCGAGTTATTCAATTGTTCAACCAAAAACATGCAAAGCAAGACAATCAGAAAATAAGGGGCAAACGTGTGGGTGTCCTACATAGATTCAACTTGCTGTTGAGAAAAAAAACATAGGATGCAAAATAACTAAATAAAATTGAAAGAGGCTTCTCACAAACACCTTTGGAGTAAATGGATGAGTGTTCGCGCTGCAAGAAATAGGGTTATTAATTGAAAGGGGTGACTACCCATCTTAATTATTAAATACAATCTTTGTTAGGGTGAACAATTAAAGTCCCTAAATAAATCTGAGCTCAACTCCCTGGTAACTATGGCACAGTGTAAAGAATGTATGCAGTACCGAAACAGTAATGAAATCAAAATACTGAACACGAAAAATCCCAGACCAATTTTGTAAAACAGAGTAATTTTTAATAAATAAAATCAAACCAAAACAACAAAAATTCAACAAGGGAAACCAGAGATATGAGTTCTTAAAGGTAAAGTTAAACTAAAAATAGTGCTAAAATGCTTTAAGCGTCTACTGCCGTCAACTGGCAGATCGAGACGTAGGCATCATTTGAGGCTGACTGCAACCGACAGCAGGTTGCGTGCAGAAACTAGGTTCTAACCAGTCAGAGGTTTTACCGTGGGACTCAAGAGCGGAAGTCCAAAATCTTCCTTGAGGCAAGACAGCAGGCTGTAGCCAAGGAGTTGGATAGCCATTGGACGTGGTCCTTGTTTCTCCACTCACAATTAGTTACATTTTTGGAGCTCAGATTCCTCCAGTGGGGCAAGGCTGTAGGCTGTACCCAAGCAGGCCTTTGCCAGGCCAAATACTATTACTGCGTGGTCCTGCTACACAGGATTTGCAATTGTGAAAAAGCTTAGAGCAGGAGAAACTTGATTCTTCAGCCCAACTGCATTGCACATTGGTCAGATCAGCTTGGCAGATTTATCCCAGTCTTCTGGAGGTCTTTGGAGCAGTTGGACCCGGGCCCTTTATGCAGGACTATCCCAAAACGTTTTCCTTCCTCTTTCTTTTTTTGCTGACCTTTTTTACTTTGAGCACTTTGCCACAGTCAGACAGTGCTAAGGTGCATATGCTCCCTCCCCTAAAGATGGTATGATTGGTTTACACTTGTCCCTTGTAAAGTGGTATACAATATACCCAGGGCCTGTAAATGAAATACTGCTAGTTGGCATGAGGCACTGAATGTGTCACCCACAGAAGTAGCCTTTGAAACTTGTCCCAAGCCAGCCACTGCACGGCCTGTGTGTGCAATTTACTGCCACTTTGTCTTGGCATTTAAAACTACTTGCCAAGCCTTATACTCCCCTTTTACTAGACATCGGTCACCAACAAGCTAGGCCCTATATAGCCGTCTGGGTATGGTGTTGTTTAAGTAAAATGTAGTACATGTACTTTTATGTTTTGCATGTTCTGGTAGTGACAAACAGCCTATGTCGCTTTTCACTGCTGTGAGGCCTACTCCTCTCGTTGACTAGCATTGGGAATTACCATATATACTTTTAACTGGATATTCCTTATCAGAAAAGAGTAGTGTTACCAGGTATTTTTAGAATGGTAGTGGTGATGCTGGATTTCACATTGCTATTTTAGAAATGCCACTTTTAGAACCTGAGCATTTCTTTGGCCTTATAACTCTGTGTGTGTGACAACCTGTCTCCAGTACATGTCTGGTTTGGGTGACTGCTACACTTTGTGCATTCCTTCTAGGCAGCCACAACACAGGAAGGGCTCGGTTTGACAGGAAATACATCTGGATTCATCTGCGTATTAATAATTTTCCTGGGCAGGAAGAGGGAGAGATGGTTCACATTTATATCTGAATAGGTTGTTTCCTACCCACACACAAAGGGCTGACTTAACCCCTAGTGATAGTCTGGAGCCAGGGAGGGGTTGAAAGGGATCCTTGTACACATCTGAGGGCACCTTTGAAGTCACCTCCTACATCAAAATCATTTTTGGGTATATAAGTACTAGGGCTCAAACCCAATGTAATCAGACACTGCGTGTGACTTGTATCCAGATGCTGGGGGCTTTACATCAATATTAATAAACAAGGGTCCGTGGACTATTTCTTTTCAATACAACAGTTAGTCAGCACTTGGTCATCAATTAAACATTTCTTGAGCATATAAATCTGCTCCAACCAATAAATGCACCAATATCAAAAAAGGGAAAAAGCAACAGCATACATATGAACCAAGGGCAATTTACTCATTCATTGCCTCTGAGTAAAAATGTAATTGACTGACAATAAATAAGAGTCATAGTGGTTGCCCCCAAGAAGAGCGTGCAAATTAAGAAGGGTGAACTAAATAGTGTTAGGTGATCAAAAGAAGAAAAGAAATATCAAGAAATAGTGACCTAAAGATATTCATAAACACTTTATGTAAAACAGTGCGGATCCACAATTATCCATCCTGTTCGACCTGGCCATAAATACAGATTATTACATAATTTTCATAATTTTTCAATAAGAGCACACATAGGTGTCATCAATGATTCGCACATGAATATAAAACAGAAACATATGGGTCCAGGTTCAATATCACGGTCGTCAACGTTTCGACTCGACTTAGGGCCTAACGGTGAATTATGCCTGGGCCATGCGGGTCTTCATCAGGACTATACAAAGCGGGCAACCAAAACTTTATCGATGACCCCTCAAGGAGGAGGTGGTGCATATATTATGCTTCCATGTTCCAATCAATGGTATTGCCTCCTTGCCTCCATCATGGTGATAATGCCCATGGAATTGGATCGGTTAGAAGTCCTCAGTCCTCTATAGTGGATGTTAATATCCCTGTTTAGTTAGTAGCACAGATTGCTGGGCTTCTCTCATCAAAAAAATATATATGATGGCGTGCCGAGTTTAAAGGAGAAAGCGGTGGTCCTATCAATGTCAGGCCACGTGCTCAATAAACTCTATTCAGTAAGCTGAATTTCTGGGAGTTCGTTCATGTTCGCGTCAAACGGCCTTCAGAAACACTTGGTGTACACCGAGTGTTTCTGAAGGCCGTTTGACATGAATAGGACCACCGCTTTCTCCTTTAAACTCGGCACGCCATCATATATATTTTTGGGATGAGAGAAGCCCAGCAATCTGTGCTACTAACTAAACAGGGATATTAACATCCACTATAGAGGATTGAGGCCTTCTAACCGATTCAATTCCATGGGCATTATCACCATGATGGAGGCAAGGAGGCAATACCATTGATTGGAACATGGAAGCATAATATATGCACCACCTCCTCCTTGAGGGGTCATTGATAAAGTTTTGGTTGCCCGCTTTGTATAGTCCTGATGAAGACTCGCAAGGCCCAGGCATAATTCACTGTTAGGCCCTAAGTCGATTCGAAACGTCGACGACCGTGATATTGAACCTGGACCCATATGTTTCTGTTATATATTCATGTGCAAATCATTGATGACACCTATGTGTGCTCCTATTGAAAAATTATGAAAATTATGTAATAATTTGTATTTATGGCCAGGTCGAACAGGACGGATAATTGTGGATCCGCACTGTTTTACATAAAGTGTTTATGAATATCTTTAGGTCACTATTTCTTGATATTTCTTTTCTTCGTTTGATCACCTAACACTATTTAGTTCACCCTTCTTTATTTGCACGCTCTTCTTGAGGGCAACCACTATGACTCTTATTTATTGTCAGTCAATTACATTTTTACTCAGAGGCAATGAATGAATAAATTGCCCTTGGTTCATATGTATGCTGTTGCTTTTTCTCTTTTATGATATTGGTGCATTTATTGGTTGGAGCAGATTTATATGCTCAAGAAATGTTTAATTGATGACTAAGTGCTGACTAACTGTTGTATTGAAAAGAAATAGTCCACGGACCCTTGTTTATTAATATTGTACGATACCCAGGTCCAGGACCATTTGGGTTACCCCATTGTATTAGTGGGGGCTTTACATCTGCATATTGCCAGGATGGCTACTGTGCTGCTCGGAGGGACTGCCATTTTTTCCAACTAGTTTGCTGTATTGGCCTGCTACCTGCTGAGTGCTGGGCTGCTGGAGATACTGCAACTCAGCAACGTGCCTTGATGTTCTGGCCTGCTACGTTCTTTTGTGCCCCCACATGTGTTCTACAAGGGCTTGTTGTCTAGACCTTGTTCTTTGAGATCTTAGGTCCATCAAAGATACCCCTGGCGTGTGACACTGCAGTTGATTAGTCTGGTAGCGGAACTTTGGCACGATCAGTGAATGGCTAATCCACCATTCACCTGAGGCTTTCCTGAAGTGTTGGTGTTTTCATCAGGACCAGGCGTCCTGGATTGTTGAACTGATGCTGCAGTGCAGAAGAGTGACTTTGGCTGCATCCCCCATGTGCTGGGAGAATTATCAAAAGTCTGAAGTGGTTTCAGAGACTTGCCTGTCCCACTCCTGACTTGTACCACACAGGCAGTGCATGCCGAGCTTACAACGCTCCACTCAGAACTAGCATATCTCCCTTTGTGACTCACATGCATAGTCTGTGCATGCTGAGTCCTTGAGCCGCATATTTTTCAAGACACATTACCGAGGCAACGCAGAGACTCCAAACAATGTCAGCATGCTTCAACACACCCCCGGGGGACAGAACCCCATGTGGTGCAGCTGCACCTGCCATCCCACAGCAGCCCGGAGGGAGAAGCCCAATGGGACTCGAGATCACGTCATCTCTGCTTCTGGTGGACCGTCGAGCCTGCCCTAATCGGCTAAGGGCAGCCAGAGAGAACCCGAGCTCTGAAATAGCCCACCCCAAGGTGCCTAAAAAAATGCTGTTGACCCCTGTAGCTGCACCGCGCTCTTGCAGACAGCTGGATTTGAGAGCACACTTGCACCTTAAGCTTGTTTCCCTTCTCTTTAGTGCAAAAATTGGGGTCATTGTTCCTTGAGTACGTTGTGGGTTGAAACATCCGGGGAGGACCCCTAGAACTTTGCAGTCTCTACTGCAAAGAATATATTAGGCGCACAAGTGCCTCCATGCCCTATGTTTTCCTGATGAAAATGTTGCAGTTTTACTGCAATATATGTATCAATCTATTTTTATAACCCAGTGTGGAGTCTCTTTTTGTGGTATATTCATTGTGTTACTCAAGTGTGTGTTGCACACCTGCTTTACACATTGCCTCTTCGAATAGGCCTGCCTGCTCAGTCCCAAGCTACCAGAGGGAGGACACAGGTGATCTTTGGTTTGTATCTAACTTACACTGACTAGAGTGGTGGGATCTGCCGCTCTTGGTTGTATCCCTTGGCCAACCGGAAAATCGATTTATAAGAGGAGGCAAAAAGTATATAAGTCCGATGTTTTCAGGGGTGGCAGGCGAAGTGAAGCCAGATACAGCTAAGGGTCCCAGGACCACAGGAACAACTCTTGGAGGTCAGAAAACACTTCAGCAAAAGCCAACAGCAGGGTCCAAGGCAGGTCCAATTGGAACTGATCAGCTGGATAGTTGAGATTTGACCTATTGTAGCCTATTGTGTACTTGTAGCTTCAACAAACAGTAGGTCAGTTTTAAGATCCTTGGAGTCCACTTCTTTGTCCTGGGTACAAGAGGGAGAATGGCCAGGCTTCAATGCTCCTCTCATGCCTCATACAGCACATTTAGTCCTCTTCTGTGCTATAATGATAACATAAACAATTGCTTTTCCCATGTTATGCAGAACTGCAGAGCATCCTATTACCTGTGAGGGTATCCTTTCCTGACACTGAGCAGGTGTGAGTCTAGCTACACCTAGGATATAGTGACATACTCAAAAAGCATGTCTTCTTCTTCTTAGGGACTTCAAGAATTTATAAGGTAATATTAGGCATGGCTGTCAGCCAGAAACATAGCTGTCTAAACATATTTCAATAAATAATGCAGGATTTTTCCTTGATTTTCATAGGTGCGATGGTATATCATGCTTTGAGAATAATTACACGCTAGAACCAAAAGCTAATCTTTCGACACCCTCAATTGTGAGCAATGTAAGATAAAACTTTACCACCAGATACTATAATGAATAGCAAAAAAAATATTACCACTAGCATTTTGTGTTCAATAGCCATACTTGAGTCTACTGCTGCCATACTGTTACACATTTTTTAAACATTGGTGGCATTTTCAACTTAAATCTAGTTCTCCTGGCCACAGTGGTGGCCCTTCTTTACTGGTGCATGGCATTGGCATTTTGTGGCAGTGCTTGGCATAATTGTGGCTGTCCCTGGCATAAAAGTGTCCATCCTTGAGATTTTGTAGGCAATTTTTAACATACGTGGCATAATACTGGCATTCTTGTACCAAAGCTTCATTAGACATTCTTGACACTTTGCTTGGAGAAAATACTTGCCAGATGTCATGCTAATCAGGGTGAAAGGCAGAATTTAGCAATGTGTCACATAAGCATGTGTAAGTATTTGATGAAAGTGGAAAACTAGTGGTCGCGCCAAACTTGTATTTACTTCAAACAAAAAGCTGTTAATTTGGTACAAAATAATGTTTTTTAATGAAACTGACAAGCATCTGATTGGTAAATTTGGCTTAATTATTTAAAATTATTGGTTTATATTTAATATAAAGTCAGTACTGCTTTTTAAGGCCTTAGCATGTAAGATTGGTGTCACTTGTGTGCTGTCTGATCCTGTAAAATCTATATAATTTGGGAGTACTAATCCTGTATGAGCTATTATGTTCTGTTAAACTCTGTTGTCTGTGGGTGTGATCTTGAAATGTATTATACTTATAATTTTGCACTTGCTACAAATAAGTGGATTCTCACTCATAATTTACTAAGAAACACTTGCAAGGTCAGAGTGAATAAATGAAAGAAAGTGGACAGCAGAATTATAGGCCATATGAAATCGCATACATATAATTCTTGATAACCTCTAATACTTACATGTTGGAATGTGTATTATTAGTATGGGTAGGTATGCATCTACCACAAGCAATAAGACCACTAATGCCATATAAGGTACAGCCAAGGTCTCAATAAATGATTGCCTTGCACAGCCCTTGATAGCTGCCAATGAGCAGGCAGGCTTAACTTAGGAGAGAGGTGTGCGGAGCATTTAAAAACACCAATACATTAAATAAGTGAGACACAACAAATAATAAATATCCACAACTAATTTATACAAGTAGGAACTATTTTTATGATTTTAATGACACCAAAACAACACTTTCTAGTGCTTAAAAACATATAGTGCAAACCTGGGACATTTGGTCACGCTTGACCAGGACAAAGTCAAAGTTTGAGGCCGACCATGGTGAATCCCTTGTCAAGTTTCAATACTTTATTCGACAGCATTGTCATAAAAGCATTCTATCCCTATACTAAACAAAAAATAAATACTATGCTAAGTTTAAGAACAATTTAAGATACACATTAAATACAAAAATGCTGGCGAATTTATACAATTAAAAAAACAGCGTCACTTAAATCTAATATACAATTCATTATACATTACTAATCACAGTTAAAGTACGAGTGCGGATAATCCAGGCCCAGCCCAAATACTTAGCTAGGGCAATTGCAAGATTGGGGGCACAATTCGATCTTAATATTCTTAGTGCTTCTAGATATTTTCTTGTCCCCAAATTCTTGCACGCTGGTTTTAGCCATCTAGTTCTTGGAGCAGCATACAAAGGGCATACAAACAAAAAGTGTGGATTATCCTCAACATGGGCCTTGCAGTAGCAACATATATTAACATTATTTGGTGCCCATTTTAAGGTAAAAGCATTTAGTGGTAGGCAGCCAACTCTGAACTGAAAATACAATTTTCTGTCCAAGGGTTTTGTGATCAAATCCCAATACGCCTCACAATTTGGGGTTAATTTAATCTCCAGGAACTGGGAAGTCAGCATGGGCAGTTTATTGGAAATTAAAACAGAATGATGGACCAAGTCCCAATAAATTTTTTTTAGTAACTCCTTAGATGGAAAGGCGGAAGGGTCAGTAGAGAACCATAGGTGGTCTAAATGCAGTTTTTGTAACAAGTTCCTAATTTCTTTAAGCCAAGTTATTTTATGGAACCGGTCAGAGTTAATGATGTCCATAAGAGCAGATGCATAATGGCCTAGTTCTGGTGTTGTCTTTATGCGCCTCCAATATAAAAGTGAGCGCAATCGAGCCATATCTTCAATCTTTTTTCTCCCAAGATCATAAAGGAGTGGGATCGATGGAGTGCTCTGCGGGACACCAACCAACCGGCGAAGAAATTTGTTCTCTGCAGTAGCCAAAGCACCCAAATTGGCAAAGCCCCATAACTCTGATCCATAGAGACAGGCACCCAGCACTTTCATACTGTAAATCTCCATGATAGGCTGAATAGGTTTCGTTAATGAAGATTTATATTTCTGTGCTATGGCCCCACCCAGCTGGTGAAACTTTAAAACCACAGAGTCAATGTGGGATTTCCAATTCATACTGCCCTGAAGGGAGATACCAAGATAAATAAAGGCATTCACCTCTTCCAATACGGAGCCATTAAAATTTATTTTGCCCTTGAATTGTTTGGCAGGATTCAAATTCATGAACTTGGTCTTTGTAGTGTTTAATTCCAAGCCCCGAACCCGACAGAAATCTCCAAATGCGTCAATTGTTTTTTGTAAACCACTAGGGGTCCGCGAGACCAGTAAGGTGTCATCAGCAAACATTAATACTGGAACCCGCTCCCCATCCAGTATAGGGGCATCAGTTGGTGATTTCTTTAGGTAGTCTACTACGCCATTAATATAAAGAGAGAATAAGGCAGCGGCCAGGACGCATCCCTGCCTCACCCCACGCTCCACGGGGAAAGAATCAGAGACGTCACCCTGTGCACCCCACCTGATCCTGGCGTAGTTATTTTCATGCATACGCATAACCAATGTCAATAATTCAGGGCTGATTACAAGCTCACTAAGAACAATCCATAATTTTTGTCGAGGAACTAAGTCAAATGCTGACTTTAAGTCGACAAAAACGGCAAATAATGGGCCATTTGTCAGAGTCACATTTTTCCAATAAAGGGTTAAAAAGTGGAACACCTGGTCGACAGAGCTAGTTAGGGGGCGGAAACCAGCTTGGTACGGGGAAAGGATATCCTTATCATCAATCCAGGCTTGTATTTTATTTTGTAGCATTCGACCCATCAGTTTTTGTGCAGAATCGATAAGGCTGATGGGTCTATAGTTACTTGGTAAAGCCTTGTCCCCTTTTTTAAAAACCGGAATGATCTCTGCACCCTTCCATTAAGCTGGAACCACGGCTCCTTGAGCAATAGAGTTTGCAAGCCAAACAAAATATTGGCACCAGTTATCCCGGTCGGATAAAAATACATCTGCCGGTATTCCATCAATACCTGGAGCCCTACCTCTGGTCACCCCGTCTAATGCCATGTTTACATCCCCCAGCGTGAATACCTCATAACTATAAAATACCATTTTGGGGGGCAAGTGGGAGGCCGTAGGTGAGTTATCGGCATATTGTGGTTTAAAAAAATCCACCCATGCTTCCTTAGCCACATAATTTTTTGGCCAGTCTGGAGTTCCCCCCCTGCCCCATTTTAGGATAGCCCAAAACTCCTTTTGCTGTTTAGCTGCGCATGCTTTTTTTAGATCTAGCCATTGATTTTCATCCCACAGCCTTTTTTCCCTGGCTTGGACTTTTCTATAGTCGTCCCTTGCCTTCAACACACCTTCTTTACTCCTCAGTGCTATACTGAGGTTCTGCCGTGCCTTTCTACAAGAATGGTCATACCATCCATTGTTTCTATGAGGGCAGGCGCCCTTACTCTGATGGACTTTTTTTAAAAGAACTCCTGTATTTTTAAGAAAAACTTGGGGTGCTGCTCTTCGATTAATTTATTAAAATTGGGCTCTTTACTATGCTCCTGCAGGCTGCTAACCTCTTTTACCACAGCCTCCAAAAAATTCAGCATTTTGTCTGGATTAACCAACAGGGTTGCCCATTTAACGTGGCGCTGGTTATTAGTTAAAATAATATCTAATGGAACGATGCCCCTTTCAGGATTTGGCAATATCACTCCTTGGTCCAGTTTAAGGTCCAGGCATAGCGGATTGTGGTCACTCTCCAATCTGGGTGTCACTTTCATATCTATCAACTTGTACCAGTCTCTGACATCTACAAGGATGTAGTCTATCCGACTACTTGCCCTTGTATTGTCAACGGTATGAACACCCTGGAGGTCTGACTGGGTGCGGCCATTTGCTGCCCTCAACCCCCTGACCAAGCACAGACTCTTAACTTGTACTGCCACTTCAGACCATTTCTTTAGGACGGGTAAATCTAGTTGAGGGACTCCCCATTTAGCATCTTCTTCTAGGGATATTTCATTATCCTCCTGACCTAGTGGTTCGAAAGTGGTGTTCATGTCTCCCCCCACTAGGATAGTAATATGAGATGGAAGATACTCCAGTTAGTTATCTAATGCTACTACCACCTCTGAGGCTTTGCCCCCTAATGTTCCTCTAGCGTATATGTTATAGAGGGCCATCTCCTGGCCGGCGGCCCATGATATCACGATTGACAATAAGTCACAATTATTAACGGGTCTCGCTCTAATAGTACATTGTAGTGATTGGCGTACCCATATAATTAGTCCCCCTGATGGGCGCCCTTTTGGATTCTTTTTCGCAGGGACAGAGAAATTTAAAAAGCCCTGCTGATGGACAGGGGTCACTGCCCAAGTTTCCTGAAACATGATTACATCATGAAGATCCACAAATGCGCACCATTCTGGGGACTCTAGTTTATTAATAATTCCCGCCAGATTCCAGGATAGGAATTTGAGACCTTCCTTCATCAGGCTAACCCTCGCATTCAATGGTGATGCATGTTGGGCATACAGCGATTGGGTCAAAATTAATGGGGGGTTAGTTGCCCTGATGTTTTCTATAATACAGGAGGTAGGAATCTCACACCCCCTAATGCAAGTATGAGCCCCAATGCAACTGAGTTTCCTCTCATTACTAGGATTAGTATCGGCAAGCTTCTTAGTGGTGCCAATTTCTCCCTCTAGAATCCCAGCTATATTACCCTTAGCTGGGCTCGTCTGACCATTCAGTCAGTCACACTCGTTGAGATCAGAAAATACAGAGAATCTGTTTTCTATCGGAATACCCCAATTATTTCTTGTACCAAGGGGCTTACTTATCTTTACCACAGAATTCCATTTTGTTCTAAGAACTGTGAGATTTAGTGTGTTCCCTTTCTTTGCATAGAAAAAGTCTAAAGTTAGAGGGACTATCTCTGTAGATCTGCGCTGAGGAGGATACATATTTGCTAGAATATTCGGCAGCACTTCAGGATCAGAGAAGTGTAGCACCACACAACCTCCTCTGAATTTCTTGGTACCACCCCCGATCCATTCTACTCTTCTAGCTTTCACAACTTCATGTGCCAACTGGTCCAACCCCCCCGGGGAAAAAGCCATGTTCCTAGCTAGCCAATGTAAGGATTTATTTATGAGGGAAGGTGAATTTTCTACTTGCCCAGTTTCTAGAAGTGGGACATTCGCTAGGACTAATACTAGAGGGGATGCCTCTACAATTAATTCTACATGGCCCTTCTCTATATTACAATCTGCCAGCCTGTCCCTTTGTCTTGGTCCTTCAGAATCACCGGTAATAGTACCCAGTCCCGTGGCCCCCCCCCACTATATCATTAGGCAGCATAGGGATAGGGGGGGCGTTTTCCGGGGGCTCTGCCCTGGGGGCTGTCTGTGTTTTTTTTGACTCAACTCTGAGTATCTCCTGTTTTGCGTTTTTTGCTACTTCCTCTAGTGATTTTTGCATAATGCCCCCCAACCTATTCACCTCTTCAGTGAGATGATCGATTTTACATAGGAAAGGTTTAATTATGATCTTAATTTTACTATCTAGGGCATTTAACAATTTCTTAAATTGGTCGTCATCCAAAAGTAGCTTCCCCCCAGGGACCCCCCTTGCATCTTCTCCTGTTCTTTTCAGTGGGGATACTTCTGGACATTTTTTGCTTGAGCGAAGCCCGCCCCGTTTAGGAAGGCTCTTTACCCCCCCATTAGCAACTCTTGGGGCAGGTACCGGTACTGGGCGCTCTTCTTCTAATAATACTAGGTCTTCATCAGGTATGTGCTCGAGTTCCGGGTCTGTGATAGCTGCTAATAACTGGGTTAATGGATTGATCTCAGGTTGCTGAAAAACCTCATTGCTAATATCAAGGTCTGCTGTAGCAATGGGCATGTTATCAGATAGTGGTAGTACAGGGGAAAGGCTCAACCCCAGTGAAGATCTCCTATCACTATTTATTTTTGCGACAACCTGGACCATATAGTTATCAATAGTGTTAACAGCTAGGGTCGATTTTGACTTCGACATATTAGGAGGTTTTAACAATGATGACCCCTAGATGACGCATGCACAGGATTGCTTTCCTCTAATAACAGTGATGAGTGTGAAAAATAGTAACTCACAGATAATGTTTTGGGCAGCGTCCCTGGCCCTGTCCCTGTCTCTTCCTGCCGATGAGGGCTGTAGAGGGCCCGCCCTTTGCCCGGGCTTCGCCCGGCGTCCTGCGAGATAGTCCCTCACTTGATTTTGTAGGTGGGAGGGCAGCTGTGGGCGGGGCACGCAGGGGGCGCTGACCGGATGTTGATTGGTCTCGCAGGGACTCCTGGTAGAGTGAGTCCCTGCCGCGCAACTCCCCTGCAGCCTCTCAGCACCTCAGATGACCAGCAGGCAAGCACGGGGCAAACAGGCAGCGTTGGTGGGCGATCCTCCCACGCAGCGGCTCCCGCGAAGCGGGAGCGGCCAGAAGTAGCGTCGGTGAAGGTATGGGCCAAAACAGGCGGAAGTAAGCAGGAGGTTCTAGTCAAAATTTAACCTGTGGCTTAGAAACTTTTCTGAAAGGTTTTCTCTTGTCGCCGAGCTCCTCTTCAGGCCGGTATTCAAGTCGACGCTGGTGGCTTGGCTCAGCACAAGGCCTTTGTGAAATCCAGGGTGTCTTGAGCTTTCAGCAGGGAGAACCTGAAATCCTGGCCAGGTTGCAGTCCAACACCGGCAGCCTGACTGTTTTCGATGGGTTGGTCACCTTTTGGATATTTTCCCAAAGGTTACTCCAAACTTCCGGAACTTCGTCCTAAAGTTCCTCCTGTGGGTTCAAAGTGTCCAAAACGCACATCCAAGGGTCTGGAGGCTCTGAGATGATCCTTGGAAGTTTGAGACTACAATTCCCACAATGCACCTGACCAAAAACTTAAAAGTCCAATGGACAAACTCCAAGCTGGGGACTTATTGGGGGAGATGCTGCAGGTGTGCTCTGTTAACCTGTTGCTATCAGGGAATCCACTACTTAAACCTGTTTGAAGCAATCCAAATCCTAAGGGCTGTAGTTCTAAGTGTGAAGCAGGTACAGTCCTTCAGAGTTCAAACCTTTGGGGTGAAGACCAGGGATCCAACAGGGCAGGTCTTCTTCTCCTTATAGTTTCAGGAAACAGACCTAAGCAGCTATGCACCTGTCATATTTGTATCCAATGTTCTGAGGTGACAAGCAGGGGGGCATTCCTCTCCAATGAAGTACATGGTGCCCCCCATAAGCATCACAGCTTCCTTCAAAGAGTGGCATATTCTTTTCCCACAAAGCACTGTGCTTTAAAATTCAAGATGGAGAATTTCTCTAATTGGGAGTAAGAGCTAGCTATGCAAACCAACTGGTGTGGCTCATTACCCTTAACACTCTCTTTGAAAGACCTCCTGCAAATTCCATTCCTTGGGCTCCCATCTGGCTGGGGGTACAGGAAGAGAAAGTCGACCTGGCTGTCATTCCCTACTGTCCTGCTCCCTTTGAAGCCCAGTTTATTTACCCAGCCGCCGTTCTGGTCTGGTCTCTTCAGCTGCAGAGATCTCCCCACCAGATAACCTCTGTCTGCAGGCCACTTATCACCTCATCAAAGCAGTTTGGCTAAGCCTGCTATGAGCTTGCCAATCAGGAGGGGCTGCTAGAAGGCTGGATTTTGGCTCATAGAAAAGAACGTTTGTTAGATTTCGGGGTCTTTAGTTGGCACAGGTAGGTACTTGTGTCAAATAGGTACCCTTGCCTCTAGTCAGGGTAAAGGGGATACCCTCCTAATATAACCTCTGCTCACCCCCTTGGTAGCTTGGCACGAGCAGACAGGCTTATCTCAGAGGCAGTGTGTAAAGCATTTGTGACCACATACAGTAACCCAGTGACAACAATACAGATGGACATCACACAGTTGTATATTAAAAATAAGTATTCTTTATATAGACTTAACACAAGACCACAAACATCAAAAATCCACAATACTATACTTAAGATGGTAGTTTTAGCTTAGTTCAGTTCAGTTCTAAAGATGCGGCACTTTAAGTCAATGTACCTTACGATGCGGGACGCTTCCACATTAAGCAATGTTGCAGTGATGTAAATGCAGCAAAGTTCCGGTGCAAAGAAATAAAGCCGTGAAGATCTTCCAGATGCGGCACACTTCTCCGATGATGCTACAGCGGCGACACCCTCCCTTGGAGTTGTAATGGCAGCAGCAGCGACGGCGACACACTTCCTCTTCATTGAGTCGCGCTTCTAGCTCCTTGCGACACACAGTCCCTCAGAAGGCCCAAAACAGAGGTAGGCACTTCAAAAGAGCTCTGGGGAGCTCGAGGGTGAAGTCTGTTGTCCCTGAGACTTCAGCAAGAGGCAAGTTCTTTTCCAAGCCCTTGGAGATCCTTCACAAGTTGAAAGTAAACCGCACAAAGTTCTTTTTCCTCTCTTTGGCAGTCAGGCAACCCCTGCAGGCCAATCCTCTAAGCAGCACTTCATCTTGAGAATAGTTTCTCCTCGGTTTCTTCAGGTTCCTCTCATCAGCAGAGGTTTCTTCTTGTAGTCCAAAAGTGATCTAATTTCTTGGGATCAGGGTCCCAATACTTATACCCCAAAATCCTTAGTCCTCTGAAGGCAGAGGGGCCTTTGCCTAGTTCAAACCAGTTCTGGAGCACTCTGTTTACATGACTCCTTCTTTCTTTTCACAGTGCAGGGCAGAAACATCAGACGCCCCACAGGAGGTGGATCCAGCATTGTGGAGGAAAAGCACAGCCCTGGAGCACTCTGTTGACATGATTCCTTCTCTCCTTTCACAGTGCAGGGTAGAGACATCAGACGCACCACAGGGGGTGGAGCCAGCACTGTGGGGGGGGGCAGGCACAGTCCTATTCAGGTCCCAGGTGCAACTTCTCCCTCCCATCTAGATGCAGATCTCTCGATTCACCACTGGGCTGACTCATCCTGTCTCATGGAATCCCCCAGCCGGATCACTGAAATAATATCGAGGGACAGAATATCGACCAACAAAAATATCGTTGACAAAATATCGAGAGACAAAATATCGAGTTTCTATATACAAACAGGTAAGTACAAAAATATCGAGTTAAAAATATCGTTTACAAAAATATAGTTGTAAAAAATATCGACTTTAATAAAAACAATGTTTAATTACATTAATATAAAAAATGAATTACTAAAATATACTTAACAATACTTAAAATAACTTTTAATAATTAAATAATTAATGAAAGTAAAAAAATAATATTTTTTTTATCATATTTCTTAAAACATATATATATAGTAACAACATTTTATTAAATAATAGCCAATATTATTAACGTACAAATACAAAAGAGTAAAAATTACTATTCCCACTCCAGTGGGTGCAACAGTAGGGAAAGCGTTGGATAGCGTAGGGGTTAAAATTACTATTCCCACTCCAAAGAGTGCAACAGTGGATATATGACGTTACAATGCAACTTTTACAACGCACTACCATTACAACGTAAGTATTGGTAAGTATATAATAATGTTTATAATTTAAATTATTTAAAATTAATTTAATATAATTTAATTTAATTTAATTTCATTAAATTAAATTAATGTAAATTTAATTTTACTTTATTTTTACACTGTACCCCTGTACCCCAAAAACCCAAAACTGACCCTGAACCCTAATAAAACCCTTTACCCAAAAACCCAAAACTGACCCTGAACCCTAAAAATACCCCTTTACCCAAAAACTAAAAACTGACCCAGAACCCTAAAAATACCCCTTTACCCAAAAACTAAAAACTGACCCTGAACCCTAAAAATACCCCTTTACCCAAAAACTAAAAACTGACCCTGAACCCTAAAAATACCCCTTTACCCAAAAACAAAAAACTGACCCTGAACCCTAAAAATACCCCTTTAATTTAACATAATTAGCAATTAATCAATTAAATTAAATTAATTACCAATTAAATTTTACAGGAAATAAATTATTTAAATTTACACAATTAGCAATTGATCAATTAAATTAAATTAATTACCAATTAAATTTTAAATAATTAACAAATATTATTTAATTACCAATTAATTAAATATTACTACCAATTAATACATTTACATATTTAATTAATTATAATTAAATTACTTCCCACCCTATTCCCCTATAAACCCACAACCCGCTACAGGAAATAAATTATTTTAATTTACATAATTAGCAATTAATCAATTAAATTAAATTAATTACCAATTAAATTTTAAATAATTAACAAATATTATTTCATTACCAATTAATTAATTATTACTACCAATTAATACATTTACATATTTAATTAATTATAATTGAATTACTTCCCACCCTATTCCCCTATAAACCCACAACCCGCTACAGAATAAAATTACACAATAATTTAAAAAAATCATAAAATGACACTTTTCACACATATTATAACATAAAAACACTATAAATAATTAAATATTATTTAAAAAACGATATTTTTTACGATCTAGATTATATACTTGGATATTTTCACTTTCTATATTATTTACAGTCGATATTACTTCACTTACCTTAAAAACGATATTTTGGCTATCGATATTCTGTCCTGTCGATATTTTGTCCAAACGATATTTAAAACTCGATATTCTGTCCAAACGATATTTTGGAGTCGATATTATGTCTGTGCACCCCCCCAGCCCTGTCACTCAATCTCCAGACAAGGAATACACAGCCTACCAGAGGCAGGCCTGGATAGTTAGACAAGAAAATACCCGCTTTCTAAAAGTGGTATTTTCAAACACAGAATGTTAAAGCCAACTTCACTAAAAGTTGTATTTTATCATTCTGAGTTCAGGCATACTAAAGTCGAATTTCCACCATGTTCCTTGAGTCAGTTAGAATCATAAGATGTAATAATCTAACTGCCCATTCTGGCCTATGGAGAACAGGTAGCCTTGCAATAGTGAACAACGAAAATGGCTGTAATTCACTATTAGGACATGCCACACACTCCAGGGCTTGTCCTACCTTCTACTTACAATACACCCTGCCCTTGGGCCTACCATAGGTGTGTCTAATAGGAAGAAAAGAGACGGTTTAAGAACTGGCAAGTGGGTGCACTTGCCCAGTCAGCATGACAGTGCCAGACTGCACACAGGCTCTGCAATGGCAGACCTTTGACACATTTTTACAAGGCTGCTTCTGTGGGTGGCACAACCAGTGCTGCAAGCCCACCAGCAGCATTTGGTGTTCAAGCCCTGGGAACTCCTGGTGCTCTGTCTTACAAGTAAACCAAACCAGTCAATTATGGAATCACTAATCCATACATCAATTTACAATAGGGAGAGCATATGAACTTTAGCACTGATTAGTGGTAAAGTGCCCAGAGTCATAAAACCAACAAAAACAGGTCAGTCAAATTACAGGAGGAAGGCAAAAAGTTCAGGGATGTCCCTGCAAAAAGGGCCAAGTTCAACACTAGCTCACTCCTCTCATTAGTTACTCTGTTTTACAGTATTCCCATGTTAGCCTATGGAGCAAAAATGCTAAATGGGGGAAAACGAAATTGTAGGTTTTGATCTCACCTGGTCATATAAAACATCTTTTAAAATGTCCCTGCTTATTTTTACATGGTACCCTCCCCTGGGGACACTTAGGGCAGACCTTAAGGGTGGCTTATATATCAAACTAAGGAAGTGTATTACTTTGAAATTGCCTTTAAACATTAAAAAGCATATTGCCAAGCAAGGCTGCCTTTTAAAATGACAACAGGCAACACAGCAGTAAGTCCCTCAAAGCTGCTGGGACTCTGAACCTACATGCCCTACCATATACTAGGGACTTACAGGTAGGTTGTCAATGCCAACTGTAATTACACCTAATCTCCGTATACCTATTTAATCACAGCACTGGCCGTGGGCCTGGTTAGCAGAGCCCAGGGCACAGTCAGTTACCACCAGTATCAGTCAAAAAAATTGGGGTGATCAGGGCAAAACTGATGACTTTCTCACACTACAGATCTATTGTGAAGGGTAGGGTAAATTGTTCAGAAATGCATTGTTATTTTTTTAGGGGTGTGGTGAACTACCAATACTCCTGAGGATGGTAAGGCTTGGTTAGAACTCTATGAAAGTACCAGATTATTTCATTAGTGCCTATTTAGAAATAATGGATTTTAGACCAATAAATATGGAAATTGTAGTGGGGAATGTACAACATGCCCCTATCTTTTTCATAACTTTCTTTAGGGAGCGCCTTCCCCAATCTCCCTGAAAACTCCTGGAGGCAGTGAGGCTTGCTTGCCACTCTCACTCCGCTCAAAGCAAGACAAGTATTTCTGGTCACCACTTTCAAAGCTTACCAGTCGCCACCGGACAGGAATGTTCCCAAGAACGCGTGTTGAACTAGGATGACATATTAGTGCCTGACATACAAAAATGTACTGTAAAAGTCCGGAGATACTTCCTTCAATTTGAAAGCTATACAAACCATAGGAAATGGAACAACAAAGTCGAGGATAGTAAAGGAGGAAGTACAAAGGCAGGAGGCGATCCGCACTTCTTACCGAAATAGGAAATACTCAAAAACACTGTATATATACTTGGTACTCAAAGAAAACAAGAATATATGCGACACATTGGGAAACACAAACGCTAAGAAAAATATGAAATCCTACAAACAACTTTAAAGAATAATATTTGCTATGAAGAACCCCTAAAAAGAAGAAAAAAAATGACCAAACACAACGCCTGTGATCACATAATAGATATAATAAAACGTGTCAGAGACGGAACTAAGGGCCATATGTATCAAGCCAAATTGATTTCGCAAACGTTTGCGAATGCAATTTGGACTAATGGTATGCATCAAGCAAATCTGCTTGAAAAATAAGGAATCGCAAAACAGCGATCCTTATCTTGCGATTGCATTTAAGGAATCGCAAATTTTGCAATTCCTTAAATGCAATGTAAGAAGCCAAAAGAATTAGCAAATTGGCCTTAAGGAATTGCAAATTACCACCAACTTCTAGTTGGTGGTAAGTTGCGAATTCCTTTCAAAATGCATATTTTTACAACATTCTAAGTGCCATGTGACGCACATACATGCCCTTAGGGCATGTATGTGCGCCACATGTGCACCCATGCCGATTTCAGGGGTGCAACAGGGTGTCCTTTGGACACCCCTGCACCCTTGAAAATATTCACAATTTGCGTTTAGCAAATTGCGATTAGCAAATTTCCCCTTCATTCCTATGGGCCTCCTGGCCCATAGAAATGAATGGGAAACAATTCCTTAATTGCGATTAGCAATTTGCTATTCGCAATTAAGGAATTTTAAGAAATCGCTAAAAAGAAGCTGATTTCTACATACATACCATTTTGCGATTTCTAAATAGCGATTCCTTAAAAATCGCTATTTAGGAATCGCAAAACGGAATGTTGATACATATGGCCCTGAGAAACAGAACAACACTGAAAATGTTAGCAATTTAATCTGAGACTCGAGCAGAATGTTTAATATTTAACAGAATGTGGCATTTCCACATACGTTGTCCCTGCTATGGAGAACTTTGAAATCACTATTGTGGGGTAGTGGTGTGGAACTGGCGAAAAGTTGTTATGAACTTTCAGCATACGTTCGTTGTGAGACCATCAGAGACTCAAACAGTCATATATAAAACTGTACTGCAATACTTATAAATCTGATGAGCTTGTGATTACGTAACTACAATGCTTGCTGCTGATATTTGCTATGATCTGCAGGTCATATAATCAACTTTAGGGAGACCAACTCACTCTTCCATCAAGCCTTCCATCCATTCAAGTTCAGTAAATAAAATACCATTGCAACTGGGTAAGATTAAACAAGGTATTACTATTAATGCTAGTGTTGCGGGAAAGGTGTGTTTTACCGTGGCAAGCTGCAGAAAATACAAATACATTTAAATGGAATATTTACTAGCATTTGATTTAGGGATAGAGCAATCAAAACAATGTCAATATACTTTGAAGTTTTTATCATTGTCAACAAGAGATGCTGGGCCTAATTCACAAAGGGAAACTTAAACTTTTGTGTTAGTTTACTATTGGTTTGTTATTCTTAAACTCCGAGTTAATAGTAAATAGAGGACTGGGGACTACATTTACTGTTAACTCGAAGATTATGAATAGCAAAATAATAGTAAATTTACACATAAATATGAAATCAGGGCCAGTGTTGTTTTCTATTTTCAAAATCAAGTAAAAGCAACGACAAAATGAGCTTTTTGTTTTTAATAGAACGTTTTTTAATTTTATTAGATTTTTTTACCAGAGTACCTTGAACCCCTGTTTGGGCTCCGCACACCGCGCTCGCTATATTTCATTTCTTATGTTGGTTCTCTGGGTGATATAGCTGCGGGAAGAGAGACCTTGAGCAACATCTTAGAAACAATAGCATACACACACATTCATAGACTCTGTGTAGAAAGAATAAATGTCCTTGGTGAAATGCTCACAATGGAAATAATAGGCACGTGTTGCGTGGTTTAGTTTAGTGGGAATGAATGAAGAGAACCTGTGTGGTTACTTCTACCGGCGGATCAAAGATCTCACATCTGAATCTGCAATTAGCATTCAGAAGCATTCACATGCATGCCTTCCTGCGTTAGGGTGGGTTGCAGGCGCATCTTGGAGTGCTTGTAAAGAAAGGGATTGCTAACTTATCAAGGTGGAAAATATTCAACCTATTTCTGTAAACACACCGCTTGAATAGAACTCTTCAATGCTATTTTAATGCGTCTTTATAAAGAACTGGGAATGAAGTTTTTCTTGGATTTTAAATAAACATTTTTAGATTAGTCATGACTTTGGCCAAATGTTGATGTTTGCGGGTGGGCACCACACCGTTCAGGTGGTGCCTGCAGTACCTCTGCCAGCTCACCTGCTGTAATATGAGCTTCCCGACAGTGTGTTATTGTCAGTAAATGTGCTCCTGCTTTCACCAAAAATGTACCTCTGGTTTCGAAAGAATGGTATGTATCCCGTTTAGCATTATTTTTCAGTGATAGCAAATAGGAAAAAAAGTGTGTTGAAATGCCCGCTTAAAGTGAACATGCATTCTCATGCTGAGGTTACAGTGGTCATTTGGGGGGAAGGTTCTTGACTCTGCCACCTGAAAAAGCAAGCGTGCTCAATGAGAGTGCAGCAGAATGGGGGTAGCTGCTGATTTACAGTAGAGGAGTGACTAGGCCACAAACTAAATTGTCCTTATTTTCTGTGATGCCAACAGAGAGCACCACAGTCTAATTCATTAATCCTCACTGACACAACTCGTTGTTTTGAAACCAGAACCAGAAGACAGAAGAGGAGCAGGTTCTGAGATGAGTTAGGGGTATATTTCCATTCCTTCGCTAAAGTGTGTCCATTAGATTTTATTTATTTATTTATTTAACCTCTTGAATGCTCATGACGAGCTCACGTCGTCATGACCGACGGCGCTCCGGTGCTCATGACGAGCTGAGCTCGTCATGACCGCGCCCGTTCCGTGGAACGCTCGCACGCTGGGCTGATTCCCCCTCTGTGCTGAACGTTCCATTGGAAGGGGCGCGGTCATGACGAGCTCAGCTCGTCATGAGCAGCTCGTCATGAGCACCGGAGCGCCGTGGCTCATGACGAGCTGACCTCGTCATGAGCATCGGGGCGCTGTACGTGCCCCCCGCTCCCCAGCACAGCGGGGGAATCCCCCCAGCTGCGAAGGGGTTAAGGAGCTTTATAATAGCGCTGGCCGGACCTCGGGATATCGGAGCGCTTTACAACAGTTTTTCGGAAGAGTCATATAATAGAGCCTGTTATCTTGTTATACATATTGGTTCGGAAGTCCAAGTGTGCTGTGCAGTGTTGAGGTAGTACGTGAGTCCTGAGATAGCCTCAATTAGTGCACGTTGTCTTGGTTTGAACCACAGCAGTTTTTTGCAAGAGTCATATAATAGAGCAGTGTTATACATATAGGTTTGGCGGTCCAAGTGTGCTGTGCAGTAATGAGGTGATCCGTGAATCCCCGAGATAACCTTGATTAGTGCACTTTGTCTTGGGATAAATCTTTAAGAGGTGGAGGAACAGGAGGTGGTCAGAATCAGTATTAAACATATAGGATTGGGAAGTCCACGTATGCTGTGCATTATTGAGATAGTATGTGAGTCCTGAGATAACCTCGATTAGTGCACTTTGTCTTGGGATGAACCTTTAAAGGACGAGGGAACAGGTGGTACAGAGAGCAGGGAGGAGATATGTCTTTATGATGCAATGTCAGGGAGCAACGGAGTAGGGATTTGCATTAAGGCGGCGGCTATCCCTTCGGGAGGGAGCGATTGAGGAAAAGGACTTTAAGGTGTTTTTTTAAATTAGTGTAGGACGAGATAGTTCTGATTTCTGCTGGGATTGAGTTCCACATTTTGGGTGCGTTTCCGGCGAAGGACGGTGCAGCGTTTTTTTGTTTGCTTGTTTTCATGGGGATGAGAAGTGGGGTGTTGTAGCTCCTGAGGTTTCTAGTCTGACCAGCCCGCTTGAGTTTGGCGGCCAGGTAGTGGGGTTTTCCTGTGTGTAGGGTTTTGTGCGTGAGGCAGGCAGTTCTGATGCTGGTACGCAGTTCGAATGGGAGCCATTTTAGTTCTCTGGGTGCTAATGAAATGTGATTGTATTTCCTGATTCCAGTGACCATTCTGGCTGTTGCGTTGAGTGTTGTTTTGAGGGGAGCTAGGTGGGATTTTGTTGTGTCAGTGAGGATTGCATTCTCATAGTCAAGTCTGGATAGCACCAGTGATTGGTTGGCTTGTTTAAGATCTTTGGTAGGGATGAATGGTTTAATTTTGTTGAGTAGCATCAGATTGAGGAAGGCCTTCTTGGTGGAGTTTTTAATGTGTTTGGCCATGTCGAGTTTTGGGTCTAGGGTGATTCCTAGTCATTTTACGAAGTTTGCCAGAGTGAGATTACCATTGAGAGCATCCATCGCTTTTAGCATTTGAGGGTTCTCTTCTTTGTTGGAGATTAGGAGGATCTCAGTTTTGTCTTGATTGAGTTTTAAGTGATTTAGAGACAGCCAATGTTGGATTTCTTTTAGCGTGTCATTTAGTTTGTGGATGTCATCGAAAGAGGAGGTTTCTAGATAGATATGGATGTCATCCGCATATAGGTGGAAAGGTATGATGGCATTTTTAAGAATGGTGGTGAGGGGTTCCATGTATAAGTTGAACAGTTGTGGTGAGAGCACTGAGCCTTGGGGGACGCCTCTGCTGATGGGATGTAGGTTGGAAGTAAAGTTTTTGATTTGTATCCTTTGCAAGCGGCTGTGTAAGAAGGAGGAGAACCCGCGTAGGACCACCTCATCAGCACCTACCTTTCCTTGTAGAGCCTTGATGAGTAGTCAGTGATAAAACGTGTCAAGTCAGTGTCAAAGGCTGCCGATAGGTCCAGGAGAATGAGTAGGCAGCATTGATCGGTATCGAGGGATTTGTGGATATTGTCTGTGATTTTGAGGATCGCAGTGTCAGTGCTATAGCTTTTTCTGAACCCCGATTGGTGGGGGTCCAGAAAGTTGATGTTGTCCATGTGCTGAGTCAGTTGTAAAAAGATGCATTTTTCGAGGATTTTGGACAGGAGGGGGAGATTTGAGACGGGTCTGCAGTTATTCAGGTCCTTGGAGACAAGACCTGTTTTTTTAATAGTGGGGTGACCTGGCCAACTTTGAGGCGTTCAGGTATGATGCCGGATTCCAGGGAGCTGTTTATGATTCTGCACCAGAAAGGGGTTATGGAGAGTTTCAGTTTTTTGGTCAGTTCTGTGGCTATAGGGTCAAGGAAGTGGGAGGCTGGTTTGGAGGTGGAGATCAGCTTGAAGGTCTCGGATTCCGGGATGGGGTTGAAGGACTTCTATGTTTTCATGGGGTGCATGCATGTGTTGTCTATTGTCAGTGGGGGCAAGCTTTTGCAGGCGGGGTTAACGTTGATGTCTAGTGAGAGATCAATCTAGGTGATTTTTGCTTCGAAGAAGTTGGCAAAGTTTTCGCACATTTTTTGGGAGGCCAGCATTCAGGATTCAAGGGGCTTGGAGGTTTGTTGCTTGATAATTTTAAACAGTTTGTTGGGTCTGTTTTTTGCGTTGTCCAGGGCAGAGCAGAAAAAGGTGGATTTCTTGCTGCTGATGTGTTTTTTTGTTCTTCCTTCGGGCTGCTATGAGTTGTTCGAGTAGGCTTGCGGAGGGGTTGCTCCTCCATAGTCTTTCTGTAGCTCTAAGTTGTCTCCTTTAGTTATTAATGTCCCTGTTGAACCAGGATCTAGAAGGCATGTTCCTGTTTCTTTTTTAGTTTCAGGGGGGCTACTTGGTCTACAATGGATGTCAAAGTTGTATTGTAATGGGCAGTGAGTTCTGTGGTGGATAGATCATCCACGGAGGTAGTGAGGAGAGAGTTAACCCATTCTTCAAGATCAGTCATGTTGATCGGAGTAAGGTTTCTGATCCATTTGGGAGGGTCTTGGGTGGGGGGTTGGAGAGTGATCGGTTGAGTGAGGTGAAAGAGGATTATGTGGAGATCTGACCAATCCAGGGGCAGGGTGTGGTTTGTCATGATTGTGTCGCATTTGGCGATAATGGCATCTAGGATTGCTCCGTTGTTGTGAGTTTCCTCTGTGCAGTGTTGGGTAAGGTTGTTGTTGTGTAGCAGCTCATTCTGGTTCTGGATTAGCAGGTTGTTTTTTTCATTCCAGTGTAGGTTGAGGTCGCCCAGAATAAAATTGTTCACATCTCGGAGAGAGCAGTGGGCAATCAGGTCAGACAGGTGTTCAGTGAATGTGGTGGTGTTGCCTGGGGGGTGGTAGATAAGGTGGCAGATTAGTGTTTTGTTGTTGCTAGTGTTAATATTTTTCGGTTAGGCATTCAAAGGTGTTGTAGTTGAAGGAGTCTGTTTCCGTCACAAAAATATTGTTTTTGTGGATGATTGCTATGCCTCCTCCTCTTTGGTCTTTTCTATCTTTGTTGGTGATTGCAAAGCCTGGGGGCACAAGAGTATTCAGAAGTGGTAGGGAGGAATCATTTCGCCAGGTTTCAGTGATGAATTCTATGCTTATGTGAGTGAGGATGGATTCCGCTAGCTCTGTGGCATGCTTGGTGGCTGATCCGCAGCTTATGAGCATGCAGTGGGGGGTCATCTCTGTTTTGGGTTTCTTCGTCCGGGGGGCGGGGGCAGGGGGGGCATGATAGTGCGGGTGGCCAGAGGACTGGGGGATTTCGGAAGGGCCTGGTCTCTTTCAAGTCCGGTGATCACCTGGATTTTGGATTGGAGGGTGACAGTAATGGGGTTGCCGTACGAGGAGGCAAGGTCTGCCGCTTCATTCTCAGACATTGCATCTCTAGTTCTTTTGGCTCTCTGTGTCTGCTTGGAGAGGGGGTAGAGATCCATCTCTGGTGGGTGACCTTTGTTGAGTATAGGTGGGGAGGTAGGGGATATGCGGAGGTTTATGGGGTGCGGCGAGGTTGGATAGGATTTCGCTAAAATCCTGTATTATAGTTGCTTTCTGGGGTTCAAGCAGGGTGAGTCGCTGCCCAGTCTCTAAGCCGGTGTGGGTGTTCTGGGCGGGTATTTTAGACCTGGGGGGATTCTCACCTTGTTCTGGGCATGGCCGTGAGTGCAGGGTGTCGGGGGTCATTTTGGGGTGTTGGTGTTTTATTGCATGTGGGGTTGGGGAGGTGGTTGAGAGTCAGAGATTGCTTGTTGAAGTTGTGGGGTCATGTTCTCTCTGGTAGTGGTGAGGGTGAGGTCACGTGGCGAAGGGCAGGTGTAGTTACTAGAGAGTACCGGAGTAGTGGGTGAGTTCTGGTGGTGGATCCGGTTCTTCGGGAGGGAGGAGTAGAGGCGGGAAGGGAGGAGGGTGTGAGAGGGGGCAGTCCGGAGGGATGGGAAGAGGGCATCAATGACTCTAAATTGGCGTTGTAAGAAGGTTAGGCGGAAAACTGCTCGGGAAGGAGTTCAGGCCGTGCGGTTTTAAGTGCTTTGCAGAAAAGGTGATGGCATGGGCTGACGTGGCGAAAGGCATTGTGTTTAGGTAGGACGGGGGTGAGATCCCTTTAGGAAAGATGGGAAGTTGTTTCTGGAGCCGTCCTTAATCAGAGATTCATGCTGTTTTTTCTTGGGCTAGTTGTAGAGAGCAGACTTGGGGGTGCTGGCGGATTGAGGAGAGGGCGATGGAGATTGCTGGGATCCCCACTGTGTGCAAAAGGTTAGGTATTCACTTTGTGGGGCGTTAGATGGTGTAAGGTATGCGGCCAACTTAGGGTCATGCACAGTAGAGAGGGGGAGGCTAGCCACAAGGGTGCGCAGGCTTACGTCACATTGAAGATGAGGCCGAGGGGTCAAGGTGAGGCAAGATTCAGGAGGGGAGGTAATTATTCTAAAAAATTAGTGACTCACCAGCGTGGATTCAGGCAAGTTATGACCCCGGGCGTCCATCTTAAGGTCAGGCGTATTGAGTGGCAGTCTCTGGAGTGTTTGTGCTCTTTGCACTATTGAGTTTGGGATGGTTCTCAGGTTAAGGCATAGCTCGAGAGTGTTGTGGTCACAACTATAGGAGGAGTTTGTGACTCACCGGTGAAGTTTTCGATTGTCTGGGTGGGTTCGGAGCCCCTGGTGGCGATCTTGTTGTCAGGCAGTTGGGAGGTGCAGCACCTGGGTTGTGAAGAGGTCACGGTAGCAAGCTTGGGGGGGGGTCATATTACACCTGATTCTCAAGGCCAGGCAGTGATCAGCGCTGAGGTCATATCCATGAGGAGAGATTTCCCCTCACCGGCGAAGATGCATTGACTAGTTATATGAGTCCTTTCTATAAATGACAAATTAACTTAATAATGTCTACATCAGAACCAGACATTGCCACAGTCATCCCCTCAGCTACAAGATTGCCAGGTGAGACAGGCTTCACAAGACCAGAGGCAAAATTGACATCATTCATACGAACACAATCAGCTACACAACATCCATGGGCATGGCATCCTCCAACATGGAATGGTGGGTGGGTGGTTCACCTAAATACAATTACATTTCTAAGCGACGAACGCTCTGCAAAGGGAAAATAATGTTGGTTGATACTCATGCCCACAGATGGGAAAACCGTGCCCAAAGGAATAAATGTGTCAAAGAGAAGAGGCTTATTCAAAAAACTCTGCGTAAGCGTTGTCCCTCCTACAAAAAAGAATGAAAATATAAGCTACCAAGTTCAACTCAGAGTTTGTTGCAGGCTATACTAGTAGTGTGACTAAATACCCTTACATACCGTGAAGAAATCTTTCAAGGCAAATTCTCGTAACTGGTCAAAGAACCGCCGCCATAAAACACCTTCTTCCTCTTGAAACACACAGTCCGGTCATGTGACAGCGTGACGTAGTGAGCTACACGAACACATCCGGGTTTAAATAAATCCAGCATTCATTGGTTGGCTAGGTCGTCCCTCAGAAAGACGTCACAAAGTGGTTGTTAGGGGAAACAAAACTTTGAATTTTCTTCTATTTCGAACGTGTAAAGTGTATTAACACAATTCAAACCCTCACGTGTCTAACAAACTCACAGACTAACTACAAGTGATTACTCCGAAAATCACTTGTAGTTAACATTTTTCTGGATTAAATTTTAATTGGTTTTGATTCAGCAAGGAAAAAACCTCCCTCAGGCAGGTGTTGATTTCCCCACCTCTGAAATCGGTGTTAACAGCAGTTGAGTATCATCTGCATATGGTACTATTTTTGCGCCGTGTGTTTCGGCTAACAGCGCAATAAAGATTGACAGACTTAAGATAGATCCTTCTGGAACCCCCATCTTCATAGCGGGAATGGGGGCTGCAAAGGGAGGGGACCAAATTGTTTGTGGATGGTCACTATGGAGGGATGAAAACCACTTGAACACTGTGTCCCCAACACCGCACTCAATGAGTCACTTTAAGAGCCGGTCATGGGGCACGGTATCAAAGGTCGCGGAAAGGTCCAGCAGTATCAGCACTGCTTTTTCACCTTTGTCCAGAGCCTCCTTAATGGCTACCGAGACCTCC
Organism: Lissotriton helveticus; assembly: GCF_964261635.1. Classification (NCBI taxonomy): domain Eukaryota; kingdom Metazoa; phylum Chordata; class Amphibia; order Caudata; family Salamandridae; genus Lissotriton; species Lissotriton helveticus. The sequence continues at coordinate 263,933,266 of NC_136069.1, forward strand.
AGTAAGGCAGATTCGGTGCTAAAAATAGCTCTGAAGCCCAACTGACTAGGTTGTAATACATGATTGGCCTCCACATAATCAGTGAAAATAGAATTTACACATTTTTCCAAAACTTTGGAGAAGAAGAGCAATAGAGAGATCGGCCTATAGTTTGAAGCCACTGCAGGATTGGCAACAGGCTTCTTAAGTAGAGGGAGGATTTTACCATCTTTCCATCTATTTGGGACTTGCCCTATTTGCAGAGAAGAGTTCAGGATCTAATTAACTGCTGGATTAATAATCCCAGCTATAGAGGAAAGAACTTTAGCTGGTCAAGGGTCTGTAGGGGAGCCAGACGTAAGTGCTTTCATTATCGCCTGTGACTTCTCCAAGGAGACCGGGGTAAGCTGGGTAAGACCAGCGCCTGACTCCCAATTAGCTACGGCTGCTGGTACTGTGACTGCTTCATTTGGCTGAGGTATGGTCTCAAATGAATTTTGAATGATTCTGATTTTCTCGTGAAAGTACTCCGCCAGATGACTGGTCCACTCACTCGTTTGTATAAGCGGCCTTTCCACCATACTAGGGGAGGTGAAATCTTTCCCAATTTTAAATATGTCCTTGCTCTTATTCCCTGCTAACTTAATTTTAGAAGTGAAAAACTGTTTCTTTTCCTCATGGATTTTATTGTAATGGGCTTTTAGGGCATATTTATAGCTAGCTTTGTCCCCGGGATTAAAATTCATCCCCCACACTCTCTCCAAGCGTTTACAGGCACTTTTGCTGTTCCTAAGATCTTCTGTAAACCAGGGGGCAGAGGCACGGCCAGACTTGGCCGCACACATTTTGTGGGGGGCCAACTCCAAGGCACAGTGGTCCAGCCAGTTCTCGAGGCTAAGCACGTCTGCCTCCAGATTGCCGCTGTAAGAGATGGGGTACTGCCCCAGAGCGGCATTCATAGCCTCAGGGGTGAGCCTGTTAAAAGAACTAAAGTTATTAGGGCAAGCTTGTTATGGGAGCATGGTTGACCTGCCTCCTTGTTAATTCTGAAGCCTAACAGAAAATGGTCCGACCACACTAATGGAAAAGGAGCGTCAATTCCTAATCTCACATTAGAGAAAATCTGATCTAAAATGTGACCCGTCTCGTAAGTGGGGAGGTGGATGTAAGGGGCCAGTTTAAAGATATCTAAGGCTTCCAGTAACCTCATGGGCTCCTGTTCGTCCGCTTTGCCCAGGTGGATATTGAGGTCTCCTAATACCAAACAATGCTTGCATTTGGTTGCAATGGGGAGATAACGTGACTTATCGACTCATCAAACTTCCTTTCTGGGCCAGGGGGCCTATAGATGAGCATGCCCACAACAGATTGGTGTGGGGACACCGCAAAAAGAAACCCAAGGGCTTCGGCCCCCTCTACTTCCTCAGTAGCTAGTATGGAGCACGAAAAGATATTTCTAAAAATTATAGCCACACCACACACACTGCCCTTTTGCCGGTCCTTTCTAATGATCCGATAACCTGGGGGAATGGCACTCCCAATGGTAGGGTTGGAACCTTCATTAAGCCATGTTTTTGTTAGAAACATTATATCAGGGTTATTGTCCAACAGTAGGTCGTAAAGTGCTAACTCATGTTTTTAACAGACCGGGTGTTCAGTAACAGGGCCTTTTGCTGGCTGCCCTCCCCACGAGGCAGACTCTGGTGGGTAGTGTAAGTCTCTTGTCCGCCCTCCCCCTTTTAATCTCCCTATGGGAGGAGCCAGCCCCCCAATTACAGTGTGTGCAGACAAGGATGTTAACATCAGGGTAGAGTGAGAAGTGGGAGCTACACTCCCGACCCTTACCAATGTCAAGCAGCTCTGCGCTGCTGTAACATAGTGGGGATCTCCAACCGAGGGGGAGACCAGCAGCATGGCCGGCGCTGTATGCCTCCGGGAGACTGACAGGCGCAGACGGGCTTGCCTTAGATGAGCCTTCGGCGCGCTAGCGGTGTGCCGCTGTGTGCCGCTGCGCGCGTCCGGTGCAATTTAGAGCAGCGTCTTTTTTAAGGATTCCAGGGTTAACAACTGGACCGCTTACCCCACAAAATGGCGGGTCTAGTCTTTGGACCAACTCCCCCTTCAGGAAAAGCATATCACCATGGGACTCCCCCTGGTGGCCAGCAGAGCTAGGACCAACACCGACCCACATCACCCATGCCAAGAACCTCACGATCATCATCAACTGCAAACTAAATATGACCTCCCATGTGGTAGGGTTATGGCGACACAGAAATCCCTAGTGTCTAGTGGTTTTCTGCTCATGTCAGCAACGCAAGAGCAGGAAGCTGTTTGAGGGAAGCATCCCTCAAACATGGGGAGGCATCCTGTCCTGAAAACCCCCACCGCATGTAGAAGCAGAGTGCTCACCTACTCTGTCATCCACAATTGGTGGGCTCTGTGACATTGGTGCACCTCGCGGTGTACTGGCATCACACAAGGGTGAGGGGAGGGGTAGGGGCTGAAGCAAAAGTGATTCCACTTCACCCTCCCTCTGTGTTTTGTAAAAAAGGAAACCTCTGGTACAAGAACCAGTGGTTCTTTTACAGCCTCCCCAGTGTTGGCCAATAGCCAATAGACACACTGTGGAAAGAGTATGATCGTTGGCCAGTGACAGGTGACCAGCACCAGCACTAGCACTAATAGGCTTAATTCCAAGTATACAAAGATGTAATATGTAACGTCATAAAAAGTGCATAGCAGGATCACAAGTTATATTTAGCTTAGTAAATTTCATTTTTTTTATTTTCTCATTTTTAAACATTACGTTGTGTGTGACTTTGTGGCCTAACTATAATGTCACTTTAATATTTCATTGTTTCAGTAAGTGAAAGATAGTATGGGCCTATATAGCCATCAAGTGGTTCTGGAGACATTTACAAACCACAAGGCCTAGGGATGAGTGGTACATAAAAGTCACCTCAAACCCAACATGGTAGCATAGGGCCATTTTATGTATGCTACTTGTTATGTATTTTTTATTTTACATGATTTATTAATTTAAACCAGCAATTGTATACATTATAATGTCATACATACATGTAGGTTATATACTATTGTACCAGCATTTTTCACAATTTTTATGAGTGTGTGATTTTAAATAATGAATATTGATTCAATTATTCATGGAACACTTTTTGGCAGTTTTCGAAATTTTGATATCTCTTTGTGTCTCGGATACATTTTGAATCTGAGGCGATTAATTAAGCTGGATGCGGGTGTATCGGAAGCTACTACAGGCAAAGATAACTAAACAATGAAACCTTGTTTACAATCTTTGCAATCGTGTGTGAATTTTTAATATCCTAGTTGGGTGTTTGATGATTTACATTTTTGTGGCTCAAGTCTGGCGTTGTGTTGTCTAGTACCAGCTCTCTCATTTGACACTCTTGTGAACTTTGGCAAATCAATAACACATATTTCAATAACCCATTATCATTCAGTTACCTGAAGGTTCTTTAGTGCTTTATTTTTTATGTATGAAGTTCTTATTAAAATCATGCCTATTTGATTTTGAACCATGAATTTCTCGTCTTGTTTAAAAAATATTTGTGTTCACCAACACAAACCGAAAGACATCATCTGCATATAATTGCAGTCTTCCAAAAGTTCCAAAGATTTTCAGGGATTTCCTAATCACAATGTACACTATCTGCGTCAATGAAATCATTGTAGTTTATGAAAGTGCTAGGAAAGCCAGTGAACAAATGCCACTCTTGCGTGCACTCAGGTATCTGTTTGCTCCTGATTAGGAGTCACTTGGAGACAGATCTTGAGTAGCGTACATAACCGATTTACACATGTTTACTTACTTACTTATGCCTGCTACCTTTCCTGGGGTGTAGGCCATCAGTCAGGACTCTCTAGCCACCTTTGTCCTGGGCTTTTCTTTCAGTATGACTCCAGCTGGAGCCCATCTCCATGCAGTCAGCCTCAATGCCTTGGAGCCAGGTGTTTCTTGGCCTTTCTCTTTTCCTTTTTCCTTGAGGGTTCCAGTTCATGACTTGCCTGGTAGTTTTGATGAAGGCTTGCAGAGAGTGTGACCTATCCAGCTCAAGCATCTCTTCATGATTTCTTCATGAGCAGGGAGTTGGAATGTCTGCTGCCACAAGTTGTTGTTACTAATGGTGTTTGGCCGGCTGATTTGTAGGATTTTCCTCAGGCAGGTGTTGATGAAGGTCTGGACTTTGTTGTTGGTGTTCACTGTTGCCCTCCACGTTTCTGCTCCATACAAAAGGACTGATTTTATGTTGGTGCTAAAAAGCCTGATCTTGGTTTGCAGCATTAGCTCCTTGGAGCTCCAGATCTTCTTTAGCTGAATGAAGGCAGCCCTTACTTTGCTGATACTTGCATTGACGTCAACATCTGTGCCCGCATTTTCTTTTGTGAGACTGTCCAGGTAGGTGAATCCCTCAACCTCTTCCAGTGCATCCCCTTTAAAAGTGACTGAGCTGTGCTGCCCATGTTAGCCTTCAGGATCTTGATTTTTCTCCAGTGAATATTGAGGTAAAGTTCTGCTGATGTGGCATCCACCATGTCACTTCACCACCCCAGACACAGATATATGCAAATCAGTCTTGACACTGTGCCTCATGGGAACAGTCCAGCCGGAACTGCCAAGCCATGTCTTCCCTGGACCAGAAACAAGCATCCTGGGACCGGTTTTGGGCTAATAGCCCTCATCAGCCAGGTTAGCTTGAATCCAGTGACAAAGTGAGCAACAGACCCACGTCCTGGCATACCCTGCTCACTGCGAAGTGAGCTAAAGAATGATGATGGATTCAACCCAGATCAGTGGCTGGGAGTGAGTGTTTTAAAAGTTTCAGCACTCCGTCCATCATCTCCTTGTGTTTGCTTTGTTCGCACTAAGGTGTCAATTATGATGACGGACGGACTTGCGTCCGTCCGCCACCCCCGAGGTGGAGGGACCGTCCGCAAGGGCAGCAGTGTTCCCTCCATGCCAATTAGGATGTGACCGCCACTTGATCCCATTTCTTCTCCTTGCTTTTGATGTCTTCATGATACAGTCTTTGGTCAGCAGAAAGAGAAAGGCAAGAGCAAACAACCCTGGTGGACCCTGGTCCTCACTTCGAAGGCCTCGTGGGTTGCCCTCCATGGATTATCACCCAGGCCATTCCCTCATAAGGGTTCCTGATGATTCTTACATGTTTATCTGGCACACCATAGTGACTAAGGAGTTTCCAAAGGGTCTCGCTTTCCACTCTGTTGAATGCCTTCTCATAGTCAACAAAGTTAACAAAGAGGAGCTATTTCCATTCTATTGAATGCTCAAGAATGATGTGCAGTGTTGCAATCTGGTATGTACAGAATCTATTTTGCGGAAGCCAGCATGCTTATCTCACAACTGAGTGTTGACTTGTTCCTTCATTGTCTGCTGGATGACTCTGTTGAACACTTCTCCTGGGGTTGATAGAAGAGTTATCACTTTGTAGTTTGCACAGTTACTCTGGTCCCCTTTCTTGGGTATCTTGATGAGATACCCCTCCTTTCAGTTGGCATCACCTTATCTTCTTCCCAGATAATTCCAAACAAGGGGTGGTGTTTGTCTACTGATCTTTCAATGTCTGCCTGTAGGTCCTCTCCAAGAATATTTTTAGGTCCTGCTGTCTTCCATTTCTCAGATGTTTGATGGCTTGCTGTATTTCTTCTCTGGTTGGTCTGCTGTAGTTGATTGGCAAGAACTTGTCAGCTGGTTGAATATCTGGTGGAGACAGCGGCACGGGCTAGTTCAGCAGTTCTTCTAAGTCCTCCACCCATCTTTGTTGTTGGCTTTCCTTACTCATGATTGCCTACCCAGCTTTGTCTTTAACAGGTCTTTCTGCTAGCTGTATGTGCCAGGGCGTTTCCTTGTTATGTATTTGAGTTCTTTCAAGTTTTCTTGGCTTGCTGCTTCCTGGGCTTCTGGGGTAAACCATGAGTACATCTTTTCTTCTCTGCTCTTAAACTTCTCTGTGCTTCCTTGGTTTGGTTTATTAACCTTGAACTTTTGCTTTTGCTTTTGTTCTGCTGGTGTTCACTGCAGATTTCTTTTGCTTTCTCTGTTGGATTTTGCAGAGAGTAGTGGTAGAGATCCATTCCTTATGTTGGTGTATGTTGGGACCCAGTATTTCCTGGCGGGTTGATGTCACTCTTTCTTTGATCTTCTCCGACTGACTCTCTACTCGGTCGCTATAGTCCTCTAGTTCTTGCTGGACCTAAAACTTGTTATTGAGGTTGACTGAGTACTCACTCCATTTCTGTGCATCTTTGAGGAGGGTGGTGTTATATCTCTGACGTTGGTTTATCGATTCCATCCATGAAGCTTCCCATCCAATCAGAGCTCTGTTGGCTGCTGGAATTAGCAGTATTGCTGCCCTAGAGTATGTGGGGCATTCTCTACCTCATGTCCAGAATATAGCAGCGTTCCTCCTGGGGGCAGTCTTTTCCGTCTAAGGTATGTCCATCTGGTCTTGCTGATGTCAAGCAGGGCAAGTTTGTGTTTTTTCATCTCTGCTGTCTTGCATATCTTGAACATGGTCTTCAGGTTCCATATCGCAATGGTGATGGTTGAAAGCAGATGGATTGGCTTCGTGGCTTCCAGGGATTTCTGGCTTTTACCACAAAGCAGCATAGTTCTCTGTGAAGGAGATTCCCCTTTCCACAACGCAGGCATGACTTCGTCTATTGTTTGATGTTTCCGTAGCTAGGATTTTTTTACAGGGTGCTGTAGCTAGCCCCAGGCATAACCCTCCTCCTTCTGCAGCTGAACTTGATACTGGCCGCAGCAGAATTTTTCATCAGCTTAGTGAGCTTTATTACCCAGATTTTGCACCGGCACTTACTTCCAAATCAATGCTGGTTGTAAGAACCTGGGCCAAAATTGGAGCTTGATGATTTTCAGCATTCTGAGTGCTTTGCAGTGCTTGGAAGTAGGGGATTGTATAGGATTCCTTCAGCTATTTCTACAACAAATCTGGGGTCGGGCAGACCCAGGGAAATATGATGAATGTGTCCTGGTGTCATTTTCCAACACCAAGACACAGTTCAGTAGTGACTGCAAGCTGTCTGCATTCCATTCTGTTCAGAAACTTGCAGGCAACGAGGAGGCTTTCTAATTATCAATTCCAGCTGGGCCCAAAACAAAGGCCTGATTTAAAGGTCCATCAATCCATCAATCAATCAGTTGTTTGTTGAACATGGCTACTCACCCTTGAGGGTGTCAAGGCGCTGAGTGGGGGCTGCTGAACCATCTGGGTGTGGAGGTTCTTTCGAAGAGCCAGGTCTTGAGGTCTTTTCTGAACTGTGTCAAGTAAGTGAATTGGCTGTAGTGGAGAGGCAGGGTGTTCCAGGTCATGGTGGTGAGGTAGGAGAAGGATCTTCCTCCGGTTCTGGTCTTGTGGATCCGTGGGACGGAGGCCAGGGCGAGTTGGGCGGAGCAGAGTTGTCTGGTGGGTGTGTAGAAGGCGCTGCGGTGGTTCAGATATTCTGGTCTGCCTAGCTTTGTAGGCATGTGTGAGGAGATTGAAGATGATTCTCTTGTTGATAGGGAGCCAGTGGAGTTGTTGGAGGTGTTGTCTTATGTGGTTGCGGCGGGCGATGTCGAGGACCAGTCTGGCTGTGTCATTTTGAACAGTCTGTAGTTTCCTGAGCTGTTTCTTGGTGACACTGGCATACAGTGATGGCCATAGTCCAGTCTACTGGTGATGAGTGCGTGGGTGCGTGGGTGCGTGGGTGCGTGCGTGCGTGGGTGCGTAGGTACCCATCTTTCTGGATTCTGTGGGGAGCTAGTTGAAAGTTTTCCGAAGTAGGCGGAGCGTGTGGAAACAGGATGAGGCTTCTGCGTTGATTTGGCAGTTCCTTGAGAGCAAGGAGTGCAGTATGATGCCAAGGTTGTGTGTGTGGTCTGTGGGGGGGGGTTCCTAGTGTGGCAGGCCGCAAAGAGTAATCCCAGGCGGAGACGGTGGGTCCCAGGATGAGTACCTCGGTCTTGAGGCAGCTGTCTTGAATCCAGGTAGCGACTACCTTCATTCTGTTTTGAAAGTTGGTTTTGGCGGTTGTGGGTTTGTTTGAGAGGAAGGTGATCAGCTGGGTGTTGTTGGCGTAGGAGAAAATGTTGAGTCAGTGGCTTTTGACGATGGCTGCGAGGGGGTCATGTATGTGTTGAAGTGGGTGGGGCTCATGGAGGAGCCCTAGGGCACTCCACAGCTGATCTCTGTAGTGAGAGGTATTCTGACTCGCTGTGTTTGGCAGGTCAGAAAGGAGTGGATCCAGTCCAGTGCCTTGTCGCAGATGTCAGCGTCGTGGAGTCTCTTGAGTAGGGTGTGGTGGGAGATGGTGTCGAATTTTGCCAAGGGGTCCACTAGGATGAGCTCTGCATTTTTTCCCTGGTCAAGGAGGGAGGAGAGGTCGTCGGTGGTGGGAAGGAGGGTGGTCTCAGTGCTGTGGTTGCTTTGGAAGCCCAATTGGGGGAAGTCCAGGAAGTGGTTCTCTTCGATGACCTCAGAGAGTTGGGCGTTAATGGCCTTCTCGATAACCTTGACTGGGAAGGGAAGGAGGGAGATGGATCTGAAGTTCTTGAGGTCAGTCGGTCTGCGGACAGTTTTTCGGCATGGGGGTTGCTCTTGGCGTATTTCCAGTCATCTGTTTAGGTGACAGTTTTGATAGAGCAGTTGGTTGTACGGTGAAGCTAGGAGGGGCCATATGGCGGCTGCTCTGTGGAATATGTGGCACGGGCAGGAATCCGATGTGGCTCCTGAGTGGATGCTCTTCATGGTCTTGAGTGTGTTGTCTGTTGTGAGCGGAATCCAGTTGAGCATGATCTCTTGGAGTGTGGCGTGGTTGCGTGCGGAGGGGGTGGACATGGCGACGGGGTCTTGGGTATCAACGCCATCATATATCTGCCTGATCTTCTGGTGGAAGAAGGTTGCAAGTTTGTTGAAGAGGTCTTGGGAGGGTGGGATGTCTGTGGTCTCTCTGTGGCCCCTTCTTTTATTTAAGTATAATTATGGCTGGGAGGCAACTGGAGCCTAATACCTAGATGTCAATGGACTAGTACTACTTTAGAGAAACTATAACTTAGAGGTAGGTTTTTGACTTTAATAAACCCCTGATGTAAAAGATGTGCACTCAATGTAAGCATGTAAGACTTATCTGCATGTATGAGTAATCAAACTAATAATTATTTAACTATCAACTAGTAACTTATTTTGTCTTTATCTAATAGCACTACTCATTCAACTGTAGGGTTACAGAGCTTGTTACATCATTCACAGAGACACAATAAATCATACAAATGTGTAAATCAATGTACAGGAAATGTTGCTTAAGACAAGGGGGTGTAGGAGTCATATAAAATCTATACTTCTAGACATTATGTGTTAATAGTGAACAGTCTGGAGAAACATATACTCAGATTATAAAACGTTCCACAGTGATTGGGGTTATCTCTGCTAACAAGACTTAATTAATTCCCAAAGGAGCCCTTCTATGCAATCTTAGAATAACAACAAATTGAGAAGAAATAAGAACCTAAAACCCTGATTTACAGATTGTTTGCATCTACATAACGTCAGCAAATAGAATCCTTGCTATATTAGAAGTCTAGTGACTTTGAAATGTATTACCTAAATACTCGATCCCTTGGGAAACATCAGCTAGAGATTTTCTCTCTGATAGATACACACAAGCCGGACATCCTACTCTTGGTAGAAACAAGGCTGTCCCCTGACTCGATCCCCGACATCCTGGCAGCTATTCCGGATCCCTACTACATAATTCACGTAGACAGGGAATCTGGTAAAAAGGGTGGGGGTGTTGCAGCTATCATCAATCGGAAACATCAATTCTCCTCGCTCACCACAAGGCTTTCGTGATTACTTATCGTCCCCCCCAACATATGCCCTCATTTCCTCAGGAATTCGGCGACATGATCGCGCAACTGGTGATTAATCACTCAAGAGTCCTAATATTAGGGGACTTCAATTATTGGCCCAAAGACAAAAATGAATGTCACGCCTCACGTGAATTCACGGAAGTCCTCACCAGCCAAAACTGCAGGCAGCAAATACAAACTGCCCCGCATATCAAGGGCCACTCTCTCGATCAAATGTGGACGCAAAATGTGGCCATTTCCCAGCTGGCAGTCTCTCCTTGTACCTGGTCCGACCACTACCTGATCACTTTTACAATCTCCGACACCCCCGCTTCTTCAATCTTGAAGCCAGTTAGCATGCAAGCTAGAAACTGGAGTAGGGCTTGCCTGGAGTCCTTTCATTCCATTCTAGCGGACACGGTCCACCCGACCCACACCGGCTCCCACTCCACCCAGACTAGGAATCTCACATCTTGGCTATATTCGGCCAGTGATAAAGTAGCTCCCCTGAAAACCATTAAAATCAAAAGGGCTCATGATGCTCAAAGATGGTTCTCTTTCAGCCTAAAGGAACTTAAACTGAGACGCAGACAAGCTGAACCGAAATGGAGAAGGAACTACACTCCGGAATTCAAATTAATTTATCTGGCCCTTCTTAAAGATTATAAGCGTCTATCCTCTCTTGTAAAACCGAGTATTTTTCGCTAAAAATTCAAAAATCTGCCAATAAAGCAAAAGAGATTTTTTCCATTGTTGAAGAACTAACAGGTCCCGAGAGAGTCACTGTGCATCCAATTCACTCGCAATCACTGTGCGACTCACTAAATCACTACTTCTTTGACAAAATAGCTACAATAAAGTCTAGTATTCCACAGAACAACCTCCCTTTGGCGCCATCTGGCGTATGGCAAACACAAGCTGGCCTAAATCAGTTTCCCTCCATTTCCATGGAAAACTTTCTCGACTTGATCAACAAAGTCAAGTCGGGCTCTCCCTTCGATAGTGGTCCACCCCACATCTTGCGGGAAGCTTTTCGCATATGCCCTGACCCCCCTATCTTTCTTTGATCAACATTTCTATCAGTAGTGGCACGGTCCACGAACCCTTTAAAAACGCGGAAATTCTTGCCATTTTAAAGAAACCAGGTGCTAACCCTCAGGTGATGAGTAACTATCGGCCGATTTCCTTGTTGCCCTATTTGAGAAAAATACTGGAGGCCCACGTGGCTGGCTGTTTGAGCTCGTTTATAGAGGAGTCAAACCATCTTGATCCCCACCAGGCGGGTTTCCGGCCAGCCCACTCTACAGAGGCAGTCATTTTGACTGTCTTGGACGAACTAAGAGCGGGCGCAGATCAGAACTCTTCTCAAGCATTGATACTCTTAGACTTGTCAGCGGCATTTGACACGGTCGATCATAACATCTTGATCGACCGTGTCCGCGGCGCTGGGATAGGTGGCCAGGCACTGAAGTGGATCCAATCTTTCCTGACAGACCGATACCAATCAGTCCGCCTGGGCAATTTTTGCTCAAAAAAAGGAAGACTCCAATGTGGAGTCCCCCAGGGCTCCTCTTTATCCCCTCTTTTATTTAACTTGTACCTGCAGCCCTTGATTATTGCATTGAAGGAGATGGAAGTCCAGGTTTTTAATTATGCGGACGACCTTCAACTAATTTTTAACATACAACACACCAGCTCCTCCGAGTCCAATTTGAAGGCTGTTATGACTAACATCAGCAACTGGATGAGCGCCAATCAGCTCAAGTTGAACGCTGATAAAACAGAGCTCATTTTGACCGGAGGGACCCTCAACGCCTGGAACTCTAGCTTCTGGCCAACATCCTGGGGTACCCCGCCTGTCCCAGTACTTAAAGTAAAAAGTCTGGGGATAATGATAAGCAATGACTTATCGATGTATCCTCAGATCAGTTCCGTAGTGTCGACGTGTTTCTTCTTCCTACGGAAGCGCTTACCTTGGTCGTTTTGGCGCTCATTATCTCCAGTCTGGACTACGCAAACTCCCTTTATGCCGGTATTCTGGCCTATCAAGTACAGCGCCTGCAGTTGATCCAGAACCATGCGGCCAGACTTATTCTTCAACTTCCTGTGCGCCAGCATGTGAAACCAATGCTAAAACAACTCCACTGGCTACCGGTGAGACAACATAGTGTCTTTAAGCTGGCCTGCATGGTTCACAAGGCGCTACTTGGAGCAGGGCCCAAATTCATCTCCAACAAGATCAGGAAATATACGCCGCGCCGTACTCTGCGGTCATCCAGCCAACATCTACTGATCACTCCTAAGTTTAGAAGTGCTAAACACGGGGGCCTGCGTTTCTCCACCCTTGCTCCTCAAGAGTGGAATAAAATTCGCTTGTCTTTACGCACAACAAATGATCACCTCCAGTTTCGAAAACAGCTGAAAACCTGGCTGTCCACACAAGCTTTTTCCATCTAATCACTCTCCTTTGATCGAGTCCGACCGTAGAAGCACCATGAAACCTATCCGGTGTACGCAGCGCTATACAAGTATTTTTTTACATTACATTTCGAATTATGAGCTGGAGGTAACTAAATAATTTCAGTGTCAAAACCAGTATCCTGCTCATATCGCTACATAAAATGCAAATATGTGATCTGCATGATACTCAATGTGCTTTGCATCAGGCATAATAACCCTCTATGCTACTTTATGAATCGAAACTATTATTGGACAACACTCAAAACTCTCCTAGAAGTACTTTAACCACCAGAGTTATATTATCACTATTACAATCCACTCAGCGAATGCTGGGCACACAAATATCTGTGCAGCATATTTTAAAATGCAACCTCTTTGTGACCAATTAAGTAAGCTCAAACAGAATTGCAGTCACATTTGTCCTTGCTGCCAATTTCTCTACAGCAGACTTTTTTTTCTTTAAATAAATGTATACATTGTCTATCAGACTCATTTGTGGGTTCCCAGAGTAATTTTGTTTCCATTTCCAGCACTGGTGCTCTGGAATTCTGGGAGGCAATAATATACCTATTACATCCAGATACTGCCGGAAAAGGTATTTAATGCGTGCAGTATTACATCCCAATTTTGATATCCGCAAAATAGGAATAATGCAGAAATATCACACACATTTCCCAGTTTGTAGCTGGAATGTTGTAATATTTCCTTGCACAAATCCCTTCAGGTTATACGTATCCAAATTTAAGCATTAAAAAAATGAAGCATTTTCCAAATAACTCTTTATCCAGAATTGAAAACAAACTCCCGTTTGTGCCAGCATTTGGATTACAAGGGCACTCAGAATGAGGCCTTTAGTAGTCGCTAGCATAAAACACCTGTGCATTGCACGCGCACCCGTTTAAGACCTTCAACTTGGGTCTACTGCACTGGATATGTTCGACTGTGGTTGTTACCAGGAACAGATATAGAATCCTCTGCTAGCGAATACATTGAACTCAGCAGTGTTGCCAGTGCGCTACATTCCCGTTTCTTGGAAAGGCATTATGATTTTATTTTCTTAAGCTTTTTATTTAAAGAGGATGTTTGTGCCAACCTGGCATTGTTGCAGAACGTAATTTCTACACCATGATGCTTATCTGCCCAATGAACATTCCAGGTTATCTAGAGGATGCAGCTGCCTCGTTTTTTACCAAACAAAAGGGTAGAGTTCCATTTCCTATGGGGCCTGAGCACATTATACCAGTCCAGTCGGTGCTGGAGTCTGTATTCGTCACAGTGCAGATGCTCATGGACGGATTGTTTATTTATTTATTGATGTTCTTCCTGTAGTGCCTGCACAGGTCTGGCTGTTCTCTGCTCCACTGCTGATGTGAAAACAGAACGTCAACGCCGTCAGTAGGAGTCTCCCGGATCTTAAGGTAAGCATGGAAAAGTCTTCTCCCATAAAAGACAGACATAATTGGTGCATTTCGGGATCCTCTAACCACTGAGACCCAGTGTCACTAATGTACCTGAGGCGCCAATGACAGCGAAATCCTTGAAACACGGATCGTGATCACTCAAAGGTTCATTGTGATGAGGTCTGTAGAATAACTACCACTGGATGCAATAGTAATTCACACCTAAAGTAACATACCAAAGTAAGATAAGGTCCGATGTACTAAACATTGGTCGCAAAATACAAATCGCAATTTGGGACCTGTATTTTTGCAAGGAGTAAACACATTTATGAGCCAATCTATAAGTTGATTCATTAACTCTGATTTAAAATTGGTCACAATCTAACATACTGCATGCATATCAAATAGACAAGATGCAAATTGCGAGTCACTTTGATAGGTAGCCATCACACGAATGGTGGCCTGCTGTGATCAGCAAGCACCATCTCTATGGTCGCCTTTAAATAAAGTAAATTGTTTTAATGATGTCCGTGTTCCTGAAAGGAGACAGTTTTGTTTTTCAACATTCCTTCCTTTCCCCTTTCAATCATTCCTCCCTCCTTCCTAACAGTATGCTTTACCCATAGGCCTGTATGTCTTCTTTGTTCGTGGCCATTCCTTCTTGCTGGTTGTTGTGACCATATGGCTGGCAGCCATTTTGTGTAGCCAGCCAGTGTACTTTTGCCAAAGCAAGCATGTCTTCTCTGAAATTGTGACCCTGCCTTCTTGCTCAGTATTAGTTGTTGTTGATTACTATGTCGCACTGGCTGGCAGACATTTTTGCATCCAGCCAGCGTTGCCCTTTGCCAGAGCGTTGAATGAATGGTTGACAATTAATAAATTGATAAATTAATATGCTTGCGGATATTTTCAATTATCTTTAAGGGCCACTTGTTCGACTGTGTTTTACATACGTACCTTACGAATTTGCTACTGAAGCTGCTGCGCTGTGTTTTGCTTAACTTGTATTAAATTTGCTGATTTGCACAGACTTTTAAAAATTGATTTCCGCGCCGATCCCGGTCATTTTAAAAAATTGTAATTTGCACTGCCCGCATTTTTGAAACGGTGATTTGAAAACTGTGATGTGATTTATTCTGAGAGGACGACAGCGTTGTAGGCTGCTCCTCATTTTAAATTACCCATTGCACTTTACCGAGGACGACAGCGACTTAGGCTGCTCCTCTTCCCCAACAACACCGGCTGCCAATCCCTGGGCTCCGTTCCACCACGGCTGAGTGCCGATTGCGTGGAGAGCCAAAGGGGAGGCAGACCGGCAGACCAATCAGGGGTCAGCCCCTTCGAGCCAGAGGGCGGAGACAGGAGCCCGCGCTTCCTCTCCCCTATTTACCTCAATGTGCTACTCTTCCGGGCAGCCACCCAAGCCATGTCATTAGCAACACAATTCTTAGCTGCCTATATATTAATGCTAGATCCCTACCTAGACATGCCCTGGATATTTGGGATTTACTCACCTCTAAATCTCCAGACTTGCTTTTCATTACCGAAACTTGGCTGTCCGACAACAACGCCCCGGATCTAGCTAACGCCCTCCCCTTCAACTACAAAATTATTACACATGACAGATCGGATAAGAGAGGAGGGGGAGTAGCGGTGATCTTCAGGGAGCACTTAGCATGTCTAGTGGAACCAATAGTCTCTTATAGGGAACATCAGACTTTACCCTTCAAAGTACTCTACGAGGGCTTTACTATATTAGCAGGAGCTGTAATCTACAACCCCCCTGGACAACAATCTAATTTTGGAGCCAAATTGCTTAATCAACTTCTGCCTAAAAGTCAAAAACTACATTATTGTTGGTGATTTTAACATTCATTTTGAGAAAATGGATGCCTTGGGAACCTCTCAATTGAAACATGATATGGAAATTTTGAACCTCAGGCAGTGGGTTGTGGGCCCCACTCATATAGCCGGCCACACACTGGACATACTTTTCACCAATATCGAATCAACTCATATAGCTGAGGTTCAGCCTCTGCCCTGGTCGGACCATTTTCTCATATCTTTCCAAATCGAAGTCCCCTGCAAGCCTCAGAAATTCAAAGCTGCTCAGAAAATCTCCAAACGTACATGGAGACTAGTTGAGGAATCCAACTTTGATAAATATTTCCAGGAGACCAATCTTATACTCCCGATGGACTCTCCTGTATGCATAGATGTCGCCTCCCTTGATGCCGGCATACTGCAAACTCTTAATAAACTAGCTCCCTTGCGGGAAACTAGGAAAAAGGCCCCAATAGAGAAATGGTATACCCCTCATCTAAAAAGTCTCAAAAAGGAATGCCAAAAGCTCGAGCACCTTTGGAGGCAGTCAAAGGACAATGTAGCCAAATTAAACTATGTTCATCATCGGAAACAATACACCCTTGCCATCAAACACACTAAGAAAGACCATTTCACACAGCGCATTCAAGAGAATAGTAACTCTGCGAAGGAACTGTTTAAGATAGTGAAGGAACAGAGCAAACCTGCCAGTATCTCGCAAACACTCACCCCTACGGTCGATGCTTGTAATCGCATTAGCACCTTTTTCTCGGACAAAATTAAGAAAATCTACTTAAACTTTTCCCCTCAATCAGCCAACACCAACACAGTTGAATCCCCCAACACTATGCTTGACTTGGAAACCTCAGATGACGAAATTACACCCCGTTTAGCTGATTTGGAACCACTCTCAGTGGAGGATGTTCTAACAGCTATGCAATCAGTTAAATCTGGCTCCCCTGCGGACCCATGTCCTCACTTTGTGTTCTCCAAGATTGCACCTACGCTCTGTCCTCTAAAATCACCCAAATTTTTAATAAATCACTCAGAACTGCCACCTTTTCTGACGTCTGGAAGCATGCTGCTGTGATCCCTCTCCTAAAGAAAGTGGGTTCCGATATTCTCAATCCTGAGAATTACAGACCCATCTCCCAGCTTCCTTATCTCTCTAACGTTTTAGAGAAACTGGTCAATGTTCAACTCACCAAATACCTGGAAACTAATCTTCTCCTGGACCCCTCCCAGACGGGCTTCAGAGCGAATAACAGCACCGAGGCTACGTTGCGGGCAGTGTCGGACAGTATCAGATCCTCCATAGACCAAGGAGGGGCGGTGGCACTGATACTGCTCGACCTGTCAGCGGCGTTTGACACGGTCTCCCACCATTGCCTGCTGAACATACTTCGGCACAAAGGAGTTCAATCTAATGCCCTGAATTGGCTACACTCTTTCTTGCGTAATCGCGCTCAGGCCGTTCATATGGACCAGTTCCAGTCTAGATCCACCCCCATCGACTGCGGGGTCCCGCAGGGCGCCTCGCTGAGCCCCACCCTTTTCAATGTATATATGTCATCTCTAGCCAACATTGGAAGGAAGTGGGGCATTGGCATGTGCTCGTATGCGGATGACACGCAGCTGATGGTGGCCCTGGATGAGAAGCCTGAGATCATTAAAACCAAACTACAGGGTTGCCTTGCAGAAATGGCTCAATAGATGCATTCCCACTGTTTAAAACTAAATGCAGGGAAATCCGAAATCCTTTTGTTTGGTAATGCCAAACTAGTGTGGGATGCCTCGTGGTGGCCGCCCTCATTGGGTCTTGCCCCCACTCCCAAACAACAGGCTAGGTATTTGGGGATTATCATGGACGACGAACTGTCCATGAAAGACCATGTGCGATCCCTCTGTGGCAAGGGTTTCGCCATCCTGAAACTCCGAGCTAGGTTGTTCCCCTGGATACCACTGGACTGCAGACGCTCAGTTACACAGGCCTTACTGGTTAGCCGTCTAGATTACGGCAACGCGCTGTTTGTAGGGATGAACGAACACCTGTTCTCTCGTCTACAGGTTCTGCAGAAATCGGCCGCCAAACTCATCTGTGATAAAGGCAGGTTAGACTCGGCATCGGAATGTCTGAAGACACTCCATTGGCTGCCGATGCGTCAGAGGGCCGCCTTCAAACTACTCTGCCATGCCCACAGGGCCTTACACAAGACAGGCCCTATTATTCTTCAAGGAAAGATCGAATTCTATGTCCCTACTAGGAACCTACGATCAAGCCAATTAGCATTAGCAGGGACAAAACGTATCTATAGAGTCAGAACCGGCGGCCGTTCATTCTCTTACCTAGCGGCCAGGAAGTGGAATGAGCTTCCAGATGACCTTAGACATACCACAAATTATCTCCTGTTCCGGAAAAAATTAAAAACCCACCTTTTTCCCATTTCTCAATAGGTCCCTCAGGTTCAGTTTCAGTAGTGTTCACTTGGTATTAACGCCGTGATATCCCTTGGGATGAGTGATGCGCTCTACAAAAACCACAAATAAAATAAATGGGTTTGTGACCCATCTGCGCATGCAAAAAACAAATGGCCCATATACTAACCCTATTTAGCGAGTAGCAAATAATTTGTGACTCACAAAATAGTGTTTACCGACTCGCTATTAGGAATATTTGTAATAGCGACCCCACAAGCTGTGTAAGAATGTTTTGTGACCGCAATTGCGGTCGCAAAACAGTCTCAGTTTACCACCCTTCTCAGAATGGTGATAAAGCACTCGCAAATGGGAAGGGTGCTCAGGGAACCCCTTCTCCTTTGTGAATACAGGGGAAAATATTTTTTAGGGACAGGCAGTGGTCCGAGGGACCACTACCTGGCCTTAAAAAATGAATCAAAACTTTTTATTCTTTTTTTAAATGCAGCCCGTTTTCATTTAAGGACAACGGATTGCTGTAAAAAAAAAAACTGAATCCGGTGCACGATGGAATTACCACGTGACTAGTTGATTGATTGCACTAGTCACGTGGTAATTCTGTTTCAAGGATTACATCAATCTCACTTGCCCAACTGTAACCTGGATGTCTAGCAGTCTATATCACCAACCATGACCCTATCCACACCAAAGATGGCTGCCGCCATTAGCACACCACGCAATGAGAGCGCGCGCCTATCAATATAGCCTACGTCTGATTCCGACATTTGCCGAGACACCATCGCCATTGTGCACGTTGTCTTCCACACGGACCGGAAGGGCAGGATCATGGAATTACGTTCCCACCGTCGATTCCAAATCCCCGGAACCCCAGCTCAATAGCGCTGTTGGACTGCAAATTGATTAGGTATGTGACGGGCCATAAACCAAGTTTAATCCCAGATATCCGCCCTTTCATTCCGTCATACCCCCTCCAACCCAACCCTCCTTTTTGTCCACAGGTAACGGCCTGCGGTTTGATTATGGGTCCCTCCAGGTAAAACCCTTCATTGTCCTCACTGCCTCATTACCCGGCTCTACCCGGCCCGCCCTTAATCACTTTTTAATTATAATTTCCTCCTAGTTCCCCTCCATCCCAGGACCTCGAGTGCCGATAATGCTCAGCACAGATCCAAGTCCTCGTGGATGCCCATTAGGTATTATTCTACCACCTTCGCCGTAATTGCATTCATCCACTTAAGCTCCCTGCTGCCGGTAAAATAAATTGGTTGACCCTTGATAAATACGGTCTCCCCACAGTGGGTTGGTCACCTATTGGTTAGTTAACCCACGTCGCACTTACTCGGCATTATGGCTTTAATACTCAACTCCATTGTCTCTGCATGGGGTCTTAGCTACTTCACTCTGTGCTCCAGTAATCCCCCAGTTTCACGGGTTAGTGTCGGTCGTTCTCACATTAGTCACATTATAATTCTTTTTAATGATTTTGATACCACTTGCTCGCACGTTTTCACTGAGCATTTTATTGACATAGGTACGAGTTTTATTCCTAATTGTTCCTTCCTTTCTCTTCCCTCCCCAATTCCAACCTGTATTGTGGCTATATTGTATTAGCTATCCTTAAGGCTTACAGTTTAATTGTTCTCCTGATGATGATCCTGGTTATCCTTTAAATGGGATTGAAACGTCGTCGACCTTAAATAACAGTGTACACACAACTAATTCTATTAATGTGTCACAGCTGTTGCTACTTATCAAGCTTGCAGTAACCTGCATATTTTCTGAGCAAGCCTTTCCTTCTGTTTCGCCTGTTTGTTGATTTCCGTTGTTTTCCTTGTTTTGGATCTATGTGTTAAATTGTCACCTCTTTCACCTTGTCACACTGTTTACTGTTAGTGTGGATACAGGATTGTATCCAACTGGATGTTGCAGCTGTCCTGAGACAGCAAAACGTATTCATCTTGAATAAATTTTCTACCCGGCTGGGTAGCCTTTATATAGAGTCAATTGACTTCAACTTCCAGACACAACAACACCATCAACCAGAACACCAGCAACAACAGTAACAGAAGGACCAGACCTAACCACTGCATTATATTGGTTCCGATTGGCATGGCTCAAGTCCAGTGCAGAGAAAATGGCAGAACAGGTTGAGCAAGTGGCAGCACCAATGACCATCCACAGGATGTTCCAGGATTTCAAGTTTCAAAGCGAACCATTTTAACAGCCCCTATGACTGGATAAGGAGGCTGTTTATATCACCTATCATTTCATGGTCGTCTTTACTTAAATTGTAAACGCTTTTCTGTTTATGTCACAATATGTCACTACTGCTTTAGTTTCCATGTTTCACTGGGGACACTTTTCACTGTGTTTTAATTCGGTGTTTTTATTACATGTTTATTGCATTATATACATAAACATTGACTATGTTTACTAAACATTAAGTAGTGTATGGTTACTTCTCCTTTGGATATCGTCCTAACCCTAGTCTATTGCTAGTGCGCTGATAATTACCAACATTACTATATTAGTCCACAGGAGCCAATGTTTCGGTTTATAAACTAGATACCCTGGTTCCTAGCGAGTAGGGTCTCCCTTGTCTCCTTTTGTCTACCTTTTTTATTGGTCACATATATATTGGCGGATTGCAGTTGGACCAGTGTGCACTGAAGAAGCCTCCACAATTCCTTGGGGACAATGCTTGCCGCCCTTGTATACCTATTACCTAATGCCTATTCCTTTTTTAATTTCTTAGCACTAGAAGGTCTACCCCATTAAATTATGTATTACCTACAAGACTGCCTGCCAATACTAAATTCCAATGTGCTGCCTGCAGCAAAGATGATTGAATACCTACTTGACCTACCCGTGCTTGGATTGGATGAGGTAAGTTCAACTATTGCAATGGTGAGTGACTGATTGTGTGAGTGATGATTTAGGTTGATTGATGATTCTTGTGGTGGCAGACACTGAGTGAAGGTTGTATTGAACTGTAATATGAAAAATCTCTTGACATGATTAATGCTTTGCATTGCTTAGGGCTTAAGTGATGTGCGTTCATTTTGTTTTCTATGTAGGTGATCAGTGTGTTCTCCTTTTTACTGGTTCTTCAGAAACCAGAACAGTCACTTTAGTTAATAAGAAAAATCTATGCAAAATGATGAAATTCTGTTTATCTACTTGTTCATCAACAGCAGTGCACTCCACCTCTATCTTGCTCAGGTCATTGTGATTCATTATGATGATGACTGGTCTGGGACAGCATTACTCTTAGTCAGGACTGGAGGAGTATCATAGAAGAATTCAGGGTGGGAGTTTCAGGACTAGCTCATCAATAGTTAGAATCAAGAAGTTATTGAGTGTCTACTTTAGTTCAAAGGTAAACCAAGAGTCTGAGCCCTAGTACTCAGCTGTGGAATAGAGAGAAGTGCATTTGTGAAATGCTGTACCTGTTGAACTTATGGCAAAAGTGATACTCTGAGTCCCCCTTTTGTGTTTTTTGCCCTGCCTCTGAGTCTTCTTGATACACTCCTCATTAAGCTTACCTTAATTCTGATTGTCTCCTTTACTCTAAAATACAGTTTCTCTTTTACAATCTGTAGGCCTTTTTCTAGTCTCCTTCATGAACGAAAGGGGAAAGCTAGCTGAGCTCAATGACTCTCCTGCTTACCTACCGGACCAGTGCAGACAGGCCCCAAAGGGTTGACATTCCCAAGGAGAATACAGATGCACCACCCAATTTTGCAATACAGTATCATTTTTATTTTAACAATCATGCGTGACTCTCACCTGATCTGGATTAGCCCTACTTAAGGCTGCTAAGTCCCGCTGTGCGGGGGACTTTTTACCTTGAACTGTGACTTAGATAAAGGATTGCTGTGCTGCTGAGGTGTTCTCTTTGCATTTTACTTGCTCCCTGGATGCCGGTTCCTGCGGGGTGTGCCGCTGCGAGACGCAGCTGTTGAGGCACTCCAAAGCCCACAACCCCCTGCCTGACTCTCACCTGATCTGGATTAGCCGTACTTAAGGGCTGCACTGTGCAGGACGCATGCATGCCGCGCCCAGCCAAAGTCTAGGCCAAGGGTGGGCCAATGCACGCCTGTCAGCAGCAGGAAGAGGCAGTGCTGGGCCCCCTCTCTTGGCTGGATGCTTCTAAGTTATTTTTTTTTCTCTTTTTTGTTCCCTTATGGTGTTTCAGGGATTGTAAGTCCACAGCGATTGCTGTGTGCCGCTTTCCTGGGAAATTATTTTTGTTCTTTAAAGCCAACTGGACTTAGGCTCTCGGGGTAGGGGTGTTTTTCACTGTTAGCCAGCTACTACTGCATGTCATCTGCAGCTAGGTTACTTGGCTTCCCTTTTAGTTGGCTCCCCCGGGTTCCTCTTGACGTGTGCCCCTTAATTATTTGGCTTTTTGGGGGGGTTTATCATTACCGAAGCAGGCTATTACTGCTCTTTATGTTTTCTAAGTCATCTAGAAAACTAGTCACTGCTCACATTAGATCATGGGGAAAAGGAAACAACCACGCTCTACTTCAGCTAAATCCCCTTCAAAATCGTGTTTGTCTATCATGAATTACATTGCAGGGGCAATGGGGGCCATTGAGAAACAGATCCTTAATGTGGAGTAAACACTTACTACCTGCACCGAATGGGGTTCCGACCTGATAATGCTAAGTCCAGCGTCTTCAACTGCTGCACAACCCAGCACTTACCGTGCTGTGAGTTCTGGCGCACCTGACAAGGATGAGAGTACTTCAAACGCCACCTCACCGTGTACTACAACTTACCATCCGCCAACTTAACTCCCAAAAATTCCTATTAGCCGCATTGAGGACCTCATTGATGCCTCACGGGGGGAACTGCACAGGCTAAAAAGAAGGCATCTACGCAGAGGCAAATAGTTACTATCAATCCACCCAGAGCCGGTAATAAACCATTGTCAACTGCATCACCAGACCATACTCCATTTGTGGCATCAGTACAGGCTTTGACAGACCTTGTCAAGGCGTCTTTTTGAGCCCTTACAGATAGGCTTAAAGCCACTGAATGTTCTGTATTAACTTGTGTAGACCTATTGGACTCATTCAAGTCATATACCGTTAGCATGTCCTCACAAGGGGATGTCATGGAAGCATTGCAAGATCACCCAAATAATACTGGCTTAAATCCTAGACACTCTGTTAATTTTCCATCACAATAAACCACTCCTTTAATCATCTTCAGGTAACACAGTGTCTCAGATCTAACAAGAACCTGTGTTAGAAGCAAGTAAGTCTCCTACACTAAGGCCTTCACTCCTCTCCTCGATCAACAATCTGCCCTCTTACGTATCCTATCTTGATCTCTAATAGGTTTGACCGCCTCTCCCCCTTTACTGGTGTGGACTGACTGAGGGTGGCAACCCAGAATGGAGAAAATTCTCGTGCAAGCCCCCCTAAAACTCCAACCCATGTAACTAGCCCACTGAGAGAGGGCCATCTATTAAATTCACAAATAACTGCTGAGCAGGCCCCTCTGAGGAGTGAGGCAAACTTTGTCCCCACAACCTTAAGTGTATGTGCCATCACTGTTTTATACTGGAATGTAGCGGGACTTCATAGTAAGTATAATTTGCTAGAATGGTTAGACTTCACAACAGGTTTTAGTATTATCTACCTACAAGAAACATGGGTTGTTGAGCCAACTCATTTCAATGGCTTCAAAACATTCTATTCTCCAGCCATTCGGTCGAGTCATGGTAGGCCTAAGGGTTCACTCTGCAATTATGTTTCCAATAAAATTAGCCTCCTCCAATATAGCTGCTAAGTTTATTAATTAATTGTTTCTATAAAACTCTTAGTGTCATCTTTACTGGTATTAGTGCATTTCTATAATAATGCCTGTGACTTAAATATAAAAAAATGTTTGATATCAACTTGACTCTGGCTTGGAATTACTAACCTCTAAGGAGCCAAGGGACACAATCATTATAGGGGCGGGGCAGATTTTAGCATTCAACCATGCCAGCTGTTAGCTAACAAAATCTGGCATGGCCACCCCCACAAATAACGACGTCACCCATTTCTTACACACAGAGTATGCAGAGAAAATCAATGTGTTCCTTTTTAAATACAACTTGGGCTTTAGCAATGAATTTGGAGACAGCCCAGTTGATGTCACTTGTACATTTAATTGTAGCGTGGGAAACAGCGTTATTGACTACCTGCTTTTCTCTAATCATTATTCTGCTTTAGTAAACAAATTTACCACACATGACTTTGCAATGAACGACCACTTCCCTCAGAGTTTAGAGTTAGACATTAACCTTGTAAAAAATATACGGTTCTGTCATCACACATCATCAGTTGAGAGTATAGAACTCTCACATCTAAAAGTCTTTTCTCTGTGTTAGGCAATGGTTGACCCGGCCACATTTTTAGAACAATTACTCCAACACCAGAGGAGTGCTTTCAACACCTGCCTAGAGGAAGCAACAGCAGCAACTACGGTCATAGAGCCATTTAATCTAACTACCAAGGAAATCAAAGTAGGGCTAACCTTC
The DNA here is from genome assembly GCF_964261635.1 of Lissotriton helveticus. Taxonomy (NCBI): domain Eukaryota; kingdom Metazoa; phylum Chordata; class Amphibia; order Caudata; family Salamandridae; genus Lissotriton; species Lissotriton helveticus. Next base: position 263,957,816 of record NC_136069.1, read on the forward strand.
CACCAGCAGAGAGGAGCTGTAAAAACTATGGGCTGGTTTGATCATGCCTGCACTCAAGCTCATAAAAATCTGAAAAGGGGCTAAATACCCTACCCATGAACACCACCGAAGTACTAGGCTGTAGACGGGCATATAGGTTTGTCCTAAACATCGTAAACAAGGTTTGAAAGATGAGGCCTGGGAAACATTGCACGGGGCGAGCTGTAATAATGATATCACAGCATTCTGGGGTGTTATAAACGTCCCCTTCTTTAGTGATGATGATAAGCCTAGAGTTGAGAACGAAGTTACTGAAGAAGATTGGTTAGCCCACTATTTTAATTTATATGCCACTACTACTAAGTGTGGTAGTAACAGCCTTAGATCAGTTTCTGTGGCCGATTCCCCCATGTCCACACTCCCCCACAACCAGTTTGACCTCAATTTTACTCTGGAAGAGGTAAATTTGGCTCTAAGTATGAGAAAAAGAGGTAAAGCACCGGGCCCAGATGGCATCCCAATTGATCTTTTTAGGGCTAATATCTATTTCTGGGGCCCCTCTTGACTCTTGTGCTTAAATCCTGTCAGAGTGTTGGTTTTCCACATTCCTCGTCCTTATTACATATTGTGCCAATATTTAAGAAAGGCGACTGGAAATTGCCCTGAACATTACAGACCCGTTTTCTTGCTAGACTCACTTGTTAAAGTGGTTGGTTACATGCCTTTATGTAGACTACAGGAGTGCGCTGATTGTAACAACATCATTTCGGATTTACAATACGGATTCCGACCAGGAATTGGGACCAATTAGCAGGCTAACAATTTGAATCTGTTGAAAGGCAAATATGTACACACCAAGCATAGTAACTTGTTTATGGTATTCGTTGATCTGTCCTCTGCCTTTGACTGTGTAGTTAATGATAAACTCTGGTCTGTCATGCTTTCAATGGGTGTAGATATTACTATAGTCAACTTTCTTAGATATCTATGCTTAACAAGCACTGCTAGGATCCGCTATGGTCTGAAAGGGTAATGTACACAATATTTCCATATTCAAAAAGGGGTTTGACAAGGGTGCATGCTCCTTTTTTATTCAATCTGTATATTAATAGCTTGGGTACCACAATTGTTAACACATGCTCGGATCTGCCACTAGTGGGCACCGGCCAAAAGCGGTTCTGCTTCATGCAGACGACGTGGTGCTTATGGCCCGCACCCCATTGGCTCTGCAGCGCCTCCATATTACATTTGTTCACTATATGGAGAATTTGGGGTTACAAATTAATACCAGAAAAACCTTTGTCATGAAAGCAGGCCAAAGATCAACTAAGTGCCGTAGTATTCAAATTGAGAATGTCATTCTACCGCAATCACCCTCTTTTTCATATCTAGGGATACGTTTGAGCCAAGTGTACTGCCTGTACTGCCTAGGTGCTTGGCTACTGACATCATGAAGTAGTAGGCAATACATTTATATATTGTTCTGAAAGAACGTGCTAAGTTGCACATTGATGGCCTACTCTATCATTTTATCCGGCAGCGAAAGTCGTGATATGGGTCTGCAGTTGTTAGGATCATTTTTATCCAGATTCGTTTTTTTTATCAGCGGAAGTATTGAGGCTGAGTTCCAGGTTTCAGGGTACCGACCTGACTCAATGATGGTGTTAAACAGTGGCGTAAGGGTGGAAGCAATGACCTCTTGGATGCTTTTGATCACCAATACTGGACAAGGGTCCAGGGGAGACTTGGATCGAGACGCCAACAAAAGTTTAATTACCTCCTGAGTCTCAAGTGGTTTAAAAGCCTCTAACGTATGTGAGTAGCTGATGGCCGCTATCTTTGACCTGGTTGCCACCTCCCCCACCCCTCCTTGATGGTTGATAGAGGCGGAGAAGATAACTAAGGAAGAAGGAGGTTAACGATTCACAGAGTGCTGGGCTGCTGTGAATATTGCGGGGTTTTGGGGGCCCTTAGTATTTTCGCCACCAATGTGATACAAAGTAAATATAACACAACACCGCAATTTTTTTTAACATTTTACAATTTTTTTAACAGTTTGTGCTGTGCGAAGATTAATGAATGTGAGCCTTCTGTTCCTGGATGCATGGCCCTGAAATACCATACATCAATTTTGAAAGGACAGAAGGGTGAGAAAAATATAAGTTATTTCCTTAACTATTCAGCTCCTATTTGTGAGCAAAGGATGGAACGAAAATCCCCTTATACCATTTCTTTTTAATTATTATTTTATAAAATAGTTTTCGGTACATCAAAGGATGTCCACCTCTCATTTTAATGAAGGGATTCGAGGAGTCTTCCATGTTAATTGAAGCAAGATGCGTTTCTCTTTGTCACTACTTTTTATCTCCTCTCTTTCTGGCTGTGCTGCAAGGGCTAACAATTTACCTACCTTGTGCTTTGTCTTTGTCTGAGAAAGTTTTATCAATGGGCCTGTCAGAATCCTGAAATAGGCAGCTCGTGTAGTGCTGGTTCGTAAATCGATTCATCTCGAAGGTACACACTCAGCAAAAATACAACTACCTTTTATACAAGGTTTAAAATAACTTTTCTTATTTAAATTTCGGTTGCGTGAAGGAAATTGCTACGCCATAACCAAGTGGCAATGACATATTGCCAATTTACACCAGACCTTGAAAACAAGAAAGGGAAGGCTTTTTCTACCTACTCAGCAGCATGTTACAGTAAATCACTTGAAACAGAATATCCTTTTTGTGCAGAACACCTTTTTTTATCGTCAGAAGACAATACTTTTATGTAACGCAAGGCATAGTACATTTCTAACAGCAAACCCGGTTTATTGCATAGGGTCAAATATGTTTGTGTCACCGATTATATTGCACCAATTGAAGCTAATGCTAAACTCTCAAATGCATAGTTAATGTGCTTATTATACCTGTCATCTCGGTCTGCTATCAGATGCAATAAACAAGTGCAGAGGCATAATTGATTGTGGGATATTCACCAATTTGTTTGGTGGCAATGGCTGTACCTCCGTTTTAGGTGTTGACTTTAAGGAGGTTGTGAAGTTAAACAGTCAAGGCTTACTCCTGGAGGGTAGTGTGGGATAAATATTTAGTTGTAGTAACACACCTACCACTGTCAATCAATATAAAGTCCAAGCAGTATTAGACTTTTTGCAAAAGGTAAAATACTTTTATTCAACGAAGCCCGGTGCAGGTAAAAGTGGTGGGATAATGGGACTTTGGGGGGAGTTGACCCACGACGACGACCAAAACTAAAACCCCAAAAAACCCACTTACCTTGTGTTCATCGCGTCACTGACTCAGCGATACAACAAGCACAATGTAAGTGATGTTTTTTGCCCGTGTTGTTGTCTGTCGACTCAACCCCCACTCTGCCCCACACCACATCACCACTCTTCCCTGCACCAACCGTCACTGCTTTTATTAGCATCAATTAAATATATCAAGGAACTTTAATAAGTTCTTATGGCATTATTCATAATTTGAAAACATCTGTTGCTCCGTACCTTCCCTGTGCCTAGTCATTACACACAATTTACCAGCGTTTAGCATGGATAATCCTAACTAACAGCAAAGCACAGCTGTGAGCATTTTTGTGGCCCAGTTCAATATTTGCTTTCAGACTTCTCTATATGTGATCCAGGAAAGAGGATTTACTCAATGATTCCTACATAGTAGCAGAACAATCAGGATCTGCTGGCTGCTTGGGGGAAGGAGTAGATGGCTGGTGCAGGTAAGAACATTGATATAGTAAGTTACAATGGGGTAACCCAGTATCCCTCAGAACCTGGGCAATGTTAAACTATACAAACAATGGTTCTGTCGGGTTCAGACCGATCGCTTCCACAATTTACTGAATCATGTTCTCAGTACTTCATTACTTTCCCAATTGACTCAATTGGAAATTAATGAAGTACTAAGAAAATTATTCAGTAAATTGTGGAAGCGATCTGTCTGAACCCGAGAGAACCATTGTTTGTATAGGGTAAGAACGTTGAGGTGGGGTGGGATGGGGTGAGGGGGAGTCGACAGATGTGAACACCACTTAGTAGTAGCTCACTGGTTAGAGGCGGCAGACCCGAGAGCAGAGGACGGCCCGGGACCAGGGTTCGATTCCCGGCGCGGCAGGTTTCTGGACCAGGGTCAGCGGACTCGATAATTCTCTCGCCTCGGTGCCCACTCTGATCAGCGATCACACTCGGCAACTCTGGGCATTAGCTTGCCTCATCTTCACTAACGGCCCCACCAGACCGCCGGGGATGCCTGGTCTCACCCTGGAGATACCCATTAAGGGACCATCTCTCAGGGAAGCCAGGAAGGGTTTCGCAGCGGTCGAAGCGCCTTGGGACCCTACGGGTAAGTAGTGCGCTATATAAATGCCTATACATTTACATTTACATTTACCTTATGCTCACTGCATCGCCAACTTGCCAACCCCCCCCCCCCCCTCTCCCCCACCCTGCCTCACCGCTCTTAACTGCACCGGCAGTCACTGTCAGGGAGCAATGAGAATCAGTGGTTAGTGATAGCTGACAGTAGTAACCAGACCAAGGTACTTCGGCAGCCTCTCATAGGGTTATGGATGCATCATTAATGTTGGGTGTGGCACTCCCATCAGCACAGTAAGCAGCATCACTGAATCCCTCATCATCCACCTACACAGGCAGTGATATCACAGAATTTACCATCATACATATGGGCAGGAACTGACATTACTGGTTTTCCTGCCTAAACCAACCTATAAAAGAAGAAACCAAGCAAGAGACTTAATCTCCCATAAGCACAGGAAATGACATCATGGCACCCTGCACTCCTGTCCCATCAAAGGACCTACTTAATGACAGCTGCCACACGGATGCACAGCAGATGCGAGGCTGGTGCACCAAAGGCATGCCAATGCAAGCTATGTGCACCTGTGTGGGCCTGGACTCTGTCCAGTGCCCGGAACCCAGTTCCGATCACCAGCAAGCGATACTGAGCAGCACTCCTTAGCTCACTAGATTACGGGACACTGTCCCCCACACTGCTGGAATGCCATTCCTCACACCATAGTAGGAGCTTTTGCCAGCACCCACTGCTGGTTCTTTAGCAACCATACACCCATACCCCTCATGCAAATACTAACAATGTCCTCAACACCCCTTCCCAACACACACGTCACTCAAACACCAACAACACCTCCACTGCCCACCTCCATCCTGACCCTACATCACACACCACAGCAAATGTGCACATCCACACACATGCATACTTCTCAAAACACGATCATTAAGCAAACACACAAGCAAAATAGGGGACCTTCTGAGTAGCAACGCACCTGACATCCTCTTTATCACAGGGACCTAGCTCAACCACTCATTGGCTTCTGACATCGCCTCAGAAATCTTAAAGTCCTACAAGATTACCAACAGGACCCCCTTCATTAGCCAGGAGGTAGAGTTGCTATAATCTACAAGGATCCATCAAATGCACTACATCCCTAATGACTCCCACCACATTCATGGAACACCTGCACTTCAAGCTGCAAATCCCAGGCAACTTCATCCTTTATTAACTTTATCACCAACTTTGTTGCTCCACTAGCCATGGACTTCAGAGCCTACATTCTCAATTTTCAGCACGAAACAGCTGTTGCTCCAGATGCATTCCTGAAAATCTTGAGCAACTTTGAACTTACCCCGCTCGTCCCATGACCAACCTATACTGCAAGACATACACTGGACCCCATCTTCACCACAAGCAACAGCATTAAATACAACTCTATAACACTGCTCAAATTGACAGACCACTCCATCATCCACTTCAAAATTAACATACCTCATGTCAACACCCCTACCAGGTTAAGCTTTCCAAGCCACAGCTGGGGCCAAATCACAAGAGCAGACTGACTCAGCTCCTTCAGCATGGATCAAACTACCCCACAGACAACTATGACAAGGACAGCAACAACTTCAACAACAGGATCAAGAACTGAGCGGACTTCCTCGCACCCATCAAAGCCAACAAGCATAGTGTATTGTACAAGCAGGCCAGCTGGTACTCAAAAGATCTCCGAGACTCCAAACGCCAAGGTAGACAGCTAGAAAGGAAATAGAGAGCCAGCCATGACATCGCTGACAGAACTACCTAAAAGGCTGGACTCAGATGCTATCACCACCAAATAAGAGACACCAAGAAAAAAGCACTACTGGACCACATTAAAGAAAGCTCCAACAGCTGAAAGGAGATCTTCTTGATTGTTAAATAATTCACCTCACCCTTAGCCACTGCCACCAACATCACTGCCTCCCAGCAACTCTGCAACAAACTATCCAACAGCTTGCACAGCAAAATCGCAAAAATCTACAGCAACTTTGCACACCAATACAACCCCAGAGAATTTGGTGCTAATCTACCCACCGCCAACCATGACGGCCAGGTGACAAAATGGACAACCCTCACCAGGAACGCCAAAGCGGCAATCATGTGGACCATCCAGTCAGGGGCCTCAACCGACCCATGCCCCCACCAGATCTACAACCTGGGAAAATCACCAATCAGCACCACACTGACCTACATCATCAACACCTCCACTATGTCCGTCACTTTCCCAGTTGAGTGGAAACTTGCAGAAATCAACACCCACTTTAAGAAGCCCACAGCTAATCCGATTTCTCTGAGCTACATCCAACCCATCTGACTACATCTCCATCCAGCCAAAGTGATTGAGAAAGCCATTAAGAAGCAAATCACAACCCACATCGAACTTCATCATATCCTAGACAACAGTCCATCAGGATTCAAAAAGAAAAACGCACCAAAACAGCACTAATCACAGCCACTGATGACATTTGAATCATCCTGGACCAAGGAGAAACAGTGGCACTCATCCTGTTCAACATCTCTGCGTCCTTTGACACTGTCTCCCATAATACCCTCATCAGAAGACTCCACAAGATTGGCATACAAGGATCCACTCTCAAATGGATATGTTTCTTCCTCATGGGAAGGACCCAAAGGGTCATGCTGCCACCCTTCACATCATAGACCAGGATATTGATATGCAGAGTCCAACAGGGATCGACTTTCAAACCCACCCTTTTCAATGTATATATGACACCACTCATCAACATCATCCAATTACAAGATATCACTGTCATCTCCTGCACTGATAACACCCAAATCATCCTCTGTCTGACAGAAAAAATACCCATGACCAGAACAAACTTCACCAACTGTGTGACCATGGTAGCAGACTGGATGAGTAGCATCTTCCTGCAGTTCAACCCCAACAAGACAGAAGTAATGGTCTTCAGAAACAAGAGCTCCCCAGGGCACACCACGAAGTGGCCTGCGGAGCTAGGAGGAACACCCACAGACGAGACAAGAAATCTAGGAATCATCCTAGACTGGAAGCTCAAAACAAAATATCTCAAGTCAATGCAGTGGGCACCTCCTGCTTCTATATCCTACGCATGCTGCAATAAATCTTCAAATGGTTGCCTCAGAACACCAGACAGAATGTCACGCAAGCACTCATCAACAGCAGGCTGGACTACAGCAGCACTCTCTATGCCGGAATCTCCAAACAAAACTTACACAGACTCCAGACCATCTACCACACTGCTACAAGACTCATACTCGACCTCCATCACAGCAACCACATCACACAGCACCTCAGGAAGCTTCACTGGCTTCCCATTCACAAGTGCTGCCAATTCAAACTTCTCATGCACACATGCAAAGCCCTCCACAACACAGGACCAGAATACAAGAGCAGCATACACTTTCACCAACCCACCAGACACCTACACTGTCCCTCATACACATTCCAGCATCCACAAAAGCTTAACTGGAGATCACTCATTCTCCTACATCAGACCCAAGACATGATACAAACTTCCTTAACACATCAGAACCTCCTCCTCACTTCTTGAGTTCCACAAGAAGCTGAAGACCTGGCTCATCATATAACCACCTTGGTGACCACAAACCTACACACCTGTCAAAGCACCTGGACACTCTATCGGGTGATTTGTGCGTTATACTAATCAATATACCATAACACACAGACCTCACCGTGGTGTTGCTATTGCCTGGAGTAGAGTTGTGAGTACAGTTGTGAGTCAAGTGCAGCATCAGGCATACATTCCTCATGGAGATTTAAGCACCACACAGAGGGATGGATGTGCCACAAATCCAAGGTGCAGGCATACTGTCCTCTGAGAGCAGAGACTTTTTAAGGCATGAGCAAAGTGGGCCCTGGCCCAGGGCCCCAGATTTTTAGGGGGCCCGTGATAGAGCCAGCTATGTTCTGAATAGAGTCTTGCCCTGATGACCTTGAATAATTTTTAAACAGATGGTTTTAAATACCATTTTCCTTAAATGTATTTTTAATGTGTGTGTTGTGTGAGAATATTTTACAGACATTGTGCAAAAAAATGTGTTTATGATTCATGCAATATCCATCAAAAAAGTTTCTCTTTAGATCAAAACAGGACCTCACAGAGAGAAATGGGAGGGTGTCACAGAGATTATTTGCAGTATTGAGCTGCTGCTGTGTTACAATATTGAAAACCCATGTCGCTATTCATTAATATTAGATGTAAACTCATGTAGAATTGCACCTTTGTGCCTGTGCACTGTCACAGACCTGGCCAAAGAGGGCATGAAAGGGCTGAAACTGGATGATAAATTCAAAGATGTTCTGAACAGGGGCCCACAAAATACGAATGCCCCAGGGCCCCCAAAATCCTTAAGATGTTCCTGTCCGAGAGTCACCATTGCCACATGCCCCAGGTCTAATTTTACAAAAACAGATGCAATCACCAAGGGAACTGCTTACAAAAAAATCACAGCTGAAGCCAGGCAGCAGATTTAGAAATTTCCATTCTAGCAAGCTCAGCATTTCAAACCACCTCCCATTAAGATGTTGAAAAATAAATTTGGGCTCTAGCTCAACAGTGCAGGCCCTCTCCTTACTGAGTATTCCACTTAATGGCTCCTTTAGTTACCACAGCTGCCTAGTTTAATTAAAGGCAACCAGTGGGTTTGCTGCAAGGGCCAACATCTATCCATTCCTGAGTGGACGTGTGTGAAATATTTCTCTAAAATGTAAAATGCATTTGCAGGCCTCTTTAGTTTGGGTAATAACTGCCAGCACACATTCAGAAAAGTTTAACGGCCGACATACCAATTTCAGTAAATGGTAAAATTGCTGAAATAATCTGCTGTTTCAGAAATTAGGTTTGGCTGCAATGAGGCAATCAGAGTGGGTGATAGCAGCCCTTTTTCACAGGCTTGGAATATTTGTTTTAGAGGACATGGATTTAATAGAAATAGCAGAAAGATGATTGACTGGGCTGGATTTTTGGAGGCTGCAATCATCTCTGGAGGGGCCTCAATAAGTATGTCTTTGCATGAAGGGAAATCAAGGTGCAAGACAGGCCGTATTAGGGGGGGTATGATGTTCTACAAACAAATACTAAAAATGATTAAAAAGTCCAGGTACAGACTGCCTACCATTACGTATATTTTCAGTGATGATGGTGAATTTATACAGCACAGCACTGATGAATCCTAAGACTGCACTCCGCTAATTGCTATTGTGAAGATAGGTTAAAGAAGATGAAGTTGTGCTTTGCTGAATACTTTGAGTCAAGGTGGTCATTCATGTTAGACAGATTTAGCACTAGGGGTGCGCAAAAATTCATATAATTTGCTTTCACGAAATGATGTGAAATTTCAGCAAAAATTACAAAATTATGCACAATTATGTGAAATGCAAATCTGTCATTGCATGCTACATTTTTGCATGAAATGAACTCCTAGCTCAACTTTTTGCTGCAAGGATACATTTAAACAAAGTTCCGCAAACAACAGCAGCTCACACTGTTGTTCATTTGTGTTTGTTGTAAATCCTACCACTCTTTTGACCCCAATAATCCAGAAGAACTTTAGCACAAGCTTCTGAAATACAAAAGAAAATGAGTGAATTGTATATAATTTGAGTTCCTGGAAGAAGGTTTGTGCTACAGTGGCTTGGAAGGAGGGATTATCTGTCACAGTTGTTCTCCTGTGGCACAGCCGAAGTCTGATCTGACAAAAAACATGTATTTGCCAACTTTGGCTAGTTTGGAAAGGTATGCTGCTAAATAAATCAGGTGGTGAAAAATAAACATCTCAAAATATGGTAGAATATCAAGAGGATGAGGACTTCTCCGGATAGTACGGTGACAAAAAATGAGAAATGATGATGTGCCCGTGGAACACTGCAATCTATGTCTCAATCGTGTCTCCTAGTTATGAGAAGAGTGTCTGAAAAAGTTTCACAATATATCTGCATTGGCCGCCTCTTCAGCGGTTTCCGTTACAGTACATGATTATTACTCCTCATGGAATTCTCAACAGCCTCAATCTTGTCAACCAAGTCTTTAGAATTTTTAACCTACTCCATCTATCTCTATTGCATTTGATGGGTAGTGTCTTCTTCAAGGGACTAAGGTGGCGGCATGAAGTTTTGTGCATCCAAAGGGTGGTGAATGTCACCCCGCCTTCTTCAGCAACACCACTTTAACGAGCCAGAGCATTAACTAATGGAAAACAAATCCTTGACACCAGTCCACTTTCAAGAGAACCACAACCCAAGTGACCAAGAGGACAAAGCAATACTCTGGGAGCGCACAGCAGATCAATTAGTCTCAGCCACTAAGGGCTTCATGCTGATCTCAGCTGTTACTAAGAATGGTCAACACAATCTAGCACTCACTAGAGGAAGCCCGGCTTCCCACTGAGCTCACACATAACCTACTCTGGTGGCAATCTTTGATCTCATAAGCTTTGACCAAGAAGAGTACAGAAAGGATTATCCTGCAATGCGAATCCAATCTTAGAAACCAAGCTGTTTAATGCAAGGTTTCTAACTTTGAGGCATTATAACAAATTCTAATAATGAGCTAACATTAACCTTTGTTAAAGGAAGAAAACAATTAGTGGCACTACTTTCTCAGTTTGAGTCACACAACTATGTAATCCCCTAACTGCAAAGATCAGGGCCCCTGAGAATAACTTAGACCAATGTTTCCAAAACTGTGGCTTGTTCTAGGGGTGGGCGGAACTCTCAGAGTTTCACTCCGTGGAATTCCAGAGTTACAGAAAAACTCAGCGTGGTTCTGCGGAAAATACAGCTCCCGCTGCAATTTAGTGATAGGAATGCGAGCGGTGCTGAAAATCACAGCGAACAGCACCATGCATTGTGCAAGAGTGCATAGACATGTGAGTTGATTTTGCAGTTGAGCAGAAATCTACTTGAGCGGAAGGAAATCTACTTGAATGGCAGCCCTTTGACCATGCCTGCTCCAAAACTCCGGTGACTCCCTGCAATAGAAAATCACGCTACAGGAAGCCAAATCCTGCTCTCGCTTGCCAGCTTGCATATCCTGGAGCCCTATAAATGAAAGATTCCAAATACATGAAGATTTGGAACTGAACATTCTGCCCAACCGTACTTGTGACCCACAGGTGAGTCGCAAGCCTATTTTCGGTGGGTTGTGGAAGTACCAGCAAGATATAAGGATGCCTTTAAATACTGTATTTCTCTTGCCACATTTGATGCACTTCAGAGACAGGGGTGAAATGCCAAGAAATGTATTTTGACAAATTGCTTCCTATTTACTAACTTAGGGATTGGTGTTTACAAACTCTTCTCACTTTGTAGTCACAGAAGTGAAAGGAGAGTGACTTATGTGACAATCTTGCTGGGGTAAAGTGAATGTCAAAGGAAAGTCTGTAGGATGCCATTTTTTGTAGCACAAAACTAAATATAAATACCTGTAAATGAACTGTACATAATCAGAAATTAGGAAAAGCAAAATTGAAGTACATTTTGTTGTAATTCTGAAGTGTGATGGTAACATAGGTTTAATAGGATCAAAATAAATCAAGACACTTTACTTGATGGCTACAAATGATAAATATTCACTGAAATCCGATGTTCACACATTATCATAAGTCAATTTCAATGGAAAAAGTGTTGTCTGTAAATGACAGCGCGCTACTACACAATGCCTTAGTTAAATTAGAAAATACTCAGCTGCATGTCCATGAAAACTATGTGGGCCGCAAACATTGGTTGTTGTAAAATGGGTCGTGGTTTTTAAAAGTTTTGGAAAGCTCTGACTTAGGGATTCATTATGATGGACCCCTAAGTCAGAGCCAGGGACCGACCACCGTAGTTGCGGCGGTCCCGCAATGCATATTATGATGGGCCCGACACACCGGTGGGCGCATCCTGGGCCTATTACATTGCGGGTGGATCTGCTGGCCGCAGACTGGCCTGCAATGCAGTAGGAGTGTGCACATTATTGCCATTTACTACATGGCAGGCACCACGTGGTGCCTGCCACGTAGTGCATGGCAATGAGGGGGGTATCATAGGTACTCCCTAAGTGCACCCCCCACCCCGACACCCTAGGGGCCCACAAGGCGACCCCAACACCAGACGCCGCATGCCTTTCCATGGCGGGGAGAATCTCCGCATGCATCATAATATGGAGGGCAGTGTCTTGCAGACACCGCCCCCGTATTGTGACACTTTTCCGCCCGGTCGACGAGTCGACCGGCGGAAAAGTGGCGGATGGACTTTCTGTCCGCCATGGTCCCCCCAGCCAATACTAATATGGCCGGGGGTCAATTAGGCATAGATGGCGGGCGGATCACCCCCGTCGGGCCAGCGGTGGCTACCGCCGGCCCAACAGGGACGATCCGCCCGCTATCCTAATTGACCCCTAGGAGTTTAGAAGCATGGTTACTTACTTACTTAATTATGCCTACTATCCCTTCTGGGCTGTAGGCCATCAACCATGCCATCCTTGTGGTCTTTTCATTTAGTGTTTTTTGGCCTTCCTCATTTCTTTTTCCCTTGAGGGTTCCAGGTCAGGGCTTGCATGGTAGTGTTTGATGCAGGCTTGCGGAGGGTGTGACCTATCCAGCTCCAGCGTCTTTTCATGATTTCTTCATGAACAGGGAGTTGGAATGTCTGCTGTCATAGGTCATCGTTGCTGATGGTGTTTGGCCAATGGGTTAGGAGGATTGTCCTCAGGCAGGTGCTGATGAAGTTCTGCACTTTATTTCGTGGTTTTTACTGTTGTTTCAGTTCTATACAGAAGGACTGATTTTACTTTGGTGTTAAGAAGCCGGATCTTGTTTTTCAGCATTAGGTCCTTGGAGCTCCAGATCTTCTTTATATGAATGAAGTGAGCCTGTGCTTTGCCGATTCTTGCTTTGATGTTGGCGTCTGTGCCGCCCTGCTTGCCTATCAAACTGGCCAGCTAGGTGAAGGTCTCAACCTCTTCCAGTGCATTGCCTACAAGAGTAACTGCAGTTTTGCTGGTCATGTTAGTATTTAGAATCTTGATTCCTCCCCTGTGAATGTGGTGGCCAACTTGTGCTGATGAGGCTGCCACCTTGTTGGTCTCTTCTTGCACCTGCAGATGAGTGTGGGAGAGTAAGGTCACATCATCTACAGAGTAGAGGCTGTCGCATTGCATCCTAGGTGTCAACAGGACGCAATGTCTTCTCCTTGCTGTGGATGTCTGCATGATCCATTCTATGGGCAGCAGGAAGAGAAACTGTGAGAGCAAACAACTGTGCCGGATTCTGGTCCTCACTTGGAAGGCTTCTATGAGTTATCCTCCATGGACTATCTTGCAGGTCATTCCATCATAAAAGTTCCTGAGTTTATTTGGCAAATAATAGTGGCGGAAAGGTTCCATTGCAGGATGCTCATAGTTGCAATCTGGAATGCCAAGAGTGTATCTGTGCGGGAGCCAGCTTGCTGATCTTTCAACCGAGTGTAGACTTGGTTCTTCATTCTGTTCAGGATGACTCTGTTGAAAACTTTGCCTGCTGTTGATTGAAGAGTTATCCCTCTGTAGTTTGTACCAGTGCTGAATTTTCAAAAAAGTAAGTGCCAGGGCCCTTCTTGGAAGGCAAATGCAGTCTGCAGCACCCATATCCTGACAGCGCTGCCAATAACAGTACCAACATTACATCTAACCATCACACTCCTACAAGTGCTACAATTCAGACTATTTCAGGCCACACTAATCTATAATAATGGTATTCAAGGCTGTTATTATAAATTTTCAGTGTATTGACGTGATAAACACGGTTGATGTGCTCATCTAAAAATAAAAAGACAGCGCCACATGTAGTAGACTGTCACTACAGCTGGCACTGACAATTAAATGCTGATGCTGAGCACCGGAAACCACTGGCACAAATTAAGCACTGGTATAAGTAGCTACTCAGGAGATCTTTCGTGGGGGTCTTGATGAGATATCCCTCCCTCCAGTCTTACTGCACCTTTTCCTATTTGCAGACCCTTCTAAACATGGGGTAGAGCATGTCAGCCACCAAAATACTTAAGATGCCCCTTCTCCTCCCATCTTCATTGTTGGCGTTCGTTACCCATGTTTGCCTTCCCAGCTTTGGCCCAATTACGATGTCAAATGGGCCGGAGTCCGTCCGACATCGTTTGGGAACTGGGACTGACCGACCTCCTGTCGTCGGTCCCAACCTAGCAAGTAGGATGCAACCGAACACTTTTAGGTCGCAATCCTATTTTTTACAATGGGAGCATGCATTCCGACCGAAATGCATGCTCGCATTGTAAAGAGCTGAGGTGCATTTCATCCCTGCACCCCGTGGCAGGCTACTCAAGGTACCTGCCACCCGGTGCAGGAATCAACAGGGGGCACCATACGGAGGCCTTGCACCCATGGGGCCCTCCTGGGGGCCCCAAAAGTCGGATTCCCATAGCCTTTCTGGTTCAGAAAGAGCAGCCCTTGTGATTACAGGCCTCTTTACGAATGGCAGATAGGCTCTCTGAGTCCACCGTAAGCCACTCGGAAATCCTGTTTGGATTCATTTCTGACCAACTCCAACAAAATGGGTCGGTCGGAAAGGAATCTAAACATGAGATTACGATGCTGTAAGAACGGCCCAAACCCTCAGTCAGAGCAGTTTCCTACAGCATTGTTATGTTATGTTATGTTAATAACTTTTATTAGGCGCACAGCTGCCCCAGCGAAGAGGCGTCCTGGCGCCTGATCAGATACCACAACACAACAGGTCAGAGCTGAAAAGAAGAGAGATCAATTAACCGAAGCGAACAGGTGAGTTTTAATGGCGCGTCTGAAAAGAGTAAGGCTATCGAGGGCACGAATGTGTACCGGGAGGGAGTTCCATAAATCAGCCGCCAGGACACGAAAAGAGCGCCCTCCCATCCTACTCAGTCTGAACCTAGGCTTGATCGCCAGATGGAGAGATTCAGACCTGAGGGACCGTGTAGGGAGATACGGAGAAATGAGGCCCGCAAGAGCAGGAGGGGAGGAAAGCTTCAGAATCTTAAATGTCAGACAGAGAGCCTTAAATTTGATTCTCTGTCTGACCGGAAGCCAATGAAGGGAGGTCAGGACCGAGGAGACAGAACATCGTCTCGGGTGGCCCACGATGGCACGTGCCGCAGCGTTCTGCACAATCTGCAGCCTTGAAGCCTCAGCCTGGTTCACTCCAAGTAGCAGAGCACTCCCATAGTCCAATCGCGACAAAATGGAGGCCTGAACCACCAGTTGCCGCGTGGGGGGGTCGAAGAACTTAAGGACAGGTCGCAGTCCTCGCAGGATACCAAAGCAGGTAGCTGCTGTCTTCTTTGTATGACTGGCAAAGGAAATATGGGAATCCAGCCAGACCCCCACATTTTTAACTTCGGCCGCTGGAGTAGGAGAAGCGCCCAATTCGGGAGGCCACCACTGGTCTCCCCAAAGTTCCGTCTGCTTCCCTAAGATCAGGACCTCGGTTTTTTTAGCGTTAAGCTGTAAGCAGTTGCTACGCATCCACTTAGCCACAGCTATAAGTCCTGCCCGGAATCTGGGAGCATTCACCTCAGGGTCTCCACTGAGTGTCACCGCCAGCTACGTGTCGTCGGCGTACGATGTCATGGTAAGGCCACATTCCCTGACGACAGCAGCCAGCGGTTTCACATACAGATTGAACAATGTAGGGCTTAAAGCGGAGCCCTGAGGGACTCCCAGACCCAGAGAGTGGAACAAGGACTGGCCTGGTGGAATGGCTACTTTAAAAAACCGGTCCGAAAGGAAGGAGCGGAACCACTCAAGAGCTTTCCCACTAATACCCACCTCCTCCAGACGTCGCAACAGAATGTCATGAGACACCGTGTCGAATGCGGCGCTCAGATCTAACAATAGGAGCGCCGCAGTCTGCCCCGCATCCAGCACTGACCGCAAATGCTCGATCATAAAGAGCAGAGCTGTTTCAGTGCTGTGTTGAGAGCGGAACCCATTTTGACTCTCGTCAAGAATGTTATTACGAGAGAGATGGGTAGACAGGATGGTATTCACGTATGCCTCAGGGACCTTAGCGGTCCAAGGCAGGAGGGAAATGGGCCGGTAATTTTCCGGGAGCAAGGGGTCAAGATTGGGTTTCTTCAAAATAGGGCTGACCACAGCTTGCTTCCAGGAGGTAGGAACCACGCCCTCGGTGAGGGAAAGATTGATAAGATCCAGGATGGGCTCACGGCACATAGGCGGGAGCAGCGTAAAAAGCTCCGGCTTCAGCGGGTCTAAAGGAGAACCCGATTTAACTTTGAGGCTCAGAGTATCAAATACCTCAGTAGACATAGCCGGCAAGGAGGACAGAGTTTCCACAACCGAAGTCTTCACAGCACGAGGAGCCTCCTCGGGAACGGAAGATGTAAAACCTCGGTAGATTGCCTGTACCTTCTCCACGAAGAAGGATGCCAGACTCTCACAGTGTGAGTCAGTGCAGATTTCTATCGAGGTAGTCCGTTTCCCCATCAGATCTTTAAGTACCTTGAAGACAAGTTTGGAAGGATTAGGACTATTGGAGAACTCAGTTGCATAATAAGCAGCCCGAGTTTGACAGATGGCTCTATGATAGTTCTTGAGCTGGGCAAAGTACAGTGATTTAAGCACGGGATCAAAGGACTTCCTCCAGGCCCTCTCAGCTTGCCGGCAGGTTCTTTTAAGCTCGGCAAGATTCTCATTGTACCAAGGACTGCGGGTCTTAGCGTGACATTTAGACCAACGCAGGGGTATAAGGGAGTCGAGGGCCTTAAGAACTGTAATAATAAGAATTGTAATCAGGCTCTTTGTCTTTAACAGGTCTCTCTTGCTTGCTGTATGTGCTGGAAAGTTTTTTTGTTTTGTTGTGGAGTTCTTTAAAACTTCCCTGGCTTGTGGGCTTCCTGGGCTTCTGTAACAAAGCCATCAATGAATCTCCTTGTGTCGCCTCTTAAGCTTCTCTTTGCTTCCTTGTTGGTTTTGGTGTATTCACATTGAGCTTTTTATTTTGTTTTGCTCTTGTTCGGCTGATTTTGACTACAGTCTACTTCTCCTTTGTCATTTGGATATTGCGGAGAGTCTTGGTGGAGATCCATGTTTTATTCTGGGTTTCTTGGGACCCCCAACCTCCTGGCAGATGATGTCACTGTGTCTTTGATCTTCTCCCACTGACTTTCTACTGGGTCTCTGTCATCCTCTAGTTCTTGCAGGACTTGTTACTGAAGATTCCTGAGTATTCACTCTGCTTCTCTGTATCTCTGAGGGGGGTGGTGTTACATATTTAACTTTGGTTTGTCGATTTCATCCATGCTTTCTTCAGCTTTATCTTTAGACTGACCATGACATGGTGATGGTCTGATATCACAACCACTCCTCTCTTCACTCTCACATCCTGCAGAGACCTCCAATGCGGAGTTGGTCAATCTAATTCTCTATTGAATGGTCTGCTAACACTCACATTGCCTTGAATATATTTTGCTTTGGAAATACACTACAGCCTGTCAGCAGACTGTTAAGGGCAAAGAGATCTGTGAACCTTTTACCATTCTTGCTCACGGTGCCAATGCCATGGTTGCCCTTGACTTCGTCATATTCTGTATTCTTGGTTTCAATATTGGCCTTGAAGTCTCCCATCAGTATAGTGATGGACTAGAATCTGTCGTGAAATTTTTGTTTTTCCTCTTCTTTGCTGTCATTTGTAGGTGCATAGCACTGTATAACATTCATGTTGATCCTCCGATTCTTTGTGCAGAATTTGCTGCAATGATTCTAGGACAGTGGGCTTCCCATCCAATGAGAGCTCGGTTGGCTGCTGCTGTTAGCATCAGTGCTTTTCCCTGAGTCTCTACCTCATGACTAGAATAGAGCAGCATTCCTCCTGAGGTCAGTCTTTTCTGTCCGGTCTGTGTCATTTAGTCTCACTAGAGCTCAGTTGGCTGCTGGTGTTAGCATCAGTGCTTTTCCCTGAGTCTCTACCTCATGTCTAGAATACACAGCATTCCTTCTGGAGCCAGTCTTTTCTGTCCGGTCTGTGTCCATCTAGTCTCACTGATGGCACCCAGGGTAAGGTTGTATTTTTTCATCTTTGCTGCTACTTGAGCGTCTTGCCTGTCTCATACATGGTCCTCATGTTCCATGTCATGATGGTGATGGTGTAGAAATCTTTAAAACTGAAGGTATAGTTTAAGTATTGATAAAACAACTGCTTCTTTGGTTGTGAAAGGGAGACAACCTGTTTTGCTTCTTTTGATAATTTGAGCATTTTGGGCACCAACATCAATTCATAGGTAGCATAAAACTCAATGGGAAGCATGTCCCTCCCTGGTGTCTTCCCTCGTACCAAAGAATGAATTGCTTGTCATGCATCTTCTTCAGTACCATGGGCTCCCCATCCCTCTGTCTGGCCTGGGGCTGGCTGTGGTAGTGTTGTGCCTTCCATAAACTGATCCTGTACATCGCAATCAGAATGTGTGAAATTAGCATATGAATCTGCATAATATTCCCTATAGGCTGTATTTATTGCACCAACTGAACATGTGATTTCTCCCTGTCATGTATGAGTAGTTAAGATTGGGGTGACTAAACTCAAGGGGTTTATGAGCCATGCCAGCAGTCCTCCTGCCTTGTCACCCTCAGTGGGCGTTGTTTGGGGTGCAGGGTAGAAATATTGCCGCAAAAATATCGTGGGGAAGAAATATCGACAACAAAAATATAGTTGACAAGAATATCGACTGACAGGTAAGTAATATCGATTACATAAATATCTTTGTAATAAATATCGTTCCAAAAATATAATTTACAAAAATATCGATTTATTATTAATTGTATGTATTTTAGTGTTTTTAATGAGAATTGTTTGTCATTTTATTATATGTTTCAGAGTTTTCATAGTTATTAATTTATTTTAAGTTTAATTCTGCGTTTTTAGTTCCGTAGCGGGTTGTGGGTTTATAGGGGAATAGGGTGGGAAGTAATTTAATTTTATAAAATGTATTGAGTAATTAATGTGTTAATTGATTAATTAACAATAGTGTAATAATTAGTTGTTAATTAATTTCAATTAGTCAATTAATACATAAATAGGTTAATTGCTTAATTAATTTTAGGTGTGTGTTGTGGTGTTTATATGTGTAAATTGTGTGAAGGGTGGTAAGTAATTAAATTTTATTATTAATTAATTATTAAACACTTTTAAATTAATTACCATTAATTAATTAGCAATTATTCATTGTAAATGTGTAAATAATTTTAGGTGTGTGCTTTGGTGTTAATATGTATAAATGGTGTACATTTTTTATTGATGAACTAATAAATAATAATACATTAATTTTCATTAATTAATTAGTAATTATTCAATTTAATTGTGTAATTAATCGTAGGTGTGTGTTGCGGATTTTATAGTGTTAAATAATGGGTAATTAATTTTTTTAATTATCTTTGTTAACAATAATATATTTAAACTTGTGTTATGTTATTGGAAATTAAATTTAATAAAAATGTTGATGGTTTTGTTTTTTATTCTTTTTGGATCCAGCACTTTCCCTACTGTTGCACTCACTGGAGTGGGAATAGTAATTTGTACCCCTCGGCTATCCAGCACTTTCCCTACTGTTGCACTCACTGGAGTGGGAACAGTAATTTTTACCCCTCCGCTATACAGCGCTTTCCCTACTGTTGCACTCATTGGAGTGGGAATAGAAATGTTTACCCCGCCACTATCCAGCGCTTTCCCTACTGTTGCATTCACTGGAGTGGGAATTGTAAATTTTACCCCTCCGCTATCCAGCGCTTTCCCTACTGTTGCACTCACTGGATTGGGAATAGTAATCTTTACCCCTACGTTTTAAATCACTAATGTTTTTATTTTGTTAATAAATGTATGTATTATTTTTTATTAAACAGTGTAATGTGTTATTTAAATATAGAATATTTTATTTTAAATTATTGATAGATGGGTTTATTTTATTTTTATATCATTAAAAAAGTTTATAAATTAAATAAAGATAATAGTTAAAATGTATTTAAGTAAACATGTATATGTAAAAAAATGTGTTCATATTTAATAAATTAAGTTTATTTGTTATAATTAGTTTAAATATATTACATTTAATTAATTTTGTTAATAATATTAATATTATTTGATTAATTTATTTTAATTTATGTTATTTTTTAGAGTCGATATTTTTTACACCTTTATTTTTTACATCAATATTTTTGAATCGCTATTACTGTTCTTACCTGTTTAAGTATGGAGATTCGATATTTTTGTAATCAATATTTTTACATCGATTTTTTTTTTCATATTTTTGTAATCGATATTTTAACATGGAACCGTTGTTCTGCATAGTTCATCTGATCTATGCACTGGAGGCGATCTAACCGGTCTGCATGATTTTCTCTTACTCGGTTAATTAAGAGACTAAGATCAATGCCTTCTTCAGCTCCCTGAGGGGCTGTTCAGCCTCCTTAAATCTTATCGTTAGTTCCCCTTTTGCCCTTATCATGGTCTGTATACACCATCCCCATTTTACAATTTTTAAAGCTCCCCACTCAGTCGCCAGCAAAGAAGCCATAGACTCATTATTTTGGAAGTGAATTTGGATTGCCTGCCCCAATTCACCCTTAAATGCTGTGTTACTCAGCCATGCCGGTTGTAACTTCCAAGTAAGAATTTCAATGGGCTTCCATTGGGCAGCACCCAATATCAGACCACTCAATCCCACATGGAGCTTGTGTGGAACAGACAAAAAGGAGAATTCACATAGGCATTTGTTTCTGGTGCACGGGGGGTCTATCAAATCCCAGTTCACTAACCACTTTTCCAATTCCTTGGAATTGTGGATCACTGGGGTGCCTGGTAGTGTTTGATGCGAGTGATCCATTTCCACTTTTACAATTCAATTAAAGTCTCCTCTGACAAACCACACAGTATCTTAACAGGGTGCCAATTTCTGTGGTGTCTTGTCCAGTAAGGAAGCCTGGTGCACATTAGGGGAATGCACGCTACTTAGTACTATTGATCTTCCATCTAGTTTCCCTCTAATCAGTGCATATTGCCCTTCTGGGTCCGGCCTTATCTATTCCAACTCGAACAGCAATCCGCCTCTGAGCCAAATTGCTGTTCCTCTGGCTAATGCAAAAAATGTTATGTGGTGCATCTTCCCTCTCCATTTTCACCTCAACATACACCCATCAGCTTCTCTCAAATGTGTTACTTGTGGAAGCGCTATGTTCATTACTCATCATTCCAAATGATTATAGATTTTATACCATTTTTGGACCGTACCCATAGACCCATACCCCTTACATTCTACATTGTGAACATGTACTTACCTATAGTATCCTTGGTCTATCTATTGGGTCTCTAACTACGCACCCTACCTCTTGAAATACCATATATCCATTCGATTGGGATGGTATTCAATAGCTCACCCTGCTCAAGGGGTGTAACATCCCTCCCCCAACAACCAGTTCACGCTTACTGTGTGAACAACATTCCGACCACTAAACAATGATCCCTTAGCTTCAGAACTCATCTGGGATTTAGTTAACATTTAAATATGTACATTTTGATGCTTTCATAAGGGAGGAGAAGTTATTACATTTCGTTGTTGCAATAGTGATGGGATTCTGTTCTTCCCCACCTGGCCAGTAGATCTATGTTAGTATGCCCCACCCAGGGTACGTAAATATATCTGTATTGGCAGTGAAATGCTCCTCAAAGGTTTTAAATGTTTCACAGAGCCTTGATTCAAATGGCACTTTTAAACCAATTTGATTGCATCCTCAGTCTCTTTGTCCAAGTGAGGACTGTACATATTGTTCAGAAATCAGAATCAATGTTATACAACACCAATGTGTCACACAATTGAATCTTCCAATAGATTAGTATATTCTCATACAGGTGCAAAAAGATCTATATACAACCTTATAGAGCTTTCCAGTTTGCAAGCTTCCTAATTTCCCAGTGGCACATTTGCAATCTTTTCTATGTAAGTTTTAACTGTGATTATCCAGACAGCCATGCATCGGTGTGTTTTAGGAAGTATGGGCCTGATCAAGATGGCAGTGGTACCAACACCATCAGGCCATCAATGGAGGTCCCCTGCCATAGGACCCTGCAGGTTTGCCTGCTGCATTATGATGGCAGGTGGAGAGACCATCCACCATGCATCTGATGGGCTCAAGGAGCATGTCGGACCATCGGAGGGACTGCAATCCCTACAAGAGTAACGGTGCCTTCTCAGGCACTGCCGTAGTCATTACAATGTCCCTTTCCATCTGCCGTTTCATGGCGGTTAATTCACCATGAAAAGGCAGGCAGAAAGTGACTTTCGCCCCCCCTGACCCTTCAATATGCGCCCTGTGGCAGGCACCATACGGTGGGTCTGAAACAGTAGGACGTACTTCAGATTCAGTTGAGGCAAATGTTGCTTCACTGACTGAAAGGATGATATATGGCACTGCATACATAGAGTGAAACCTGGGAAGATCATCATCACTCTGACCTTTTCCACTTGCTAACTGATTACTGGACATCTCTGTTGTAATACAACAATATTTTTGTGATGATTGGCAAGGGCGATGTTCCGACCAGTCCTCTGGCACATGCGTGGTCTGCTTGCTCCAACATGAATAAAGCTGACAGTTCCTGTGAGGCCACCTCCTTTAGTGTGTTCTATGTTTTAATGCATGCCTAAGATGTGCACATTGTTGCCCTGCTCATGCCCTTCTGCATCTGCTACAAATTCTGTCAATACACAGACCCAATCTTTAAGTTCTTCTGGTTGTTTAATAAAGCCAGTGGTTTGAAGAAGCAGTTCTTTCAAGACTACCTAATTTTGTTGAACATGGTTGCCAAGCTTTGGCTGGTCATTCCCAAGCAGAATAATAAGATTTCCCACAACCATTGAAATGATGGATTCCAGGGGCATATTATCAAGGGCCATATCGCCGCTTTAGCGGGATTTCTTCCAGCTAAAGCGGCCATTTTTTTATCGCCCCATAACCAAGCTGTCGCTAACAGCAGTTAGCGACAGCTTCCAGGCGATAGCGATCTGTTTGGGGCCCTCTTTGCATGTCAGCGATATTTATCGCAAATGACATGCAAAGTGGGTGTACCCAAACTGGTACTGACTGAAAGCAGTCACTAACACAGCCATCGCCTTTTAGCAATACCCGCGATGCAATAAAAAAAGGCACGCTAACCGCAATTAGTGCCAGGATTAAACACCTGGTAAAAACCTGACTTAGCCATTATAGTCAATGGGAGGTGGATTCTATGGCTAAGTCCCCACCTGCCTATTAGCGAGATTTTCCTTAGCGATAGGAATTTTATCGCTGGAAATCTCACATTATTGATGGGATTCGCCGCTATCGCTGGATTTTGTTATCGTTGTGGAGATAAACATTGGTAATACTGCGTTATCGCAGCAATAAAATCCAGCGATAGGAGGCGATAAAAAAATCATGGTAAGCGCGGTTTGCGATATTTTTCGCAAGTTGTTGCTAATATGCCCCCCAGTTCTGCCTTATTATCTTCAATTGTCCCAGGATTTGGCCTAAATTTCTGGCTGTCTTCCCAGCAATGAATGAGTGAGTGCTGCTGTCTCCATCTGCCAGGGGCATCAGTTGTTGGATTCCTTCCCACAGCTGGTTAATTCTCCCACATCGTCCATTCGGCAGCCTTGGATCTCCCCATCAGAGATGTAATGTTATGTCATACCTCTCTGCAATAACTTGAGATTCCAGTCTCAAGCCACTTAAAGTCAGCACTTTTACAATTTGCCAAATGCCTGAGTGGGGGAGGGTGGACCCTTTAGACTCTCTCAGGCCAGCATGATCAACTGCAGGTTCACAGAAGTTATTTCTTGCCTTCTGACCACTCACAGCTGGTAATCAGGACAGGTTTATTGGTGTTTGAGGCAAGCGTCACATCACGTCTCCTTTTGGTCATGTAATGGTACATCTCATCCACCGCACGGTGCCTGTCACGTTGTGCATTGCTATACCCCCCATGTGCAGCCCCCACCCCCCAGAAACCCTGGGGGCCCGCAATGGGCCCCGCAAGTGATTTCCGCCTGCCTTTTGCCATGGAAAGGCATGTCCCCGCCATTATGCTAATATGGATGGCGGTGTCTCCTAGACACCGCCACCATTTTAGCAGCTTTTCAGCCCGGTCGACTCTTCAACCATTATATTTGTATGACATAGCATTTCATCGTATTTCAAATTGGATGCTACTTCTTCCGCTTTAGACGTAGTCTGATAACAAACATCATCATTAAGTTGGCGCAATCCTTCTTGTATATAATCTGTTTTGTTCCAGACCACGACATTGCCCCCTTATCCGATTGACGGATTACAATAGAGGTATCATTCTTAAGGCTTTCTAATGAAGTGATCTGTGAAGAAGTCAGATTGCGTTTAGCCATGCCCTTTTTGCAATAACGTAGCTTTTTAAGATCTTTGATAACACGTTTTTCAAACACATTTATTGCATCACAATGTACGATAGGTAAAAAAGTGGATTTGGTCTAAAACCACTCACACAAGTTTCATCTACAGTTATTCCTAAATTATCAAGATTCAATAGAGGATCATCATGGTGATCAATATCTACATTCAATTCAGCTACCTTTTGCAGCATCTCAATGTCTGATAAACACAATGCTTCATGTGATTCAGTTCTAACTCCCCTTTCTCTGTTTGGCGCATGAAATTGGAACCATTTCTTAAGTTTCAATTTGCGCACAAAACAGAATGTATCTATGCGGGTTTGTACATAGTCCATTTTTCTTGTGGGGCAGAATGACAACCCTAGATCCAGTAGGTTAATGTCAATAGATGTTAACTCACGTTTTGATAAGTTGACCACAGTCAATTCATCCCTCTTTTGGCTCTGGTTACCATCGGGCTAGGTTTGTTGGAATCGTCTTTTCCTTCTCCTCCTTGTTTTTTTGTTCCTCTGGACCCTCTGGTTCTGCCTCGAAATCCTCGTCCTCGGCCTCTCCAAAAATCATGATCCTCATTGCCCAATTGCGGATTTTGTTTGGCTTTATTAAACATCTGGAATTGTGTCAGAAAGTTAATTCTACCCTGATCTCTCATTTGGGGTTGTTGTTTGCCTTGACTCCCAGGCGCATCTGACATATTTCCATCTGACACATCGCTTTCTTCAGCAGTTGTACTATTGTCATCGCCCTCAGTTGTTACAATAACAGATCCTCCTAATGGCTTAGATTCACTCACTTTCTCAAATAGATGGTCACATTTCTTATGGAACGTTAGAGTTCTTCCTGACTGGTAATCCTTATAATCTCTAATACATATTCTTTTTTTCTTGCTGGTAATGTCATCTTCCAGCTTAGCCAGACGACCTTCTAATTTGGTCATAAACTCTTAAATTTTCTCTTTGGAAGTCAGTTTGTTTAGTTCCAAGAGTACAGTGTCTATTTCTTCCAATAGCGTAGTTCTATCCTTCAAGGCATATTTAATTAAAATCCGCATCATCGTTATTGAGCATTCTTTCGAATTACCAGGCCATTCATCTAGCATCTACGGGTCAGGGTTTTCGCACCTAGGAATAGTATATATTCGTAGGCCTCTGGGGACTCTCCCGACATCTATATATTTCTGTAACGATTCTGCCTCCCACCATTTTGACATTTCCTTGCGATGTAATTTTTCAAGTTTCTCAAACAGCTGCTGTGCTTGTACCTCGCTGTTTAAAAGAGAGTGTTCTTTAGGAGTTTGGCCACTTATAGTTGCTCCTTGTGCTGTTTCTGTGAAGAATAGTCGATTCAACACTTCCTTTCTTTTAGCTTCCAAACGGGCTGCCGTTTTTTGCCACAGTAGAGATGTTACCCGCACACAATCCTGTGTGCTCACACCCGACGCGTTGTACGGGCAGTAATATTTGTGTCCGACTTCGCACCGCTACCACAAAATTACCAGGATTCTTTTAGCGTGCCCTCTCCAAGTTGGCATTGTCAGCAAAGGTAGTCGAAGCCAGGACTCAACCTCCTCCTCCTTCAACCGCCGTACCTGGATTCTTGCTCCGGGTCTTACCGATGCCTTTCAGCTGCACGCTGATTATAGCATCTTGTAGTTTTTCTCCTGTTTTACTCCGCCAGCACCGTCGATTGAACAATATAAAGTTTATTCTCCATTCCAGGCTGGTTTCTGGAAGTGAATTTTACGGGAAGCCTAGAGCATTTGAATTTACTCCAACCACACAGTTCCCGGTTGCTCCTGGCTTCTTTTGTGCGGCGGTCCTGTGCGGGTACCGGTCTCCCTTAATATTCTGTCAATGTGACTCCTTCTTCAAGGAAAAACTTCGCAGGACACCTCCGGATGCCTAAATTAGTTTATTGGCAATAATGAAAGCTGCCTACCGACGCGTTTCGCCAGTTACGGCTTGGTCACAGTGAAGCTACTATTGTTCACATTCTATTTACATACAAGATTCCTTGAAATGGAAACAGGACTGAGCCCATCTTCGTGGCTCTTTCAATGGCAGACATATTGTAATGGCTTTTATCATGATTCTATTCAAAAGCATTGATATTTTCAAATAGCAACATAATCATATAGCACATATTTCAAAAGAAAAAACTATATATTGTTAACATATATATTTTTGACACCATTCGTAAACCCAAATTTACGGAACCAGATGTTCTCTGTAAGTTGATTATAGCGTATTCACATATACAAGTCATACATTTAAACAAATCCATTTCCAATTTCATTAATTAATAATACCACGATAATTGTCCATTTAATTTGTAATGGATAGGAGTTCTTCCATAGAGTCAAATACTGTAATCTTAAACCATTATATTTGTACGACCTGCATGTATCGGGTCTAGAGATTCATCAGTCCAACAAGTACCGACTTGCACCCACCTGGGTGATCCACTATTGAACTACAAGTACCAGAATCCCGAGGGGCGATCCGGAGGAGGGGCTAGCGGTGTGCGCTCCATTGCGGTGGTTTCTATTAATTGGCTCCCTTGAGCTTTGAGCCGACGGGCTCCTGGATGCTGCCCTGCGTGCCGGTTCGGGCATCGAGGCCATTGACGGTTGTTTGGCGGCCTTCTCCTCCACCCCTAACCATTTCTCTACTGATGAGGGAAGTTATCCCGAAACCCGAGCCATGTCTCGGGCGATACCCAAAAACCCGGGACATGTATCGGGTCTAGAGATTCATCAGTCCAACAAGTACCGACTTGCACCCACCTGGGTGATCCACTATTGAACTACAAGTACCAGAATCCCGAGGGGCGATCCGGAGGAGGGGCTAGCGGTGTGCGCTCCATTGCGGTGGTTTCTATTAATTGTCAGCAAAGGTAGTCGAAGCCAGGACTCAACCTCCTCCTCCTTCAACCGCCGTACCTGGATTCTTGCTCCGGGTCTTACCGATGCCTTTCAGCTGCACGCTGATTATAGCATCTTGTAGTTTTTCTCCTGTTTTACTCCGCCAGCACCGTCGATTGAACAATATAAAGTTTATTCTCCATTCCGGGCTGGTTTCTGGAAGTGAATTTTACGGGAAGCCTAGAGCATTTGAATTTGCTCCAACCACACAGTTCCCGGTTGCTCCTGGCTTCTTTTGTGCGGCGGTCCTGTGCGGGTACCGGTCTCCCTTAATATTCTGTCAATGTAACTCCTTCTTCAAGGAAAAACTTCGCAGGACACCTCCGGATGCCTAAATTAGTTTATTGGCAATAATGAAAGCTGCCTACCGACGCGTTTCGCCAGTTACGGCTTGGTCACAGTGAAGCTACTATTGTTCACATTCTATTTACATACAAGATTCCTTGAAATGGAAACAGGACTGAGCCCATCTTCGTGGCTCTTTCAATGGCAGACATATTGTAATGGCTTTTATCATGATTCTATTCAAAAGCATTGATATTTTCAAATAGCAACATAATCATATAGCACATATTTCAAAAGAAAAAACTATATATTGTTAACATATATATTTTTGACACCATTCGTAAACCCAAATTTACGGAACCAGATGTTCTCTGTAAGTTGATTATAGCGTATTCACATATACAAGTCATACATTTAAACAAATCCATTTCCAATTTCATTAATTAATAATACCACGATAATTGTCCATTTAATTTGTAATGGATAGGAGTTCTTCCATAGAGTCAAATACTGTAATCTTAAACCATTATATTTGTACGACCTGCATCGATCCCAGTTCCGCCCTTGTGGGCATTGTAATTTGAACATTTCACCCAAGTGGGCATTTATTCAGTCATAATATGCTGCAAAATACTTGCAAATATACACCAGTCTTTAACTTCAAATACACATCTTGTGTTCAAAGCCGCCCATTTTTCATCTAAAATCTTAACAGCAGGTAATCAATCGAGAGAAATTTTTACCATCGTCCAGGAGCTAGCTTTTTCGGAGAGGACTATGTCTAAACCTCCCCCCACTCAATCTTTGTGTGATTCTCTGAACTACTTCTTCCTTGAAAAAATTGCTAATATCAAGAGCAATATCCCTTCTCCTTCTGCCACTTATGTGGATCCCCTCCCTCCTATCCTTCAACCCTGTCTAACTTCAATCCCCCTTTTCACGGAAGAGGTGTTCCTGGAAACACTCCTCAAAGTCAAGTCAGGCTCTCCAGCCGATCTTTGTCCGGCTCGCATTCTCCAACAAATCTACTCCGTTTGTACACAGCCCCCCATTACCTTCCTAAATAGTTCCCTGGCACAAGGGGTTGTGACTCCAGCCCTCAAAGCGGCCACTATTGTGCCTATTCTGAAGAAACCAGGCGCCGATCCATCCACTCCAATTAATTACCGGCCCATCTCCTTGCTGCCCTACCTGGGCAAGGTGCTTGAGCGCCATGTTGCCTCGGCACTAAGCGCTCACGTGGAGGCTACTGGAGGTTTGGCATCCTGTCAAGCGGGTTTCCGTCCTAAGCACTCCACTGAGTCCGTCGTGGTGTCGGTCCTCAACAACCTCAGGGAGGGCTTGGACCAAAACAAACATCAAGCTCTGGTGCTCCTCGATCTCTCCGCCGCTTTTGATACCGTGGATCATTCCATCTTGCTTTCACGTATCAGAGCGGCGGGAATCGGGGGCTCAGCACTAGTCTGGCTCTCGTCCTTCCTGCGGGATCGCACACAGGCGGTCCGGCTGGGGGAGTTCACGGCAACTCCATTCAAGATCACTTGTGGTGTCCCTCAGGGTTCTTCTCTCTCTCCCCTACTGTTCAATCTTTATATCTACCCTCTAATCTGTGCACTTCAGCAGCTGGAGGTCAATGTATATAACTATGCAGATGACCTCCAGCTCGTTTTCAATCTCTCCTCTTCCCCCCACGCTATCTCTAATTTTCAAACTATCATGATCTTCATCAGGGACTGGATGAGCCACAACCATCTGAAGCTGAACCCGAATAAAACCGAGCTGGTGCTCACTGGTGGCTCTTCCAGTCCCTGGAACTCTTCCTTTTGGCCCTCTTCCCTTGGTTCCTCCCCTGTCCCCTCTTCCACAGTCAAGACCCTAGGTATAAAAATCAATAATCATCTTACCCTTCACTCACAAATCAGTTCTGTTGTCTCTTCTTGCTTTCTCATGCTCCGCACTATCCGCACTGTGTCCCGATTTTTTCCCCTCTGGCACTTAAACTTATTATGTCTGCCCTTGTGATCTCCCGGCTAGACTATGCCAATGCCCTGTACAATGGCATCCCAGCCTATAGCCTACGTAAACTCCAGCTCGTGCAAAACCAGGCAGCACGGCTGGTGTACGGTCTCTCCCACTTTCATCATTCCACGCCACTACTGAAGGCGCTACACTGGCTGCCTGTCCAGCAACGTGTACTCTTTAAAACCGGTTGCATGGTCTTCCAGGCACGCCAGGGAATGGCCCCTGTTTTCATTTCGTCCTTGTTAACAGAATATGTCCCCACCAGACAGCTCCGATCATCTTCCCAATCTCTTTTACAGGTCCCTCGCTACAAGAGGAAAAAAATGGGAGGGTCCAATTTTTCAGTTTTGGCTCCCACGTTTTGGAATTCCCTCCCAGACCATTTACGAGCGACCAAACATTACTCCCTCTTTCGCAAGGGCCTGAAAACTTTTTTGTTCATCCAAGCTTTCCCGCAATAATTTTCTCTCTTCACTTTTTTGCTTCTCATGCCTCCTAAAGCGCCAAGAAACCGTCTGGTGTACGTTGCGCTATATAAATATTTTAAATTCAAATTCAATGTTGCTCATGATTTTACTTTATGTTCCCATAAAGTTTTTCGTCCTGATTCCAAAATGAAACAAAGAAATAAAAAAGTGTGTCAGGTGAATAATGATAAAAACTCAATTCCTATATACATGTAAAAACTATTCAAATCTATTATAAAAAAACAAGGTGTTCGAACACTATCCTAGCCAGACATTTACAGTCACATATTAATAATGATTCACCCAAATTGTACAGCCAACTCCTCACTTGAATTCACACCTACAGGTTGCAAGGTTTCAAAGTCTATAATGTACTTAGACTCTAAGACACTTAATTCATGTAGTCTATCCCCTCCTCTTACTACCTGTTTAACGGCATCCAAAACAACATAGGCCAACAAGTTGTCATTTTGGCCATGATAGGTCTTGAAATGCCGAGCAACCGGGTATTGTTCATTATTGTTCCCGATCGCTCTTTTATGTTCCAGCACTCTCTTTTTTGCTTGGTGTATAGTACTGCCTATATAGTATTTTTTGCATGGACATATAAGGCAGTATACACAATATTCAGTATTACAATCAAAGGGCCCTTTTGTTGCAAACAATCTTGTACTATTGGGTACTCTGACGTTAGCACAGTTTTTGCTTCCTTTGCATGCTTTGCATTTCATACAACATTCAAACCCCTTAGTGCTTTTCTTAGATTTGCTAACCATCTCAGACGATACCACATTATGACTCAGTTAGTCTATCAAGGACTTCCCCTTTCTGAAGGTTATCTGAGGGGTATCATTTAAGCATTTGTTCAAAAAGCCATCAGTTTTTAAGATTGACCAATTTTGAGTTAAACTTTTTCGAACTTTGTATGCTTGACTTGAGTATGTGGTGATAAATCTACTTGTATTCTCACTATTCTCTGAGTCATTTTGCTTTGATGTAAGTAACTCTGATCTTCTAGTTTATCGACTTTTTCAATTGCTTGATCAATTGTATTTTTAGTGCACATGATTGTTTTCTCCTTCTCAAATTCCTATGGGGTACTGCTATTTCTCGTAGCTCTGATCAATTCTCCGTAGGTTATACTTTGAATTAAACTGTACGGGTGAGCACTGGTGGCATACAAAAGACTGTTACCTGCTGTTGTTTTTCTGTGATGTTTAGTCACTAGCTGATTATTTCGTACCTCCACCTCGACATCAAGAAACACAATCTTTTTTTTACTTATATGAGATGTCAGATTGATGTTCTACCCATTCAAATTCAAAGATGATATGAAGGTCTTTAGCCTGGACTCATCACCCCTCCAAATCATACCCACTTTGAAAGGATGAATTCCTCAAACTAAAAGAGTTACAGCTCAAACACCACCCACTACTCAAACATTTGCTGAAATACAAATATTACCTGAATATACCATCACTCACAAAGATGAAAAATTCCTTCTCCATGATAACAAAAGTCATGAAAAATTATTTCTCATTTTTGCAACAAATAACAACAAAACGTACAAACTGTAAAACGTGGACGATGGATGGCACATTCAAAGTTTGCCCTAAGCCTTTCTAACAATTATACACAATACACGGTAAACCCTTCATATACACACTACTTCCTAATAAACAACCACCACATACATAGAGCTACTAACAGTAGTTAAACAATACACCTACAACTATGTTCCATAAAATATCATAATTGATTTTGAACAATCAATAATTCAATCAATTTTAAAAGTATGCCCAGACACTGCAATACAAGGTTGCTCCTACCACTTTAATCGGAGTATCTGGAGACACCTACAAAAATCTACTTTAAGCATAGACTATGCCACCAATAGCAACTTTGCCAACCAAACTAAAAAAATAATAGCCCTGGCCTATGTATCAACAACTGAAGTAGCAATTCATTACAACATACTTCTTGAAAGACCCTTCTATCATGCAAATGGAACAAAACTAACTCCCTTCATAGATTACTTCGAAGATAGTTGGGTGGGAAGGTTACATAGGTCAGGGCACCGTAGGCAACCCAAATTCCAAATACCTTGGTGGAACCTATATGACAGTACTTTAATTAAAATAGCAAATACAAACAATGCAGTGGAAGGATGGCACAAGGCCTTCCAAACCACAATTTGAAGAGGACAACCAAACCAACATAAACTTTTAGAGGCTATTAAAAAAGAACAAAGCTATCAAGAGCTCAGGCTAGAGCAAACCCTAACAAAAATCGTCCCTAAACTAAGTAAACAAACTAAAACAATGTATGAATATCTACAACATAAAACTAGACTATTTGCAAACACCAAACTTCTAGAATACTTAGACATGATAGCTATAAAAAAACCAACAATTCTAAACACCATAAACATGTAAACTTATAAAACCTTTAAACAACATAATTCTACTCTTCTTTAAAAGTAATAATTATAACTATGTTGTCAAATTTTAAAAAATAACACAAATATATATGGCATATTATAATTATTACATAAAAAACAATAAAAATAACCCAATATAAAAAGAAATATTTCCCACCCATAATAATTAAAAAAAACGTACAGTTATGTTGCAGTAGATGATCCAGGAAATCCAATAAATCCATAGACGATAAATCCCCCAAAAAAATCCACTCGAAAAGGGAAACCAAAAAAATCTTCAAAAATACAACTATAGAAAAGATGATCCTCTCAATAACACCACGGCAACCACATAAAACACTAAACTACATTAACAACACCTAGGTCCCCATTAGGATGGCGGGCAGATCGCCACCGCCGGGCTGGTGGTAGCCATCGTCGGCCCGGCAGTGGCAATGCGCTCGCCAGATGGCCCCGTATCACCCCTCGCCACATTATGATGGCGAGGGGCTCTGTAGCGGACGGAAAGACCGTCTGCAATTTTTCTTCTGGTCGGATTCCCGACCGGGCCTAAAAGACCCTTAATATGGTGGCGTGATTTGCAGGCACCGACATCTATATTAGTATGTGGCATTTACAATATAGACTCCGCCAAGGAAAGGGATGAGGATTTTACTTCATGGGGTCATAGGGGTGTGGGGGGCTGCCCTTGAGGGTATCTATGGCACCCCCCAACATTGGCATGGACAAGGTGGCCGGCACCAAGCGGTGCCTGTCACCTTGTGCATGCCAATGCACAACATGCATATATTGCATGCCGACATATTGTACATCTTTCGGATACATTATGGACATTTGGAAGACTGTAAATAATGCACTGAAGACAAAGCTGACACAATTAAAGTGTGTAAGGTATTTTATTTGCAGAGTTGACATGTGAGGGGTGCAGGCAGATTTACATGAAGGTGGTGATGGAGCAGTGAGTTGACAGTCATGGTAAATGAGATGTAAGAGCAGACACCACATCGATGTGGTGACCCAGTCCAACAGACAGGTGCCATTCACAAGGCAGTGTGGGGAAGGACAGTCCAAACAGTCAATGCAGTGGGAAAGAGTGTTGCCATCATGGCTGGCTCCGTAACTGGTGTTTGGCTGGTGCTTTGCCTCCAGAGACTCCCAGGCACTTCTTTGGACGCCCCCATGTTCGCTTGGCCCGGGGGGACCCTGCTGCACGGCCAGCGGTATCTGAGGACTCACACCTCTCTGTGGCCGCAGGGCACGATGGTGCACTGTCATCCTGCTGCACAACAGAGGGGGGTGGATGTGTTGTTTGGGACGCAGGCCTGTCCCTCAGTAATGCCACTTGCTGGCCCATGAGGTCCACCATTTGTCCAAGGCGTGTGTCGATGGACCTCATCAGCAGGATGAGCTTGCGTAATGGTTCGTCAGACTGGCCACTTTTTCCCTGGACCTGTTTGTAGGCCCCAATGACTCTGGTGAAGTGGTCCAGGGTTGGGGTCCCAACCTCCTGATGTTTGGGCGTGACCCTGGCCCACCCACCTGCCCTGCTGCCATCGACCTGTTGCCTCGCCACTGTGGGTCCCCGCACACTCTCCCTGCCCCCACAGTTGTTGGTGTGGGCTGGTAAATGTAAATGTAAATGTATGTGTCTTGTAAAGGGAGAGTGCTGCAGGTGGCACTGGTGGTGGTGGTGGTGGTGGTGGCGGTGGACACACAGGCCATAACAGCAGGGCCCTGCTGTGCTGTTGTTGTTACAGCAGACATGGTGGTGGGGAGGATGGGGTCCTGGGACCTGGTGCTCCCTGGCACACCAGATGGGCCGGCCTCAAGCTCATCGTCCGGAAAATCCTGGGAGTCTACATCCGAGAGTCCATGTACCGAGGGTGGAGACTGGCTCTGCTGGTCATTGATGTTGTCCTCAACAGTGATTTCTTGGTCACCTGTGGATTAGAGGGGGAATGGTCAGTGTTGTGCACTCAGCAAGAATTCTGTTAGATGTGTGTCATCCGGTGTCTGTATAGTACACAATTGACTGATCTTCACATCTTTTTCTATGTGCAATGCTGTGCCTCATGACATGATGCAGAGGTGCATACATTACTCGTACATGTTGTCAAATTTCGATGCATTGCATGCAAACCGTGCTGTGATCATGTTCACAGGGACCAGTTGCCATGTAGGGACCAGCACAAATGAGTTTAATGGTTCTCTCAATGTTGATTCGTATGCCCTGGCTGACATCACATCTGGCCATGGAGTGGCCATTGTATTGTACTGTACTGCATAACTTTGACCTGTAATGTACATATTTTGATTTTGCATGCTCCTTGCTGATTGGGCCACATGGCAATACACTCATCAGTGTGTGCTGTGCATGGTTGTGCACAGTCTTCCTTGTGCATGTCCATTGGTGTGTGACTCTTTGTTATCTGTAACCATTGCCTTTGCTTACCTGTGTGCACACTGTGCGTGTCAAGTGTGGTCGGTGTGCATATTTGTGCATGGAGAGGGCTGGTGTTGGCATATGCCACCATTTCATTGGTGACAGATATGTTGCTGCACGTACATGCTACCTACCTGTTAGGTAAAGGTGAACAATGCAATGGCTTCCAATTGCTTCTGGGTGAGGGAGTGATCCATCCTGCTGGGGTGTGGGACAGGGGGCATGGTGGGAGAAGTGGTACAGGCCTCCCTCCTCCAAACAGGCCTCCCAGGCAAGATGGCTACCTACCTGTTAGGTGAAGGTGAACAATGCAATGGCTTTCAAGTGCTTCTGGGTGAGGGAGGGATCCATCCTTCTGAGGTGTGGGACAGGAGGCATGGTGGGAGTAGTAGTGCAGGCCTCCGCCCACAAACACACTGCCTGTGAAGATGGCTACCTACCTGTAAGTTTGTTTGGTGTACTGAAATGGCTTCCAAGTGCTTCCGGATTAAGGAGTGATCCATCCTGCTGGGGTGGGGGACAGGGAGCATGGTGGTAGTAGTGGCCTCCTTCCCCCACACAGTCCTCCCAGGCAAGATGGCTACCAACCTGTTGGGTGAGGGTGAACAATACAATAGCTGCAAACTGCTTCTGGGTTGGTGTGGTGTGCTACATCCTGCTTAGGGGTGGGACAGGGGGCATGGTGGGAGTAGTGGTACATGCCTCCCTCCCCCAAACAGGCCTCCCAGGCAAGATGGCTACCTACCTGTTAGGTGAAGGTGAACAATGCATGGCTTTCAAGTGCTTCTGGGTGAAGGAGTGATCCATCCTGCTGGGGTTTGGGACAGGGGGCACGGTGGGAGAAGTGGTACAGGCCTCCCTCCCCCAAACAGGCCTCCCAGGCAAGATGGCTACCTACCTGTTAAGCGAAGGTGAACAATGCAATGGCTTTTAAGAGCTTCTGGGTGAGGGAGTGATCCATCTTGCTCGGGTGTGGGACTAGGGGCATGGTGGAAGAAGTGGTACAGGCCTCCCTCCCCCAAACAGGCCTCCCAGGCAAGATGGCTACCTACCTGTTAGGTGAAGGTGAGCAATGCAATGGCTTTCAAGTGCTTCTGGGCGAGGGAGTGATCCATCCTGCTGGGGTGTGGGAAAGGGGGCATGGTGGGAGAAGTGGTACAGCCCTCCCTCTCCCCAAACAGGCCTCCCAGGCAAGATGGCTACCTACCTGTTAGGGGAAGGTGAACAATGCAATGGCTTCCAAGTGCTTCTGGGAAAGGGAGTGATCCATCCTACTGGGGTGTGGGACAGAGGACATGGTGGGAGGAGTGGTACAGGCCTCGCTCCCCCACACAGACCTCCCAAGCAAGATGGCTACCTACCTGTTGGGTAAGGGTGAACAATACAATGGCAGCAAACTGCTTCTGGGTTGGTGTGGAGTGCTACATCCTGCTTAGGGGTAGGACAGGGAGCATGGCGGGAGTAGTAGTGCAGGCCTTCCACCCACAAACACCCTGCCTGTGAAGATGGCTACCTACCTCTAACTTTGTTTGGTGTACTGCAATGGCTTCCAAGTGCTTCTCGGTGAGGAAGTGATCCATCTTCCTGGGGTGTGGGACAGGGGCATGGTGGGAGTAGCTGTACAGACCTCCCTCCCCCAAACAGGCCTCCCAGGTAAGATGGCTACCTACTTTTCAGGTGAAGGTGAACAATGCAATGGATTCCATGTGCTTCTGGGTGAGGTAGTGATCCATACTGCTGGGGTGTGGAACAAGGGGCATGGTGGGATAAGTGGTACAGGCCTCCCTCCCCTAAACAGGCCTCCCAGGCAAGATGGCTACCTACATATTAGGTGAAGGTGAACAATGCAATGGCTACCAAGTGATTCTGGGTGAGGGAGTGATCCATCCTTCTGGAGTGTGGGACAGGGGGTATGGTGGGAGTAGTAGTGCAGGCCTCCCACCCACAAATACCCTGCCTGTGAAGTTGGCTACCTACCTGTAAGTTTGTTTGGTGTACTGCAATGACTTCCAAGTGCTTCTGGGGAGGGAGTGATCCGTCCTTCTGGGGAGTGGGACAGGGGCCATGTTGGAGTAGTAGCACAGGCCTCCCTCCCCCACAGAGACCTCCCAGACAAGATGGCTCCTACCTGTTAGGTGAAGTTGAACAATACAATGGCTGCAAAACGGTGTGGTGTGCTACATCCTGTTTAGGGGTGGGACAGGCGGCAAGTTGGGAGTGGTGGTACAGGCCTCCCTCCCCCAAACAGGCCTCCCAGGCAATATATCTACCTACCTGTTAGGTGAAGGTGACCAATGCAATGGCTTCCAAGTGCTTCTGGGTGAGGGAGGGATCCATCCTGCTGGGGTGTGGGACAGGGGGCATGGTGGGAGAAGTGGTTTAGGCCTCCCTCCCCCACACAGACCTCCCAGGCAAGATGGCTACCTACCTGTTAGGTAAAGTTGAACAATGCAACAGCTTCCAAGTGCTTCTGGGTGAGGGAGTGATCCATCCTGCTGGGGTGTGGGACATGGGGCATGGTGGCAGAAGTGGTACAGGCCTCCCCCCAAACAGGCCTCCCAGGCAAGATTGCTACCTACCTGTTAGGTGAAGGTGAACAATGCAATGGCTTCCAGGTGCTTCTGGGTGAGGGAGTAATCCATCCTTCTGAGGTGTGGGACAGGAGGCATGGTGGGAGTAGTAGTGCAGGCCTCCACCCACAAACACACTGCCTGTGAAGATGGCTACCTACCTGTAAGTTTGTTTGGTGTACTGAAATGGCTTCCAAGTGCTTCCGGATTAAGGAGTGATCCATCTTGCTGGGGTGGGGGACAGGGGGCATGGTGGTAGTAGTGGCCTCCTTCCCCCACACAGTCCTCCCAGGCAAGATGGCTACCAACCTGTTGGGTGAGGGTGAACAATACAATAGCTGCAAACTGCTTCTGGGTTGGTGTGGTGTGCTACATCCTGCTTAGGGGTGGGACAGGGGGCATGGTGGGAGTAGTGGTACATGCCTCCCTCCCCCAAACAGGCCTCCCAGGCAAGATGGCTACCTACCTGTTAGGTGAAGGTGAACAATGCATGGCTTTCAAGTGCTTCTGGGTGAGGGAGTGATCCATCCTGCTGGGGTTTGGGACAGGGGGCACGGTGGGAGAAGTGGTACAGGCCTCCCTCCCCCAAACAGGCCTCCCAGGCAAGATGGCTTCCTATCTGTTAGGTGAAGGTGAACAATGCAATGGCTTCCAAGTGCTTCTGGGTGAGGGAGTGATTCATCTTGCTTGGGTGTGGGACTGGGGGCATTGTGGGAGAAGTGGTACAGGCCTCCCTCCCCCAAACAGGCCTCCAGGCAAAATGGCTACCTACCTGTTAGGTGAAGGTGAACAATGCAATGGCTTTTAAGAGCTTCTGGGTGAGGGAGTGATCCATCTTGCTCGGGTGTGGGACTAGGGGCATGGTGGAAGACGTGGTACAGGCCTCCCTCCCCCAAACAGGCCTCCCAGGCAAGATGGCTACCTACCTGTTAGGTGAAGGTGAGCAATGCAATGGCTTTCAAGTGCTTCTGGGTGAGGGAGTTATCCATCCTGCTGGGGTGTGGGAAAGGGGGCATGGTGGGAGAAGTGGTACAGCCCTCCCTCTCCCCAAACAGGCCTCCCAGGCAAGATGGCTACCTACCTGTTAGGGGAAGGTGAACAATGCAATGGCTTCCAAGTGCTTCTGGGTGAGGGAGTGATCCATCCTACTGGGGTGTGGGACAGAGGGCATGGTGGGAGGAGTGGTACAGGCCTCGCTCCCCCACACAGACCTCCAAGGCAAGATGGCTACCTACCTGTTGGGTAAGGGTGAACAATACAAGGCAGCAAACTGCTTCTGGGTTGGTGTGGAGTGCTACATCCTGCTTAGGGGTAGGACAGGGAGCATGGCGGGAGTAGTAGTGCAGGCCTTCCACCCACAAACACCCTGCCTGTGAAGATGGCTACCTACCTCTAACTTTGTTTGGTGTACTGCAATGGCTTCCAAGTGCTTCTGGGTGAGGAAGTGATCCATCTTCCTGGGGTGTGGGACAGGGGCATGGTGGGAGTAGCTGTACAGACCTCCCTCCCCCAAACAGGCCTCCCAGGTAAGATGGCTACCTACCTTTCAGGTGAAGGTGAACAATGCAATGGATTCCATGTGCTTCTGGGTGAGGTAGTGATCCATACTGCTGGGGTGTGGGACAAGGGGCATGGTTGGATAAGTGGTACAGGCCTCCCTCCCCTAAACAGGCCTCCCAGGCAAGATGGCTACCTACATATTAGGTGAAGGTGAACAATGCAATGGCTACCAAGTGATTCTGGGTGAGGGAGTGATCCATCCTTCTGGAGTGTGGGACAGGGGGCATGGTGGGAGTAGTAGTGCAGGCCTCCCACCCACAAATACCCTGCCTGTGAAGTTGGATACCTACCTGTAAGTTTGTTTGGTGTACTGCAATGACTTCCAAGTGCTTCTGGGGAGGGAGTGATCCATCCTTCTGGGGAGTGGGACAGGGGCCATGTTGGAGTAGTAGCACAGGCCTCCCTCCCCCACAGAGACCTCCCAGACAAGATGGCTCCTACCTGTTAGGTGAAGTTGAACAATACAATGGCTGCAAAACGGTGTGGTGTGCTACATCCTGTTTAGGGGTGGGACAGGGGGCAAGTTGGGAGTGGTGGTACAGGCCTCCCTCCCCCAAACAGGCCTCCCAGGCAATATATCTACCTACCTGTTAGGTGAAGGTGACCAATGCAATGGCTTCCAAGTGCTTCTGGGTGAGGGAGGGATCCATCCTGCTGGGGTGTGGGACAGGGGGCATGGTGGGAGAAGTGGTTTAGGCCTCCCTCCCCCACACAGACCTCCCAGGCAAGATGGCTACCTACCTGTTAGGTAAAGTTGAACAATGCAACAGCTTCCAAGTGCTTCTGGGTGAGGGAGTGATCCATCCTGCTGGGGTGTGGGACATGGGGCATGGTGGCAGAAGTGGTACAGGCCTCCCCCCAAACAGGCCTCCCAGGCAAGATGGCTAACTACCTGTTAGGTGAAGGTGAACAATGCAATGGCTGCAAACTGCTTCTGGTTGGTGTGGTGTGCTACATCCTGCTTAGGGGTGGGACATGGGGCATGGTGGGAGTAGTGGTACAGGCCTCCCTCCCCCAAACAGGCCTCCTGGGGCAAGATGGCTACCTACCTGTTAGGTGAAGGTGTACACTTACCAGCCTCCACTCCCCCAGATACTCCTGTGAGACTCTCAGGATGCAGTATGGCAAGCACCTTCTCCTCCTATGGTGTGAATGGTTTTGGTGTAATGGGAGGGCCACCGCCAGTCCTGTCAGCCAGCTCCGATTCTTGCTTCTCATCTGTTTGACAACCCTCTTGAGATCATGCCACCGCTTCATGATCTCCTTCTTGAATCAGGGGATGTACCCTACTGCATTGACCCTTTGGACTATCCTTTGCCACATTTGGGGCCTTGTGGCTAATGGTGTCTTGGGACCAGGCTACCAAACAGTTGTGTTTCCACTCTGACTATCTCATTTACCATGACTGTCAACTCACTATCTGTGAATTTGGGCAGTTTCTGTGATGCCATGGTGTGTAGTTTGCAACGTGTTTGTGGGGCCAAGGGTGTGGGTGGTGGGT
The DNA here is from genome assembly GCF_964261635.1 of Lissotriton helveticus. Lineage (NCBI taxonomy): Eukaryota > Metazoa > Chordata > Amphibia > Caudata > Salamandridae > Lissotriton > Lissotriton helveticus. The sequence goes on from NC_136069.1 coordinate 263,998,831, forward strand.
GTGGTGTTTGTGTGTGAGGTGTATTATGTGCTGGGGAAGTGTTGGTGCTGGTGTGATGTAGTGGTGGTGAGTGTGCTGTGTTCACTTGCCTCTCCTGTCAGGTCTGGTGTATGCCCTTCTCTACTGGAGTGTTGCAAAGGATTGCGGTCAGTGAAGGGGCTGGTTTTATACTCAGCTATGTGGGTGTGTCCCAATGGAGTTTTGCTGTGTTGTGGGAGTTGTCATGGAAATTGTATGTTTCTGTTTGTCATGTATTTGTTTCATTGGGATGTGTTTGGTGTATTGGGGGGCATGGCTACTTTTATTGTGCAATGTTTACCTTTGTTGTGATGTTTTTGCATCGTCCGCCATGTTTTGTGAGGACCGTCCGCTGCGGCGGCTATGCTGCAGCTCTTCTGCTGGCTCTCCCATTCACTCCAGTGTGCAACCGCGGCAGTCGGAAACGGCGGATCGTACCTCTGGACCATCGGGGATTTCCTAATTTCCCGTGCGGTGTCTCCGCTACGCTTGTGACTGGTTGACTGGTTGTTGCTTTTCCGCTATGTTTCCAACCTCCGTGGTCGTTTTTTGATTGTCATCGCCCACGTCGGGTGGTTTTTATTCACCCGCTACTGCCGCGGTCAGTCTTTTTTGGCAGTTCATCCTAATTTGACCACCGGTTTATCCACGGTCCAGGAGGACGGTTGTTTTCCGCGTCCATGGCGGTCGGGCATCCTAATGGGGCCCTAAGTGTTTACTTTCCATCATGAAAAATAATCAACAATGAAAGTCAAATTGTTTAAAATGAACAAACTGTTAAAATATTTACTTTACTGTTACATTACTATACTTCTAAAAAAATTAAAATGTTCTATTATGTTTTAATAAACGTTTGTGAAAAATATATGTTAAAAAACATTGTTTATTTTCCAATTCTAGAGTACATTAAACAATATTGTAATTTTTCCAACTGTATATGAAAAATGTATGTTGAAAACATATTATACTTTGTAATAAAGTTTGAACAACATCGAAACTCATGAATAATGTTTTTAATATTTTCAAAAAATGTATAAGTAATGCAAATGACAACAAATAAACTGAAAAATAAAAAAATGTAACTAATAAAAAATGTTTACGAGAATAACTGACATAAATCTCCTTCCTTATTGAAATGAGCATACAAAATAAAAAAATAAACAACTAATAAACAAGTAAAATTTACTATACTTAACTACAAAACCAACAAAATCCACTGAAATTGTTGGATAATAAACATAATTAAATTACTATTCCAACTCCAAAAGAAAATAAACTCGGGAAAAGTGCAGGATAATAAACCTAATTCAATTACAATTACAACTCCAAAAGAAAATAAACTCAGAGAAAGTGCTGAATAATAAAACATATTAATTTACTATTCCAGCTCCAAAACTAAAAAAAACTCAAAGAAAATGCTAGATGATGAATATTAATAAATAACTATTACAACTCCAAATTTAAAATCAATAAAATAATATATTTATATTTATATAATTTACATAATCAAATTGCGATTTTAAAATTTGTATTCTTTTTCTACAATCTTTTAATCTCAGTATTTTAAGTATGTTATTAAAATGTACATTTTCAATTTTTACTATTCAAAAAAAGTTTTTTACAACATTTAAAAACTACTGACTACACATTCCCTACAACATAAAAATCACACTACTAAATTCTCTCAAATTAATCTAAAATATTAAAAAAATGTTTAAATCAAATTTCCAAATTACTCCCACTCTAATTCAGTATAAACACAACAACCCACTACAACAACTTTACAGATTTAAAAAAATATTTTTCTTTTAATTTAAAAATACTACATTTAATTATACTCTATAAATACAACATCCTACAAATAAGGGCCCCATTAGGATGGCACCCTAGCGATGCTGGGACCGTCCGCCAGGGTTGCGGCGGCCAGGGTGGCGGTCATATCCCGCATCTTTATCATTGCGGCGGGTGCTGCTATAAGCAGCACCCGCCCCAATACCAAATTGGCATGTTGTGCATTGCCATGCTCAACGTGACAGGCACTGCGCGGTGCCTACCACCTTGTGCATGGCAATGAAGGGGGTACCTCCCATAGGTACCCCTCAAGTGCAGACCCCCACCCTCCACCACTCTGGGGGCCCACAACAGGCCCCCAAAGCAATTCCCGCCTGACTTTCCATGGTGGCATCACTGCCTTGGAAAGGCCTGGACCGCCAGGCATTATATTACGGATGGTGGTGCCTTCCAGGCACTACCACCATATTGTGCCCGAGTTCCGCCTGGCCGGCAATCGTGATGATTGCAGACCGGCAGAAAAGCGGCAGGCGGACTTTCCGTCCGCCATGGTACCCCCGCCATAGTAATATGGTGGGGCATAAATGAGGTTGTAATAGCGGGCGGATCGCCACCACCGGCCGGGTGGTGGTGATCCAACCCCCATTGTAATGGGGCCCTAAATATTTTAAATATTTCGAAATTAAAAAAAAATTAAAACATGTAAAATATTTTGAAAACAAATTTGAATTTTAATCCTACATTTTTAAATTACTCCCCACCCTTATCTCTTATAAACGAAACATCCTGCTCCTAAAACTTAATTAACAAAAAAGAAAACAAACTTTTTAACATATTTTTTAAGTCTATAACACATATTAACTAATAGTAAATTCAAAAACAAAAACATACTAACATTAAAAAAGTTGATATTACTTACCACAACATTTTTGACATCGAAATTTATACAATTAATATTTTTGCATTACAAAAAATACAATATTTTAAACTACGAAGCATGTACCTCGATATTTTACACCATCGATTTTCTTGACTCGATATTAATGCAAATCGATATTTCCATGTCGATATTCTATCTCTGCACCATCAGGATGCAAATGGTTAAATCCATGTATTTTGTGGCTATCAGCAGAACTGTCATGTCTCTCAAGCCTCTGTAAAATGCTCTCTGTAAGACACAATCGCATTTTCGCTGGTTAGCTAAGCTGTACTGCTAATATTAAATCTGACCATTGCACTTTAGTAATAAATGTATGAATGTTCATTTGTTAGCACGCTTGTTGTAGATATTCTGGTACTGGGCCACTTTCATTTTCACTGGCACGGTACATTTTCTACATCATCAATTATTGGGGTGTCTGTTCAGTGTCTAGATGTTACTGGACACCAAATACATCAATTGTTTTTATTGTAGGCATAATGCAGTAGCAAAGAGTTGAAATTCCAAGGACTGATTTTTGATACTTTGGACTGTGACTGACTGGCAATACACTTTTCAAAATAAGGTTCTGTGGTGTTCTCTCCAGAAGTGTACACAGCTTTTAGAATTAGGGCCTGATTCCGATGTCGGGCGGACCTGAGTCCGTCCAACATCGGTTAGGTGCCGTAACCGATGACCTGCTGTCATCGCTTGTAGCCCTGCTGGTACGATGCGACCGAACAGGGTTCGGTGGCACTCGTATACTTCTCAATGCAAGCATGCATTGCGAGCGGAAAGGATGTTTGCAATGTGAAAAGCAGGGGTGCAGTTCATCCCTGCACCCTGTGGCTGGCACCCCAAGGTGCCTGCCACTGGGTGCAGGGATCAATTTGGCCATTTGGCAGCCTTGCACCCATGGGGGCCCTGCTGGGGGCCCCAAAGACAGTTTCCGACTGCCTTTTCGTGCCAGAAAAACCGGCACTAAAAGGCAGTGAAAAACTGCCATTGTACTCCCTCGGTCGCAAAGAGGCCTCTGGGGGAGTACTGAGGGATTTCCGACGGCAGACAGGCTCTCTGAGCCTGTCGTCCGCAATCTGGAAATCCTCGTCAGATTCCTTTCCGACCGAGCCCATCAGAATGGCTCGGTCGGAAAGGAATTCGTGCTACACGTTCCGGTTTGGTCGGAAGGGCTCCGACCATCGACCGAAATCGGAATCGGCCCCTATCTGTGCAGGGAAACAAGGACAGAGTCAGAACTAAAAGAGAGTACAACCCTTCATCTTCCATGTTCAGACATCAGAACAATAGGAGACGTTTTACTAAGGGTTCTAAGCTCTTAACTCATCTAATCAATAACATATGAACTATTATTCAAGTAATCAAAATTATTCAGATAGACTCAACAAAATCCCTAAAGCATCATTGGAGAATTTATGGTTTGGATAGTGGCCACTTCGTTTTCTGGATTTTAACTGAGGGGTTCCCAACTGCTTGCTGAAAAATGGTGTAATCATAGAGCACTTTCCTAGGGTGTTTTTGAATTGTTAATTGGTATTAAGGGTAATTAGCAAAGACAGAGTTTGAGAATATCCACTGAGTTATGGTGATTTGTTATCCAGGGATAGTGGTGGTCCAGATACCCTTTACCTGTCAACGATCCCCTTTTAGCCATAAAACTAAAATGAATCCTAAACATGCCTGTATTAACCCTCTATGTGTCCCTGGTGCTACATTTCAGTATTGAGCCTGTCTCAAACCTCTCACTAAAAAGTGGCTAAAGGAGGATAGGCATTGGGATAACTAAAGGTCAAGCGTACTATTAAACTGGTCACATAAACAGGTTGCAATTTGCGACCAGTATTTTTTCTAACAGAGTGAATTTTGCGACCTGACCCATCTACTAATTCCAAATCAGAATGAGTAAGCAATTTGTTTATCTCATTAACATTTTTTTATTCAGTCCATTTTTCTTAAACAGAGCTGCGTTTAAAAAACGTATTTGTTTACTTGAGAAGTTTGTTTGAGGGTTTGCAATGGTCCCCTTCATTACTGCCTACTCTCCAACAAAATATCTTTTTTATTCACAAAGTTAAAGGGTCCTTTTGGGAAACTTCCTTTTGCAAATGGGTTACTATCCCTCCTTGGGAGTTAGTAATATCTTTAGGGCCCATTAGAATGGCGGGTGGTTCGTCCCCGCCGTGCTGGTAGTAGCAACCTCCGGTCCGGCAGGGTGAACCGCCCGCCATCCACACCAGAAAGACCCCCGCTATATTAGGATGGCTGGGGGGTCCACAGCGGACGAAAAGACCGTCCGACTGCTTTTCTGCCAGTTGACTCGTCGACTGGGCGGAAAACATCTTTAATATGGTGGTGTGTCTGAAAGACACCACCATCCATATTAGGATTTGTAGTGTAGTTCCTATTATCCCAATAGGCTCTGCGCATTGGAATAATATTTTCAATAGTCAAGAGTATATCTCCAGAGTCGTATGAAAACAAAAGACAACTATTTTACTCAGTCAGTACGTGCATACTTAGTTCCACCAGATTGTAGAGAAAGAAGAGATGGGCGTGTTCAATAAAAGGTGTTATTTATTGATCAGTCTCTTTTTCTCATACAAGAGAAATGAATCGCTACAGTAGCAATACTTAAGGTTAAGTAAAGTGCATACAGTAAAAGCAGGATTATAAAATAATACTGTAAAAGCATTGATATGGTTTCTTAGCCATATGATACTTTAAAATGGATAAAAGATATACATACATATATACATTGACTAATCGTACTCAACTGGTGCTTCTAACTACGCCTACCCCGGTGTACCTGACCTAAGCCTAATATGTGGGAGGGAGTAAGTAAGTAGCAGTTTAAGTTAAGTTTGTTTTGCCAAGAATCTGACTCAAGAATTCTCTGTAAAGGGTTAGTCAGTTCAGTACCTGGGATTTAGAAGGCAGGAGGGCTGGTATCTCTCTCTCAGGACTCGGTATCCCAGTTACCCGCGAAGGTAAGCCGGAAACGCCGGAGGCTGGATTTCTCGGCAGGAGAAAAGACAGCGTCTCTCTCAGCGCGTCAAAAGGGAGGGGCAGCGTCCGTGGGCTTCCTGCATCAGCTGGGCTCTCCGGCAAGTAGCGCTGCTCCAAGCTCATCACCACCGTGTCTTTGCTTAGGGCAGCGTTGGTATATTTATACCTGAAAGGTGCCGTGTTTGACGTAAGGATGGACATAATACATCAGTAAGGATGTCATAAGAACTGGTCGTTCTTGCATTCTTTACAGGAGTTCTCGAACGAAATCAAAACAATAGCTACGGGGGATTTCCCAGGTCTGCTGGAGGTTTGGTTTGTTTTGAGAACTCGGTGTGCTTTCTAGGGGGCTGGAGGAATAGGGCTTGCTTAATGTGACAGCATGCGCTATGACTTAATCTGAAAACGGGATTCTGTGCCGTTGTATGGATATTAGTGAATTATTAACCGGACAAGGGTCAGAAATAGGAGTATCGATATAGGTACCTAGATAAACCCACTACACCCACTCCACGCTTTTATGTCCATATTTACTAACTAAGCAATAGTAAACATAACTAATAGTGCATGTGTATACCGAACCACCCCAAAATACATTTTTGCATCTGAAAAATGGCATATGCGAAATACACGAAAATGAGTATAGGTACTGTATGCATTCAAGCAGTATAATCATTCAAAAAGTAAGGGTGGGCGTAGTGGGCGTAGTGGGGCTTCGTGAAGCTACGCAAAGTGGGCAAAACACTACGCCCACCCACGCACTTCGCGAGCGGCCGCGCATGCGCATTTCTCACGAGAAATGCGCATGCGCGGCCGCCCGCGCATGCGCATTAGCATTTAGGACGCGCGCGCCGGCGGCGCAATGACGAGCGGGAGCCCCGGGGACGCGGCAGGACAAGGTAAGTGGTTTTATAGTTATTTCATAAATTATTGTAAGCATTTAGGGAGGGCGGGAGGGAGGCGGGTGGCGGGCAACTTCGCTACGCCCACAAAGTGGGCGTAGTATTGCCTGCTTCGCCTACTTTGCAAAGGGCGAAGTAGGCAACACTACGCCCACTTCGTGGGCGTAGCAAAGTTGCCCGCCCACCCTTATTAAAAAGGAGATGCACATTTTATATCAGCATGAATGATTTGCGAAATTACACATGAAATGGCTCTAAATACAGAAAAAAAGTGCGAGACCACTTCATCACATATAAATACAATTACTTGTACATAAGCTAGAGGTTGAGGTAACGTATTGTCCCTAGAGTTCCTAAAGATAGAAGCTCCGTTCTCTAAGAATAGGACTACTGTAAGCACAAGACAAGTGCATAAAAAAAGTAAATATTTTGGATTTTTGGGAGAAAAAGTTTTCGCTTTTCAGGGGAGAGGAGAGAAAAAATAGTTCACAGTAGCTTTGTTTTCCCAAAGCTGAAGGCCAAATTCAGAGTTCAGGGAACGCTGTGTGTTCGTTTGTTTAAAGTTATTCTCTCTGGTCGGGTGAAAACATCATTTCAGACAGACTCTCGAAAAAATAGTCTACCGCTTCTGGTGAAAGTTCGACCAAGTTGGAAAATGTCGCTATCATGCAGTCATGCGCATGTTCGCTTTCAGTGATGTTTAGATCAGTACTGCTTACAGAAGGTCGTGCCTGGTTGATGCTGCTCTCATCCTGTACTTCACTACCCTTCAATCGTAGTGGTGAAGTCTCCACGAATGCCGTCATCAGGATAGGTAGCCGCTGGGGACAGCACAATGCATGAGCCTTTACTGGACCCAACAAAGTATCTGCATCCAATGGTACTTCTGATTGTAGTGTAAGACAGGTGTCCAACACGCATTCTTCGCCGCATAGCATGCATCTTAATACAGGTAAGACACAATTCTGCCATATGGGTCTGAACGAAAGAAACCAGGTCATATTTAGATCTCTTAGCCGGGCTAATCCAAGGACTTTAGTAATGCGGTCCCGGTAGCGTATAGCTAGGATCGTTTCTTCCATTGTTGCTGGAGTCTTGTCTGTGACATGGCTTGCCATAACGAAACAAGAGTAGCAAAAATAGGATGCCTGCTACGAGTCCCAACAGGAGAGGAAGTCCGCCAAAGATGGAATGGACGAAATTTGGAAAAATACCCAGGACTGCTTTGAATGGGGTTAACAGTCCCGAAAAAACAGTCTTAAATACAGTCGCAATACCATTTGTATCAGAAATATTTAAGATTTCGTTTAGCATTTCTGCGAAGTGTAGGGGGCAATTTGTTGATAACAAGGCATGTATCTCACCCGTTGTCCTTGCAACTTGGAGATCATACGTTTCTTTTGATGACGTCAAATGGGTTGGCGTCTGTAGGAGCAGTCTTCATTCTGCTTAAAGTATCAATTCGAATAGAAGAGATATTCAAACTGGGCCAAATTCTTCCCTCCCTGTCTGGAGTGTCATTCGGAAACAATACTCGTTCACAGCAAATGACCATGGAAGTCACGCTTACTAGATAAGGTTTTCCTGGCAGCAAGCCACAACATCTGTGATCTACAATTAGAATGTAACTCCCGTTAGAAAGTCTTCTAAAGAATGGTTCTATTCGTGCTGCAGGTGTGCCGAGCTGGTGGCATGAAAGGTTATTTGAAGTCCCCTCGCATGCCCCATGTAAACTTATTCCCTGACACAGAAGTATACCACTTAGTGATTTTTCACAATTATTACCACTAAGAAATACACTTTGTCCCTTATTACTGTAACATGTGTGTGTATAAGGTAAGTTCCATGTTGACTTAATGTATCCTTTACCCAACCTTTCATACTGGCCGGCCTGTATATATTTTTGACAGTATCGAAACTGGAAAGTTGTTATCGGAATAGTTATTATCCCATATATTATCCATTCAATGACAGGTCGCTCTGACATTGTCAATGGTAATCTCTCAAGTTTTTCAATGCTCAGAATTGTATACTCTGCACCCTTTTGTGCCAAACTGATTTGTGTATCAGTAAGGTTAAAGATACTGAATAATGACGTTGTGTTGATTAAACGCCAAGGCACGTAGCCTGAACGCAGATTTTGTAACGTCCAGCCAAGCTGTACAATAGAACGCAATTGACACTGACCGTGTTGTAACATCAGTAAGTCTTGTTCAATTATATCGATTGCAGATGATACAATACTGTCCAGTGAATATATTCTGGAAGACAGAGTCATTAACCCATTGTCCACAACAGAAAGTGATTTTTCCAAATTAACACTGTCAATTTCCCGTATTTTCTCTGCTGTTTCAATTTGAGTTACTTTCCAAGCTTCATTGTAAGCTGCATATATAGAGGCCGCTATGAAACGTTTTTGACGCTGTTTGCGTGGTCCCATAATGAAATCACACAAGTCAGCACCTTCTTTAAGTAAAGTCAAGTGTTGCTTAATTTCTGCCAGTGTGGATGTTTGTAGCCATTCGAGGCAGAGTTTCCCTGCACTGTAAGTAGTTACAATCCCTGGATGTTGTCTCTGGGAGTATCTAGGGTCTGGCCTGGTCAATGTGAACCCCTGTTTTTTGTTCAGGAATCTATCTTGACAGTTATTTGTGTCTGTGGGCCAGATCAACCATTTCTTCCAATCAGGATGTGTTCTGTTTTGGTTTAAAATATGGGATACGTCTATCTCAACATCTGTAGTGCTATTACTGTCGGGTGTTGGTTTTGGAATAGACGGTTTGTTTAAGTCTTTAAATTGGCTAGGCCAAGACAGGTTGTCTGTTGAATTGTATCATTCAAAAATATAATTTGTTCTGGGATCATACAGGCTCTAAATAATGATTCTAAACCTTGCACTTGCCAATCTTTTGTACCCCAGATTGTCTTTGTTTCAATATTTTTGTTCCAGAAATCAAAACCGAATGTTTTCATTTTTTCAAAAAATGTCTCTGAATAGATCAATTTTGTGTTTGTAAGCATGTTTTTCATTCCTGTCTTATTTAACAGTCTAAAATAAAACGTTTCTGCATCACTTGTGTTAAACCCTGAGAAGTATGAAAATTTATCATAAAATGTTTTTGAACTTCCTTTTGGTGGAGTTGCACAATGTTCCCATTGGTTAAAATTTAAAACATTTCTAGGTTGAGCTAATTTATGCAGATAATGGTTACCATAGTGGTTATAACAATACATCTGGTCATAATTAGATGAACCTTGTAAATAATCATGTCCTGTAAATTTAGCTGACATCACTAGATCTGACATCATATCATTAATACTTTCAAAGTCCCAATCATCAGCGAATGTGCTCGGTTTTACAAAGTCACTCAATGAAATCTTGAATTGATGAGGATACTTCAGGAGCTCAACCGGACCATAGATTTCGTAATCAGTTTTGTCCCATGCTACCCCACCGGGTATAGGATTGGCTGTGAAGTTTACTGAAGAGAGTTCTCTTTTCTCGATGTGTGAAGACTGGTGTGGTTTCAGGACCAAGTTGATATTCTGACTTGCTGTGTCCATTGTAACATATTTTCCCTCAATGAAATGTCCCAAGCATAGTACCATGATGAGCCAAAGTATGAGGATGAATACTCCTAGTGTCACCCAAAGTTCAATCCATGGAGAAATCAGATAGGTTTCTTTTAGTTGATGAAAGAGTTCCTTTGTTTTGTTTTTAAAGGTTTTTGTTGTTGGTTCTTCCTCAGGTTCACTTGGATCCTCAGAAAAATCATCGAAGTTGATGAAGTAGCCAGATGCTGTTCTGTCAATTGTTTCAATTGTTTCTGGATTCTTTTTTGCCTTTTGAATTTTCTTTGTTTCATTAGCATAGTCTGTGGTTACATCATTGTAGACTGGTGTTTCTTGATGTAAGATTTTGATTTGGGTTTCAAGAGGTTTAAGTTCCATGGCTTTGTTGCATAGTCCTTGTTGATTCACTGTAGGTTTATCAATTGTGATTAGTCTCTCAGTTTGAACCTCTGTATTTGTAGCAAACTTTGGTGTTCTACTACTTCTTGGGAGTCCACTTGGCCTACTACTTGTTATCGGCCACATGATTGTGGTTTAACCAGGTCGATGGATACAACTCAGTTCTCCTTTTTACCAGCAAGGGGCGGTAATACTACTGATCTTGTCCCGTTGACAGACAAGACAGTTACTGCTTTTCTGTAAGAAGGCCCAAATTCCTTCTTTACCGCGATCTTCTCTCTGACCAGATCCCCGATTTTTGGAATCCAGACAGGTCTTGCTGGGACAGGTGGTTTATCTTCAGTGGTTGTTGGCTGTTGCTTCAACTTTATGTTGCTCAGGTCTTTTCTCTTTTCGTTTAAGTCCTGTAAAATAGCCAAACGATCTTTGATATCAAAGCATTTTTCTTTAACCACTGAAGTTTGACTGTCGAGGTCCTGGATTAACATTCTAGTCCCAAACAATAGTTCGTATTGACTGAGACCCCTAAGAGAATTTCTTGGCAGATTGTTAAGACTACGTTGGACACTTATTAAATGTTTGACCCTCCCAGCTCCCGAACCTAGTACCTTTGCCGTTATAGATTGCTCTATGCCTTGGTTTTTTCTTTACACCATCCCGTTTCCCTCAGGAAGGAAGTGATAAGAGTCCCGCAATGCAATGCCCATGCTGGCCATATACCCCCCATAAGCTTGAGAGCTAAAAGCAGGGCAATGGTCAGAATGTAGCATGCCCCATGCGTATATGCCATTATAGACTCGCAAATCTTTTTTATAACAGTTCAGACGTCAGCCGAGAGCTGGGGTCTACATTTTAAGTGATGATAGTCTCTATATGTTAATTTGACGCATTAATCATACTGGGTTTTATATATTTATTGTTTAATCCCATCTTGAGCGAACCGCCATGATAAAACACCGTCTCGGTCGCCACTGCGATCTCTGTTGCAGTTTATTATTATTATTATTATATTTGGGTTTGTAAAGCGCACAGATACCCTGGGGTTTCCCGGCGCTGGACAGTTTGGACAGTTTTTTGCAAATATGTGATGTTGCAGACTCATTCCTGGCCACCAGTATGTGGATTGCAATTCTTCTAGAGAATCTTTAAGCTTGAGGTGTCTAAGACCCTCACCTATATGTGCATCTGCTATTTACAAGCCTCTCCTGTTCGTGTTTGGAATTACTCCATCCCCCACTCCAGGGATTCGAGCAAAAGGAACGGAGTTTGCATCGATTATGTATGTATAATTGAGTGGATAGTTGATGGGTAGCGCTGAGCAGTCGCCTTTTGATGACGTTTTCACCGCCAGCATTGTTTCCCCGTCAATGTATTTTCCTGAACGCTTTTTTGTAGCTACGGAAGCCGATTTAGTTGCTTCCGCTGTGGCTGTCTTAGCCAATAAATTCCCTGCAGCATGAACGCCATCACGCTGATGACTCGGTGAGTGTATCACGTGAGTCTTTGGTAGTTCTTTCTGTAAAAGAACTACTTGTTCCCAAAGCGATTTTTGCTTTATTGTGGCACCTGTGTCATCTTTGTACCCGTTTTCAACCCATTTCTGCAAGTCGTTATTGTATGATTTGACGCAGTAATATGAATCGCACATTATTAGTGTCGGGAATTCGCGATCCGCATTATCTAGCGCCATTTTTAACGCTATTATTTCAGTTTGTTGTTCTGAATTATTTTCCACTGAGTGTGTTTTTGTAAACAGAGGTTTCAGTTTACCTTCGCGCCACACGTCTTTTGTAATCTCACATGTGGCGTTATAAGCTTGCTCTCCCCAAACTGAGGGCTGAGCATGTCCGTCTGTATATATTACACAGGCGTACTGTCGCATTGGCAGAATGTCGCTAGGCAGAGGATATTCTCTTTCATATTCTAGATCTTTTAATTTTATCATTTCCGGGTCAAAATAGTATTTCACTCTGTCTGTAGCAAGAGAATCTTCCCATTGTATCCATTTTGGATTTAGTGCCATTGTAGGTAAATTACATGGGCTTGTTAATGCCTCAAAGGCTGATTCTGCTGTTCTGACTGTAATCCGTCTGCCGTCAGCTTGGTATCTTTCTCTTGCTACAGCTGTTTGAACCGCATGAACAATGTTTTCCTTAATGCTGAATGTTTTTTCAGCTTCTGTGTACAAATGAGATTCATAAGCTATTGGTACCGTTTCTCCCTTATTAGAGGTTAAGTATGTGAATCCGCATCTTCCTGGGATGACCCGAATCACAAGGTTGCGTGTGTTATCGCGTGTTTGCAGTTTTGTTTTAACTAACATGTCTGTTTGTAAAGATCTCAAAATTTGTGTGTGTTTTTGAGTCCAATTGATTCTTTTAAAATCTGGTCTTATTAAGTCATAGAGAGGTTTAACCCTCTCCGCGTAATTTAGAATGTAAGTTCTTCCGAAATTCAGGAAACCTAGAATTGACTGTAAGTTTTCCAGCGTTCTTGGAGCTTGGATTACAGCACATTTCTCCAGGAAATTGTCTGCCAGGCTTTTGCCTTCACTTGATAATTCATATCCTAACAACAGGACAGTTAGATGGGCAATTCTTGACTTTTTGAAGTTGAATTTGTAACCCTCTGCTGCGAACCCAAGTATTATGGTGTTCACTCTTTTCAAGTGAGTATCCAAGTCATCATCTGTTAGATAGATGTCATCGACATAAGATAATGCCTCGTCATCATACATTTGTTGTAACTCTGTTACTCTCGCTGAGAATAATCCTGGGCTGTTCTTGAACCCTGGGGCAAACAACAGAAATTTTTCTGCGAGCCATTTATTGAGAAAGCGGTCAAATATCTGCTTTCAGGTGCTATATTTTGACAAAAGAATCCATTAGAGATGTCTAATGTTGTTTTGTATTTGTTGCGCACTATGCTATTCATTAGTGCTGCACTGTGTGAGTTTTGTACTGCAAAGGTTTTGCAGCATGAGTTAAGGTGTCTGTAGTCCAAAACTAGACGATATGAATCATCTGGTTTGAAGACAGGAAACAAAGGATTGTTCATTTGTGAGGTGCATGTTTCAATCACCCCCTGGTATTCAAGTTGATCTAAGATCTCCCTGACCTGTTTTTTAGCTTCTTGCTTAATTGGGTACTGCCTTTGTGCAGTTGGTTGAGATTTTAACTGGATTTTGTGAGGAGGTGAGTCCTCATCCCATCCTATGTGGTTTTTATATAATGCAGGAGCTTGGGCTACTGCCCACTTTCTTGAAAGTGTATATTTTCTATGTATTGGAATGTGATTTGAGAAGGCAGGCATAATCATTTCTTCGCCATGAGGGCACTTCCTGACAAACTCTGGTGGCCAGTCTTTTTCAGCTAAAAGGATGTCATAGCCTTTGGAGAGGTTATCCCAAAATAGACCCCTTATTTTCCTAGTCTTATCTCCCTCTATACGTAAAGTTATTTCATATATTTTATGAGGTTTGCTAACTCTGGTATCTGTAGTTTCCACCTGAATGTACTCATTCGTGTCCACTGTCTCCAGATGATTCATCAGGATCTTGCGAGCTATGCTCACTTCTGCTGCGCTGTCTAGCATTGTCTGAGCCCACTCTCCGTTTTTCAGCTGTGTCCTCAGGATCCTCGGCATGTTTGATTACTTTAATACTGGCTACCTTCTTCTTTGGAAATTGTAACTTTTTATTTTGATGAGCAGGTTCCTTGTCTTTGGACTTGACGTGCTCTTCCCTGTGTTCTGACCGTCCTCTTCTTTCCGATTTCTGCGAGGAAGTCTGAAAAGATCGAGATGGAGGTGTATCAATATCTTGATATCTATCAGGTTTCTTCAAATTATCCCTATTTCTAAGGTTGTATTTTTTCTTAGAGGGCTCCCTCTGGGGAGACTTGTGTCCTTGGTCTGGAGATCTTTCTCTCCGCCGAGGAGACCTTCCTCTGGACTGGAATTTCTTCTCTTTGGGAGTGGATTGTTTATTTCCATCCCAGCTCTTTTTTGGAGTGTTTAGATTATTTTTAATAAATACTTTTTCAGGATTTTCAGTTAGTTGGGGTTTCACTGGTTTTCCACCCAAACTATCTCTTCCTAGTTCTTCATAGGATTTTTGTATGATTTTGGCAAGTTCAAAAGGTTGTTCTGCTATATCTGTTTCTTTCAATCTTTGGCGGATCGCCACAGTTGCTGCTTCCCCCTTTATGTTGGCTAGTAATATTGCCGAGACCTGCTTGAAGTCTTTCAGTAATTTCATACCCAGAGTTAAAGCAGGTTCTGGACCGTATTCATTTTGAATCTGTTTTAGCACCTCTGGTATTACCGCCATGGACGGAACACCATGTGTTTTTGTGTAAATGAAAGCAAAGACTGTACCCCAAGTGTCACAGTCCTCCACATGTGGAGCGATCCCCATTGGAAGACAGATAGTCAGAATTCTGTGTTTCTCAGTAGGGGTAGTGTCCGGAAATACTGCCTCTATCTGAGTGATTTTTTGTGCTAACCAGAATGGAATTTGTTTCCTTTTAATGGGTACTTTACCTAGACAGGACTGTATGTTCTGTGGTGTGATTTTATTTGTGTTACCCTGATGAGGGGTCAGCTGTGGAATTTTAATAGCTGTTTGGACTGTTGAAGTCCGCATTACATATTAGACTAATTGTCTGTGTATTTTAATCAGTTGTTTTAACTGTACTAAAAGTTCTGGTATTGACATTTTTTCAATGTCTGGATGTGGTGTGTAGCTGGCTAGAACCGGCCACGTTGCTCCTGGTCTACCTAGTGGACAGAGCCTGGTGATGTGATCATTATGTTTTAGGGCGCCTTTAAACCAGAGCAGGTGCTCTTGGTATTTGAGTGGGATTTCCACCTCCTCGAAAGGGGTGTACTCATCCGGTGGTTCCTCTATTTTGTAATAGTGGAACTCCTTTGTTACAGCGTTTGCTGCTGGAAAGTTTATCCATGAATAGAATACCTCTGTCTGCCGATATTCATGTGCCTCAATTACGAATATGACTGTACCACCTCTTGATGTCAGTCCATTTTCTATAAGTTTTAAAGTTATAGTTTTTCTTATGCTGACCGGGATGAGTATTGCATTCGGGTCTTGCTGTAGGAGACTTGTGTCATCCGCTAGGAGTTGAGCTGCTAATCTAGCTGTCTCCCTATCTCCTTCACCGTCTGACATTTTACTGACAGGAAGGTTTTTTGTTGCAGATCAGGTTTCCACGGAAACAAAGATTAGGTGCACAATGTTTCGGAACAGTGTATCCTTCAATGTTGAATAAACCAAAAACTATACATAGGAGTCTCCTCCTACTAAGTTTGGCGGATTTAACCTTTGACCCACTCCAGATGTCTTTGGAGTTTTTATGGGAGAAAGGGTCTGTGTGGAAAAGCACAACTGAGTTACTCTAATGCCTTGCGTTAGTTTTATCGCCTTACCAAACTGTTGGGCGCCATGTAGTGTAGTTCCTTATATCCCAATAGGCTCTGCGCATTGAAATAATATCTTCAATAGTATAGACGTAGGACAGAGGTTAACTAGGTCTTCTACTGACGATATTAGACTTAAGTTTTGTGTGCCAGCTAGCTCAGAGTTCACTAGAAACTTTCTCGAATAGGCGAGGAGGAGTTTAACCTCCCTGGATAGACAAGAAGGGATTTAGTTTCTGACAACCATAGAACATGACAACTTTGCTCTCCCTAATCAAGAGTATATCTCCAGAGTCGTGTGAAAACAAAAGACAACTATTTTACTGAGTCAGTATGTGCATACTTAGTTCCACCAGATTGTAGAGAAAGAAGAGATGGGCGTGTTCAATAAAAGGTGTTATTTATTGATCAGTCTCTTTTTCTCATACAAGAGAAATGAATCGCTACAGTAGCAATACTTAAGGTTAAGTAAAGTGCATACAGTAAAAGCAGGATTATAAAATAATACTGTAAAAGCATTGATATGGTTTCTTAGCCATATGATACTTTAAAATGGATGAAAGATATACATACATATATACATTGACTAATCGTACTCAACTGGTGCTTCTAACTACGCCTACCCCGGTGAACCTGACCTAAGCCTAATACGTGGGAGGGAGTAAGTAAGTAGCAGTTTAAGTTAAGTTTGTTTTGCCAAGAATCTGACTCAAGAATTCTCTGTAAAGGGTTAGTCAGTTCAGTACCTGGGATTTAGAAGGCAGGAGGGCTGGTATCTCTCTCTCAGGACTCGGTATGCCAGTTACCCGCGAAGGTAAGCCGGAAACGCTGGAGGCTGGATTTCTCGGTAGGAGAAAAAACAGCGTCTCTCTCAGCGCGTCAAAAGGCAGGGGCAGCGTCCGTGGGCTTCCTGCATCAGCTGGGCTCTCTGGCAAGTAGCGCTGCTCCAAGCTCATCACCACCGTGTCTTTGCTTAGGGCAGCGTTGGTATATTTATACCTGAAAGGTGCCGTGTTTGACGTAAGGATGGACATAATACGTCACTAAGGATGTCATAAGAACTGGTCGTTCTTGCATTCTTTACAGGAGTTCTCGAACGAAATCAAAACAATAGCTACGGGGGATTTCCCAGGTCTGCTGGAGGTTTGGTTTGTTTTGAGAACTCGGTGTGCTTTCTAGGGGGCTGGAGGAATAGGGCTTGCTTAATGTGACAGCATGCGCTATGACTTAATCTGAAATCGGGATTCTGTGCCGTTGTATGGATATTAGTGAATTATTAACCGGACAAGGGTCAGAAATAGGAGTATCGATATAGGTACCTAGATAAACACACTACAGATTCAGGCAGAGATCAGCCTTTCCATGGCGTAGTTGCTGCCATGGAAAGGCATGCAGTCTTTGGCATTGGGGGGTCATTGTGGGCCCACATGGTGTTGGGGTGGGGGTGCACAAGGGAGGTACCTATGGTACACCCCTGCATTTGCATGCACAAGGTGGCAGGCACTGCGCGGTCCCTGTCATGTTGTGCATGCAAAGGCACGACATGCATTTCTGACATTGCGGTGGGTGCTGCTGACAGCACCGCCTGCCGCAATGTTAGAAATGCGGGATGCGCCCCCAGTGTGGTGGGGCATCCTAATTGGTACAGCGGGACCGCTGCACTCATGGCGGGCGGCCCCTTTGGCAATTGCGGTGGCTGGTGGAGCCATCGTAATAGACCCCTTAATGCTCTGATACCGGATTTTGATAGCAAAACAATTCTACCACTCATATCAATTTGGTATTCGGAGGTGATGTCTACAATACACCCTTCTAAATACTGTATTTACATGGAGTCAGACACCCATTTTAGGAGTTGATAACATTTAATTGATTCCTAAAATGGGTTTAGTACATAGTAAAAATATGTTTTTTTCAGTTGAAAACAGCTATTTGGACTGTTTGTGACCTTACATTTTTTTAGTACATTTGGCCCCATATTTGCACAAGATGAGACAATCTGGTGAAGTGAAAGAACAAAAACCGAAATAAAAGATTATGTGTTACCAGGCTCTTGACTTCAGCACTATACTACAGTTTGGTGAGTAAACCGAGAGACTGGCTGCAGTCTTCAAAGTTATAATATCCAATGTGTGTGTAAGTTGGGTTTCAGTCCAGTTTTCTTATCACACTACTATGACGAGATTTAAACATGATTACAAGTTCTTCCAATCTTGCAAAAATATACAGAAGCCCAATGACATAAAAGGTTGTTTTTTTTCATGATGAGCTATTTTAATGAAATTACTCAGTGTTACAAAAATAGCAAGTGATGGATACAAATTGATGCAAGGGACCTTTCGTTCCTTGCATTGTTTGCTTTCCCAATGGGCTGGAATTTAAGGAGCCTGCTGCCTCAGTCTGTTTCCTATCTTCTCCATACACCCTGCTGCAAGAACTGGCTGGGTTTCCAACCAGGAGTCCGTGTCCAAGTGGCGGCTTTTTACACGGAGCGGATCTTTTTCTTTTCAAAGAAGAGGACATGTTGCTTCACGACTGGGTCAAGTTTCCAGAGCACCAGCTTATCCTTTAGTCGGCCCCGCTTTGTGACAAAGTAGTAGTATCCTGTCCCCGCTGCGCTCATCATCTGTACCAGGATGGACTTTCTTTGGCCTTGGCAAAGTTCACGCCGGTTAGAAATATGCCTCACTTTTCTCCTTACTCCTCACGGTCACTGCGCAACATGACAACTACTTCCGGGTCAAATGACATAAAAGGTATGATTGTCGAAGCTCACACACCTTAGAGACATTCAGAGACCAGGATTGAATACAATCCTTGCTGGTTCCACAATCTCCAGTTTCCCACTAGATCACCCTTGACGTGGGGATGGTACTGATGGCAAGACACAAAGGAGGCTGTCCCCAGGAAAATGCACTGTGTTAGTGGCCTCCAGATTCCAATGCTGCATTTATTATGAGCATACCTTTAAATTGTAAAGGTGTGATTAGATGCCATAGCTAAAATCTACCCAACAGTAAAAATTATAATGGCTGTTGTGTAGAATTGTTCACCTTGTTAGGGTTTCTGACACGTTTTATTTTTACTGCACTTACTACCTCCATTCGGCTAGTTTTGAACTCATAGGGCCGTATTACGTCCTGGAGTGCAGCTGACAGAGAGTCCATCAGTTTATTCTACAACCTCAGCAATGACTCTTGGGCCAGACACATAAACAGGGCAAGGCTGTTTTTTTACCATACTAGCTTAATGATGTATGCATGCTAATTTCACAGTACCTTGGAGAGAACACTAACAACCACCTCTGCTTTTGTTTAATTTCTTTCACGTAACATTCACTTTTGATGTTGTTTAAAATAATGGGTTCCCCTAGAAATGCTCAGGGATAATATTTATATAATTAGTCAATAGCAAAAATGCAGTGTATAGTTTTAAATCTCACTAAAATAGCAGCATTTTCCCCAACATTTTCCAAAGGCAGCAAAACAAAAAACAGCCCCAACTAAAAGTCTACCTTTGTTTTCTGTTACTTGGGGCCATGACGCCCAAACCGTATTCTTCTAGCAACGGACCTGGACAGAAGACAAGCAGGTTTGCAAATAGAACGTTTCTTTTTTGTTAATTGGATTTAAGTGTTGATATCCCTCTTTGCATGTTTTTTTAGTTCAATTCCCAAAACAGTTTTTTTAAAGTAAATGGAATCTTTAAAAAATCAAAACAAGGTTATAATATTAATGATGTTTGTCATAGTCTGCCAGGGCAGGCTACAGTGACCATTGAAAGCGTCCAAATTTACTCTCCAGTACATGTTCAACCTTTTTACTTATTGACTCCAACTCCACGCTATAGCTTCTTCATCAAGGTGACGTATTTTTGCCACCATATATGAATGGAAGCTAGATCAAATCCAATCAATCATCAGCATAATTTACAATTTAAATTTAGTTAATGATGAGAGTTTTAAGTACGTTTTCAAAACGTTATTCTCTTTAAGAGATTAGTAAATTATTTTTCTTTGTCCTTGTATTCAATTAGTAAATCAGATACTCCAATTACGGTCGACGTTTCGGTCCCCTGGCTCCTAATGAACCGGGACCATCATCAGGACTTAAATTTAGTTGCCTGTTGCAAATATCAAAGCTCCTCTCGTAGTCGTGTTAGGACACGAGTGTGTTGCGAGGGCTTGAAATTCCTTCTTCAATTTCTCCTCGCGGGGGGAATTAGTGCCCGTTGAAGGTATGATCAACGTTGGGCAGTGTTGTTCCAGATAATACTGGTGTTAGTTTGGGTGTAGCCGTGAAACTTCCACAATGGGGCTCAATCCCGGGCGTCGATGGACTCGATGGTCACAGGTGACGACACCACGGAAATCCGTGGTGTCGTTACCTGTGACCATGAGAGGAGCTTTGATATTTGCAACAGGCAACTAAATTTGAGTCCTGATGATGGTCCCGGTTCATTAGGAGCCAGGGGACCGAAACGTCGACCATCTAAACAACCCTGTAATATATCCATTGTGACCATTTGTTACAGAGGTTGTGTGTCTGAACTTGCTTTATTATTTATTTAAGTAGCAAGAGACAATTGGCTCCTATGTCTGTTCTTGCCTGATATTGTTTGTTCTTTCTGATTTCTATCCTTTCCTTTATTGTTTGACCACTCACTCTTAGATAGGTGCAGGCTTGTACCCTATCCAATGCTTGTATTCGACCCTCCTTGTGGTCGCCAAAATTGAAAAATATATTGAATAAAACTTTCTGTCCCGGCTGGGTACTGAAAACGAAATATAGTACTGATTCAAGACTATATTTTTATTGAATGTGTTATAAATTTTCACCTTAGGACCTCTTGTTCTCGAGACTAGAACTAGAAACAAGCACTAATATAAAAGACATGAGAACATGCTAACAACAAAGTTGTGGATCTGGTCACTCCTGTCAAATGAGAAGTCATCTTGATGGTGAGCAGCTTCGCTCTTCCTTTCTCATGGTAAACACATGGAGTTCATGATCCACTATCAATTTGTATCCAACCGTACTAGACATTTGTATACCTCGGAATGCCAAACCTTAGACCTAAGGGAAGACTACTGCAGTGTCTATGCTGTCATTTATTCAGTGTTTCATGGTGGAACAATGAACTACACTGAGTACAGAAACATTTGCTTACAGATCTCTAGTTAAGTAATGGCATTCACATTTCTTACAAGCAGACGTTTATTGTTAAATTCTCAATTCTGTATTCAGCATCATAAAAATATGTGATAAAGCAGGAAGTTCAGCTTAGTTCATCGTGAATATGTAGCTTAAGAAAGGAATACAGTTTATAAACTCAGCACATTCTGAAGTCATGACATCTAAGCAAGTCACATTAAGGTCAAGCTATTATAATACATTTATGTATGGTTCAGCATTCCCTAAAGAACATCTGTTTGTTAAGGGAAAATCTAGTTGAGGCCTACGGTTAAAAATGAATGCTTGGTGCATTTTGCACAATTTGTCTATGTGTCATTTTAAAATGTCATTTTTGTGTTAATACTTAATGCAAGTTAGCATTGTTGTTAATTCTTTTTATATGCCAATTTTCCTTGCTGAGAATACCCCCATCTGATGATTTTCTTAACCATCACACTAAAGTCATTTAAAATGTGAAATCATTCAAGGGGCACTCTCATCATCGGTTGAGCCTTGCCTTTTCCTTTTTTGACCCCGTAATCTGAGTGATTTCATGTATTCATCACTCATGATACCATTTAGTACCACATCCTATTTTGATCTCTTTTGAATTTCCTTTTCCCCCTGTTTATGCAGAAAATATCTACAGCTCAAGAATAATGTGTACAGAAACCTGAAGCAAAGCCCTATTATTATTATCTACATTAACCCAGCTTTAGAAATGCCATTGTAATCTCCCTTTCCAAAATTTTCTAAGACACCAGGGGCCTCATTAAACTGCATTTTGGCATAAGGCAGCACAGCAAGGTAACTTGCTGTGCTACCCTACACCATAGTGAAAGGGCAGGAATGCACCATATTTAAGACATACGGTGCATTCCTTTCCTTTGTGGCTGCACTGGTGTCATTTTGGCAGTCTAGTAACAATATAGGTGGCCATACACCATGGTGCCTCAGTTGCAGGCAGGATTATTAAAACACTCCTATGAGGCGTTTACCTCCTTCTATGTGTGTAGCTGAATGCCTTTAGAATGTGTCCTCATTGCTTCTGAAACATGAGCCATCTACAAAAAGAACATGATGAAGCTCATTCGGGGTTCATCAGTAATTTCAGGCCTTGGCTTGGTGCATACATCTGTGGCATCTAGACAATCATGTTCAATATCATCACAAACAATATCATTAATTGACAGAAGAGTTGATGGAGTCAATATTTGACATCTCTTTAAAATAACATCATCTGTAGACAAAATAGTCTGTTCATACCTAGTCAACTGATTATGGGCCATTTACTGAGTTTTCGTTCTAGTCAATCGAAGCTCCTAAGAGTGTGGGATCATAGCAGTTAAAGGGCATCCTATCACTATGTTCTTACTCTTTTCCAAGCTAGTGTTTAGCACAGCAACTGCTTTAAGGCAACTGGGAAGACCGGCTTCGATGTGTCAAGGGTGGCAGAAATGTATGCCACTGGCCTTCTGGCATCACAGTGCATCTGTGATGCCAGAAAGCGCAAACCTCTCTCTCATTTCGAAATCTAGTATTTTTTTTGGGAATCTGGCATTCCTTGTGCTGAGACATAAAACAATCTTTAATCAGCTGTAGGAAGGCTCTCATGCAATCATTATCCTAAACAAATTGGTTAAGACACATCTCTGTGTGTCAACTTCAGTAGAGGCTTTGCCACTAGGAAGATGGTTGGTATCCATTGTGTAAAGTAGCCTACCATTCCCAAAAACATCCTGACTTCCTTTTGAGTTTGAGGTGGGAGCATTGGAAGAATGGCTTCCACTCTCTTTGGCAACACTTTCGTAGCTCCTTTTTCAATTTGGTGTCCCAGATACTGAACTTCTTTTTGACTATACTGCAATTGACCTGGAGGCACTGTTTGTCCATTGTAAGCCAGCTGATTTAATAACCCAAAAATGTCCTGTTTGCAAGCTTCGTGTCTCTTATGCTACAAGTGGATCTTCTGTATGTTGTACAAGTACTGACTTTTCGGGCATCAGTAATGTTTCCAAATTTCTTTTCAGGATCTGGTTAAAAATAGACAGACTTTCTGTATACACTTGTGGGACGCAATACCATGCAAATACTATTTGCTGGAATGCAAAAGAGAATAGAAACTGATTCTCTTCATGCAATGGCACTGAGAAGAAAGCCTGTTACAGGTAAATCACTGCAAACAATTCTGCAGTACATGGAATTTGAAACAATAGTGTGGCTGGATTCGGTACCACAGGATAACATGGCACCACTCGTTTATTTACTTTGCTCCAATCCTGCACTGTTCTAAATTTTCCATTTAGCTTCTGTGAACCCATTATTGGAGCATTGCATGGGCTCCCAATTAATTCTCTCAAAATCCCTTTCTGCAACATGTCCTCTATTACAGTCGATATTCCTGCAATTGTCTCAGGAGTTGAATGATAAGGTGGTGTTCTAGGATACCGTGCATTGGCCTCCACTGTAATTCAGACTAATTCTACACCTTTCATTAGTCCAATATCTTTCCCTGTGAGATGCCAAACTTCTGTAAAGTCTCTTAAATGTGCAGGTAATCCCTCAACTGTCATGTAGCTGTCTGATGTTGAATTATTGTGTATTCCACATCCTCATCATGCATTTGAAAAGCTACATCACACCATCCAGTGCGCAATATATTGTACAATTTAATTTGCACAGTAAATCTCTCCCTAACAAATTTACAGGACTTTAATCGCAAACAACAAACAAATGTGTTTTTTTCCAAATGAACCTATTTTACTGGGACAATGTCTAAAACTCAATTAGTAAACTGCTTATTTGTCACTCCCACAACTTGGATATATTTCCCTGAGAGAGGTAGGCGCGGGAATTCCACTGTTCTAACAGTAGATCGAGTAGCTCCTGTATCGATGAGGATTAATATGGGGTCGCCATAAACGTCAGCATCTACATGAGAACTACTATGATCTATCTTGAAGACTGTGTCAAGTATGCTATGTTCCTTCCCTCCCAAGCACCGTCATTGGAAAACGTCAGAACCATCATTTTTTAAAAATGGGTGCTGTTGCAAAGCATTTGGATTTGAATTAGTAATTTGGTGCGTTGCATTCTGGAATTAATTAACATTTGTTTTGGCATTTGATTCAAATGAAATCTAGGATTTCCGACATGTTGCATCTCTAGTCCTTTTTGTGTTTGCACAATTTCATTTGAATTATCAGGATTATATCTACACTCCCTCTTCTCATTACCAACTCTGTGACAGATGTGACAAGGTGTAATCTTCATAGCAGCAACAGCTGTCACTCAATTTGTATTAACTGGTATACCACTGCCTCTACCTTGTGGCTGAATAAATCCTCTTTGATTACTCTGTAAACCAATCTGTGTGACAACAACACCTTGCATATTCCCTTTATTCCCTATAAAAGAAGGATTCTGAAACCCCAACCTTGGTTGTGCCAATATACATTTCTCTTTTATCTGGTGCAGGCCACCCAGGAAGGCATTGCAATGGCTATCTGGGGGCTGTGGCAGGCACAAATACGGGTGTGAATTGCCAGGGCAATGTATATATTCCACCGATCTCTGATTCAAACTGGAATCGGCGCTGCCTGACTTCAAAATGGCGCCAGTGACTGACATAATGCCTCGAGATAACTCCGGACCCTCTCACCAGCCAGTCACTCTACAGTAGTGGCAGGAGGCGTCCCCTATTCCCTGACGGGCACTCCATTTGAGCCTTCAGCATCCCATAGCCCTTTTCACACTACAGAAAACATTCCAGCTTTGAGAACCAATGAAAGCTGCAGATGCCCACATGAGACTGTGGACCGGCCGAATGGAACACCAGGAGCAGAATCTCTTGCCTGACCCCATGTTGGCCCCCATAAGATCAATCTGACTCAACTGCCTGACTATAACATGGCAGCCTAACCTCATTCCCTTTCCTATCTTGCCACCCTCGTCTTCTACACTTGCCAGTCTCTGGACTCAATGACCTTCGGTCACTTCCTGATCTTCACACTGATCTTCACACTGAGCCGGCTGAGCTCGAATCACATGGCCGATTCCCGGTGGAGCTGCTCCGACAGCTATAGGGGAGATTGGCTCTGGCACACCGCTATGGCCGTCACCTACCCAGCCGGTCTTCAGACGTTTGCCTCATCAGTTTCTACACTGCTGTCTCCTTCCTGTGGTCTCCCACTCTCCTTGGTACTTTTTAGGTCTTGATTTTCTTGGTCACTAGTAACTGATCTTCACTCTAATCCGGCTGAGCACGAATCACATGGCTGATTCCCGGTGGAGCGGCTCCGACAGCTATAGGGGAGAGTGGCTCTGGCACACTGGTATGGTCGTCACCTACCCAGACGGACTTCAGACATATGTCTCATCATTTTCTCCGCTGCTGTGTCCTTCCTGTGGTCGTACAACTCTCCTTGGTCTTTTGTTGGGTCTTGATTTTCTTGCTCGCTAGTAACTCCTGTCTTGACTACATAATCATGCTGTAACTAATGTGAAATTATTCCTCTCCGGCAGAACTCAGTGCGTCCGCCTCCCACCCTTCCGCTCCACCGCTGCTGAGATCATCTTCGGCATACCCCAGGGCTCTTCTTTAAGGCCAACGCTGTTCAACATCTACATGGCACCCTTCATCCAAGTCACCAGACAGCACGACCTCAACACCATCTCCTACGCCGACGACACCCAGCTGATCATCTCCTTCACCAAAGACCCTCACACCGCCAAAACCAACCTCCACGAAGGAACGAAGGTTGTCGCTGAATGAATGAAGAACAGCCGACTGAAGCTGAACTTGGAAAAGATGGAAGTCCTCATCCTCGGCTCCACCCCTTCAGCCTGGGACAACTCCTGGTGGCCGACATAACAGGGAACAGCCCCAACACCCACCGACCACTCACGCAACCTGGAGGTCATAGTCGACTCCACCCTCTCCATGTCTAAACAGGCCAATGCCTTCTCTTCTTCCTGCTTCAACACCCTCCGAATTCTCAGCAGGATCTTCAAGTGGATCCCAACCAAAACGAGAAGAACAGTCACCCAGGCCTTCGTCACCAGCAGGCTGGACTACTGAAATGCCCTCTACTCAGGAAAGTCAACCAAGCTCCTGAGACTGCTGCAACGCATCCAGAACGCCTTGGCGCAACTGATCCTCGACATCCCCCGCCACAGCCACGCCACACCCCACCTGAGAGACCTACACTGGCTCCCCGTCAACAAGAGGATAACCTTCAAGCTCCTCATCCACGCACACAAGGCCCTCCACAACGCCGGCCCAGCGTACCTCAACAGACGACTCAGATTCTACACTCCTACCCGCAAGCTCCGCTCCGCCGGCCTCGCCCTCGCCACAGTCCCCCGCATCCGAAGAACGACCAGCGGTGGCAGATCCTTCCCGCACCTCACCGCCAAGACCTGGAACACCCTCCCCACCAACCTACGGCATACCCAAGATCTACTGGCCTTCAGAAGACTTCTCAAGACCTGGCTCTTCGATCAGTAGCAGCATCCCCCAACCCCCAGCGCCTTGAGACCCTCACGGGTATGCAGCGCGCTTAACAAATGTCCTGATTGATTGATTGAAAGATTTGTAACTTGTAACATGCTGTTTCTTTATGTAAAGTATCTGATACCTCCGGGTCTAGCCAGTGCTATATGAAAACTCAAATAAATAAATAAAATAGATAAATAAATCTCTAGATCATCACACCAGTACTTTGTATATCTTAAAACCTCATCAAGCAATTTATTCTGCCAGCAGATAATGCTTTGAGTTATATGCAAACTGATCATTGATTTCAGGCCCAAAATATACTGAGACAGAAAAATGCCTATTTTGAGGATATTCTCATCCACAATGCTGCTGAAACATTTGTACCAACCTCTCATAGAACTCATGAACTGATTATTTTGGCTCCTTGGCTGTTCGATTAATCTTAACCCAATCCAAATCTTTTGGTGGCACTCAGACCTTCAGAAAATTAATCTCATCTCTATATTTTTCCATTACCGCAGGAGATAGTGCATTAGTCCTAACATTCCTCATTGGATCCTCTTGTGGCCAGAGTACAGCAGTCTTACACTCAGACCACAAATCAGTCGGAACTACTGTTGCCTCTACGCTCTACGAGAGCTCTACGCCCTACGCTGTACGTTGGCTGTCAGCCAAAGGACACCGCCGAAGGAAGCACCCGAAGAACACAGGCGTAGGACACAGCCAGATCTGCCAGGTCCACCAATTGTTTTTCCTATCTGAGTGGGTCGAATTGCCAGTTGGGCTGGACTAGATTGCTGTTTTTCACCACTGCCTGAGCCGTCTGGGCGGAGAGTGGAAAAAGAGCAGCGAAAGAGTGCGGAGAGCAAAGAAAGAGGTGTGGGAACAGACGAAGCAGCTTGCTCTCCCTGTGGAGGCCTTGTCCTGTTCTGTTCTTTGGAGCCCTGCTCTGCTCAGCAGTTTTGCTGCTCTCAAATTTTTAATTTTATTACAGTACGTCTGCCATTTCATGGCTGCATTCTTTTGCTCCCCTTCCACTCCCGCTTCCAGCATCACCCAAGGGGGGTCCTAGGGTTTCACGGAGCCTTGGAGTTTTGGAGCTTGGAGCTTTGGTCATCTGTTACCTACCTCAGCCCCCTCAGTCTCTGGCTATTTATCGTACCAACTTCAGTGATTCTAGACTTACTAACTTAATTATCTACATTTCTCACTGGAGTAGTTTCACTGCTGCCAGCAGTATTTCAATTTCCTACTCATAAGCGCCTGCTACGCTTCTTATTTTTCTTTATCCTGTTTTAGCTTTATTTATCTCTATTTATAGCTCCAGCAGGACCAAAGTAGGAGTGCAGCTGTGGTGATGTGTGTTCCTGGATGTAATTCTTCATACCATGAGGTCGGGTCGCCCCAGGGGATCTTTACAGCTACTGTTACAAGCACAGCCACAAAAAATGCGGAAGAGTGCTAGAAAACCAAACTCGATCCCAAAAGGATACATCACATGGTAACAAGATGAGATTTGCGGAAACGCCGGCCCATACTAAGGCAACATTAGGTAGGGATCATGTGAAAATGGTCCTTGACCATGCATCTAAAACTGTTACCGACTTTGGGAGCCAGCTCTCCCAGACCTGTATTATAGACTTTTTTAAGCAATCAGATAAAGGTCAACATGAGGATAGGGTGTGTATTTCCACATCTGCCCTTTTAAATATATGACCACTGATAGTTCAGGCTTTATGTGATGATGCACTACTTCAAGGTGAGGAAACAAGAGATTGCTTGCAATAGTCTGCCAATATTACTACTACATGTTTAAAAGCTACTGCTGTAAAAAATATTCCCTCAAGCTTTGGCCCTTGATGTCATACGTAAGGTTCTGGACAATAGACCCGTACCTGCGGCAGTCCCTACAGATTTCATTGTGGACCTTCTATCCATAGCCATGATAAAAAATTTCTTTCTATTTCAAGGTAACTTTTATCTCCAGACAAAGGGGGTAGCCATGGGGGCTTTGCTCCGGATTTGGCTATTATCTTCATGGACGAATTCAAATGTTCCCTCATCCAGAACCCGAAAAACCTGCATCGTGCAAAAATAACAGAATGGAGCAGGTACATCGATTATGTCCTTGTGATATGGACGGGAACAGCTGCGGAATTACAAGCATTCCATGAGTGGCTTAATAAACAGAGCAAGGATATTCAGTTCACGATGCATTCTGACAGTCATCGGGTCGGTTTCCTAGACATTATGATCTACCACAAGGATGCAAAATTACACACCACCCTATACCACAAACCTGCAGAATGCAACTCGTTATTGCGCTACAGCAGCCACCACCCCCATAGCCTAAGGGACAACTTACCGGCGGGCCAATTCTTTAGGATCCGCCGTAAATGTTCAAAGAAAAGTGACTACATGTTGGAAGCAGATATCCTGAGCCAACGTCTTTTAGAGAGAGGCTACCCACGTCGTCTGGTCAAAAGAGCCTCCAAGAGAGCTTGGTACAGTCCACGGGAATCACTACTCATGACCAAGGATAAGAGTGATCGAGTGCTGAACAGAATGGTATGCATGACTACATTTAATACACAAAGTCATGTTATCAAGAAAATCATTAACAAAAACTGGTCCATAATCTCAGATGACATTGCTCAACCTCATCCACCGATGCATGCTTTCAAGAGAGTGAAATGTGTTAAAGACCATGTAGTATGCTCCTATCTAGACAAGCCAACACAACCATCTATACAAACACTCTGGAACCTCCCTACCCATAGGGGGCATTACAGATGTGGGAACCGTAAGGCATGCGGATTGACCATCCAAACTAAGAAATTCATTTTCAAACACCATCAGATAGAATTACAAGCATTTACCAACTGCAACACTAATAATGTAATTTATGGCATCGTCTGCCCATGCGGCTCCATTTATATTGGTCAAACACAACAAAAAATCAAAGCAAGAATACTACAATATTGTAGTAGAATAAGGTGTGACACACAAGGTGCGCCATTAGTGGAGCATTACAAAAGTGCAGGACACACGGCTGAGGACCTCCGATGGGTTGTCCTTGAAAAACCCACCCTGGGGCCCCAGGGTGGGAATATTGTATCCATTCTAAATGTGCGCGAGGCAAAATGAATGACCCGTTTTGATTCCATACACAATGGCCTAAATGAACTTGATTCTAGCTATGCACAATTGGCTTGCCTAACAATAGAGTAATTATGCCACACTTACATGTCAACCTCTGGGTGGTATTTTATGCTCTGAGTTCTAGATGATACATTGGATGCCCTGATGTTTACGATGTTACTCTAGATATACCTAAATGTTTGTTAGTGATATAACAGTGACATTATATTCTAGAACTATCCAAAGCCTGTATTGTATGCTATCTTGTTTAATACTCGTACAAGAACTGTGTATTCTGTTTTCATCGGCTGTTGCTTTTGAACTTTGCTAAGTCAATGTTATGATGATGCAAGCCACAATTTATTGACTACTGGTGTTACGGCCAGCCGTAGAGTATACCCTACGTTTAGAATATTAACATCGAACCAAGTACTATGAGTGTTTTTTATTATAGACAGACACCAACTCGTGTGCATTCAATCTGTTTTTCACCTAGTCCCGTTTTCCAAACCTACATCGTATATTGAGATCAGATAGATATATGTATTTTTTTATTCCTAGAATACCGAGTCCAACAACATAGTTTATTTTAGACACACTACATTCACTTTCAAACTGAATTTTTACGAGATCCGGTCTTCGGTCAAGATTTGAGTCTATTTTCACTTTTTATCATATTGGCGATGATGCGCTGGATTAAGCATTTAGCGTCTGCTACTACTAAACGCCATAGGAAGACCACTTGACGGTGGTATTTAAAGATCCCGCATCAGACGGAACTTTTCCCAGGAACATTTAGAGATGGCCACATCAGCGAGTAGCGGTAAGAAGGATTTGGGCTCCCCCATGTGGGTTTGCTGATGGTTTGTAATTTACTTAGTCTGTAAGCGCTTACAAGTTCAGTTTTAAATTACAAGGGTTCTCTTATCTGTTATCCCACGCAGACTTGAGCACCGCTTGATTACTTTGTTGCATTGAGCACCGAAGATCAGTGAGTTCCTTAATTGTTTTGAATACTTTGCAAAGTGGTCTTTTCCATCCTGTTTGGCCATAGATGACACCCATTGTTCTCTGTGTATTTATTTCACAGCGACACTACATTGAACTTATCTCCACACGATCTAGAGCAGGTAATTTTGATACCACATGACCTTGTCATTCACAATTTGCTTATTGACTTAGTTCATTTAGTGATTCTTCTACTTGTTTGTTTGTTTGTCCTCCTCCACCATTCTTTCAGATACTTGAGACTGAATTCTATTGAGCAGCTTTGTGGCTTACAAGGAAACGAACATTGGTTATGATTTACGCTTAGAAGGGACACGCTGCTTGTTCTGCATTATTGAGTAAGTAATAGTACTCCGACCTTTTCAATAAATCAGAATTGTATGCCTAGGAGCGACAGATGCGCTCTAATTGCACTTTATATATTTCCCTAGGGGCTGCTGTCGCACTCTACACCTAGGAGCTACTTGGCCCTATATCTACTTTGTGCCCTCATTGAAGGATTTTGGTAAATACCCAACAACACGTCAGGTTCGTCTGTGAAATAATACTGTTGGTTCCACAGTACCGATTTTGTTTTTATACTTCCTACACTAGGTGCCTTCCTCCCCACCACTGTCCTGATGAAGACCCCTGTGTAAGGTGTTAATCAACCTACGTTGAGATTTCGGGGTCGAAACGCTGACATTTCTCTTGCTTGCAGTTAGCCCTCGAAACAACAGAGACTGTATTTATTGTGTTTCATTATTGGGGCATAGTGATTTTTAACGTGTATGCAAATTCATGAAGCATTGGCTTGTTACTATAAGCCCAATTTTGTTTGTAAAATGGCTTATGATTTCACCCTTTTTCCCATGCTTTTCCCAAGACCACCATCCTCACTTCAAATTCACTCACCCATCCCCCTATGTCTCTGTCCTGCTGGCACTTTTTGTATATATGAAATTATTCATTTTATAAACGCAAAATAATAATTTTCATGTGGCAATGTGATTAAATAACATTTGCTTCTGACAAAATCATTGTTGCAGATTATCCTTTAATCATATGATTCTAATCTACAAAACTTAGTTTGTCCTTAATTACTGGGGCCACTATATATTGTAAAAAATATTCCATCTGAAGAGGGCATTCTCATGTAACAGTTGCTAAAGACCAAGTCAATCTCGATCCTGCCCACGAAGTTTGTCAATTAAACAAGTTAGCATCTCAAAATATGCTGCCGGCTCAAAAGATCCATCGCTTACAGGTGGGAGATAAAGCTGGGGTTTTTGACCAACCGTTACCAGGATCCAAGAGAATGTTATGTCTCTGTTATTTGTCTGGGTGCAATTAATTGAATCATAGCTTTCCTAAATCTCCTATAACTATATCTTAGAATGAGAGAGTCTGCGAGAGCCTAGGAGAATCTATAAATGAGTCACCAACCTCAAAATTTTTTATAAATCCATTTAGTCCCAGAATATGTGATTGTGAACAATTTTCTGATTCACAATCAACTCCAATCCCTCAAAAGATCAAACTTAGAAGCTCTGACCAGGGGCTAAATAAGTCTGATCAAGTAGATAACTGAAATCTGCAGTTCTTTCATTTTTGGATAAATATAATGTACCCATTTTTGCAGAAGAGTGTCCCAAACACCAAAGTTCAGAAAATAACAGTGTGGCAAAATGTGTTGGGTACGATGTATGCAATAACAACAGAGTTATATTTTCATTCTAACAAGCTTGATGTACAGGTGGAACTATTAAATACTCTAGCAGTTTATGTGGCAGGTATACATACAAAACTATACAACCTAACTAACTTGGTGGTAGGAGCCCAGTCTGATGTCAATAATCAACTGATCTAATGTACGTGCTCACATATTTTTGATAATGTGTCTGAACTCCCGACTTTAGTAGGGTCTCTTATTGAAGAAGTTAAGAAACTAGCCGTGCAACCAAACTCATAATTACCTCTAATTCCTCATATTAGTCTAGGGTTAGGAGTAACTAGTCTGAGTACAAAGCCCCAATATGCTCAGCGAGATGTTCCTGTTTATATAACTAGGGCTTTAGCCGCGGAAGTTGGGAAGCCAGAAGTCAGTTTGGGCCTCAATACTGTAACAGATCAAAGCCCTATTTTACAAGGAAACACCAATATAGAGAGAAGTCAAGTTACGCAGTCCACAGTCTTAGTTGATAGTATTAGTGGGGATCCCCAGCTAACAAAAAGGGCTGGGAAAAGGCTGTGGAAGGCTCAGAACAAATCCTAGAAAACTATGGTCTCACTGGCCAAACCCAGGGACTTCAAGAGAGTGAGCAGAGTCACGGAAACATAAATAGAGAAATAATCTGTTATTTGCACACAAAGACTGAATCAATAGTAAACAATGAGGCTGCGCTCTTGTCTCAAGATCACGCAATTCAGATCATGTACGGGGCCTGGCGAGCTGATGGGGATAGGTCCAGTGTCATCCAGAGATCACCATCTTCTGGAGGACATCAAATCAACCATTTAGCTAATTATAGCAAACAAGGCCCAACAATATCTATAAGAGTCATGCCAGAAAACAATACTTCAAATATTGCAAAAATAGTTTTTCACCCTTCATACAAATCTAGGGGCCTTCATGATAGTCTTAATTGGAGCTCAATCTTAAAACGTATCTCAACCATCCCTGAGCTATCATTCATTAAATCTACTGATCTCCTTTCTGTACAGTTTAAACAAATGCACTTTAGTTCATCTTGTGAGTCCACTATAACAACTTGGGCTACCAATGAAATAGTAAATAAAATCTTAGACTCAAGTTCTTATTTTATGGAGTGGGACATCAAGGTTAAGAATTGTACCCCTAGAAAATATCCTTCCATTTTGGAGGCATTAGACCCAAATTTGGAACAACCAAGAAATAAGGTTGAAAGTAAAAAGTCAATCCCAGGTGTGACTGGCCCATTGAACAAATCACTTTGCAATACAGGTCTGCTAATTACTAATACACTGAAAGGAGTGTGTACCTGTGAATTGTTACCCAAAAATAAAACACCATTTGAAGATTGTACATGGTTTCCAACAAACCTTGCAAATGAGCCAATAGCCTGCTGCAAGTGGTAAAGATATAAAACTGAGAATATGTTCTTGGAATGTGCATTGGCTGGCCCATTTGCTGGCCGATCCTGATACTCTCCTATTTTGAAATATCTTTGAAATGTTAATGTTCTAAGAAACATGGAGAGAACAAGTAACTCCATTGCTTGGGTTCAATGAATTCAATCTACCCGCTGTATGCACTAATAAATTAGGTTGTGCAAAGGGCGTACTTTCATGTTATATTGCCACTGAACTAAACCTAACAGTAGAAGTAGTTGACTTGCAGTTGGAATGGTTACAACACGTTCTATTACACAACAACTGCATAAGATGATAATATTTGATGTTTATTTAAGTGTGAGGAAAAATAAGGTGACCCAGTTGTATATCTTACTGGATATCATAAGCTCATTAGCAATTCGGCATCTAGATGTTGGTTTAATCATTTCTGATGACTTCAACTTACATCTGGTCGCTTTTAACTCCTTAGATAGAAAGGGTAATGGCATCACTAATGTGTGCTGTGAAAACCTGCA
Organism: Lissotriton helveticus; assembly: GCF_964261635.1. Taxonomy (NCBI): domain Eukaryota; kingdom Metazoa; phylum Chordata; class Amphibia; order Caudata; family Salamandridae; genus Lissotriton; species Lissotriton helveticus. The sequence continues at coordinate 264,033,324 of NC_136069.1, forward strand.
CCAGCTTGGGCTAATCTTGTTAAAAGAAAATTCCTTGCGCAAATCAAGGTCAGTTCAAGCATGGCTCAATATAATCGAGTACACCTTTATTGCAGAAAAACTGGGCTCAAAAATTGTTGAATATAAATTGACTCCTCGAAAGTGACCATAACTCTTAGATATTAATGCTACAACTGCCAATAAGCTGTAACCGAACATCTAAAGAACTTCTCAATATGGTTCATTCTTCATATAACTTGAAAAGACTGATACGGCATTTGGATAAACAAGCGAAAATAATAAAGTTTGCCAAAGCCATAATAAAGGATAGTGACTAGTCCCAGGTGAGAGTAGGTTCGCTGCTAGAAAAATGGAATTATATTATCTCATCCTTGGTGGGAAAATGTCCTGCATGAATTAAAAGAAGAACAAATCCATCATTAACCACCCTTAATAAATGGTATTCATTTCAATTACTTAAATTTAAACGGTCCCTCAATAAAGCTATACAGGAAGTTTCTTCCCATTGATACAGGCAATCTTATTATGCACTTAAGGATACAATGAGAGTTCTAAGAAGATTATATAGACAAGAAATTTGGTTGGCTAGATCACGTTATCAATCAGGGCTAAGGCATAGATTACTAAATGCCTCTAAACTAAATAATGTAAAATATTTTGGGGGTTCATTAATGACCTCGAAAGGGGAGGCAAAAGTGCTTACAGTATCAATATTATGGAGGACGAATAGGTAGAGTGTATCACCAACTTTTTATGATGTGTGCGATGTAGATGTGAATAGGCTAGACTTGTGCTATAATTAGGATAAAAATTATAGAGAAAATTACCGGCTCCAAGCCGGTGAATGACCCGGATTCCACAAACATCACTTTGAAATCTAGCGAGTTATACATAGAGCAAGGGAGCAGCCCTAATTAGGAGAATGACTTCGATTTTGTAAGCACTACTGACATAGCCATTCTCCTATGCCACCTTCAATCAATAGGGCTCCTGGCCAAAATGGGCTTTCCAATGACATATTCTGTGCCAATATTGATATCTGGGCTGAAGTGTTGACTCCAGTGTTCAATGAGGTATTGGCCCCTGTACCCTGGCAAGGTAGCATCATGCTGCCCATTTTCAAAAGTGGCCCAGTTGACTACCCAGACAAATATTGGCTAATTGCCCTAAATGATGTAGACGCTAAGGTCTTTGCCTCCAGTCTATTGATCGATTTGGAAAACTAGTCAGCACAGCATGGTATAACCCCAATTAACCAAACAGGTTTTCGTAAGGGCCAATCTACCATTTTCAATCTGTTGGCCCTTACTTTACTGGCGGAACATGCAGTTTTAAAAAAGCAAAACCTATATATCTCTTTTTTAGACCTAAATGCTGCTTTTGATTCAGTTCCTCGAGCTGTAACATGGAAAAAAACTGTAGTTTGGGCTATTCTACAAAAATTGCTTGGTGCTATAATACTCCTCTATACCAACACTTGGGTTCAGGCCAAGTTAGGTGACGGTGGTACTCTATCTCAAAAAATGAAAACCAGAAGGGTATTAAGCAAGGCTGTGTCCTTGCACCTTGCCTTTTTATTCTATTTTTATCAGATCTACTACAGCACCTGGAGCCTGTTAGCGCCCATCCTCCGAAAATTGGTGAGGTGCATCTTAGTTATTTACAATATGCAGACAATACCATTTTGCTGAGCCAAACCCCAATAGGCCTACAAAGATTAATTAATGTATTTGATGATTATATCCTTGTGAATGGCCTGAAATTGAATGTTAAAAAAACTAAAATCATGAAAATCGGGCAGGGAAGATGTCAGACTGATTCATGGAGAGCTAGAAGAGGGCCAAGTAGTAAAGACATACTAATATCTGAGTCATTTTAAAGACCTAAGGGCGAAAACTGCAACCCCAATTTATGCTTTTAAATGCTTACATAAATCATTGAGATGCTAATCATACGAACGTCTCCTCAAAGTTATGAGAGCAAAGTTACAGCCAACTACTACATATCGCTCGCCTTTTACCGGGGAAAAGATGTGAAACTATTGGACCTTTTAGTAATTAAGGCCTATAAATAAATCTTTGGGATCCCTAGCTCAATAGGCCAAGCTGAAATTGAATTGAAGTTTCGTCTCTAAAGACAGTCCATGGTTTCGCAAGGGTCATCTCTGAAATGTATGTACTCTTTGTTTTCATCTAACCCTGATTCTTTAGCTAACATCTGTTGGCATGAAATAATTAGTTCTGCCTATACAGATACCTGGCAATCTTACATTTTAATATGCCCCCGGAGGTTTGATCTGCAGATAGGGCTCTCTGGACTGACAATGTCCAGTTTTAAACAAATCCTAAAAAATCAAACCAAAACCAAGTAATTTAATGTGGTTAAAATAGCTTTCGTGGCAAAAACCCATGCATGGTTTGTGATTAATTCACATCAGTCTCTGCGAATCCAGCCTTATCTGAATGCCCATTTTTTGGCCCAAATGAAAGAAACATTCTTAAAAATAAGATTGGGCATAAATTCAACCAAATAGTGTACACCGACTTGGATTCAACAATGGGCAAGTACTAAATGTAGACTGTGTGGGTGGCCACATGAAACCTTATTGCATTTGCAATTTGTATTTGTGTGTCCTAAATTGCTTAAAATACTCTATTCCTTAAGGCTGGGTAAAGATCAGCCCATCAGGTCCTTTTTTTATGTCCATTGTTAGGTCGATTTTTAATTTCTTTTGCTAATGCTGAAAAATTATTGGTAGCTGCAACCTAAGGTTGTCTTAATGAATTAGAAATTTTAGTGGTTGTTATTAGGTTGCTGACACCTTGAATGATCTTGCGTCTAAGCTCTATGGTAATTAGGCCCTAAATAATATATGAAAACACTGATGCACTTTCATTGCTCGTTTGCACAATGAAATTCATTGCTTAAAATTCCAGCCCTTAGGCAATTTCAAATAACAGGCTTCAAAGCATACAGAGACACCTTCTTGCTCATTTGCACAATGGTCCATAATGTTACAGTTTTACAATGTAATATAATGTCTATAGTTTTTATTGTATATTCCTGGGAATGTAACCATAATATGTTATCAGTTTTATGATTACAGTGCGTTCATGATAAAAGATGTTTATATGTGGTATAAATGTTCTAGTACGGCATGTAACCATGGAGACGTTTTTTTGTACAGATGCACATTGTTTAAAGAAACTGGGAATTGTGTTTTTTAATTCAAGTTTTTAATATTTTAATTGCAATTATTTTTGTTAATCAAGCAATAAATAATTATTTAATAACAGTCGGTACTACAATATCAAAGAATGTATCCATTGCAGCCCAAAACTTCCTTGGAATCTTGATAAACTGTTCTACCTGTGAGTACCACTGTGGTAGTTTGTCTCCCAGTTTTGGAAAATTGTTTGTAAATGATGCGAGATCACCTCTGCTCCATGGCACATGCACATGCATCCATCCTGCTATTTCCCTTAAAGGATAGACTGTGGTGTCTCTCTCATTGCCCTCATCTTTCTTCCCTGTTGCTTCAGCTTCCCTCTTTTTCTGTTCGTGTTACTTTCACCATTTAATTTCCAATTTCCCAATTTCACCACATCTACGAATGCATTTCACTAGTTCCATAATATGCAGCTGAATTCTTGTTGTATGCATATTTTCATTTGCCATATCATACAACAGCACCCTGTAACTTTTCTGCAAATGTACATTCTTAGAAAGATAAATCTCCAATTTCTGAGCTAATTCTGTCAAATTATCATGTATCATTCTTGTCTAGTAATTTCTTCACACATGTAAATTAATTCCTTCTTCTGCTATTGTTCTAAGTATTCTAACTCCAAACACCCTCTAATTATCTCTTCCAATTCTACTTTTAATTTGGAAATGTCCAAAGGTCTTTGCTTCTTTGAATCTAAATTTTCATGCCACTCTACACCTTCTGCCTTTGTACTCTCTGCTGCTTCCTCTAACCAAGTTGGAAGACCTTCCTCCTCAGTAGAGTTTAGCTCTCCAGGGGTTATAGGAACTGTAAAAACCCAGCATCCCTCCATCTATAGGTGCTTGCATAGCTTGCAGTGGTTTCCACACAACAATCTGCAAATTCTGTGAAGTTTGGCACAACCCCCATTACAAGCGGACCTCCTGCTGCTCTTTAAACATCTAGCATCACATTTACTTTTAGTGGGGCATTAGGAACTGGCCTAGGTAAAGTCTGTAGATTTACTGGTGGAACTGGCACTGCATCATGCACTACAGGTTGACTGCTACAGTTGGTCGAGCCACAACTGGTGGAAAGTTTTGAAGTATCTCCATAGGTCTCTATCTATTCTGTGCTCATTTTGTCAGGTACAGAAGACACTGTACTACATTTACACCACTCAATTCACCTTGTTCAATAGAAGCTGCATAAGGTGGCAGTCTTGTAGTCAACATTGCTTCTAAAATGTCATCCCCTGAATCACTTTCTGTCTGTTCTTCTATCTCTGTCTTTTCTTCACCCTTCTCTTTTGATTTCTTCTCATTTTCCTTCGCTGAGATTTCTGTTGTAATGACTGGATACAATCTAGTTCCCTCAAATATTGCTTTCCTCCCTTTGCGCTGTCCTTCATCTTATAAAGCATCCATATAATTACGCACTGCTCTCATTGTGCTTCTGTGAAATTTCTCTTTCTCTTCCTTAAATTTAAAGCTTCATCTTGTGCAGGTCTAGAAGGTGGCTTCATCTCAAATATCTTCCCTTTCAACTTGTTAAGAATTCTAATTTAAAAAGTTCTGTACCTTGAAAAACTCATTGGACTGTCTTTCTCTTTGATCCTGCACTATTGGCGAAACCAAAAACATGTGTAACCCATGTTCAGTTTTCATAGTGTTTGCAAACCTACCCTCAGGAGGTGCCGCTTCTCCTTTCTGTATTGGAATAGTAACATTCCACTGTACCCCTTTTACTAAACTCTTAATTTATTTAAAACATTCCATGATCGCTAGAAATTAGAAAACAAAAACAAGTTCGATTCAATGTTTTGATTTTGTTCCGGATATGTCAGATTATTTTCAACAATTCTGATCAGCTTTAATTTGCCAACGTTTAGTCCACAAATCTCAATGTGATGTGCATTCCACTTCTGACCAGTCTGAGCGCAGCACCTTTACATCACCAACCAATCCCAGCACAAAAGCACCCAAACCAACCAATCACAGCGTAAACCCTATGTCTAATGTTTTCACTCCTTAAAGCAGTTCACCTTCAAATTTTCAGGTCAGAATCAAAACAAGTTTCTTCTTAGGACCAATTTTCATTGTTATAAGATAAAAATAGAATTTATGTTGTTAAACATAGTGTACCAGAACAGGCTACAGTGACCATTGATAGTGCAGAAAGAGTTCACATATACTCTCTAGTACAAGTAAACCTTTTTACTTACAAGAATGGCCATAACTATAACTTCTTCAACAAGGTGACAGATCTTTGCCACCGTCTATAAATGGAAGCTAAATAAAATCTAATCAATCAACATAATTTACAGTTTAAGTTCAATCAATGATGAGAGTTTCAAGTACGTTTTCAAAAGTTTTATTTGATTTAAGAGATTAGTCGTTTCTTTTTATTTGTTTTTTATAGTCAATTAGTAAATCAGATACTCCAATTACAGAAATAATCAAGTAAATAATGGTTAGAGTCATCAATAATGCAAACATGACAAACATGTTCCATAATTTTAGCGAATAAGGCTTTTTAAACTGTGTTTACCTGTACCTGTGTTCACCTATGCAATCTGACTGCTAGCCGCCTCGGTCCCCGCAGCTCAGCTGTTTGAGTGGAAGGCGTGTTAGAAGCAGACTGCCCCCGGCCTGCACTTCCGGCCTAAGGGGGCGGAGCCGCGTCTACGCTCGGATCCCTATTTAGATCGCTGCAACAGTGGGCGCTGGAGGGACTGTGGTGAGTAAGTTGCCTGACCTCACGTGCGGTCATAATTAATTTGGGTGAAGCTTGACCCTGGAAAAGCACGACCTGGAACTGCTTTTAAAGTTTAATTTTAGCGAATAAGGCTTTTTAAACTGTGTTTACCTCTACCTGTGTTCACCTATGCACTCTGACTGCTAGCCGCCTCGGTCCCCGCAGCTCAGTTTGAGTGGAGGGCGTGTTAGCAGCAGACTGAACCCGGCCTGCACTTCCGGCCTAAGGGGGTGGAGCCGCATCTACGCTCGGATCCCTATTTAGATCGATGGACCAGTGGGCGTGCAGCGGACGCGCGCAGCGGGCGCACCGAAGGCGCACCAAAGGTGCGCCAAAGGTAAGCCCGTCTGTGCTCGTCCGCGCACGACCGGGCCCAGGGGCTAGGTCTCCGGGTCCACGACTCGATTCTTAAGCTTATACCATCAGTAGGGATACTTTGAGGAAATTAAAGGCAGTAAATATCCAACAAAACTACCTTCATGTGCCCTCCCAAAACCCCTCTGAACATAACACCAGATTAGCTGTTAAAACTCAGTCTGAACTGAAAGTAACAAGCCTGAATACACGATCTTTACAAAAGCACCACCTAGAAATCTTCTCCCTCCTCCAAGATGACGATGGAGATATATTGGCGCTTACAGAAACCTGGTTAGGAAATAGTTCAATACCAGATATCATTGCTTCCCTTCCAAAGGAATATGACGCCATGTGGCACAATCGTAGTGATAACATTAGAGGGGGGGGCGTGGCAATTCTGTTTAAGAAACAACTGATGGTCACGAAATTAATAGCAGAGACCGCTGATTCAGCAGACATACTTGGGGTAAAAATCACCTTTAATAATTCATGCCTCGCCCTCCTGACGGTATATCGCCCCCCTAATTCAACCCCGCAGTTCAATGATCTGTTCACGACCATTATCTCTGATATTAGTACACGCTATCAGAGAGTACTAGTAGTGGGTGATTTTAACCTACATTGGGACAAAAAACCTAAAGACTCTGCAGCTTTACAGCTGGAGACTCTCATGACCACACTAGGCCTCCAACAACTAGTAGATGTCCCCACGCATAACAAAGGTCACACCTTGGACCTAGTTTGGACCACCCACTTGGAGGTTACTCTCACAGATATTTTACCATGCCTATGGTCAGATCATTCCTTAATAAGTTGCTGTATTCCAATAGAAGGCCTTCCGACCCACTCACCTCAAATATGAAAAATGGTACGTCAGTGGAAAAAAATTGACCCAGTAACGTTAACAGACCTTCTCCTCACTTCTATCCCCCCTGCTAGCAAACAAGGGAACCTAGATCAAGACTGTGAAAACCTCATGAAAAATCAATGTTCGGTCATTGACCAGCTAGCCCCGGAGCAGAAACAGAAAATTAAAGAAGAAGCTAAAGGGGCCCCATGGTTTAACCCCTCACTGTGAGAATCTAAAAGGAAGCTCCGTTATACGGAAAGACGGTGGCGTAAAACCAACGACCCCGCAGATCGAGACAAATATAAGTCATCGCTTAACTCCTATAAAAAATGCATTCTGTCAACTAAAGCTGAATACTATGAAGCTAGAATAAACAATGTGGGAAATAAACAGAAAGAAACCTTTAGAATCCTGACTGAGCTCAGTAAAAAAAACAGACAGCATACCAGTAGAAGATCCTTTTGACTGTAATAGTTTTGAATTTTTCTTTCTTGAAAAAGTTAGGCTCATTCTTTCAGATATCAATAGCACCCCTATTAGTTATCCATTACCGCTTCGCCCTCAAACCTCCCCTTTAGATCACACTCTCTCCAGTTTCCCACAACTGGATATAGCTTCCCTCAGGCAGCTTATGAACCGAATTAACACAGGTTCCCCATCAGATCCATGCCCTCCTAGAATCTTCTGAATGGCTCTCCCAGGTTTAGAGGGACACATCATCTCCTTGCTTAACAACTCCCTTGATACTGGATATCTGCCATCCAGCTTTAAAGAGGCACGAGTTAAGCCCCTATTAAAAAAGCCAGGGGCAGATGTAACCAACCTAAAAAATGATAGGCCGATATCACAGTTACTATTCTTGGCTAAAATCCTAGCACAGCACATACTGAAAACACTCTTGTCGTTCCTGGAGGTTCACCACCTCCTCCAGAGATGCCAAGCTGGGTTTCGAGCACATCATAGCAGTGAGCTGGTGATGCTCTCAGTGCTTGATGAGCTTAGAGTTATGGCTGACAATAAAAGACCTTGTGCCCTGATATTATTAGATCTATCAGCAGCATTTGATACTGTCAGCCATACTCTTCTACTGGGCAGATTAACCGCCTTAGGTATTCAAGATCAATCCTACCAATGGCTTGAATCTTTTCTTACTGGCAGGTCACAAAGGATCCAATTGGGTGATGTAACATACGACCTGGGTTCACTCGAGTGTGGAGTCCCTCAGGGATCTGCACTATCCCCACTCCTTTTTAAATGTTTATTTGCAACCCTTAATAACAACTCTTGTAAATATGGGCTGCAAAATGTTTAATTACGCAGATGATACCCAGTTGTTGCTCAGTATTGACAACACGGGACCTGCGCAGATTCAAGCCCAAAACATTCTTAGTTTTACTGTGAGTTGGATGACTGCCAACTCACTAAAAATTAACCCGGACAAAACAGAGGTCCTGGTCATTCCTCCCACAGAATCGCCGTGGAGTGACCTCTTCTGGCCCCAGGACCTAGGTCCTACCCCTAGACCATGCCCAACCGTAAAAAGCCTTGGTATAAAAATCGATCACGAACTCTCAATGGCCAGCCAAATTTCATCAGTGGTGGGTACGTGCACGGGACTAATTAGACAGCTCAGGAAATTGGTCCCCCTTCTTTCTTCTTCCACACTCCGCACGATAGTTTCAGCGATCATAATCTCGAGGCTGGACTATGGGAATGCCCTTTACTTGGGTCTCCCCCAGACACTGGCAAGTAGATTACAAGTAGTCCTAAATGATGCCGCGAGATTGATTTTCAGGTTACCGAGACGGGCCCATGCCATGCCACTGCCATACAAATTGCACTGGCTCCCTGTGAAACACAGAGTGAAATTTAAGAGCCTCTGCATAGCCCATAAAGCTATACACGGCTTGGCTCCTGTCTACATAAAAGAACGCCTTGAGAGTTATACTCCTGGACGCTCATTAAGATCTTCTGAGGCACAACTGTTGTCATACCCCCGGTACAAACTCTCTTCAAAAGGCGGGAGAGCTTTTTCAGTGCTGGTTCCGCAGCTCTGGAATAAGCTACCTGAGCATCTTCGCAAAGAATCCAACTTGCTCCATTTTTGGAAATCACTGAAAACTCTCCTGTTTAAAGAAGCATTAAGCGTAGATTAACTCATGATGATCTGCACTTTCTCCATTTACTCAGTTAGTTGTTCCTCTCCCCTGGTTCCAAGTGCTAAGAGACCTGTCGGTGATTTGGCGCTATATAAATCGAATCTAACATAACATAACATAACATAAAGGAATTAATCCCTATTCTATCTAAAAGGAACCTACCCTAATATAACCCATAAAGAGCCCTGGAAAAGAGCAAAATCAAAGGAGCATTAAAAATCGAATTCAGTATTAAGTAATCAAACTCCCCATAAAGAGTAGTTCATGGAGCTCAGCAGAGTCTCATCTCTCTAACAGTATTAAGATACAGCTGCAGAAATATTTCTCAATCAGGAAAATAGGGAAATACATGCAACAGTAGCTACACCCATCATGGGGTTACCATACAGTGTCAGGCAACAGCAATCACTATCAGCAGTAGCTGGCTGCAAATAGCTCTGGATGCAAGGACGAATGAAGTGAACCAGCACTCACAAAAAATAAGGAAAATAATGGGCGCTCTCTAACTAGAAACATGCACTAATGTAAAAGGCATGAGGGCATGCTAACAACAAAGTTGCAGATCTGATCACTTCCCCTAAATGAGAAGATATTTTTAATGGTGAGCTGCTACGTTCTTCATTTCCCATGGCAAACACATGGTGTTCACGATCCACTATCAATTTGTATCCAACCATAATAAACATTTGTATAACTGAGAACGTCTAACCTTGATTCTTAGGAAAACTGAGAACGTCTAACCTTGATTCTTAGGAAAGACTATTGCGCTGTCTGTTCTATCACGTATTCAATGTTTCACTGAGGAACAATGAACTACAATAAGGGCAGAAACATTTGCTTGCCGATCTTTAGTTAAATAATGGCATTCACATTTCCTATAAGCAGATGCTTATTGTTTAATTCATAATTCACAATTCAATATTATATGAACATGTGATAAAGTAGGAGGTTCAGCTTAGTTCATCGAGAATATGTAGTTTAAGAAAGGAATACATTTTATAAGCTCAGCACATTCCAGCATGTATTTAATAACTTGTTGAAGCCATCAAACTGACTGTAAGAAATCAGTCTATTATTGATGGACTTCTAGCTATGGACACTCGTTCTTTCCCTCCTCAAGGCTCTACAATCCAGTTCAAACCATCACTAGACTTTGCCTATGCCAACGGTTGTCCACAAACACAGAGCTAAATGTCTCTGTGAATTGTTTGGGAAATCTGAGAGCACAGATTTTAGTATCAACATGGTCTGGATGATTTCAACTAGTTCACTTTTAGTATTCACCCAAACGGACCCCTGTGTAGACGATGATATTATTGGCCCTGAACAACAATCTCCCTCCTGGCCAATATAGCAGTGCCGCTAATGAGGGTAGCACTCTCTGGCCACTGAAATACATTTATTGACTGTGCACTAATTTTGACAACTTCAGAAGATCGAGAAACATTAGCAGCCCATTACTTTTCTAACAAGCACCTGGTGCTAAGCTGCTCTTCTTTGCAACCGGAGGCCCTCTCGTCTACTTCTCAGAACAAGGATAGAGTGTCATGCAAAATCCATTTTGTAATTATCGGGCACATGCATCAACGATAATTGCATTCGCAAACGGTGCGAATCGCAATTTTCGGCCGTTTGCGAATGCAATTATCAAGATTGCAATGCATCATGTATTTCGCAATTTTAGGAATCGCAATCATGTTGAGATTTCTAAAATTGCGAATGCATTTCAGAAATCGCAATTTCAGATTTCTGAAATGCAATCCATGAACATTTTTAAATTACGAATTTTCAATTTGAAAGGGGTAAATTAGCATAAGGTTGAACCTCGTGCTAATTTACCGAAAAGCTTCAAACATGCAAAAAAAAGCATTTTTGAAAGTTGCAGTTTACACACACACATGTCCTTGGGACATGTGTGTGTGAAAATTGCAGTTAAGTTTAATTTCAGGGGTGCAGGGAGGGGTTCTTTGGACCCCCCCTGCACCCTTGAAATTGCATATTCAATTTGCGATTCGCAAATTGAAAATCGCAAATTGTAAATGCCTTCCCATTGATTCCTATGGGCCTCTTAGAGGCCCATAGGAATCAATGGGAAGGGTTTTCCTTAATTGCGATTCGCAAATTGTGAATCGCAATTAAGGAAAAATACCGAATCTCTAAAAAAAATGCGAATTAATCATGCATTGCCGTTTGCGAATCCTTAATTGCGATTCCTTAATTTTCGCAATTAAGGATTCGCAAACGGCAACATTGATGCATGTGGCCGTATGAAACATGGTTGCCTGAATCTTGTTTTAGATGTGGCTATTCTAGCTTCTATTGTCCCGCTTTGATCCATACGAAAGAGCGTCCTGTTGGGCATTTATTAATTTGGGTAAAAAACTTGTTGGGTTGCAAAACCACCGTACTTGCTGGAACTACAAATGAGTTACTAAACTGGGTAAAGATAGCGCCTGTTTCTACCTTGTTAATGTTTGTAACAGACCCCAGGGCAAGGATAAGGATTCCTTGACACTAACCCTTTTGGAAAAATCAGCTAATCTCCTTGCCTTGCAAAGTCCGCACATTAGTGGCAGGTAATTTTAATATTACAATGGAACCATTGGATAGTTACAGTTCTTCCATATCCGACGAGGATTCCAGCTCTGCAACTACTGGACTTCACATTGAGAAGTGGGCAAAGAGTTTGCAATGGGAGCTCGTCGTCAGACGAAGAAGGTGCAATGACCTTTAGACGTGCACATAGCAAAAATAGAATAGATTACATATTTCTTTCCCTGCACCTTTAGGCTCAGATTGGTGATATTACAGTAGTGGAAGGAGCAGATCGTGACCACAATTCCAGTGATGGAACTCACAGGGCTATTTAAATCCCACGTAGAAGTGATCAAGCCTAGTATATTAGGGAACGCAGTCCTAACTAACAACAAAAATGTCTTAAAATGGGAGTGTATCCAGGTCCATCCTGAAGTACTAGAGCAGATATGCTCTAACGTGGGTATTAATATGGAGAAAATGAACAGACTGCTTGAGGAAGGTGTAGAACCTAGCCAAATTAGAAACGTTCACAAGGATTTATTTGCATCCATAAGGGATTTGACTACCATAGAATCTAGTAAAGAAACTAGGAACCCAAATAAACAGCACCATTTGTACAATGATGAATGTAGGAAAGCAAAAACGTTACTCCTAGGATGCATAAAAGTATGAGCTCAAGATAAGTTCCCAGAGGCTCAGAAAAACTACAAGGCTGAACTTAAATATCTCAAAATACTTGGGAAGTTAATGTTTGGGCAAAATGAGTACAGGCAGCAAAACAGGGGGACTCAAAAACATGCTGGGGCACATGGGTGCATGGCAGCCATTCCGCAGTTAGCTCAGTTGAATTTCACATTGAACCATGCGAGTGGGCCAATCATTTCACTGATATATTATACAGAGGATGGCAGTGTCCAAGCAGCTACCACTGGTTTATGCCAGCTCAGTACAAACATAAGGTCTATAGGTTTTTTTGAGGTTTCCCATATGGATTCCCTCAGGGCGTTGAAGTTCACTGCAGCTAACAAAGCCCCGAGCTCTGATTGTATTCTCTCTGATCTCTATGCTTCAGAACCTGATATTTGGGCTACATTCCAAAACCCCCTAACTAGGACAATTTTCAGGGATTGTCCCATACCAGAGTCCTGGCATAGTTCAGAGAAGGTCCCAATTTACAAAAAAAGTCAGCAGGGGGAACCCTGGAACTATAGACAATTTGTCTAGTCGATGGGCAAACTATTGGATTGGGCACTGGCAAACAATATATTTAGAGATTTACACGCTGGCTTTCCCCTGAAATTTAATACTCTTGATCAAATCTTTAGATTCAGTTTGATCTATTGGAAATACACCCTAATGGGTAAAGGGCTTTTGCCTTTTATATTTATTTTTCATTGATTTAAAATCCGTATATGACACAGTCTTGAGCCCTAGATTATGGGAAGTTCTAGCAACCATGCGAGTTCTAACTAATGTCCTAGAAGTTTTCAAGAAAACACATGCAAACAATATAGAACGATGTGTTTATGGGAGGATTGGGGAACAAACACAAACTTTTAAAATAGAGAAGGGAGTATGCCCAAGGTTGTGTTTTTGCCCGACTCTCTTCTCTTTGTTGATTAATGATTTGGCAGAATCCTTAAAATTCCAAAATAACGATGCCCCTAAGATTGGCCCAAGAAAATATCCAGTTTTGTTATTTACGGACGACACGCTTCTTATCTCAAAGAACCCGGAGGCCTGCAAGCAATTCTGAATTGATTTTCAGAATTTTGTGCTGACCATGGCCTAACATTGAACATAATTAAGACTAAAGCCATGGCTTTTAACCCTTATAAATCTACCAAACCAACTATAATTGTCTCTGATTTTACTTACCTGGGGGATGACTTTGTCGTACAATCTTAGTTGGAAGACTGAAATAAGGAAACACACATTGAAACTACAACAAGAGACTGTGGCTATCTTAAAGATGGAAAAAAGTTAAAATCAACCACTATAGCTCCTTCACTTGAGGTATATAAGACTAGGGCAAAAAATGTTCCCCTGTATGGCGCAGAGCTCTGGGGCCCATGAATCGGTCAGTGAACTAGTAATAGTGGAAAACAAATTCTTCAAGCTCTTAACATGTCTTCCATGCAGCTCTCCAAACCTCTTAGTCTTGCAAGATATGGGCTTATTCACCATTTTGTTTACTACCCAAGCCTGTCTACTATTATTCAGGCACATATCGTGGTCAATACCACAGTTTGAGCACTATAGAGCTCCACTCAGAGAGATTCTAAAATCAGAGGGACATCTAAGGATCCCATGGTTGTTGTATGTAAAGAAAATGTTCCAAGCCGTCGCTCTTAAAAATCTTTGGGACTCTCCAGAAGATTCCCATTTGACACCAAGGCAATTAATAAAGCTATGGTATAAAGAATATTCCTTGGGGAGAAACAGTAAAGAACAGCAAACCAGGGAGTCTAATGGATCAATTCTTTTCCCATATGATTGTCCCTCTACATGAACATTCTCTGGACCTCATCCAGGGATTGCTCACTAGACCGCTATATCGAAAGTTCAGATATGGGATCTTGCTCACGTCAGAATACACAGCTAGATGGGAAAACCCTAAGAGTCTTAATACTATCTATCCTGTCTGTGGTACTGCTTCTGAGTCACTTAGCCACATGTTATTTTTCTGTGTGGCTTACAGAGTCTCAAAGAGAAAATGGATCATCCCCCTTTGTAGATTACTAGGTATAACGTCATTGGGCCCAGCACTTAGGATACTAAAAGCAGACACACAAGAAGCAATTGACATTGGTCTAGCGAAATACTTCCATGCAGTATGGATAATTCGGAAACAAGGGATAGAGCACTAAAAGGCGACTCAGGCTTTAAGGTGGATACTATATCAGGTATAATACTCATATAACGCAATATATACTACTGGGATGCTGCTCATTTTGATTTATACCTTTAAAAGAAACATACGATAAGACCACTTGGATTTGCCAACCTGTAGAATTCAATGCATGAACTATTGTGTATGATAAGATTGGGATATAATTGACCATTTATAATTTTTAAAGTGTTTTATGAGAATTCATTTGAATGTTTTTAGCTGAATATGTATGAAATGTTAATTTATTTTTTGTATGTTTCATGGATTTTTAATCAGAAATAAAGTATTAGTATTAATATATTAACTCAGCACATTCTGAAGTAATGAGAAAATCTAAGCAAGTCACATTAAGGCGAAGCTATGGGAATATATTTGGGATGGTTCAGCATTACCTAAAGAACGTCTATTTGCTAAGGGAAAGTTGAGGCCTATCGGTAAAAATGTATACCTGGTGCATTTTGCACAATTTCTCTACGTGTCATTTTAAAATGTGTTTTTCGTGTTAACACATAAGGTTAGTTAGCATTGTCGTTAATTAATTTTATATGCTAATTTTCCACATTGACCCCATCAATGGTCCACTCTATTGTTATAGATCCAAGCTAAAGATAAACATAGATATCAAGAAAATTGGTAATCTAATGACTACTATAGCCTACTGCAGCAGACTATAGAGGTATAGGAACATTTTCATATGTGAAGAAAGAATGTCCTTATATACCCTTGTACGCTACATTGTAGCCTTGCACCCAACCCTTAGAGTGCAACCAAAGCCCCACAGACCCCATTCCACAATTATCTTTATTATTTATTTTACTTTTTTCTAGTACGGCAGGAGTACCCTTATATCCTGTGGCCAGTGGATGTGACCAACCTCCAACTGGTGGCTTCTGGTATGCTGAGTAGAACATGTACTTCCAATATGAGCAGCAGCTTCTCAAGTAGTTTACATTGTTCTACTGCAGCTTCACCTCTGTGTACTACTGAAGAATTAGAGGGCTAATATTATGCCTTTATGACAAAAGTGTGATACACCTGAACAAGATCTTGATGGAATGAAAGTTGTACAATGGAAGGCATTTCCTTTAGAAATTAATACAATGAGAGGATTTGTTTTGTCATAGAATTTATGGTTCTAAAATGAGGAACCATTTTCTAGAAATTCTCCAAAATCTTCCTCATTAATATCAGAAATAAATCTGGTATGCTGAGTAAAACGTGTACTTTCAACATCTGCAGCCACCCATCAGTTGATTCTCCAGTGTTCTATAGCAGCTTCTCCCACCATAGTGAATAAGTAGAGTGCTACCTTTCTGCATTAATGACTAATGCAGGGAGCAACTGAATGCCATCTTGATGGAATCAAAGCTGTAAAAATTAAAGCAGACACTGCAGTAAATGCGGGGGTTCTCTTTGTCATAGAAATTTTAGTTACTGCTTTAGATACCTAACGTCAGGGCACATTTTCCATGAGTTCTCAATAATCTTTCTTATCCAGGTCAGTAAAACATTCTGACATGCAGAGTCAAATATCCTTTCTACAAAAATGCATTCTGTCAGTTAACCTGTTAATAAGCAACTTCAGTTTCACCACTAAGGGCCTCATTGCGATGCTGGTTGTTGGAGCGCCGGCAGCTCGTTGGTGGCGGTCCTCCCCTTTGAACCGACCTCCTGTATAACAATACTGGCGGTTAGACCCCCAGCTGTCAGAGGGCAACACCACCACCTCTGCCAGGATTTTAGATCCCGATGGTGTAGCGGTCAAAGGAGCATCCTAGAATGGTAGCGGCACCACAGTCGGGATTACGATATACATTTCTGGCAGCCTTTTCATGCAGGGAACCCAGTCATCAGAAAGGGATAGAGGGGGCCCCAAACATCATAGGCTAATGTAAAGTATGCCGGGAACACATGTAGTGCCCCCACTTACCTCCGTGCACCGCGTGCTTCGCATGACGTGGTGCGGACACACAGTGCATGGACGTGCAGGAGGCGTCGAACAGTGGGGGCATGTACTGCAGCCCTTTTTTGCCCCTGCTGTGGTACCGATGATTTTATGACCTCCAGATGGGCGGTTAAATCCAAATACGGAAGTCAGACCATCCCCATTATTGTCGGCAGTCTACTGGCGGATGCAATAACGGCCCGTGGTCCAAATGACATGCATCATAATGAGGCCCTAAGTTCTAGTGAACAACTAGAGTGTGAAGATTTTGTAATCAAGATGAAATTGAGGAACTCCTGTCTGCCATTATTTTGGATTACAGCTGTTGAAGTTTTTCCTGAGGAGAAAGCTGAAGTAAAGAAGCATTGAAATATTAATACAGGTATGCAACCAGTGGGTTAAAAGTGTTAGGGAAAGTATGCATTTTTGTTAACTTGGACCAATTATGTTTTTTTAAAGGGGCTACAATGAGTTAAAGGCGGGGATGTCTGCATCAGTAAAACATCCTCTTTCCACATCTATTTAATCTTTTCAGCCACGTCACTGCGCCTTAATTTTAAAATAGTAAAATATTTTATGGATGAACTTTGTGTACACCGGGGCTGGGTTCCTCAACAGGGTTGACCCCAGGACCTAGCAAAGTAACCAAGCACTATTGGCAACCCACATTGCCCATGAGGTGCCCCTTGGTGGGTGGGTGCTAATAGAGTGGCATCCACTGAGAATTTGGTGCAGGCCTAGTAGTCAACCCGCTCTGCTCACATCCAAATGGATGTACAGCGGTGGTTGGGTGCCAGTGAAAAGTTGGGTGATGGGCCAATTTAAAAAATGATCAAAAACCCCAGAAATAGGTTTAAAACATCAACGTTTAAAATGACATTATAGTTAGGCATTAAATGAGAGAAGTAACGTTAAAAATAAAACAAACTGAAATGCACCTGTTATAATTTAGGCAAATCACTAGAACCTGAGCCAACAACATGCACTCCTTTTGACCTCGCTTATTACATTACTTATGACATCTTAAATGACAGAATTGATTATGTGGCTCATTAGATTTAACAAACAATGTTATTCAAAGTACTAAGGGGCTTATTTTCAAGCCTCTTGCGCCACCTGTGCGTCACTTTTCCCATGTTAAAAATGACGCAAAAGTGGTGCAAGGGGCTTGTAAATATGCCTCTAAGAGTACCATAGCCACCAAGGTAATATGTGACAACATGACTGCCTATGAAAAGCACAGTAGTTTTACAAAATAGTGGATACGCTCATGGCCTAGAAAGGCATAAGACAAAGAGAACAGAGGCAAAATGACTGCCTATGAGGCACATACTGTTTCATAAAATTATAGACAAGCATGTAATGGAAATACAAAAGGTATGAAATACAAAGAGAACATAGCTGCCTACCTTGGTTGGAGTCCAACCATGATAAAACATAACAGCAGCACAGCAATCTGGAAAGTGAAAAAATCATTTAAAATAAACGTTATAAATGCCCCAAACAGCGCTAGGCAATGTTTAACTTAAATTTGCCATCAGTTAAAGGCCATCTATCATCCACTAAAATAATTTCAATATAAGATCTTTGTGGCCTAAAACAGACCAAGTCCCAAACAATAAAACACCACAGTATAATGACAAATCTGAACAACAAAATACAATGAAAAGAAGGAAATGTATTTAACCCTAGGCCTCCCCCATCTCAAAATGTCCACTTTCTTTATATTATGATGCTTAATCCTCACATGGGCTGGCCCTGGACCTTCTAGCCTGAATTCCAGGGCATCTATCAACACATAAACAAATGAAACAAAATCAGAGCGCATTGGTTAAACATTTAGCACAGGACTGCCCTGTACTTACATACTTTTCCTAAACTTGTAGAAAGTATGGGCGATTCAACAGAGAGTGCAGAAAATGGACAAGAAATGTTTACCTCCAGAATTCAAATACAAAATGATCTGTGGCTTAACATAGAACACAGAGGACACTCCAGGTCAGGCCGATACTGTAACTTCAGTCTCTATGGCACGAAACAGATTTACTACATGGTAAAAAAGTACCAAAAATTACTTGGTTTGGAAAAAATTCACGAAAAAATTAACAGACTTGCATGTCCTGTAAAGCCTTCTAGCATGTCTCCCTTATTGCTGCTGTACGTATTTTATCCAAACTGAGGGGCTCATTAGGATGGCGGGCAGAGCACCACCGCCGTGCTGGTGGTGGCGGAAAATGCCTTTTTCCACGCCAGCAGCAGTCCTCCCGCTCGCCATATTAGTATGCCCATTTCCCATCCTCCGCAGTGCGGCGCGAACTGCCGTAAAAAAGCACCCACCACCACTGCAGTTGGAGCCAATAGAGATCCACTGCTGTGCGGAATGACATCCCGATCGCTGTACAAATCAGGATGCCCCAAACAGACAGTTGCGCCGTAGCTAAGAAACCGCCTAACCAGAGACGGCGGAACCTCAACAGCGGACCGCGAAACCAGAGTCCCAGTCCTCACCTCCCGGTTCCGACCGCAATGGATCCAGCTCTACAGGTTTTCCCGGTGCTGTAACTGATACACTACCATCAACTCATGCACCATTGTCGACGATGCCGCAGGTACGCAATAACACCACTCCGCACACAACAAAAATACATTACCCATGCGCAGATACAGGGTCCTTGTCTACACCATACACCCTGGTGGGGACAGGAACACATCCACAAGTGTACCCACACATGTCCTACCTGTCACTAAGTCACCCCTCCACATCCAGGTCACCCATTTTTCGCGATCTTGAAGTAATGTCCCGGTCACCTCACTGCAGCGGTGAAGCCGTGTGAAACCATGTGCACAATATTGTAGGTAGGGCCAGCGGCAGGTATGGCAGTGCACAAAGTTCACAGGGCCACACCTCCACACTCCAAACACCAGGCACCCCCCAACATGAAGGGACATGCCATGTGCCCCTCCTGTGCTCCCCCATGCACAACAACCAGCCAGGTGAACCCACACCCTGCACCACACACCAAACAACTATGGAGACAGCCTCAGCAGGTGTGGCTGCAGAGGAACACACAGCACAGAAGCACAGGGCCAGGGCAACCCACACACCACAACAACACTGCACTCATGGCAAGAAAACTGAATCCAAGCACAAAATAAACACACACACAGATAATGAACAAACATTCAACTGGACACACAGCCTGCCAAGTCACACAGACATACCCCACACTGACACACAGCCACATACAAAGACCACATGCCAGCAGCAATGGAGGACAACAAATAGGAAACCTAAAGTGAGGTGGACACAAATGGAAGGCCAAGGAGCAAACCACCAAGCATGTGTACATCACATGCAAGAGAAGGTACAAATAACAACCTCAGCCCATCAAATCACACATGGCTGGCACAGTGAGTGAAGTCAAACCACAGTCATCTCCGTGCACCAACTCAGGGAGACAGCAAGGCAACCCATGTATAGGCACAGGGATGAAAGGAATGGTATGAAGTCAAACAGTGATCGGCCACACATCTGTATCCAACTACATGACAGGAGTATGTCAGCAGCACAACACACAGGGCCCATTGCAACACTACATGACTGTCAAACACAAGTATGAACCTTCACACATACCCCCCTTCACACCTGCAGCACACAACACCAGTTTCAAACAGACAGAAGGGTGTCAATAATGTCCAGTTAATACACTGACAAACAATCATGCTCCCTGGGGGTATCCACAAACATCACTAACACACAGGGATACCTGAACCAATGTTTGCACAGAAACAACAGCCAAACACATAAATCAATAAAAAACACACAGAACAACGACAAGACCAGACATGATCTGTGCATCAAACACTTTGGAAAGGCAATGGGAGCACAGACACAACATGAGTACACAACCTCATCAGTCAGGAACAATGCATGCACAGACAACATACCACAATACAGACAATAAGTGCATCATCACAAAATAATCATGGACACAAACTGGGAGAAATGGGCCTACAATGACACAGAGACAGACATACTGCACCACCCATCAAGTCAACATGGTGTCATAGTGTACCACATGTCTGAACATGCACAAGAATGACAAGAGAAAGCTCAAATGTAAGAGGAGAAAAAAACCAAGGACGCACCTAAAACAAGCACAGGAACTAGAATAGACCTAAGTTCATGTGACAGACACACAAGTAAGGCACACCACACTGGCAACACATATCTGAATGAAACACACCAACAAAACACACACACTGACATGCAAATAGAACACCACACACAGAGCATCTGTCAAATGCAAGAGACAGCACAGCACAAGCACTGCACACAGCCACATCAGACACACAACAGATGCACATGCCAAGAAATCACATTGCAAACACAGCAGTACATCAGGGGATGCACACCATGCCACACCACAGATGCAGAGGTCTAGGACGCCAAAGTGGAAACAACATGATCAGAGGAAACAAGCCATTGGCAATGTTGAAGTGGCATACCGAGCATGTGTCACAGTAAACCATACCCACACAGAAAACGCTTTAGTTAGCAAGGACACTGACAAGGCAGACAACAGGAGTAACTGTTTTTATTCACATATCACACAGATAGGCACCAAAAGTAGACAAGAGCAAGGCCAGTGGCCAGGGCAAAGTGCAGAGTAGGTACATGGGATCCTGCACAGGGATGGGGTAAACAGCAGTGAACATCAAGGCCAGTGGCCAGGACAAAGTGCAGAGTAGTTCCATGAGATCCTGCACAGGGAATGAGGAAACAGCAGTGAACATCAAGGCCAGTGGCCAGGACAAGGTGCAGAGTATGTCCATGAGAAGCTGCACAGGTAAGGGGCACACGTCAAGGCCAGTGTCGAGTCCAATGTTCAGAGTAGTTACATGAGATCCAGCACAGGCAAGTGGCAAACAGCAGAGAACAACAAGGCCAGTGGCCAGTACAAGGTACAGAGTATGTCCATGAGAAGCTGCACAGGTAAGGGGCACACATCAGGGCCAGTGGCCAGTTCAAAGTTCAGAGTAGTTACATGAGATTCAGCACAGGCAAGAGCCAAACAGTAGGGAACAACAAGGCCAGTGGCCAGCACAAAGTGCAGAGTAAGTACATGAGAAGCTGCACAGTGAATGTGTGTGACTGTACCCTGCCATGGTCAGCAACACAGTCAGGGGGTAATAATGGGCAGTTCAGGTACCGCTGTGGGAGAGACAGGTGTGTGATGGGGACTTCCACTCAGACTTGGCTGTCGGTCTGTGTGTCGGGGACAGTTGGATGAATGGACTGGGGAGAGAGTCCCAGATGAGGTAGAGGCATCAGTGGCCTGGTAAGCCGGAGGGCTGCTTGGACCAGGTGATGTAGTGGCACGTGGAGGTGGAGTCATGCTGCTGTGAGACACAGTGTGGGTGGGAGATTGTGGAGGGGTGCCTTTCTACTTCTTGGGGACTCTAAATGGCTTCCCTGTCTTGGAATTAATGGGAAGTGGTGTGGACACAACAGGCACACTCACCACCAAATCTGCATAAGGTACAGACAGTGGCCCTCCATCTGGGGACATACTGGAACCAGCAGGACGCTTGGTCTGGCCTTGCCTTTGCCCCTCCATCCCCTGTATACCAGGTGTACCCCCTACAGTGTCCTCCTGTCCCTGCTTCACAGGGCTTTGGATGGGAGTTGAGGTCATGGGTGAATATGCCTTGGAGCTCTTCTTATGTGTACTCTAGAAGGCACCACCTTCTCAGCGGGCACGGAAACTGTCTGCTTGTCTTTGAGAGATGCTTTCGGGAAAGGAGAGTCCTGGTCTGGGGATGCCTCTGAGGCATGTGACTCTGAGGCCTGCTTCTTGGTTTTGTGGCTCTTGGGGTCGACTGATGGGCTTTTGTCTTTGTGCTCTGGGGCGGCTTTCGTTTTTTGTGTGGATGGTGTCTGTGCCCTGGACCCCTTGGGCTGCTGCTTCTGTGTGCTATGTGTGCTGTATCTTGCCCTTGAGGTCTTTGGAGTGTGGTCACTATCTTCAGATGTGGCCACTGGCAGGGGGTTGGACAAAGGGACTGGAGCTGGAGCTTGTGCCAGTTGAATGGCTGCCGTCACTGCGGAGGACAAAGACTGGACAGTCCGGTGTAGCCTACCCACGTCTGAATTAATGCCCTCCATGAAAGCAACCACCTGTGCCAACTTTTTGTTGTGGTCTACAAAGGCATTGAGGAGAGCTGTCTGGCCCACACACAGCTGGCGCAAAAGGTCCACAGACTCAGCACTGATGGCGACAGGGGAGACAGGGGCAGGGGCAGCGGTGCATGGGGTGAAGGACACTCTTCCCTTCTTACTGGTGCGAACACGGGCAGCAACAGTGGAAGTAGCTGGGGGGGTGGGCACTGTATGCTGTGTGGTGGAAGAGGAGGCAGAGTCCCCGTTCCCTGTGCCTCCCAACATAGATGCTTCACCACTGGTGTTCGATGACGTTGAGGTCTGGTTCTCTGGCTATGATTTCTCAAGCAGAATCCTGTCCCCCTATGAGGCATAGGTCAAACCTGTGTCACTGTGCTCGTGTGCAGCAGTTGGGCTTGATGCCTCACCACTGGTGTCCATCCCCTGTCCTTCCGTGCCCACGGGAGATGCTGCATGAGAGAGAGAGAGGTAGGGTCTGTTCATTGGCATCAACAGAACATTCATATGCAAGTATAGCATCACTAAAGATGATGAAATCTCCATGTTGCATATCATCCTGTGCAACAACATTGTGCAACCTCAATTTTTAACTCGATTTTTGCCTGTCAACAAGCTAACGGGGCATAAATGAGCCATGTGATGATCACACAGCACAACACCCTTCCGTTGGCTGCATTCAACCAGACACACAAATAGCTATGAGCTCACCTAGGGCCCTGATGGGGGCAAAAATGTACCCCACCACATGTTGCCACTGTCATATCTGGATGGAGCAGAAGGGGACAACACAGATACAGACTACAACATAACAGTCCACAATGGCCATTAGCATATGCCATCCACCATGTTGTACTTTGGTGCACAACCACTGTTGCACATTGGTGTCAGATGTCTAAGCCTCACCATTCCAAGGTCAGGCAATGCACGCATTGATGAAAGCACACACAGATTATACACACTGCCGTCCCGTTACATGGAATTTCCCAGACTAACCCAATGCAGATGATACCTGAAGCCCACGACTCTGAATGCAATGCCCATTACTCTAATAACATTAGGAAGTACAGGTAGGGTAAATGCATGACAGCTACACCTAAAACAGAGGCCACTTAAAAGACACTGCATGACACTACTAACATCAAGTAGCCCAGCGGGGGCCCAGGCTGGAACACATGCATCCACTCACAGCCAAAGTTACCCTTCCAAGAATACTCACCCCTAACTTGCTGCTGATGCTCCTTCAAACATGCATCCAGCTCAGGCTGTGTCACGGCCAAGATGCAGGCCATTGGTGGTGTCATGCTCTGCTGCGCCAACCTGCCAGTCCAAGGGAGCAGCCCCAGAGTCATCTCCGCCGCATTCTTGCTCAGCTGGCAGATGTCATCCCGCCTCTTGTGACAGTGGGTGCGCCGTCGGTTGGACACACCCAGAAACCGCACCTTGCATGCAATGGCCCTCCACATGGCCTTACGCTGGTGGACTTTGAGCTGCAGGCATGGGAGACAAGATGGGGAAAAATCTGTGACACAGTGTTATGTACCAATATCTCTCAGTACAGGAGCATGATACTAACTCATTCCAAATACACAGATATGTCTAACAGATACAATACAGCATCTCACATAGTACATTAGAATGGGAGAATCATACGTAAATGCATATAGGTATGAGGATGGACACAGTACCTGCCCATCTCATACACATGCAGGATGCCAGCACAGATAGATGGCTATGTGTAGGCTGCCCACATTTACTGTCCAATTGTTTTAGTTGAGCAAGGCATACAGTACATATCAATATATGTTTGGGGGTTTACTCACTGTGTCCAACACTGCGCAGCCCTCAATGTCCTATCCCTGTGAATGGCTCACTGTGTCATGGATGTCACATTGAGTGACATGATCTTACAAACCCACACCCTTCTCACAAGGTCTGTTTTTGGCAATCTACAGGGCTGAGATGGTTCATTGATGGAGAGTCCCACAAATTACACACATGTAACACTCTGTACATTCAGTGATGTGTCCTTGTCAGATTGGACGGTGACTGTGCAAGCCAGGTGGGCTCAAACTGAGGTCCGATGTGGGGCATCAGAAATGTCACAAGTAAGGACAAATTGAGAGCGGAAACAGTGCCTACACATGCCAGTCAGAACACATGCTGGTGGAAATGATGGGTGCTGCGCACAATAGTACGGCAATCTACTGTGTCATAGGTGAATGCCCACCAATAGTGTCACCCTTGGGCAATGAAGTCCTGAGGATAGTGCTGAACTGGGGATGATGTACAATTAGGAGCCATACACAATGCCATCACTACCCTTTGTACGAAAACCCCAGCTAAGGCCACAGATGAGCCTGTGAAGGACATCAGGGACCCACACAGCCATTCACACAAGAAATCACTGCACTGACTCCTGCAATTCCAACTTGCTGCATCACTGTATTGCTGAGAAAACAATACATGTCCCTCCAATCTTGATGTGCAGGCAGGGAGAGGTGTGAAATAGGCTACACACCCCTTTCCCCAGAGCAGAGCATGCTAGGCACTGCATGACACAACCCCACACTCTCAGGCACATACTGCAGCAGATACACTTAATGTGTGACCCAAACTACACTCTCACTCCCACTCTGGAAGACTTACCACGACATTTGGAGCACCATATAGCCTCCTCATCCACCAGGGCCTCCAGCTCCTCATTGGTGAAGGGACTGGCACGGATCTTCTCAGTCCTCTACATCATTGTGGTCAGGAGTCAGCAGCAGTTGGTGGTGAGGGGTCTCAGGCAGCAGTCTCTGGAGACAGGAGCAGCAGGTGGTGTTGAGGGGTCTCAGGCAGAAGTCTCTGGAGACAGGAGCAGCAGCAGGTGGTGGTGAGGGGTCTCAGGCAGCAGTCTCTGGGGACAGGAGCAGCAGCAGATGGTGGTGAGGGGTCTCAGGCAGCAGTCTCTGGAGACAGGAGCAGCAGCAGAAGCAGTTGGTGATGAGGGGTCTCAGGCAGCAGTTTCTGGAGACAGGAGCAGCAGAAGCAGCAGTTGGTGGTGAGGGGTCTCAGGCAGCAGTCTCTGGCGACATTAGCAGCAGCAGTTGGTGGTGAGGAGTCTCAGGCAGCAGTCTCTGGAGACAGGAGCAGCAGCAGGTGGTGGTGAGGGGTCGCAGGCAGCAGGCTCTGTGGGCTGTGGAAACGTTGGGCTCTTTCCTACACATATATAGCCCCCTTGGGTCATTTCAGTCATTCTAAGCTGCTACAATTGGTGTTCCAGGTTGGCCTTTTTTCAAATGCATCCAATGACTGGCTCCGGGGTGGCGGAGCATGCCTACCGCAATTTTCAAATCTTTGATTGTGCTATCGCGATTGCGGTTCCCATTGGCTGTAAGGGCATGGTCCATGGCGGTGACACACCACAGGGGCCAGGGGGTGGCTACTGCGATTTGGGTGGCGGAGCAGGCCAACCGCCATTTGACCATGTGTATATGCCTATCACTACCGCAATTGTGTTGTGGGCATTGATGATGACACACCATGATGTGCCAGGCGGTAGCTACCGCGATTTGGGTGGCGGAGCATGCCAACCGCCATTTGACCATGTGTATATGCCTATTACTACCATGATTGTTTCTTGGGCATTAGCGGTGACAAACCGCAGGTGCCAGGCGGTAGCTACCGCGATTTGGGTGGCAGAGCATGCCAACTGCCATTTGACCATATGTATATACCTATCACTGACGCAATTGTGTCTTGGGCATTGGCGGTGACACACCGCTGGTGCCAGGCAGTAGTTCCGCGATCTGGGTGCCATACATTGCCATGAATTACCTCAATTTGGGTGTGAGAGCACTTTCACAGCACCTATGGACATGTGTGAAAGGTAAATGTGCAGTTCTCAACAGTGCACAGTGGCCACGTGATCAAAGGCACTTGATTGTGCACACAATGCCAATGTCACATTTGCCTCACTGCTGACTACACATGCCATGTTTGTGTTTATGCTTTGGGACATTGGCATTTACTCCCTCACATGTCCCTTGTGATATTGCTGGGCATGCCCTCAGAACAGTGTTATGATGGACCCTCCAATCGGTATATATGGCAATGTGTGTAAGTGCTGAGCAACTCACAGTGATGATTGTCTTACTAAACAATGTGCTGCTTTGAGTGTCTACTTTTCCTGGATCAGGCACATGCCTATTTTCTCGCACAGACTGTGCTCATTGTGT
Source organism: Lissotriton helveticus (assembly GCF_964261635.1). Taxonomy (NCBI): domain Eukaryota; kingdom Metazoa; phylum Chordata; class Amphibia; order Caudata; family Salamandridae; genus Lissotriton; species Lissotriton helveticus. Next base: position 264,060,435 of record NC_136069.1, read on the forward strand.
TGTTGATGTGTGCCCTGTTTGACTTACGCCTGAGGGTGTGGCAGGTTCTGCAGCTAGATATGAGAAAGTTGTGTTGCTGTTTCACACATATGCTGTGTGAGATATTCCCAGGGCTGCTCATGCAAGATGTGGCCATATCCCTTTGGGCATTTTCACAGTCAGATATTGTTTTATAGGTACTTGCTGTGTGAAGGTTGGACAAGTGTACGACTAATGAAGCTGAAGGTGTCCCTACATGTAAGGTGTGCTGTAAGCTCAACTGTGATGCTAGTCATTGTTGCTGTTGTGTCAGTGAAAACGTAGGATGTCAAACACAGCTCCTGGTGGATTGCATTGACATGTATCCTCTCTCATCTCACCTAAGAGGAGACTGAATGTGCATTGTCCCTTCACAATGCTGGCAGACATGGAGGATGAGGATGTCATATAAAATTCCATCTGGAAAGAGACACCCTCAAAGACCTTTGTGCTATGTTGGAGGCCCACATGCAGCCTCACAAGACATATCCAGTTGCTTTCACACCAACGTCTAAGGTGATGGCGGGTCTGAATTTTTTTGCTTCTGGATCTTTCCTGGACACGTTGTCCAGCGCAGGGGGGATGTCGCAACCTATGTTCAGCATGGTGCTGCATGATGTCCTGTCCGCTATGATGATTTACAAGGACATATATATCAATTTCCCCAGGGGGCGTGAATTGGCGGTTGTTTAGGGTGATATTTATGCCCTTGGAAACATCCCCCACATTGTTGGTGCCATTGATTGCACACATGTTGGGCTGGTTCCACTACAGGCACTTGAGCACATCTACAGGAATTGTAAACATTTCCACTCCATAAATGTGCAAGTGGTGTGCCAGGCGGATATGATCATCTCGCACATGTGTGCCAAATTTCCATGCTCGGCCCATGACTCATACATCATGCGTAACAGCATTGTGGCTAATCTGCTACCTGAGCGTGCATGGATTGTGGGTGAGTATGCAGATTCAATTAGCTTGCTTTGTGTTTGACATGCTGTCCTCTGCCACAGTAACATTACACGGTTTCTCTGTGGTTCTCACACCTAGGTGACTCTGCATATCCCAACCGACCTTGGTTGCTAAGCCCACTGCGGAATCCCAGCACACCTGCTGAAGACCGCTACAATGATGCCCATGGGAGGACACGTTGTGTGGTGGAGCATACTTTTGGTCTCCCAAAGTCACGATTTTGCTGCCTGGACAAGACTGGAGGTGCACTGATGTACTCACCCAGGAAGGTGTGTCAGATTGTAGTTGCATGCTGCATGCTCCACAACCTGCCCATTCACAAGGAGCTCCCACTGCTCCTGGATGCTGATGAGCAGCCAAGGTCACAGCCTGCATACCAACCTGTGAGTGACGAGGTACAACAGACCCATTGTCTGATGATGTCGCTGTTGTTGGCAAGGTGTATGTGAGCTTTGTGACTGCAGCCGGTTGTTGACTCAGTGGTGGCTGACAATGTTGCTGGAACAGGGTATTATGGCACATCTACAGAATGTGTATGTTGGCACTGTTGCTTATTGTGATGTGTGCATGATGGAGTAGCTTCCTGTTTTCCTAGGTCCCTTCAGCCTCTCCTTGCCTAAATACATTCCATACTCCTGATAGATTGTAATGATGGTGAAGACTACACATCCTGGAATAAACACGGAGCAGAAACAACATGTGTGTAAGTAGTATTTATTTACAATGGTGACATGTGAGGGGGTGAACATTTACATTGAGGTAATTAGTGAAGCATTGAGTTGACAGTTATGGTAGATGAGAGAATTGAGTAGTCACCACATTGATGTGATGACCCCTTCCAACAGACAGATGCCATACACAAGGCAGTGTGGGTAAGAACAGTCCAAAACAGTCAATGCAGTAGTGAAGAGGGTTGCCTTCATGGCCGGCTCTAAGACTGATGTTTGGCAGGTACTTTGCCACTGGATACTCCTAGGGATATCTTGAGACAGCCCCTTCATCGCTTGGCAGCGGGGGCCTCTGCTGTAGGGCCAGTGGGGTCTGAGGACTCACCCCTCTCTGTGGCCACATGAGGATGTTGAACTGTCATCCTGCGGCATACCAGAGGGAGGTGGAGGTGTTGGTTGTGGCGCAGGCCTGTCCCTCAGTACCACCACTAGCTGGCCCAAGAGGTCTACTATTTGGCCTATGCGGGTGTCCATGGATCTCATCAGCAGGAGGAGCTAGCGTGCATCTTCTTTTGACCAGCCCGTTCGTCCCTGGGCCCGTTCATAGGCCCCAAGGACTCGGTTGATGTTAGCCAGAGCTTCGGTCCCAGGGTCTGGTTGTCTGTGACTGACCCTTGCCCTCCCAAATTCTCTGCTGCCATGGACCTGGTGCCTCACCACTGTGGGCACCCGCATCCTCTCCCTGCCCTCCTCAGTTGGTGGTGTGGGTTGGTCATCCTCTGGGACAGGGATAGTGTTGCAGGCAGCACTGGGGGTGGTGTTGGTGGTGTAGGACGCACAGGCCGTAACAGCAGGTGTTTGCGGATGGGTTGGTGTTACTGCAGATGTGGTGGGGGGGGCAATGGGGTTCTGGGGCCTGTTGCACCCTGGCACACCAGATGGGCCTACTTGGATCTCCTCGTCCTCTGAATCCCGGAAGTCAACATCAGAGAGTTCATGTTCCGGGGGGGGGGGAGAGACTGGCTATGCAGGTTTCTGGTGTTGTCCTCTGCAGTCAGTTCTTGGTCACCTGTGGGACAGAGAGGAAATGGTCATTGTAGTGCACCCCGCAAGCTTTTGTGTTAGATGTCTGTTATTCACTGTTTGTACACCACAGACTAATCATCACATTGTTTGTATGCACACTACTGTGCCGCCTGACAACATGTTGAGATACATGCATTACTTGTCCATGGTGTGACGTGTTGAAACATACCATGCGCCACATGCATATTTTGTGATTACAGGGACATGTTGCCATGTAGCGACTAGCGCAACAAAGAATTTATGTGAAGCCTCTTTGTTGATTACAGTGCCTGGCAGACGTTACATCTGAGCCTAAACTGGCCACTGTCATCTCATGCATACCTTTGTCATGTCATGTGGAAATCTAATTTTGTACCACCAACCATGCTTTCTTTGCTGTCATATGGTCCTTGATGCTATGGCCACATGGCACTTACACATGGCATTCAGTACTGTGCATGATTGTGCACAGACTTTCTTGTACATGTGAATTGGTGTGTCACACTTTTGTTGCTGTGACAGTTACATTTGCTTAGCTGTCGGCACACTGTGAGTGGCAATAGGATCTGTGTGTATTTTTGTGTGATGAGAGGACTGGTGATTTCATATGGCACCATGCTTTTTGAGAGGAATGGCTGGGTGCATGTACTGGCTACTTACCTGTTCTGTTTTCACATTTGTTTTGGATTTGTGACACCTCTCTGTGTGTGTGTGCTGGAGGATTCCGTCCTGCTCAGGGGTGGGACAAGAGAGAATAATATGTCAACCTACCTGTTAGTTTGAGATAGACAGTGGAATGTCTGACATATGCATCTGGTTTGGAGGTAGTGCTCGATCTGGATGATTTGTAGTACAGAGGGCATGGTGGTAGTAGTAGTGCAGGCCTCACACCCACAAACACCCCTCCCAGAGAAGATGGCTACCTACCTGTGAGTTTGGTTGTTGCATTACAATGGCTGCCACTGGCATCTGGGTGGGTGGGGAGTGCTCCATCTTGCTCATCTGAGGAACAAGGGAGCATGCTGGGAGTAGTATTGCAGGCTTCCCACCTCCAAACAGGACAACGTGGCAAGATGGCTACCTACCTGTTAGTATGATGAGGGCAATGCAATGGCTGCCACATGCTTCTTGGTGGGTCGGGAGTGCTCCATTTTGCTCAGCTAGGAAACAAGGGAGCATGCTGGGAGTAGTATTGCAGGCCTCCCACCCTCAAACAGAACAACCTGGGAAGATGGTTACCTATCTGTTAGGTGAGTGGGAATCATACAATGGCTGGCACAAGCTTCTGGGTGGGGGTGAGCTCCATTCTGCTCAGGGGTAGGACCTGGTGGGAGTTGTAGTGCAGGCCTTCCAGTCCCAAATTGCCCTGCTTGTGAAAATGGCTACCTACCTGTTAGTTTGGTTGTTGTACTACAATGGCTGCCACATGCTTCTGGGCGGGTGGGGGAGTGCTCCATCTTGCTAAGCTGGGGAACAAGGAGGCATGGTGGGAGTTGTTGTGCAGCCCTCCCAGCCCCAAACAACCCTCCCAGGGAAGATGGCTACCTATCTGTTAGGTGAGTTGTATCCATACAATGACTGGCACATGCTCCTGGGTGGGAGGAGTGCTACATCCTGCTCAGGGGTGGTACAGGGGGGCTGTTGGGAGTTGTGGTGTTGGTTGCCTATACAGGTACAACCCTGTATGTGTTGTCTACCTTTGTGGTGATTCAACTGGAGTGGATGTTACATCTGTAGGACATGTGTTGGATATTGTGGTGCCTTTGAATATACTTGTGCTTCTGAGATGTAGCTTTGTAGTTGTGCTAGACAGTACAAAGCAGAAATGGTCTACATTTGTTTGTACTTTTCCTGTGAGACTCTCTGGATGCAGTATGGCAAGCACCTTCCCATCCCATGCAGTGAATATTCTTGGTGGAATAGGAGGGCCACCGCCAGTCCTCTGAGCCAGCTCAGCGTTCTTGTTCCTCTTTACTTTGTCAACCCTCTTCAAGTCATGTCACCGCTTCAAGATTTCCTGCTTGGAGTGCGGGGTGGTTCCTACTGCATTGGCCTTGTCTACTATCCTTGCCCACACTTGTGCTCTTGTGGCTAATGGAGTCTGTTGGACCAGGCTACCAAACACTTGTGGTCTACTCTGATTATCTCATCTACCATGACAGTCAACTCACACTGTGAATTTGGGCATTTTCTGTGGTGCTATGGTGTGTGATGTGCAGAGGGGTGAGAGGTGCAGGGTATAAGTGGTGGGGGTGGGGGTGGGGTGATGTGTATGGTGTGTGATGTGCAGAGGGGTTGGAGGTGCAGGTGTGGAAGTGGTGGTGGTGCTGTGTGTGGTGTGAGTAGTGATGGAGTGTTGATTTGCCTCTCCTTTCAGCTGTGGTGTATGTCCCCTCACTTCTGGAGTATTGCAAGGATTGTGGTCAGGGAAGGGGCTGGTTTTATATTCAGCTATGTGGGTGTGTAAAAATGAGTTAGTGCTGTCAGGTGTGTAGTGTAGGTTTTCCTGGATTTGTATTTGTGTAGTTGCCATGTGGGTGTGCCACTGGGGTGTGTTAGGTGTTTTTGGTGGCAGGGCTAGTTTGCTATGTGCACTTTGTGGCCTTATTGTGAGTTTTTTCAGTCGACCGCCATCTTTGTCATGGAGTGTCCGCAGCGGTGGCTATGCTACAGCTCTTCTGCCGGTTCTCCCATTCCTCACTGTTTGCGACTATGATCCGAGACAGCAGAAGGTACCGAGGTCACATCGGGGATATCCTAATTACCCGTGCAGTCTATCCGCTATCGTGGCGGCGATTTGGTGATTTTATGCCACAAACTGACCGCTGCGGAAGTAATTTTGCCTTCTCCTCCTGCTACAGGTGTTTTTTCATTTTCTCGTTGCGCCCGGTCAGATTTCTTTGGCGGTTGATCCTAATTGTACCGCTGGTTTTTCCGCAGTATCCGCAGGTAGTTGATTTCCACTACCATGTCGGTTGGGGTGGTTTTCCGACCACCATCTTTCTAGACCCCTAAATCTGGCCTTTTGGACATGATGAATTGGCCTAATCTTGGGCATAAGGCACTTTGTCCATAATGTGAAAAGTTGGACACACAATGTTGAAAGATACAGGAACCTATGTAGATTTAAACTTCAGAAATGATAACCCGATATCAATACTAATTAAATATAGTAGGTAATATTTTGTGTATATTAACAGATATTTAATCCTTGGAGGTTGAAGTACAACCGCATTAACTAGCATAACAAAATAAATATTAGAACAAGCATAGGTGTGGACTGTTGGCGAGTCTTCAAGTAGAGAAAGAGTAGCAAAACAAAAGTATATTTTTGCTATAACAGAGAGAGAAACAAATTAGATATGTTTAACATGTGCGCATGCTGACCAGATTAAAATGTTTAACTGTATTGAAATGCAATATTTGTCAGATTTCAAAATGATTGGAAGAAATCAAATTAAAATGTATGCAGTGTAGAATTCTATACATTCAGAGGTACAATAAAAACAGCTGGGCATATTCACTCTTGGTGCATCTATGGTATGCACAAAAGCACTCATTTTTTAGTTCTGGTTGATATGAAACATAATTCAGTCTCAGCAAGGGTAAATGAATGCACAGCAATCTGAGAATGTTCAATGTGCAACTCAAAGAACCCTTGGTGTGGGAAAGACTCAAATTGTTCGGTTTTATTTCATGGATCTAGATTGTTGGGGAACCCGTAACAGAGCGTTGTTCTACAAGACATAGAAAATATTTATAAATTAGATCTAAAATGCCATGAAAATGATGAGCTGAATGAAAAATATAGTCAAAGAAAGACCAATATCAAAGTGGCTCGAATTATCAGCACAAGTTGAAGTTATCTCAGTGGCAAAAGAAAACATAACTGTGCTAAAGAACGAGCTCATGGATTGCATAAAACAAATGTACTGACTGAGGGTCAATGTCCAGGCACCTGAATCAGATCGATTATTTTATCGTGGTGGAGCTTTCCCATGGTATGTATGGGGAGAATGTAAAAAGTTAATTAAACTTGAAAAAAGTAGTAAATATTTGTTTATGTTTAATATTGTTCTGAATTCATTTTATATATTTTTTTAAATGTGGAACCAAATTAAATATTTAATGAAATACAAAATATTATTAAGAAAAGAATCCAAACTAAAGCGTTTATATTTATTGATTTCTTCTTTCGTTTAAGTTAAAAAAAGGTACATATAAGGACATTCAATACATTTCTTTTATTTACTCAAAGTTACATTTATTTTGAAATACAAATTGTTATTAACATATTTCATCAAATAATATTTATTTGTTAATTATATATCATTTTGTCTAAATAAGTTAATTTACTTTGAAAGTGTTTCATATGGGTTTAATCAGTCTACCAATAACCTTTGTTTTAATTGTAGAGGCGAGGGCGAGGCTGGCGGAGCGGAGTTGGCGGGTGGGGGCGTGGAAGCTGAGTCTGCTGTTCAGGTAGGCTGGTCCGGTGTTGTGTAGTGCTTTGTGTGCATGGGTGAGGAGCTTAAATGTAATCCTCTTGTCGACGGAGAGCCAGTGTAGGTCTCTCAGGTGGGGGTGATGTGGCTGTGGCAGGGGATGTTGAGGATCAGTCGGGCAGAGGCGTTTTGTATGCGTTGTAGTCGGCGCAGGTGTTTGGCTGGGATACCTGCGTAGAGTGCGTTGCCGTAGTCCAGCCTGCTGCTGACGAGGGCCTGTATTACCGTCCTTCTGGTTTCGGTTGGGATCCACTTGTAGATCCTGCGGAGCATGCGGAGGGTGTTGTAGCAGGAGGAGGCGACGGCGCTGACCTGCTTCACCATGGAGAGGGAGGAGCCGAGGACGAATCCTAGGTTGCGTTCTTCATCCAGTTGGTGATGTTTGCCATGCATCTGTGGAAGTTGGTTCTGGTGGTGGTGGTGGAGTCATCGGTAAGTGAGACGTTGAGGTGGGTGTGGCCTGCGTAGAACATGATTTTGATACTGTGGGATGTGATGATTTTGGCCAACAGGGTTATAAATGTGTTGAAGAGCATGGGAGAGAGTGATGAGCCCTGGGGACACTGCAGGTGATCTCCTTGGGTTCAGAGGTGAAAGGTGAGTGGTGGACACTTCCGGTGAGGAAAGAGATAATCCACCAGTGTGTGGTGGGATACGGTGTCAATGGCTGCCAAAAGGTCGAGGAGGATTAAAGCTTCTGTTTCTACTCGGTCGAGGAGGGTTTGGATGTTAACGGCAGCTGTGATCAGGGTAGTTTCAGTGGTGTAATTGCTGTATAAGCTGGATTAGGAGGCATTGAGTAGACGGTTCTGATCCAGGTGTGTCATGAGTTTATTGCTGATGATCTTTCCCAGTACCTTGGCTGGGAATGAGAGCAGGGAGATTGCCAAGTAGTTTTTAGTTCACTGAGGTTGGTGGAGGGTTTTTTGAGTAATGGTCCGCCTTTGGAGTTTTTCCAGGCATCAGGAAATGTTGCAGTGATGATAGAGGTTTTGAGTAGGGTGGTGGGTTCCAGGCGATCCTTTGGTTTCCAAGGTTGAAGATGTGGTACTGGCATGGGTCGGTGGGAGCGCCTGAGTGGATGGATTTCATGGTGAAGGTGGTGTCCTGGGTGGAGAGGATGTTCCAAGTGGTCAGTGTGCGGTTTGTTTAGTTTATGGTGGTGGTGTATCTGTTAAGTAAGTCGGTAGGCATGGATTGGGGTTGGAAATGTCTGTATATGGTTGCGTTCTTGTTGTGGAAGAAGTGGGCGAGGTTGTCACACAGCTCCTGTGAGGGTGTGATGTTGTTTTTCCTTGTAGCCCGGTTGGAGGATTCCTTAATGTTGTTGAAAAGTTCCTTGGTGTTATTGGCGCTGGTTTGGATGCATGCCGCAATGGCTGCCTTCTTTGTTTCCTTCAGTAGGCATTGGTAGAGGTTAAGGGAGGTCTTGAAGGCTGCTTTGTTAGAGTTGGCCTTTGCGATGTGCCATCTCCTCTCCAACTGGTTTTGTCTTGTTTTGCTGTTCTGAGTTCTTGGGTGTACAAGCTGGCCTTTTTAGGGCATTGTCTCTGGATGTTGCTCTTGATGGGGATGGTGCTGGCTGTGCAATTGATGATTCAGGCAATGAAGTTTTTCACTACCTGTTCAAGGTTGGTGGTGGTAGCAGGATTAACTGGTCTCTGAGATTTGGCTCCACTTCCAGTGGGGGGTGTTGGTCTTCTTGGAGGTGGTGGTTTGCGGGTTGGAGATTCTGAAGTGGACGATGGAATGATCTGTCTATGTGAGTTCAGTGTCATGTCTGATATTGATGCGGATGCTGTAGGTGATAATTTAGTCCAGTGTGTGTCCTGCGGTGTGTGTAGGGTCATGGACTATCTGGGTCAATCCGATTCTGCTCATATTTTCAAGGAGGTATGGGGTATTTTTGTAATTGGGGTCGTCTATGTGGAAATTTAGGTCACAGAGGAAGATGTAGTACTTGGAGTCTAAGGCTAGGGGCGCAATGAAGTCTGCAATGGTGTTGCAGAAATTGAAGTGGGGGCCTGGGGGTCGGTATGAGAGGGTGCCTTTGAGGGTTGTCTTGTCATAAAGTGGAGCTTGAAGTTGAGATGTTCCATGGGGCTGGTGGTGTTGTCGGTGATGGTACACTGTATGGTCCCTTTGTGGATGATGGCTGTTCCTCCTCCTTTGTTGGTGTGGTCCTGGCGAGTGATTTTATATCCATCGGGGATTCCTATGGCAATGTCTGGAGCAGATGTGGGGTTGAGCCGGGTCTCAGTGAGGAAGACTCTGTCGGGTGCGAGGGTGGCAATGAGGTCCCATATTTTAGTGGAATGCCTGCATAGTGCATGTGTGTTAAGAAGGGCACATGTGAGTTGGTGTTTTTGTTCAGGTAGTGTCTCTGATGTGTTTAGGGTGGGGCTGGTTGGTGGGCTGATGTGCGTACAGCAGCAGGTGAAAGGTCCTTCTGTGGTGCGTGGGTTGGTACTGTGGCTGTGTTTCTTGCGGTGTCTGGGGTCTAGAGTGTAGAGCTCAGTGATAGTGTATCTTTGGGGTGAAAATGAGCGTAGTCCAGGGACGGACGGGCACAGACGTAGCTGTGCCTTCAGAGAGTCCGCTGAATGGTCACACTACGATCTACACTAATTAGGTCCTGGGGTAGGCGGAGCTTTTGTTGGTGGGAAGAATGGTGAGTGAGAAAACCATGTTGGGAAAAAACGCCAGTGGGAAAACCCAGGCAGATGAAATGTCATTGGATCAGTCTGGAACAAGCAGGAACTGGAGGCCACAGGCAAGTGGCAACCTAGGTATCTAGTTGCCTACTGATGTGGTCACAATGCCTGCATTAAGGAGGTCCTGGGGTGGGCAGGGGTTCTGTTGGCAGGTTGAAACTCCAGCAGGAAAACCGGGGCAACTGCTGTGTCACTGGATAAGTCTGGAACAAGCAGGAACTGTATGCCACAGGCAATTGGCAAGCTAGGTGTTCAGGTGCACGATTATACATTATCTGAAGAAGATGAAAATTAATACATATATATTTTTGATGCAGCTGAAAAAGAATGCCTGCTTTCAATGCCTTATTGTGAAACTACTTGGCAAGAAAAATGCTCCTGTGAGTTTTAGTTGAAATGATTGTCATTCAGCAGAGTATTCATTATTTCATATGGTGTTTTATTATACGTCCCTGCTGCCACTGTTTGCTATTGGGGGCAGTTGCACCATCGCCGTTGGGCCATGTGTGAGGTTTTAACTTACTACTGTTCCTTTTTATCTGGAGTAACTTTGCACTTGTAAATTTGGCTTCACCCCCTGTTTTTGTAAGTCTACATGTGAAAATGATGAGCATCCAAAATTAGTAACGTTATTCAAAAGCGTAATAGTAACGTTTTTTTATTTGAAAGCTTTAATGAAAATACAGACTTACAATACAAAATCCCATCAAAAGAATACTAGTGCCAAGACAGAAATATGAATCAATCTATAAATTAAATGTGTGAAGAATAAATCACAGTAATCATATGGAGATACATCGGGTGGTTCCTTGTTTCAGTTTTACTGTATTTTGTTTTAGCTGGCCTGGTATACAACACATTAGAGCGTGTTTGCTTCGGTATTTGGCGTGGGGCTGTGTTTAGTAGTGGAAAGAGGGGCACTACACTGACAGTTCAACCAGTGTTATGCACCAGTCCGATCTCTGCACTCTCGAGGATTGCCTGTGGATTCGGTGGGTGGTCCTGGGATGCTTCAGATGCTTGCTGTAGATTCTCCACTTGTCCGAGGAACTATTGTTGCTGCCTTGCCACAGGACTAACTGCTGCTGCTGTTCTTTGACCCTCCACTTACAACAACTCGCCGGACCCGCTTCGCGGGTCCCGCAGCGCTGAATCCTTCAGTGGGAGTTGAAGCTGCAGAGGGGCTGTGCTGCCTGAAAGGTCCTCGGGGTGTGCTGAGTCAGTCAGGGCTGCGAGCATAGTATCAGGGACTCCATATCCCAGGAGTCCCTGTGAGCCCATTGCTTCCACATGGGCTGCTCTCCCTGCCAGCCCCGCCCCCTTATCGACGGAGTAAAAGCGGATACCTGTGGCATGTTCTGGATATTCTGGACTTGTCCGAGGAACTATTGTTGCTGCCTTGCCACGGGACTAACTGCTGCTGCTGTTCTTTGACCCTCCACTTACAACAACTCGCCAGCGCTGAATCCTTCAGCGGGAGTTGAAGCTGCAGAGGGGCTGTGCTGCCTGAAAGGTCCTCGGGGTGTGCTGAGTCAGGGCTGCGAGCATAGTATCAGGGACTCCATATCCCAGGAGTCCCTGTGAGCCCATTGCTTCCACCTGGGCTGCTCTCCCTGCCAGCCCCGCCCCCTTATCGACGGAGTAAAAGCAGATACCTGTGGCGTGTTCTGGATATTCTCCACTCGTCCGAGGAACTATTGTTGCTGCCTTGCCACGGGACTAACTGCTGCTGCTGTTCTTTGACCCTCCACTTACAACAACTCGCCGGACCCGCTTCGCGGGTCCCGCAGCGCTGAATCCTTCAGCGGGAGTTGAAGCTGCAGAGGGGCTGTGCTGCCTGAAAGGTCCTCGGGGTGTGCTGAGTCAGGGCTGGGAGCATAGTATCAGGGACTCCATATCCCAGGAGTCCCTGTGAGCCCATTGCTTCCACCTGGGCTGCTCTCCCTGCCAGCCCCGCCCCCTTACCTATTCTCCCTCTTTATATAATCAGGCCCAGTCCCCCGCCATGCGGGAGCGCGCGGGAGCATCCCGGGAGAAGCCCGGGACAAGGGCGGGACCGTCTGTGGCCGTCAGAGGCTGAAGTAGGCTGGGCTGGGCCCCGTCCATTTGGCTTGTTCTATTAATTTGCCACACTTACTTGTTTGCATTTTTAATCCGCTTGGCACCGGTTAAGAGTGATATATTATTGTTTTGCTCTTTTTGTTGTGCTCTTCTGTTCTCTAATATGACGGCAAAAAAACTTCGTTCTGGCCGAGTATTAGTGGGGAGGTCATGTTCTAAAACGAAATAGAATCCCCTGCGGAATAATTCAACTCTACAATTGAAAGGTCAATGCCAACTGTATAGTTTATGGGAAAGGTGAAAGGATAAAGTTGTGTCTGACGCCCTAAACTCTGATGAATTAAAGGGCAAAGAGTCAGAGACAGTTTCTCTCCCTGTTAAGGATAATAGCACTCAGATTGAGGTTCCCTTAACACCCCACCCTGGGAAACTCTCCTCTGAAATAGTGGGGGGTCCGCCTCTTGTCTTGTTAGATTTACAGAGGAAAATGGAGCACCCCATTGGGGCTTTTGATTTTAACAATCTACAAACCTCTAATGACATTTCTTTAAAATTATCTGAGTTAGCAGTGCTTAATCCAACACATCTAATTAAGGAGGAATCAAAAGTCCCTTCTGGCTCACCTCACACCCCCGTAACCACGGAGGGTGATTTTACATTACCTGATATTGATTTAGAGTCCCAAAAGAGGTATTCGGAACTTGCTCATGCTAAAGCTCTGGTCAATACAAATGCTCAAGAAGTTCCTTTAACCCCTAGGCTTCATCTTTATAGCAGCACTCCTTCTAACAAACTAGATTTTTCACTATCTCAGCTAAACCTCATCTCTAGCCCTGGCACTAATATGAATAATATTCTCCCTACTTCTCTTATTGGCAACGATAATCTAATTTCTAAATCCTTGTCTTCTTTAGAACACTTGTTATCTTCCATTTTACTTTTACTGGAAAAATTAGTTGGAGGCTCAGATTGCGTCCTTGATACGGTAACCCAAATCCTTAGGGTGCTATTACATAATAAAGGTGGGACCAAATTCGGGTCGCATCTTGAGCCTGCCAACTTATTGGTGAACACGAGTCAAGATAAGAGGTTAACAAAGGAGATGGAAATTTTAGACCCAGTTCAATTGGACCTGAATCTTGTTTCCGAAGGTCGGATTGGAAATAAGATAGCGACTATCCCGACGAGTCTTACTGTCGACAATGCAGTTTCAGCTGGAGGCAATTGTATCGCCAACCTTGATGAAAAGATAGAACCCTTGATAGACTCGGTTGACATGCAAAACATGGAAACGCCTCCTGTATTTCCTATTTTTACCCCTCATATAAAAAAAGAAATAGAGGCACGTACTGATCCCCTAAATAATGATGAAAAGGTAATACCCACAATGCAAAAAAAGAATAGAGCTAAAAAAAGGAAACCTATCCGAAGATTCTATAAAAAAAGACAGAGGAAAATTAATTTTGAAAGCAATTTAGAGGCCTCGCCAGGAAAATCCTGCCCTGAATAGTTGTCACCTAACTTACCTGATGACACAACTGGTGCATCTAAAGGGGACTATGCGAATAATATTATTGAATCTGCAGGACCCTTGAGCTATTCTCGAACTGTTTAATCAATTTTTCCTGTAAATGCTTTACTCCCAACCCTTAATCCTCTGGCTAAGCCATTTCAGGATTTACCTGTAATTGAGCATGTCCCCATTCTGCCTATTCAGGAAAAAGACAGTGTAGATACCACCTTCTTGGATTTTATTCCTCTTTTTGATACCGATCTTATCTTAAATAGATCGGTACTTCTTAAATGTTTCCGTGAGATCGAAAGTCTAAAACTAATTCAATCTTCCGATCTAGACATGGTATCGCTTCTGAACTCCACCATAGGGAAAACAGCCAGGGTTAAATTTAATTCTAAACTGGTATTAAATCATATCTTTCAGTGGGCAGAGGAATTACAAATAAGAGGGATAGATGTTACCCCTTTCTTCATCGAGGAACAGGGTAACAAATTATCCACTAACTTGTCAACAATCCACGGAGTAAATCCGGTTTCTACAGACTGACCCTCAGCTAAAACTGAGGATTTAAAAATATGTGTATCTAAAAATGAACGACAAGTAATTTATAAAAATCCTCCTCCTTCTAACCCAGTTTTGATGAATGAAATATCTAAATGGAGTTGGTTGCCTGGCGTTCTCTCAAGTAAATCCACCTCTTCCCTTAAACCGCATTTACATTTTTAACACTGATTTAAAAATTTATTCTTGGAACATTGCGGATTTGAAGAATAGTCCGGAAAAATTGTCATTCTTGCAATCCTCGGAAGCTGATGTTATTTGCCTTCAGGAGACTTGGGTGGAGGGAAAACTAATGATGGAAAAAGAGTATTATGTTTTAGATGGTAGTGCACTCCTCTCTAGGAGAGGCCATGCAAAGGGTGGATTAGCTTGTTTACTTTCCAATAAGAATAATTGGAATTTGTCCCATTTTTTAGAGCCAAATAAATTGTTCCAGGCAGTAACTCTGAAAAATTTGGTTAAGGATGGCCCAACTAATTCGCTTGTCCTGATAAACTCTTACATTCCACCTGACACTTGCTTTAATGTTGGCCTAAAGTCGCTTTTCTCCTTTATACTTAAGCTTATGGATGTCACATCCCCTCCTCATATATTGTTATTAGGGGACTTCAACTGTAAAATTTCTAATTGTGGCCTTGATTTGTTCAGGAATAAGCTTAAGGAAGAATCTCTCCATATTCCGCAAGCTCAGTTCCCGGCGAATATTAAGTCCAACAAAAGAGGGAAATTATTTTTGGAAGGTCTATCTAAGGTGGATTGCCTAGTAATAAATGTCAGGCTCCCCTCTGACATCCCTGCAGCTTTTACGCATAAATCAAAAAATGGAGAATCAATTATTGATTATGTAGTAGCAGAAAGCTCCTTCTTCCCTTTCCTGAAGGATGTTTTGGTTGTTAATTCGGAACTAAGTGAACACAAGGTGTTGACTGTTACAGTTGATCTCAAGCCGCCCCTGTTGGATTCCTGGCACATTGATACTGATTTGATGAATTTTGGAGCCAAGTCAGGGAAATGTTACTGGAATCCTGGAGCTATCAAGAGTCTGCTGAGTATTTTGGTATCCACTGTCGAGAATTTGTCCCATTGGGATGGGAGGGAACTCCTAGGTTTTTCTGATTTTTTGAAATTAGTAACCTCAACAGCAAAGAAAGCCCTTCCTGCTAAAAAACCTACAGTAATCCCTAAACCCCTTCGGCAATTGAATATTGAAATAAATAAATTGATAAGGGATCAATATTTATTATTTAACCAGGAAAGGTATCAGAAAACTGTTAAAAAGAAGGAGATCAAGGTTGAAGGCTAGACTGAAAAGAGATAAGGAAGATTCTTTATGGATTAAACTCCGGGAATCCTCTCATAAGGGTGAAGCCAGGACATTCTGGTCATTAATTGGCGAGGGTTGCGGTTCCAGATCCAGACCCACGCCAATTTCTATTGATGAGCAGACTTGGGTGCAATATATTAAGCATTTGTATAGCAGTAATGGCTCGCAACGGGATTATGATTCTCTTTACGAGGACAATCTTCCCTATGATCTCCCGTCCGAAAAGGACATAGAATTAGCTATCAAGGGCATGCGTTCTTCTGGCGCGATGGGTCCATATGAGGTTCCTATTTCTGTCCTAAAACATCAGAGCGAATCATGGAGTAAAATCCTTTACCCAGTGTTTACATTTTGTTTTATTAGTGGTACCGTTCCTCCATCTTGGAAAGGGAGCATACTAGTCCCTCTTTTTAAAAAAGGGGCTAGAGACCTACCTCAAAACTACCGCCAAATCGCTCTATTAGATGCTATTGGCAAGGTCTTTGCAAAATGTCTTCTTAATTTAATTAACGATTGGGTGTCTAAGGCCGAAATTCTACCCTATGAACAAACCGGTTTTAGGCAAAGGCATGGTACCCTAGATAATCTGACTGCACTCCAGGTTATAACGGAGAAATATGTCAAGGTTCGTGGAGGGTGAGTTTATGGTGCCTTTATCGACTTCTCCACAGCTTTCGACAAAGTGGATAGAACATTGCTGTGGGGAAAGTTATTCGATTCAGGGATGCCACCCACCCTTCTCAGATTAGTCCGTGCTTTGCATTCAGATACCTGGTGCAGAGTGTTGTTGGGAGGGGAAAGAGGACTGTCTAGAATTATCTCCACAGCTAATGGGTTAAAGAAAGGCGGCCTATTGGCTCCTTTGCTGTTTTCCCTATATATAGCCGATCTACCCCAGGTTCTTTCTGCAAGTACAGGTATTGTTCCGAAACTGGGGGCCTCCCCAATCGTATGTCTTATGTATGCTGATGACATTTTGATTCTTGACCTAACGCCTAAAGGGTTGAATAATCGCCTGCATGCTTTGTACAATTTTGCAGGAAAGCATCATTTGCTGATAAATATTGCAAAAAGTAAAGTGATGTGTTTCACGGGTAGGAAGAATTCTAAATATGCAAACTTTCATTGGACTGTGGGGGGCCAAAAGTTGGAAGTAGTGCAATCTTATACTTTTCTTGGCAAAATTGTTACGAGCAACTTAAGTGAAAAAGCTCACATAGCTAATAACACCCGGAAAGCTATTGTCCAGGGAAAGAGTTTGGTTTCACTATATAAGGCTACAGGCAGAAGACATTTCTCGATACTGCTGGAGGTATATCGAGCAAAAATTCCTGCCTCTTTACTTTACGGAATGGAGGTAATCGATATGAAATGTTGGAGTTTCTTGAACTCCTCTGAAGGTAAAATCCTTCGTAGCCTTTTATCTGTCAACACAGCTAGTTCTACAGCTGCTCTTCGACAGGAATTCGGATTACGTAGTAGCTGCGTTCAAGGTCTAGCGGGGAGTGTGCGCTAGGTCTTTAGCCTGGCAAAGGGTGCGCCTGGCACATTAAGACATCTTATAAAAACGGAGCTGCTGGGAAATTTTAATGATTACTCTTTAATTCTAATTCTTTTTAGATATGCTGTGAGCCAATTACAACTAGATGAAGCTATGTTGTTTTCGTTATCTGCATATCAGCTGAAAACCCTCCTGAAGTCCGCATCTTGGGAATTAGGGTTTAGACTGGATAGAGAGAATCGTACTCTAAAAAAAGGCACCACTCCAGTTATTGATTCCTGTTTGGTGGGGAATGCGCAACCCTATGTTTTTTGGAATATTCCTCATGGAGTCAGGCGTCTATTGTTTCTATTAAGGCAGGACTTACTTCCTTTGAAATCTCTCTTATCCAGATGGTATGGTTCATCAGCCTTATGTGATCTCTGCAATATGAAAAATCAGGACCTGCTCCATGTCATCTTTGTTTGCCCAGCTCTAATGTCGCACAGGCGAAAGTGGCTAAGACCCATCTGTCTCCAATTGAATATTCTGTCTGCTACTGCTTTTTTTGCGGGTATGAACAACCCCCCTAATGAAATGTTCAGTTTTAAATTGTATAACTTTTTAAAATGTTTTTTGACTCTGTATTAGGTGGATGTTTCGACGTCCAGTTCACTCTGTATTTTATTTATTATTCTATGTATTGTAATATCACTTTTTAAGATTCTAAGGAATGTAATGCTTTGTCTTTTATGTGGATCTCATGAGAGTTCCGTAACCATAGATAAATAAACTTGAACTTGCTGTAGATACGTGCGATATATGCACCATATAGGTAGAGGTTCTGAAGTTGGTAGTTGGAGTGTGGCATAAACCTCAGTTTGCAAACTGCAATAGGCCATACTATGTGCCCATGCCATTTTACTGTCCTTGCTTTTGCCCGCAGTGTACAGCTATTTCTATCTTAGCGAGCATCAGGGCAATAGCAACAAAACTTCGGTAACAGAGGTTAATACGATTGACCAATCCCAAAATTCCCACCGCGAAGAAGGAATAAGAGGAGCATCTATAATTTCTGCTATTGTTTGGAAATTTTCTATTGAATACTGTTGTATTTGAGGACAGGACCAGGCCATATGGGCAAAGTCAGCATCTTGCATGTTACATTTGGGGCAGCTAGATGACATGGAAGGATCAAACCTGGCTAGTTGTTGGGGAGTGATGTAAATCCTATGCATACATTTAAAGTGAAGAAGCTTATGCCTATGATTCGGGATATTTTTTGGATTTGGTCAAGACAATATGTCCTTTCCTTGCTATTAGGGGGTGACCCAGATCCTTCTCCCAGCACTGTTGGACCCCTCTGTCCCGTACCTTTTATAGTGTGATACAAGCTTTGTATAGTTTAGAGACCATGTGCGTTCCGTCCTTATCTGTAATAAGCAGGGTGGGGTAAAGTCCACATATGGGGAGGGAAAAGACGTGATGTTATTGCGAAATGCCCCCAACAGTCTGGCGACCATGAAATTATACATGTAAGACATCCCTGGGAGTTCAGTTAAGTCCGACAGCGTGCATGCCCGTCCTTCGGGAAAGAGGGAGCCAAAAGTATCTAAACCTAGCTTAGCAAGGGTATTTTCTACCACTTTTTCGGATGTAAGGGGAAGGAACAGGTTATTTAGTAGGGGAATAGCAGGCAACTAAAGAGGGCCTTCGCCCAATATTATATTGAATTTGCGCCAGGCCCAACAGGTGGTGGATAGGGGTTGAATGTCCTGCAGGTCGAGTGGCATGCCTTTCGGGAGTACAGTTTCCAATGGCGTTGGGACCGCTAGTTCCCGGTCGGTTTTCCTGTAGGGTATTCTGGTTTCCGGATGGAACCAGTGATGTGCATATTGGGCTGAGCTACCATAAAATAAAGTTGCAGATCTGGAACCGCAAACCCACCTCGGTTATACAGTAGTGTCAATACTAGTCTGATAAGCATTCCCAGTAATTGACTAAAAAAAGTGTTTGTAAGTGGAATGGGTATAGTGCCGAACAGGTAGAGGAATGGGGCAGTACTTTCATTTTAATGAGCGCTAATTAGGCTGCCATTGATAGAGGTAGCTGTATCTACCTCTCTACCTGTGATGTAAGCTACTCAACTGCAGGTCCATAATTCAATCGTATGACCTGTCCTTTGTCACTGTGGAGGTGAACCCCAAGGTATTTATTAGTGTCTTTAGCCACTGGCAAAGGATATTCGGCCTTGCCTGCTAAGGCTATGTCTTTAATGGGAAACAGAACAGACTTACCACAATTTATCTTGAGGCCCGACTTGGTTCCATAGCGTCCAATCTCCTCCACAAGAGGTTGTAAATTATCTTGGGGGTGTCTAACGAAAAGCAAGATATCATCCGCGTATATGGACATTAATAGAAGGCCGTCCAGAAATTGTAAGTCCCGAAACATGTGTTTTTCCAGCATATGGCGAACTAGAGGATATAGTGCTATTATAAATAATAAGGGGGATAGCGGACATCCCTGATGGGTTCCACTCGTGATTGGAATGGGAAGTGACAGTGAGCCATTTACCAGTATTCTGACCGTTGGAGACGAGTAGAGCAAGGTAATCAGTGATATAAAATTAAAGGGGAGGCCTAATTTACGCAGCGTGGCCATGAGAAAAGGCTACTCGATTGAGTGGTACGCCTTTTCTGCGTCTGAAAGTGCCACAGCCGCCGGGATGGTAGGCTCTATGGGGTTGATAACTGAAAAAGCTGTTCTCAAATTTAGGGCTGTGGAGCGGTGTGGAATAAAGCCCGACTGTACGGGGGAATTTATTTGTTCTAATTATAATGATAATCTTGTGGATAACGTTTTGGCTAGGATTTTGTTGTTGAACTTTATGAGGGAGATGGGGCAGTAAGAGGAGCAGCCTGTGGGTTCCTTACCCGGCTTGAGTAACAGAGAGATGGCTGCCTCCCTCATAGAGGGGAGAGGGCGCTGGCTACCAGGGCCTCAGTGTATACTTCTAGGAGTTGTGGTGCTAAGCTCTCCTCGAATGCCTTATAAAAGACCCCCCTCAGGCCATCTAGTCCTGGTGCTTTGGAACCCGTAAGGGCGTCAATAGCAAGTGTGATTTTCTCCACCATGAAAGGGTCTGCCAGGAAGTGCGCCTGGCTCTTGGTGAGCCAGACCATGGCCACTTCTTCCAGATATGCTAGGTATTGGGAGAAATCTGTGAGGAGTGTGGTAGTGTAGAGGGAGCAGTAATACGCCACCAACTCTGCTAATATGTCAGCATCATCTGTTGCTACCGTATCATCATCGCAAAGGATTGCCGCTATGTGTCGTGTCCCCCTGGGGGGGCGCACCAGGCATGCAAGTGCCCTTCCTGGGCGCTCACCCTCCCCATATCTACGGGCCATCTGATACTTCCCTAGTAGGGATGACTCCCTGTCTGCGGGCTCATTAAATTTGAGGATGAGTGCACTGCGCTTGTTCTGTGTTTGTGGGTCACATGATGATGCGTCTAACAGTGTAAGTTCGGTTTCCACATTGGTGAGACTTTCCAGAATCGCCCGCAGCACCCCGGCTTCTTTGGATATCACTACACCCTGATATAGACATTAAAGGCATCCCATAGCGTGGTGATCTACCATACCTGTGTTGAGGCAGAAATATTCAGTAATGTCCTCTTGGACCTCTGCTTGAAAGACCTCATCCAGTAATGCAGAAGCAGTTGTGTTCCCACCCGCCGAGTGTGGGATGCCCAAGTGAAGAAGCACTGGTGAGTGGCCTGATAAAGTATGTGGCAGTATGTTCACCCCCTTAACCCATCAACAGCCCACTGCATTAGCTAGGAGCAAATCTATGTGAGTTTGTGTTGAGTGGGGTGCTGAGTGAAAGGTGTATCCGGGGGTCATGGGGTGATGCCTGCACCATAGGTCTCGTGGGTCTAAGGAATGTATGACCTCTCTCGTCACGCCACACCAACGTGTCTTGGGGTGACGAGTGGGTTAGAGGAGTCAAGTTTTGGTCCAGCCATAGGTTCAAGTCGCCCCCCAAGAAAATTGTATCATATTCTTAACAGCTTAATAGGGTGTTCAACTCCTTAAAAAAACGAGGGGTCGTCTACATTAAGCGCGTATATATTTAGGATTAGGACCGATTGACCCAGATGTATACCCGTCACCAATAAATAGCGTCCTTGTGCATCAGACTTGGGGGCATATTACCAAGGGGGCAATAGGCAATTATCGCCCATTTAGCAGCCGTTTTCGGCCGCTAAGCGGCGATAATTCTATCGCCCTATTAGCAAGCTGTCGCTAACTGATGTTAGCAACAGCTTTTAGGCGATAGCGAGTGGTTTGGGGCCCACTTTGCATGTCAGCGATGTTTATCGCTAATGACATGCAAAGTGGGTGTACCCAACCAGTTAGCAACTGAAAGCAGTCGCTAACGTCGCTATCACCTATTAGCAAGGCAGGCGTAGCGTTGGAAATATTCGCGCTAAGCGCGAATATCCCCAAATACTAACACCTGCCCAGACCAGTTCTTAGCCATGTTATTCAATGGGAGGTGGATAACATGGCTAAGAGCATTTCGTCGCTAATGCGTGAATATCGCTGTATTCTCAGCGATATTCACGCATTTTTTTAGCACAATGGAAAAAAACTTTGCTAATAGCATGTTTTCTCCGCTAAGATATCCAGCGAAAGGCAGCGATAAAAAAAATCGTCGCTAAGCCTATTTAGCGATAAATATTACTACTTGTTGGTAATATGCCCCTTGGTCTCTTTATGTGTATACAGGAGGGAGTGGCGGATAAGGAGACATACCCCATGAGAGTAAATGCTATAACTGGCGAAAAACTGGTGGGGCCCCCAGGAGTATGCAAAAGGACGGGTCTCCTGAATGGGAAGATTGGTTTCCTGCTGAAAGGCTATTTTGACCTCGTGTCTTCTGAGATATGCTAAAACCAATTTACATTTTCTCGCATTATTAAGCCCACTGACATTCTATGTGATAAGATTAACATCTACCAGCGGGGTCACTGCCATTTCCAGGGGAAGGGGATCATATGTCTACTGTGCCAGATTGCATAACTCCAGTCGGGAGCTGTTGATGGAAGGAACCTACAAAGGGGTACACATGAGGGAAAATACACATATTGCCTATCTAATAACTCACAATACAACACATTACACCCATATTGAAAAACAAACCCACCTCCCACACCTGAGCTCGAAAGCCCCAAGACCTTGAACTCTCCCACAAGAACCCTAAAAAAAGGGGGAGGGACAAAACCCCAACAGAATAAGGATTGGAGTCATCTTAACCCCTTCCATGCTCATGACGAGCTCAGCTCATGGGCGTCCACAGACATTTTTCCAGGGGGAGGGGAAATGTTAACGTCATCACCATCCTCTGACATGATGTGTGCCAGGTGGGGCACAAAACACTGGGGTGCAGAACTGGGATAGACTCAATTAAATGGCAGGAATCGAGGACATGTGACTGACCCTGACACAGGCCAACAAACACCACCTGTAGGGAAAATGCTAAACTTTCTGACAAGGTGCTTTATCTCTGTCTGCTAGGTGTGAAAACGTCCGGGTCCTCGATCCAACACCAATCAAGGCTGTCTTCAGCACGATTCGATTTTTATCAGAATATTTTAAAACAGCCTATGATTAAAGCACCACATTAAATATACTGTATGCACAGTGTATGTTAGGGATTATTTGTAGCACACATATTTACCAATATTGGCTTCTTGGTGCTAGAATTCATGATAACTTTTATCCAAAGTCAAAGTTAGTAATAAATAATGCATCAATCACACACGCTAGTGATTCGCCAATGGGTGCTCCCTTTACTAGAATTCCCCGGGCATTGCTAAATTTTACACACATTCAATTAATTTATACAAAATAAAATGTATAGGTCTAAATGTTAGCTATATTTTTTAAAAGAAACTTAGAGTTCCTCTACGTGTAATCAATGTCAAACTGACAACGTGCCCACGTTTAGTGTTATAATAATGGCCAGCTCCCTTATGCGGAAGCCCGGCACCGTAAATGTGTGGCACATGCGGCGCCCATAGCGGCGGCACATCACAGGTCCAGGGATGCTGAGTCTTACACAATGGTCGAAGTGGGGGAAAAAAGTAGGGGAACAGTGGGCGGAGAATCAAAGGGTGAGAATAACCCAAGGATTGGATCTGTGGGTGGAGCCAGAGGTGTGGCCAGAATGCGTAGACATCCCAATTTTTAGTATTTGTTTGGCATTTCACTGCCCAGTTTAATCAACCAATGGATACACATGATTATTTAAGGTTATAATGAGTTATATGCTTCTAATCACAGAATGTACCAAATACGATAAAATGTGGAAACACAAGCCATTTGTCTCTGAGCCCTGGAGTTTCTGTCATCAGCACTACTCCCTTTTTCCACAACAGATATCCTAGTTTGCAAATGTTTTCTCTAAAATTATGGCTCTGCCATATTTGCCTCATAATGCAAGACCTGCTGCATGATCTGACCATTTAAACTAATAAATTGTTTGTAGCTCAAACATATCAAAAGTTAATATAAAATGTGACTTGTGTTGCTGCGGAGTGGATGGCCTATTGTAAAGGTTGACTGGTCACCTTTCTCACTGCTGCGTTTGTATGTTACACTGGTACTAATAAGACAAAATCTTTCCAGAGACTGTTAGCATGTGTACACACGTCAAAATAATAAAATATCTGAAAATATACTGAATTACGCTGCAGCCTTTTTTTATGCATAATTTAGTCAACACAACGGCATAATGTTGTCATCCTTTGCTGCATAATTAATTCCAGTGGCCCCACAGCAGGCAGCACATGTTAAAAGGGCTTGTGAATGAAGCCAGGTGACTGTAAGTTTGCGAACTTAGTTTGGTGTGCGTGCAAATCGTGCATTGCCAATCCCTGGTGAGTTGCAGCTACTACTGCTAAAACAAGGCCAATGGAGGTACCTATGGGTGAGGCAGACTGGCCTCAAGGGCAGGGCCAGTCATAGCACTGGTGGTGTCCTGTGCATTTATGTTTTTTAGTGCGCCCCAATGACCACCTCTGCCATGGATTCCCTCACTACCACCCTTTAACAGTGCCCCCCCAAGTTTCCATAACCATTCTCTCTCAGTTGCCTTTAATTTGATTTACAGCGCCACTCATACCATTGTAGGGTGTCAGAGCACTTTACATCACACACATTACACAGAGACAATCAATATATGTGTAAAGAAAATGTAACATAAGACTAAAGACTACAAGGTGTAGGAGTCACATGACAACCATACTAGTAGCCCGTATAGTTTTATAGTGATTGGTCTGGAGAAACACAATACCCAGAATTTAAAATGTAATACCATGGTAGGGGGTTCTCCTTAATAATCAGAATTGATTTCTGGCCAAAGGAACACTTTTTGGGACATTAGGATAATCAAAGACTGGGGAGGGGGGGAGGGGGACATAACGCTCTAATTTATACCTTGCAGTTTGTATGCAGCTCTTAGATGACAGTTAATAGCTCACTGTTCTAAGTTAGGATTTTAACTTATATACTGCAAGTAACAAAAGGATCGCTCTGACAAAAGCAGTAGCCCACTGACCTATTTACATTATGTGCACTTTGTGATCTGCATGGCGCATGTTCTTTGCAGCCGGTACATTAACCCTCTGAGCTACCTTTACATGAGTCAAAACTTCCACTAGACAAAATTCTGATCTCTCTCTAGGAAGAACATTAATCACCAGAGTCATCATGATATTTTTATTGTTGCCGAAAATTGCTGGAGGCCAGGAAGGAGGCAGCAAGCATTTTTAAAACCATAATATACTTGCAAACATGATGCCTTCACCTAAAGTCTGCACCCGGTGCGGTCACACTGGTTGCACCGCCCTAGAGCTGGCCCTTCTCAAGGGTCCTGTGAGCTCAGTGACTGTTGTTCTAGGGTGTGCTGCTTCATAGGCCTTTCCGCAGGACTGGAGATGAACTTCAGTATGGATAGTGGTGGACAAGCCTTGAAGGTTAACCTACACTTGTCATGCTAGGGTCCACCTGCTGGTGCGAAGACACCAGGACTTCTAAGGTGTTGCAAAGCCTTTTAAGGTCTAGCATGTGATTGTGCTCTCGCAGGAGAGTGGTCTGGTGGACTGGTTATTAAGGCTGAACCTGGTTCCCAGTTCCAAATTCAGCAGCTCTGACCATAGTGCCACATCCTCTCCCCCACTGAACACCGTACTGCCCCACTGAGGAAAAACTCCCACTGTCTTCAACTACAACCTAATTGTTGTCCGCTATAAACACCTGGATGTGGCTCAATTTAAATTACGCACTAGACAAGAGCAATATGCGGCCTACAAAAAAAAAAGTAACAACATCCTGGAAAAAGCAAACACTTATAGGGAATGCAAAATTTAGCAAACCATGGGAAATGTAAGCAGGAACAACATGGTTACCTTAATGCTTTTGCACTCACTATTCAGAAATCAGTGAGTGCTTTTGCCTGAAAAGTTAAGAACACAACTGCAGGGCCCTGAATGGACCCATTTCAATGGCCATTGCTTATATCCTTACAAAACGTAAGCAGTATGGTAAAAAGACCACATCCCTGGACGAAGAGCCGCAGCACACATTTTGTTTTCCAATCCACACATTGCAGTACCTCCAGGATTTGTGCACTGGTTCCAAGTCCAGGGAAAACAAAGACAAGAAAACAAAAATAGCGCTTCATTGGCTAAATCTGTAAAAGTGGCGCTAATGTGTTTCAGTGTGAATAAAATCAGTTTGGCCAGTTTGCTACCACTCTGTCTTACTTTATTTAGTTATTTATCTATTTTTCATATTTTTAGCCTTTTATTCCCAATGCTGCACTTTGGAATTAAAATTTCAGAAAAATATGACTTTCCCAGCAAAAGCGTCTTTCTTTTTTGGATCCATTTCACAGGGAAGCAAATAAAAGAAAGGAGAGGAAAGAGAGTGAGAACCCCGTCTTGAAGTCACGATTTTCATGGGCACCCGCAGGGGGGCAAAGTGCCCCTCCTTGCCCCCCCCCCCCTGCGGACGCCCATGAAAGTGAGCAAGGGACTCACGTCTGAGCATACCCTGCCAACTTATGGCGAACAAAGCGGTACAAAAGGGGTGGTGATGGACGGAGCATCTGAACCAATCAAACACTCACACCCAGTCAACAGATCTAGGTTTAATCCATTACCGTTCTTTAGCCCACTCTGCCACCCCAGTTCAGACATGGCCATATGCAAATCAGTCTAACCCTGTGCCTCATGGGAACAGTCCAGCCGGAACTGCCAAGCCATGCCTTCCTTGGACCGGATTCAAGCTTCCTAGGACTGGTTTCTGGCATTACAGCCGCCTTCAGCCAGGCTTGGAGATCCGGCCCATGTGCGTTCATAAAGATAGGACTCATAAATGCCTTTTGTGAATTCCCCAATCGCAAACTTAGACGTTTAGTCTAAGTTTAGACCAAACTCATAATTTTATCTTTGTAAATCGGGCCCATAGTTTGTTCTGCATCTGCCATTTCTGTTACATCTTAAGGAACTTTTAAGACCAAAGTTGTATGTCTTGGGACAATAAATCTGAAGATGATGTAAAAAACACATTTTAATTTTAAGGTTGTAAAGTGATCCATTTCCATTTCACGGCGACATAGCACACAGCCACTTGCAGACATTTAAGGAGGATATTCAATTTAAAATCTAGAAATGTAATCTAAATTAGTCACCCAAAGGTTCCAATAGATATCAAAAATGTAATAATGAAACTAATTAGAAATGTTCTTCTTGTCCTCAATCAAGTAACATATTTTATTATCAGAATAGACACTTGTTTTTTCCAAGAACACTCACATCCACTGACATTCACGTTTGCCCTTGTCCTAAATTATGCAGACCCAATGAAATGAAACAAAGCATTGAAGCAGAGACAGTATTGTCGTAAAAAAATAAGAAATGGATCAAATAGCATTCATGCAAAATAATGTGTACATTTGTTGTCAGGTAGTCAACAACCCTTCGATAATTGCCGGAATAATTAAGTTGACAAAGAAGATGGAATACTGAACCGGTTAGTTATTGTGATCTGCAATGCATAGACGAATGATTAATGCCTAATCGTCTAGAAAATCATGGTGGACGAAGGGGGTGTGTTTGATTAGAATTAGCCATTGGAGCTGAAAAGCAAGGGGCATTGTAGGCGCAATAATGTGCAAGTTCTCAGTCAATGGTAAAAAATCAATGAAGCACAATTAAGTTGAACAAAGTCAATATTTTCAAGTGCATGAGTCAGGGATCAGTACATGAGCCATCGTGTTAATACCGAAACTGGGCGTGAATATAAACTATGCAAGCATCCTGTGAAAGTATAAGATAGGCCTAGTCTTAGGCAAGCAATGCTGCTTTTGAACAACAAGCTTTTGCAAAGGCAGACAGACAGATGCACACACAATCATTCACAAATGTTGTTTGTGTGTGTTGCATGTACAATTACTGTTAATCTGGAAATGCGGCAAAGCCATGGGTGTTGCATGGGAACACCCACATCAACACCCACGGCACACCCCTTTCACGTAAGGAATTGCATATAAAGGAGCCCCATTTTCAAGGATACGAAATGGGGCCTTATTTATGAAGGCCTTGCGCCGCCGGTGCGTCACTTTTAACATGGGAAAAAGTGACGCACCGGTGGCGCAAGGCTTTCATAAATAAGGCCCCATGTAGGTTGGCATTACCTGTCCTTGTAAATATGAGGCAGCAGGTTGTGCCACTGGTGCTT